>NC_066372.1:9224358-9933717 GCF_013377495.2 Cygnus atratus | reverse complement strand
CATCTTGCCTGTATTGAGAGCAGTTTGTATTTGGAGTCTTTCAAGACTTCATTTTCTATTTTTAACCTCTTGAAAGGGCCGCTGTTTGCTTTCAGTATGGCATGTATCTGAAGAGAGGAATAGTGTCCCTGAGTGCCCAAAGACTGGAACTCAAGGCAGGGAAATCCATTTCTCCAGCAGGAAAAATGGAAATTCCTCCTCACCTGCTGTAACAAATGTGGCATTGTCGATAGCTAACATGTGGTAGCTATTTCTGTGGAAAAGTCAAAATACTATTGTTCTCAATGATGAACAGAAATAAATGTTCTCTTTGTAGGTGTCTTTACAGTGCCCTCTAGTAAGTTTTTCTAGAAATGCTAGAAAGATCTCAGACCAGTTTGGTGAAGTAATGAAAATGCGTTGCTGGAAGAGTTGAGGTAGGAGGAAGAAAATTGCAGGGGAATAAAAGCCCCACAAAGCATTCCAAAATGGGCTGGAATGGGGGAAAAAATTCTGGCATATTGTTAATTTCGTAGGAAAGGTAATCAGTCTGGCTTACTTTGACAGATGAGAATAAAGAGAAATTTGACAATGGGTGAAGGCCTTGTTGGGGGGAGAGTGCATGTGGTGTTTCATGCTGTGTGCTGCACTGATGGCAGTCATTGCCCTGAAAGTGTTTTAGTCTGCTGTGAGATCACGCCTTGAGCAGCTAATCCCAGGGGCTGCGATTGAGGTAACTTCTGTCCCTGGTGTTGAAGTCAAAAGGATTTTTACCTGATTGTCGTGCTAGCTTATTTCTGTCACTATAACAATAGAAAGGGGATATCTTATGTCTTTTGTATCAAGTAAAACACAGTACCATTTTAATGTCCTGTGCAAGCCTAGAAGGGATGTGTCAGGTGAGGGGATAAGCTATTGGAATGAAGACTGGTAGTTTTCTGAAATGAGAGAAATGGCTTTGGTAATTCCATCTAAAAAAAAAATTAAATCATCTAAACTCTGCCTGTGAAATGATTATGAAAATGAAATTCTACTCTTAGGATATTCAGAGTAGTTCTTTCACTGGCTTGAAGAAAAAAATGGATGTATGGCATTAAATGGTCTGACTTGCTTTTCCTTGGGTGATTATAAAAGCAAAATCTCTTTGAAAGGACGCTCCTTTCACAACAGGAGGGATGTGTGGGACACAGGTCCTAGATGTGAATCCTAGCAAACCCAAGGATTGTTTTTAAGCAGCCTGGAAGAAACCCAGATTTCTGTTCTGAGCAGTTGTAAAGCGTTCTTTCTCATTGCACACCAGGAATAATAAGTGCAGCAGAGATTGCTTCTGAAGCAGGGCTGGCTGACGCTTTTCTGGCTCTGAGGGTAGGTTTAGGTCAGATTAGCAGACCCTTGCCAGGAGGTAACTTGCTGGCAGCACAACCATGGACTGGAGATCTCCTTGGTTGTTTTTTTTCTTTTTTTTTCTGGACATCCCGATAGAGCTGCAGCACCCCAGTAAAGGGGCATAAGGCTTCTGAACAAGCGCTGCCACGCTGAGCCACTGGCTGTTTGAGGGAGCTGGGGTCACTGGACTTGGGGCAACTAAACCCAGCAACACTCTAGGTAGGAAAGTTGCTTCCGTGTGTTCAAAATTTGGTTAAATAACAATTTCTGACTCCCTTGAGGTGGTAGAAAGGCCAGGCAAATGGCCCCAGCCATAAATACGTCTCCTAAGACGTTTGCTATTTGAAATTAGAATCTGTGTTTGCATTTTGCTGTTGATCATTATCTTGTTTTCCTTCCCATTATTTAATAATATATGAGGAGATGGTATCACTTACAGTAGGAGTGGTTAGACTAAATGCATGGCCGCGTACTTTGCAATGCTTTACTGCAGGCACACTGTTTGGACGCTTTGTTCTCAATGCTATTTCCGCATACGTTTTTTAATGGGCTGTATTTATTTATTTTTTGCTGTGTTTTATAATTTCCTGCTTAAGATCTTTAAGGAAGGTCGATTAAGATTAAACCAATAATTTGTTATTGAGAGAAAGGTAACTGGAAGTATAGACAAAGCTGGAAAAGCATCTTTGCATAGTGTAGTATGCTTTTCTTGAATTAATTCTTTGTTTATTGACAGCGCTTCCTGAAGGGCGAGTACACTTCTGCCTATGCTGAAGACAAAGCCTTGAAACAAGTTATTTCTTTTTCCGTTGTACAGATTTGTGTTACGATGATGAGTACCTTGACTTTTGTGTTCTTATTAGTACGTGGTGTCGAAAACCTGCTCAGCTCTACAGCTGAAGCCATTATAGAATGACATGCAGAAATGTGTAGCTTTTTCTCCATGTTGTATTTCTAGATGGATGCCTTTTGAAAAACATGGGAGCTAGCAGCAGAGCAGAGTTCTGTCTAACCGAAAGCAAATACCTCTCCACATTGGTGGCAGCCTTTTGGTATGCAGACAGGCATTGTTTGCGATGACCTGTAATTTCTCAAAACTTAATATTTTATTGAGAAGATGGGCTGAGAATACAATTTTTGTTACAGTAGCCCAGGCAGTTAGTGTTCACTCAGTATTGTCTGCTCGGTGTGTATTACGAGAAGGCACCTGTGTGCAGCACGGACAACCAAGAAAAGGAGGACAAGGGTCCTCCTGAAGAGGGAAAGGGTTTTTGTACATGCTGTTTCTTGTATCCCGCAGAAAAGGATCTGTCTACCTTACAGACCTGGGAACGTAGCCCCTTCCCATGCAGGCTGCGGCAAATCCAAGCCACCACGTCGTTCTTCAGTCATCGTTGTTAGCCCGCAGCGCTTAATGATGTTGGGGCGCTGATGAGTTACTCGCTTTGATGAATATCTTTGTTATAGTGTATTAAATCATTAAAAGAGGAAATCTGCTTGTACTGAAGGAGAAAGGAATCTAGTAAGTCTGGGGAAGTCTGGATTTATACGTGGCATTATTTATTTTATGATGTTACATCATTTGCTCTTCTAGGTTCCACTGTCAGCCTTCCTTTGAAATTATTAAAGCACCAGCACGATTTATATTGTTCATCTGCCATCATGGCTAGCTCTTGTACTTTTCAGTTTTTTCTTGACGCTTAAGTGCAATATCACTTTTGTCTCATAATTTATGGATTGCAGAGTCTTTGCAAAGAAAGCAATGAAATGGAGTTTAGAGAATGCAGTTTGGAGAACTTGTTCTTGGTTTTTCAGTAGGAGTGAACTTCTGAACCGCTGTGCATGTGATTGGGGGTTGGAGGTACCATAAAAAGATAATCACAAGAAGTCATTGGTTGGCTGATGTATATTGGCACTGCATGCGATTTAATTTGGTCAGGTGGTCTATATTCTTCCAAAAGGGAAAAATATGGTATTAAGAGGAAAATCTATCTTTACCTATGCATTAGTTCTGCTGTGGTATATCATAATACCATATATAAATATTGCTTATTGGGCAGTGCAGAATGTGTCTGTTGTCAAAGGAAAAAAAATTTACCAACCTGCTGGTAATAACGTACTTTTATTGCTAATACGTACATTTATGTAGAGATTAATGCATGTAGCAATTTATCCATACAGTTAATGTGCTTCGTAGCAGTGAATATTTTAACAAAACCACAAAACAAGTTCCTTGTGAGCTCTTGCTGGCAGTTTGCAAAGAACAACGTTTGTAGCATCTTCAATTAAAATACATTCGTCTAACTCTTGAAGATGACGTTTTCAATGATCTAGGTTAGGAAGGGCATGACATACAGTTTTTAGGATTACAAGGGCTAGTGGGAATGTTAATTAAATACTGCTGAAAAGCCTTTTAAAAGTTCAGTCCTGCAGCAAGATAGCTTGGATCTTTTATCTCTGACTTGCAATATGTAAGGGCTCTATAATAGTTCCTGCCAGTCTGATTAGGACTCTGTCAAATAGTTCTGTTTTGAACATCAGTTTTCAAGGGCATTATATATTTACTCTCAAATTGCTTCAGAGCCTTAATTCAGAAGGACAAGTATCATGTCTCCCAACTGAGAGGTCTTTCCTCAACGCATAAATGCAAGAAATCTTTCTTTATCAAAGCCCTGAATGACTCCTTCCAACAAGTGAATCCCTGCATATCACTGGAGTCCCATACTTTTGATGAAAGATGTTTTGTTGCCCTAATTTCTCATTGTTTGGCCAAAGTGCTTCTGAAATTATACCTGTGTTTCACCTTTTATTTTTCAGGAAGGTTGTTGCGTTTGGTCCCTGTGAACTGGAGTTCTGTCCTGTTCCCGTACTTGCATGAAAACTGGGATCCATTGTCAGGAATAGGTCAACCCCTGCTAGTTCTGGTGGCTACGCTGGGTTTGAGTTGAGTCTAGAGCATTGCAGCAGGGAAGCATTCTGCCACGTACTGCTATGTGCTGGTAGGAGGTGATGAACTAAGGAGAGCTGTGAGATCAGGACATTTGTTGAACTCCTTGTCCTGAACCCTGTCATTTCTGCAGAGCTTGTGTCAGGCTCGCGTCTTTCAGAGAGGAGACGGATCCTGGAAGGATGCTGCTTTCCACATGAACATTCCCTGTTGCAGGGGTTTCCTCACCTGCAGCTTTGTTCAAGATGTACCACTGCTGGTATTGCCAGCCTTGGAAAATGCAGCATTTGTAAAGAGCAATTGATGAGCTCTGCCTGCCTTACCTAGCTGCTTTTGGGTCCCGAAACTGGCAAGAAGTATATTAAAACTGCCTTTTGAGTTTAAAAGCCTTGTCATGGTCTTTGGGGATTAATGATCTAAGGAGAGGTTTGTGCAGCTTCATCTTAATCTTGTTTAATCGGTGTCATGTCTCGAATGCTTTTTCTTTGGTGTTTTTTCAGTGAGAAGAGCAGCATGCTTTGGGCTCTTACCTGAGAGATGCCCTAGGCCAAGGGCAGCTTAAAAGTTCTTTGTTAAATACCTTTGAATTGTTTGTGTGTGCTGAACTTGGTCTTGGCCAAAACTATTTCAGAACTGTTGGTTAACTTTGGGAAACTGAGGAGTGGTGAGCTACAAGGACGACTATAAAAACCCAAAGTATTTTAAAAGTTGGAAAGAGAAGGAGCTAGGGATGTGTAAAGAAGTCCTCTTAGCTTCAATTCCTGGAAACATTCACAAGTGAGTGAGCAAACAAACACTTTTTTTCTAACATCTAAGTAGCATGGGTATGAGAGTTAATTGGTGTGGAATTGTTAAGGAAATACTTTCAGACCATTCTAGTTTCCTCATGCGGTTTAAAAAATTTCGTGGAAGAAGTCATTGTTATTGTTTCTCCTCCTGCCACCATTCAAGAACACTTTCCTAACGAAGGAGGGAAAGCTGCTCTTCTTCCCTGTCATGAGATGTCTGTGGAAAGGGCTGGGTAAGAGAAGCAGTGATGGTGATGAAAGCTGCTTTGTGTGGGGTTTTGCACTCACGTGTTCTGGGTGAATTTCTATTAGACTCCTTCCATTTGCAGCCTGCATGACAGAGGAAGTGATGTTTGTTAAATTTTCATGACATAAAGCTGAAAGGGAGGGGACAAATGTTAGATTTTGGAATTGGTAAACTTTTTTAGGGATGAGGGAAATTTTGAGGAGCCAAAAGGAAGTTAATACAGTTATGCAGGACTGATCAGCCAGTCAGACGTGAAATGGCAAAGAGCCAGCTTCATGGCAGTTTCTGAGGACAGGATTGAGAAGCTAGGAATGTAAGGGCTAAAGAAAAGACCAGAGTTCTTTAATTTAGGCTTTTTGGGCCAACATTAACACAAATCAAGCAGCTGATAAAAGATAAGCTCATGGAAAAGAGGAGTGACTCCCTCCACAAAATCCCCCAGTCCAGTCTTCAGTAAAGCGATGTCGTTAACTGAATAATCAATAGGGTGATGGAGTGGGAGAAATGGCTGGTTGACAGCAGAAGTTGATTAAGCTCTTGTGTGCACAAAGCCTTTCTGTGCTGAATCAAGGGTTAAATGAGCTCTGAACTGCCTTGGCTGGAGCATGGCAGCTCCACCAGTGCTTCTCTGCTGAGTGCCACAAACTTCAAACTGCAAAACCTTTCTTAAGAGTACGAGCTAGGAAATTCTCAATATGATTTTAACTTTCTTTTAACGTGGGGCATATGTATTTACTAACCCTTTTATTTTTCATCCACTGCTTTGTGCACAGGAGTTGAAGCAGCCTGTGCAGTCCTCACAGGGTTCTTGGCAAGAGCTCTTTAATGCTACCTCTGAAACCTGGCTGAGAATCTGCTTTCTTCTGGAAAGTCTCTAATCCCTTCTGTGCTCTTCCTTCTTGGCGTGCTCTCTCTTGACATCCTCTGCTCCATACTCTGCAGCTTTATTTCTGTGGGCACCTCATTTCTTCAGGGTAATTGTAGCCCATCAGTGGACTTGATCTGCTCCAACCTGCAATGAAGATGAGACAAGGCAAACTACTTTCTTCATCTTGATTAAAAAATCTTAAGAGTAGAAATAGGGTTCAGTTTAAGCTGGTTGCTCTGCCTGTGCTGACCTGCAGAATAAAAAAAGTGAGGTTGCAATTTTGAGGTGTTTGGGCAGAACTGACTTTTCTAGAAGGCAAGAGGAGCCATAGTTAGAACCAAGATATATAGTGCTTAGTGTGCTTGGTCACAGAAACAGTGAAAATGAAGAATGACAGCTCAGATCTAGCGATGGATCTAAGCTAATGCATTGAGCCTGGGAAAAAATGGGTACACTGATGCTGAAGGGGCTCCTCCCAAGTGAACTTAAGCTTACCTCAATGTAGACATGGCTAAAATTGGCTTCTGTCACTTCCTAGTGATTCCCACCCACCACTTTTGTGGCTTTTTTTTTTTTAGGTTTTATTTGAAAACTCAAAAAAGGCAGAGAAAAACAAAACTGTGTGTGGTTGTGTTTGTTCTGGTAGGGATCTGAACCTCTATTGGAAAAAACAGAGCTTGTAAGTGAGGAAGAAAGGCTGATAGCTTGGCTTACATAGAAGGCTTCCTATTGGAAGACCCATGACAGTAAGGCTGAATCTTTAATTTAGAGAAAATCTTTAGGTTTGTGGAATGGTGGATGAGATTATACTGATAAGCATTTAGAATTATTTTCATGCTTCTGTGACCTTTCTGCCACATCTGGTAGATTAGAGCCAAAACTCGGAACTCTGCACACAGAATCAAGCAGGTGCTCATGTAGGTGGGTGTGTGCAAATCAAAGTTACAAAAGCACGTACAAATTTTATAATTGTTCTGTTTTTGTTTTTTGCTTCTCTATCACCAGGAAAGACAAAATCTCAAGGATTTGGATAGTGACATCTAATCTTGTCTAGGACCAGTACTGTCACTAGGGAAGCCCGTCTTTCTCTCTTCATCTTTGAATTCTTAAAGGTAGAAGAATATCTGAATGATATAACCTACAAAAGCATAATTTATCGGTTGTTTCTTTCACACTGCCCCTCCTGCCTTATCTTCAAGTTTCTGTGAATCATGAGGAGGAAGACAATAGGCTTTGTGCAGAAGGCTGAGCCCCTCTCCAAGGGGAGCTGAAGTCTGTTTGGAGAGGAGGGACTTTCTGTGCGCTTCGGTGATAGCGAGAATTGCATCAATTTGTTAATTAAGGCTATTTGAGAAAGTAAATCTCTTAAAACCCCCAAGTGACTGAGGAAGCTAAAATGCTTACACGACAGTCTGCCTTTACAAGTAAAGGCTTCCCACGTATTTATACTTTTTCTAAAAACACATGCATGGTAATTATTCTACCACTTACTGAAACAAACCTAGTTATTAAATGCATATTCCTGATAACATTTTAAAGCATATCAGTATTGACCTTATTGTGAAAAGTGAAATTATTTTAGCAAGTATTTTTATGCCCCTTCCTGATGGGTTTATTGTGTGTACCATAAGCTTAAATTTGCGTCTCTGCTCATCAGTTTGTGATATCTGTCCATCTGCATTTAGACCCTTTTTTATGATGCCTTTCGCAAGTGTTACAGGTTACCTTTAAGTTCTTGGGAGAATTGCCTACAAGGAAAAACACGTCCTTAATGTGTTTGGTGTTGCTTGCTGCCAGGTTGGTGGGTAAACTGGTAACTGATGGTAAACTGGTTGATGGGTAGCTCTGCTACACAAATACCAGATAAAAATAATGCTGTTGCTTCCTATGCAGGAAAACAAAACAGGTTTTTATTCACTGTGATATTGTCTAAATATTCAACTTAAAGGCTGTATAGAATTAAGAAGCAATACCCTCACTTCATGTTCAAGATTTTCTTTTTCCTTTTAAGAGTTATAAAGAGACTTGAAAGCCAGACCAATTTTTCACTTGTTTCCTTTAGGGCACCTACTAACAAATAGCTTAATGATGAACAACACTTGCACTATTTTTTAAAAGATAAAAGAAATAAGAAAAGAAGTGATAGCCGTGTCATTGCCTTTCCAGTCTCTAAACAGCCTAGTGAAAAAAAAAAAAAAAACTTTGCAAAACTATAAGGTTTTTGTTAGCTAAAAGCTATTTTTTTGTTTTCTCAGTGATTGTAAGTAGCTCTGTAAAGGGGAATGTCACACATCCATTTCTATGTAAAGTCAAACTTCCTTTCTGTAGTTGTTAAAGAACATCCTTGTGCAATATGTTTTCAGCATGTGACTTCAATTTATTAAAATTTTTAAACAAGGGTAGTCAGAGTGTGTCACTTCATGCTGAGAGTACTGTAGTAGACACTGTGCTTGTAGAAGACGCTTTAAATCATTAGGATCCTAAAGCATAATTCATTGATGCTTTCATTCATTAGGACCATTCTTTAGTTGTTGCGTCCACTGAAAATAGTTAATTTCCAGCTCTTGCAAAGAGATCTTGTCTAAGTTTATTTTTTTTCAGCTAGTGTTTTTGTTTCATGCGTTCCCTTTTTACAGCTTTCCTTCCTTATATACAGATAGGAGGAATTGGTGCAGCTCTGCAATGAAGTTGAGGCCTGCCTCAAAATTTTGGAATTTTTAGAATGGATCTTTTAGCCCAATTTAACCTTTTATTCCATGCACTTTCAGTTTGGTTTGTTGGCAGGCAGCTCATAAATGCTCCCATTTATATCACCATGATGTTTTGTACACATGTCCACCCTTAGTCCCCAAATGGAGGAGAGGTGGAGCTTGCCAGCATATGAGTGGGGAGCCTTGATGTTATTTTGGAAGGTTGGCTTTAAAAAAACAAAGACCCCCTTTCCCCCTTCTCTCAAATCAACGTTATGCTGTTCTTCCCTGAAAGAAACTTTCCTCCTTCTGTTTTCCATGGATGATTAAGTTAAAACAAGTCCAAGTGATACTAACACGCAATCTTTCTGCTTGACCAAATACACTAGAAAGACAGTAATTAAAATTCACTTCTTAATGGAAAGTAGACACTAATTATAGATGTCTTTTGGGAATACTTAAACTAGAGAAGTAATCGTGTTTATCCTGAACTAGAATAAAAGTAAAAGCTGTTTTATGGCTCTTGCATGATGTGTTAAGCTCAGAATTGGAGACTTTTTCTCTCGAGGGCTGAATTATTCTTAATGTTTCTTAATCTTCGTTACACAAAACAAATTCGTGCACTGCTGTTACTGGCACCCATACCACAGAAGGCCAAGAAGAGAGTCCTCAGAGTACATGCTGTTTGTATAAATGTGTTATTCAGGCACATAAATTAACAGCATAAGTTTTGATGAGGCAGATTTCTGTGTAATGGGTTGCTCGGGACTGTTGACCACATCGATTTCAGCATGAACAAACCAGTATGTCTTAGGCGTGAAAGATTTGACTTCAGTTTCAAGAGTTCATTGGTATATGTAGTTAGCAGAAAATACTGTTGTACAGACCAAGCTGTTTCTAGGGAGACGATACTGCAAGAACTGAGAGTTTCCATGTACAGTTGAATATTTTAAAATGATGTGCTTTATGTTTTAAAAAAAAGAAAGGCAGAAGGCTAACCCCCAAATTGTTTCGTGTGCTCTGTATTTTCCAGGATCTGTTGTGAGGACGTTCACTCCGTTTCACTTTTTGGTGGAGCCAATGGACATTCTGTCAGTTCGCGGAGCATCTGTTATAATGAACTGTTCAGCTTACTGTGAAACCTCCCCAAAAATTGAGTGGAAAAAAGATGGGACTTTGCTAAACTTGGTGTCAGATGACCGTCGCCAGTTGCTGCCAGATGGGTCTTTATTAATAAACAGTGTGGTGCATTCCAAGCATAATAAACCTGATGAAGGATATTATCAGTGTGTGGCAACTGTGGAAAGCCTGGGGACCATCGTAAGCAGAACAGCAAAGCTCACGGTAGCAGGTAAGGGTTTCTTTGCTTAGTTTTTTGTTTGTTTTAATCTATAACTAACAGCATGATAATGTAGAATGTATGCTCTTTCTCCCAAAAAAGAGAAGAAGCTTTCCACAAAAGCAAAAGATAGTTTCATTGCTTATCAATGAAATTGGGACTCTGTGTTCCTTTTTCCTTTTTTTTGTTTTAACTAGGTGAAATTTGTCATACATTCTGTTCATGTAAGTGGCTTAATGTGTGGGTATTTCTCAAGAAATGCTGAAGATGAGGAAAATTAAAATGAATGGATTAAGAAAAACGTCAGGTACATCTAATCACTACAAAGATTTCCCACAGCTTAGAGTGAGCCAAAAATAAAATGTGGGCATTTACTTTCTTTATGTGTAAATACTCTTAAAGATAAGTTTCTTTGGCTTGTATGTTGAAATTAATCTGCCCTCTGTGTCATGAAACATTTGGGAAGCTTCTAAAAGCTAGTGACGTGAAGAATCCCCAAAGAACTAGAAGACTGGTGGAAAAAACATGAATGCTTGGGCTTTGCCTTTTTGTTTGTTTGTTTCTTGAGTGTCAGGTGTGAACAAGGAAGTTTCAGAAATTTGAAAAGCAGGTGAATTTTGCAGGCAAGCGCGAAGAATTTGACTGGGAAAGTGATGACGTTTCCAGAATGACATTTGCTTATTTTTGCTTAAATCAGGGCTCGGGGCTGTCAGGTTATGTAACTGTTTTGTCAAGTACAGCTGCAAGAGACTTAGAATTACCTTCTAAGAGCGAGAGTTCAAAAACCAACAAAAAAAGGTAAAGCAAAGCAATGTGACTAGAAAAAAAAAAAAGCCTGTGAAGCAGTTTTCTTTTGTTTCTCTAACGAGGTTTACCAGCCTTTCAAACAGTTTTTTTCTTTGCTTAATAAATGTCTCCAGGTAATGAATTCTTCCTGACTAGTGGTACAGCATCTCCCAGAGCCGCTGCTCATTGTCATTTATATTCAGATGTTGTTTCTGTTAAGTTAGCCTGTAGCATTGTGAAACATCAGAAATGCGGCAAATAAACAAACCTGCATTTTTTTATACTTTAAGTGACTTTCAGAATCTCTATTGAATGAGAAATACGTTTCTAAGTTTCCTGGCAATGAGGACAATAAAAGCAGATCTAACGGTGATCTCAGACCATTACCACCTTCTTGCTGTTACCATGTTCTTGCATTGCTGTTTGTGTTCAGTTCTGCTGCTTTCCAAGAGATCACTCAGTGTCATGCTTATGTTATTGTTCTGGTCCATATGATCATTACATAAGGTTAATGGGGTTAAAAAAAAGATATTCCAAAATGCCTTTAAAAGTTTATAGTTTTCCTGTATCAATGCAAAATGTATTGCTCTAATTGATAGTTTTAAAAAGGATAGTCTTCAAGACCCTTCTACTAATGAAAAATAAGTTCTAGTGAGTTTCGTTTTCAAAAAACGTATACTGGAAAACCTTAAAACATTGTCTAACTGAAGCTAATGCAGATGTTTACTACATGAAGTTTCTTCTCTGATACTGGCCTACCAGCTGCATTAGCAGAATATTGGTCAATCACAGGGAATAAAAATGGTAACCTTTTTGTTCAGGACTGGACAAAATGCTGTTGATGCTTGTTCTTCACTGCCTTACAACCTCCTGCTAAGTTTGAAACCTGCACAAGAGCATCCTCTGGCTGCAGTGTGCTTAAGTTGTTTTTCTGCTCCAAAATGTGAAATGCAGGTGTGTGAAAGCCCATTTGAAAAATGAGTGCAGTACTAGGAGCTGTGCAAGCCCGTACACAGCGTTAAATCCTTTGAGGGCAGGGGAAAGGGTAGCTTTGGTTGCCAGAGGGTTTGCGATATTCCCTTCTAACTGTGCCATATTGTTTTTATTGACCTCATTTGGATTCCACAGCTTTATCAGGTATGTTCTTAATGTTTCTTTTCCCCCATCTTTGTTGTAATTGGAAGCTTTCGAGATGCATTAGCTGTGGGGATAGTTAGTGTGGTAAAGTCTCTCGCTGGTATCAGATAACAGTGGGAGGCAGCTCATTTTCCTCTTAATTGTGCACTGTTATGTTGAATTCCTATGGTATGTGTGAATGTTGCACTGTGATGCACTTAATTTCTTTATCAGAGAATGTTATGCACATTTTAACTGCTACTTAATCATTAAATAACTTCATTACCTGAAAATGACAAACTCTGGTTGGTTAGGGAGGCCAGGGCATAGAAACAGGCAGTAAAACCAAGCCGTGTTACATCATTTTATATATAAATATATGTAAATATATATAAATGTAGGGCTTGAGCTTTTAGTCTTACAATTGTGCTATTCTCCCTGACAGCTGATGGATAATGCTGAACAGTCTACCTGCTGTGAATCTTGTGCAAAGGTTTAACAGATTTTAAAATTGTGATTAGTTTTTGGAATAATTTGGAATAACTGGACTGGTCTAAATCTTGAATGTCAGAAGAAGCAGCTCTTGCCAATATGACAACAGATACTGATAACGCAAGGTGTTGCAAGGTGACAGAGGTGCTTAGTCAACCATTGCATGAAAAATCAAACCCAAACACACTCACTACCTGTGTCGAGTGTGTCAGACAGTGAGCTAATACTTTTTGTTAGAGAACTACTTTCTTGGCTTCTTCCTTCAATTTATGTTTTTGACACAGCACTATGAACTTGTCATGGCATGGGAAAATTGATGTTTGTAGTGCATTTGACAATGTGCTTTTAAAGAACCTTTTCCATACCTGATAGTAGATGAGAAGCCTTTACTCTTCAGGCTTCTTCAGGTTGCAAGAATCGAAGTTTCTGTGGCAACTCTGTCTCCAAAAGAAGTTGCTCTTTCCCTTTTCAAAACTGGTTTCTCATGTGACTCTAAAAAAAAAACAAAACAAAACAAAACAAAAAAAAAAAACACCAAACCAACCAACACCAAAACCTAAACTTTCAGAAGCTGTGATTTAAAAAAAAAATATGAAAAACACTTTAAATCAGGATCATTTGTCTAATTTGAAATTGTATGCTGTTAGAACTTGATAGTAAGTTATTTCCCATTCTTCAGTAGGTCTGGTAGCTTTGATTTCTTTTTTTAAAATTCAAATGTCATGAAATTTGTTAGTTATCTTTAATGATCAGTTGTTTCAGGAAATATTTGTCTTTTTTCTATGAAACGTGTTCTTCTATATTTGTTTTTTTTAGCAAAATCAGGTTGACATTGTCACTGCCAGTATTTCTTTCCTTCTTTGTTTCTCATCCTCCTGCTGTGCAAACCCAACCACTATCATGCTCTAAACTGGATTTTTGAAAAGATTTATTTCTTTTTAAAGGCATTTTTGTTTGATTTCTTTCAAATCAGAATATGACTGCACCAACATCAGAGCAAGGGAGGGATTTTAAAGTGTGGCAGTTGCATTGCCCATCTAATTTATGGGTATTGCCATTATTATGATGGATTTAACTAGGGAAAGTCAAAGGAAATTGCTAATATATGTAAAGCCACAACATTTTTTATCAGTGTCTTACTACAGTATGTTTTCTAATTGCTTTTTGAAATGCAAATCTGGCTTTGATACTTAAGTACCAGTTATGCCTAAAGAAGGGTAAAGAGTTGCAATAGCTTTTACAAAACAGATTAAAAAATATATACAAATTTTGGGAACTGTATAAGTAATTCATCTTGGAAAAACAAATTTATATGTATTTTAGTAAAAAGTATGATGATGATAACTTAAAATGCCCCTGAGGTAATCTTTTTTCCCAGTCACTGTTTACTACTCGTTAGTTAAAGCTTTCATAAATCTTTTATTAAGAGAATGGGCATACAAAGAGCTAGAAGGTGTGAAGTGACAGTGGCAGTGAGCTTCATCATAAGGATTTATTGGTTTTACACAGCCATTTATAGACTGTTCACTAAAACATTTATTTCATCCATTGTCTTTTTTTTTCCCAAGTGAATCCATCTGTTTTTTTCTTAGTCTTCCATTTGTCTGCATTTGCTAATACTTGGCTTTGAGCTTTGTATTTAATTTCCTTGGCTGTAACAAGTTGCTCATATAAAAGGCAGTTGCTGCCTTACTATTAATTACAGGTATGGCTGAGTTTCCTTCAAAAAGCTCTTAATTTTAAATTACTGACCTTTTTTCTTCTTCCTCAATTAAATAATCTCCCTTTAATTAAGTAATATCTAAATAGCTCACTTAGATATTCACAGAAATTGTGTTTTGAAACCTTCATTTTGGAATTACTGTTAGAAAAAGGACAGGCTCGTTAGTGAGCATGAGACTTGAAGACCAGAGGAAGAAGGCTGTTAACTATCTTCTCCAGCTTGCTGCATGATGGTACACAGAACCCCTCAAAAATGGGGACATCGGGCTCTTGACCTCTGTTTGACCAATGTGATTTACTTGATGTCAGTATGTCATATAGAGAAAGAAATTCACTTGAGAAATTGTTCCCGTTTTCAGTCTCCTGGTTGCCTTTTTAAGCTTTATTTGTGTCTTGAATTTGTCAAGCTTTGGGTTTCCAAGCTGATGGCTAGAAGAGCTCTTTGTGTAACTGCCACTGAAATTACAGGAGGCCTCGATGAACAACTGCTGCCACATTTAATGTAACGTCGTCTGGAGGAATTAATTGAATTAGGAGTCAGGAGATGGCTAATGCATAATCCTGCTTCTCTCGCTGGTTCATTACGACTTCAAGGAGATCTCACTGATCTGACTTCTCCTCGATGGGTTACAAAAGAATGTCTTCAATAAATTTAAGGTATTATATTTTGTAATGTACCAGGATGCTTTAAATGAGTACCCTAGAAGAAAGACCACGGAGAAAATTCTGTATCTGTTACGTTTTTGGGATGGTATGCGGTAGGTGAAGCTGTGGCCAAGAAATGAAGATCAAGGACCTGCAGTGAGCACAGCTGGTGGAGGGGAGGGAGACCTGGGTGGATGTGTGCTTGCAATTAAAGCCAGGGCTCTGCCAGGAACATCATTAAAGAGGTGTGTTGTGGTTGTGAGAACTTGTCGCGTTTTCTAGTGTTTGGGTACTAAACATAAATAATCATTTTATCATTTTATCTGTAAGTAATGGTGAGAGGAGAAGGGTTTTGCTCAAATGTTAATTTGGATTGAAATTCTATGTTTATCTTTGCTATAATTACCAAGAACTGCATAAAAATAGGCAGGTTATATAGCTCTGGATTTGCACGAGTTTCTTAAAGTTTGCCTAACTTTGAAGATGATATCTTAAGAGAACTTTGTATCTTACTGTATGTGTGATGTTCCTGAAGGATAAAAGAGAAGCTTAGTGCAGTGGCTGAGCAGAACAAACTGTGTGCTTCTTCCAGCTCCTTGGAGATGTAGTCAGAAACTACAGTACTTTGGATTGAATACTCAATATTACTTATTTCCCTTAAGAGGGGGGAGAAGAAAAACTTGTTCTTCATGAATAAAGAACTTTCTATACCTTTTGAATTGGCAAAAATGTGAGAGCATAGACACTTCAGTGACTGGTACTTAAGAACACTTAACCAATAAAAGTAAATGACATGGGTGATAAATTTTCCTCACAGAAGTATGTCTTTATGAAAAAAATCATCGGCATTTTCCATTTCATTCTATCACAAATTATCTCTGAAAATAAATGCTTTTTTATCCATGAGTATGGGAAAGGTTGTTTTTACAAAACTGCAGTTTCTGTCAGCTGTTTGTAGAAACTGCAGTGTTTAGAGAGGGCAAGAAATGTTCTAGGTTATATGTAGTTCTGAATTCTTACAATCCAGTTTGTCCAGTTAAAGTAGAAAAAAGATATTTATTAGGACTGGGACTGAAAGCAAAGATCCAGATTCAGACCTGTTATACATATTTTCAATGTAAGACTAGAAAAAACGATGTCACTTCTGATCCAGGATCTGTTCCCTCTTAGGAAGCAATTGGTCTGTCCCCCTTATTTTTGCATGCACTTTCAAGATCTTGTGTATCCAGTTAACTAAGTCATCTTCGTTTTAGAGTCCTGAGGGGGCACAAGTAGATCTGCAACACCCATGTCTGAAGTTTCTGCTTTTATAACAATTTAATATTACTGATCAGGAAAAAGCAAACTAGTATGTATTTTCTAGAAGTGGAGGTAATGTTTTGTGCAGTGAAATGAAGCCTGGTGAGAGAGGAAGAGGGATTATGGATCTCTTTCTCAGATGGGTAGGTGCAGGGGAAAAAAAGCTGAACTAGTGAAATCTCACATCTCCATTACCAGCTAACGTACACGTAGTGGAAGTCTTCCTTCTTGTTGAAGATGGTTGTGGTAGCTAGTCTTTTTGATTCCCAGACATGCAGCACTGAAACCTCTAAAGCCTCTGGTCATTCATTAAGACTAAGATTATTTTCTTAATGAGGCATTATCTTAAATACAACATTCCATTTCATTATAAACTAGGATGATTAGTTTTATCGGTTTACCAGTTTGGAACTTGCACTGTTAAGGATTAGCCTTGTAATTAGCAAAGACAGTATCCTTTGTGTGTGCTGGCTAGTGGACAAAGTTGGCTTTATATTATAACTGATATCAAGATATGTTTTTTTTTTTAAAAAAAAAAAAGCTCTTTGCAGTATACGTTCAAATCTTGACCTTTTGCCTTTTGGTTTTGAAAATACCACGGCAGTAAGGCTTATCTCAGGAGAAGCATGAATTCTGTAAAAGGGAGCTTCACTCCCAAATTTCATTTTTCTAAAGTCACTTGGGTTTCTAGTAGACGATCTGTTGATGGATGGCTCTACATGCTTTTTCAGAAGTGAGAAATTGAGAGTTTATTGATGATTCATCAGCACCCCTGAACAATAAAGTTGGATGAATGTTGTTTAGAATGGCTTTCCCGTTTTGTTAATATTTTCACTCAAATGTATATTTTTTTAATTATTTATGTTCTGCATGTCAGCACCAGAAATCCCTTTTGTTATTTTGTTTGACAAGTTTTGCAGAGATTGCTCACTCTAAATCCTAAACTGTCAGGCAAATGATAGTTACATACGCTGCCTGTATTCTTTTCTAACTGTGTCTTAGAGTGTGGGATTCAAAAAGATATTTCAGCTTTAGTATGACAGGCTAAAAGTGATGGATCTCCACAATGGCATTGTTCAGACTTAAGATCAACTGAGTATTACATTTTGAAAATTATAAGAAGCTGTGCTATCACACCTACCCAAATGAAAGATGACACAACAGCAGTTAAGGCTAGGAGGGATCATGGGAGGGGTGTATGTGATAAATCGTGTTTTTCAGAATAGAAATTCCAAGAGGTAGTTCAGTAACACTGAAAAGGAAACAAAATGGAGGAAAATGATATTTAATAAGGAAAAATAATTTATGAGGCTTGCTATGGCTTACTTCAGTGAGGTTGAGGTCTTGGCAATATCCCTACAAATGTCTCATCATTCATATACTTACACTAGAAATAAAAATAAAAAACAAACAAAACCCTTCTTATTTGCATATAAACCCCCCTGTTTTGAGGGACACTGGGGAGAAAAAATCTTAATTTATAGGTTTCTGCAAAGGTGCTGCTCTTCTTTCGTTAATAGCAGCTGAAGTCAGAGGCCTGGATTAGATGCACCATCAGTCTGCTCTTCTGTGAGTGTTCGTAGTCTGCACACACAAAGCCAAGAAAGGCTTCATTACTGAGAGACCTTTTAAAAAAAAAAGATATATATATATGTGTGTGTGTGTGTATATATATATATATATATATGAACTTAATTTCTAGCAAGTGTCCATGATTCTAGGGCCAGTGGTGTGATAATCCAGATCTTTGTTGTTTTAATCCTCATCCCTGTGACTGATCCACAGCTCTGGCAAATAATCTAGTTAAGATAATCTTTTTCAGCTAAATGCTTCTACTGAAGTTCGTTCTTCTGCTTTTTTTTTTTTTTTTTTTTTTTGCCTCTCGATATGTCAGTCTTCAGGTACTTTATTTTTGGGGAGTGTTCTTTGCTATTTGTCAGCTCTCTCTGTTTTTCTGTGAAATTGCTTAGGTTACTTCCCATCTTTAAATGTCTGTCTTCAGGTACCAGCTGTCTCTGTCTACAGAGTTGCTTGCAAAAGTTTTTCTGATCTTTCCTCCAGTTTCATGATAAATTTATCCTGGCAGTCCTTTCTGTGCATTAATCTTCTTTGAATAGTTTGTTCACATGAGCTTTCGTAATTGATAGCCTCGCTTGGATCTAAAATTATTTAACCTGTCAAGCTCTTTTCTTTCACCAGAATACTCAGATCTTATTCTTCTTTTGTTATGGCTATTGATTTTGTTTTAGAAAGGGTAATTGTGAGCCTGTACTTTTTTTGTAAGGCTTTCTATTGATCAAGACCTGAGGTTTCTTAAATGCTGTGGCAATCTGCATGTTATCTTAAGGTTTTCCCTTAAAACCCTGCAGTGCTTTCTTCATTGCCCTGTTAGAGTGATCTTCAACAGTATCAAATAAATTATTCCATTGGTTTCTCCCCCTCTCTTCATTTATATGTGCTGTTAGAAATGCCTACTTACCACGTTTCTCAGCATCTAAATAGATGAATTTTGTTGTGGATACTACAGTTTTTCCTGCTGCCTTGGAGTGCTATTGGTCCTGGCACTTCTCCGTTCTTTTCCCCTTTAATTACAAGCCCTGTCTCTGATTTTAGTTTAATTTAATCCTATTATTTCACCTACACCATAGCGGAGTCACTTTCTGTATTCCTACACTATTTCTTGCAGCACTCTGAGCCTGACCTCCCAGTGTACAGTGGACACCCCAGCCCCATCTTCCTTCCTTGTAGTTTATGGTCATCATCAACGACCTCTGCACTTCTGAAGATCGTGCTTGAATCACCTTTTTTGCTCCCATTTAGTTCTTGGAATTAATGTATTGATCTCTTCTAGATGTCACCTGGTTGGATTTGGATTTCTGTTTAGCCATGGTCTATTCTCTAGTCTTGTCCTTGCACTGAAAAACACTTTCAATACCTTCCCAAGATGAATTCTTAACTTCAGATTTTTATTTTATTTTTCCTCCAAAGACTTTCCAAGCTACTTTTTTTTTTCAGGGAAGGTTGGTTTAGCTTCCCACGTAACATTGCTTCCTTCCCAATTATTATTATTATTATAATTTTTAAATATAGCTGAACCTTACCATGTCAGGGCTTTCTGTAGCTGCTTCACTCCCAGTTTGAACACCTCTGCACACTCAGTTGCCTTCATAGAAGTTCTGCCAGGACGCGTTCTGCAATTGCAGAGCAATCTTGTTAAGATGGTGAGGTTATCTGCTTTTCATCCCTGTTGGTGGCCTGCTGTCAAAATGCATTTCCATTGCTCAGAAAGGGCAAATATGTTTGAGCAATGATAAATGAGTTTTCAATGTGAAATTCTTCATGCTGGTAGCCTGCTCGACTTTTTTCTTCCAACTCAAACAGTATTTAATCAACCAATTTCTTTATTCTCCCTGTCTTTTGTTTTGAAGTTACAGGCACCAGAAGTTCATCCCTTCTCAGAGCCAGCCTCACTTGTTCATGACACTGCTTTACGGCTGCTCCCAGAGCTGCAGCCTATCGGGCTGCGAGCCTGGATCCTTACAGCAGATTTGTGATGGCACAGAGCAAACGCACTCAGGTGTTACAGTTTTTTGAGTTGGGAACTGGTACCCCAGTTAATACAGTATCAAGATGTACATCATGTCTGTTTTTTTCTTGGTCCATTTTAATATTTTGTTATCCCTAGGACTTCCATCAAAGGTAGTGTTTGGCAAAATAGCATCATAAAGTCATTTCTGGAAATGTGACCTGTCTCATGCTCAATATTGTGCTGTCAGTCACAAGTCCAGTGGTTTCACCAGGATTATCTTCTGTATCATTTCTTTTCATCAAGCATCCACGAGAGGAGTCGGCAGCTGACACACCGTATAAAGAGCTGTTTCAGTTCCTTAGGAAGTCAGGATCTTATTTGTTTCCAGTGTTGGGCTGAGGTCAGAAGATGCTCTGAGATGTGTGTTCTGCTTGAAAATCAAAATTGAGCTGTAATACTATAGTGCATGTTGACATTAATGCAATGTGGAAAGAAGTTTCTTCTACAGTCTGCGTGACTGTATTATGCTGTTGTATTTCAGTTTGGGCTTCCAGGATATTAAACTTCGCAAAGTAATATCACTAGTACATAAAGGACAACTATAAAAATCTGTTTTGTTTCAAATAAATTCTATGAAAAACTATTTTTTTGGCCAGGTAAAACCTAATAATATTCTGATGTATTTTACTAGTCAAAGCACCCTCTTAAATTTTTGTATATGTGTTTTTTTTTGTTTTTTAATTTGTGTTTCTGTGGCAATGCTCAGATCCAAGTCCGAGGGGCTTGATGGCAACCTGAGAATTCCTGTAATCCAACCTTGTGCTCCAGGGCATGATCAGTTTTGCTTGAACTTTCCCTGTTGGAAGTCTGTTTTGGCAGATGTAATTCTGTTCCTCCGTACGCAGCGTTGTGAAATGTTTTTGAGACTGTTCCTTTATCTCTATTTAGTTTTTTCTGTACAGTTTCCCCAAGTCATAGCACCATAGGATAATTGAGCTCAGAAGGGACCTCAGGAGATCTCTAGTTCAAGTTCTTCTTTCAAAGATCAGGCATCACACCAGGTTAGTGTATGTATGCACATCACATGCACATAGCTATATACGTTAGTGTTTGTTCTTACTGATATGTACAGTGACATCCTCTCCTTCTTCCCCTGCTGATTCAGTTCTGGTCATGGCATATCTTAGTAAATCACTACCGTATGAAGTCAGTATGTGCCATGTTAAGTATCTCACCAAGGCTGTGTTTGAGAGTCAGAATTCTGAGTATGCACTGAAATTTTTCATGCTTCTTTGTATTCCACATGCTTCTTGCTTTAGCTTAGCCAACGAGACCTTTAAGTTTTTTTTTCAAGTTGTAATTCTAAGAATATTCCATATAAGAAGCATCTGATCTTATCTTAATTCAGGTAATGGAATTCTGGACTTCTGTTCTCCATGAATGTTTTGCAATTATGAAGCTTAATCTGTTTGGTAGTGAGATTGAAGAAGTATGTCTTACTAACAAAATTGTATTTTAAAACATGTTTCACACCTCTGCCACTCAGACAAATGATGCTGAATAATGTTCAAGCAAAGGAAAAGAAGAGGAGCTGTGATAATTTAATGAAGTGTCCACAGATGGCTGGACTTAATTTTTTAACAGGGTTCGGGTGCGAAGCTGATGCGCTAACAAAATATGCGGCATCTTTGAGATCCGCTGCTTCACTAGAGGATAACAGATGTTGTAGCAATTTTAACAATAGGGCATCATGTTTCTATACACTTTCACCTATGTATGTTGCTAAAATCTTCATGTTTCCCAAGAGGCTATTTTAATAAACAAAGTAGTAATAGAGCTATTAATTTGTTTCAGTTCAGATTTGATTAGGAAAAAGAATTGGGGGAAAATGAAAAATTTCTGAACGCTATCAGTGGTTTGTTTAATCATTCTCATTCTCTTTGTGTCTGAACAGAACAGGTTAATGTGTAAGGATCGTAAGGTGCAAGCTGTTAGCTGTAAGGTGGCAATATTTGTAGATGATACCGTTAAAGCTTGGTAAGTTATGAGAAGCTTGAGTGAGATTGGGCAACAGTGTTTTTGTGGTAGGCATTTGGGAAGCAGTAGTTTGGAAAAACTTGCAGCTACTCCAGCATTTTGCTTTTTCCCTACTGCAATAGAAATAATCAGGGAAAAATGGGAGGAAATATTTGCTGAGTACATTGGGATATCATAAAAAAGCCTGAAACCAGCTTTGGGAAACAGTTAATTGTGTAAACATGTACAGTAGGGTGTTTCAGAACTGTTTAATTCTAAAATATTGTGTTAAATTCTGCTATGTAGAGTAGCAATGGAGGAGACTTGAGCACACGACAAAAAATATTTGTGAAAATTTGATCCAGCAGGCTTGTAACTGTGTAGTAAGGGTATACAAGCCTGTCATAGACAGGGAAAAAGTGAATTCCTGTGCAGCCATCTGTTGCCCTTGAGAAGAGCAAGTTACTCTTTTTTTCCCTACTTTTGTTTTACAGTCTTGCTTCAGCAAGATTGATGCCAAAAGGTTAGTAGGATTCTAAAGAGGATTAAACGTGTATGGTAATAGCATCCACATTAAATAAAAATTGAACATTTACAGTGACTGCTGACGGTATTCAGAGCAGGAGGTAAGCAGTTCCTCTGAAGTCAGGAGGAACATTGTCACAGGAGTGAGTAGTTTAGTAATTGTTGATTATGGAATATTTTTTCTTCTTCCAGCCTTCTTGGAAATGATTGGCACTGTCCGTGGCTGCAGAGAGACTGCTGAACTAGATTAGCATCTGGCTCAGTGTAATGAATTCCTCTTCTCCTGGAAAGTACAGGAGATGAAGTACTGGGCATGAGATGAAGGCAGCAGACTACAGCCAGAATTTTTACCATCTGTGTTTTCCAGGAGCATGGGAATTACTGCTCTTTTAGGCACGTCATTGCTTTTTCAGAAGTCAAGACAATGGGCCACACATCTCAGCAATGCTTAGACTGGGAATACAATTTGAATGGAACAAATTTGCATTAAGTAGATTGTTCATTCACATTCCTACCATTGCTCTGGTCTTTTGTTGGGGGGAGAGACAAAAGGGAAGGAGAAAATAGGGACAGGGTTGTTTTCACACCCCTGCATTTGCATTGTCCAAGAAGAAAATTTAAAGTTTGTGGTGCATCTGATTTCTATTGTACACATGTGAGAATCATGCTATTGCTTATGTGTTCTTCTGCCAGTTTTTAGTGAACATTCCAAATGGAAAATCATCCTCCCAAATTGAGTTTATTAACCCACGTTCTTGCTAGGTCAGGAGTATTTTCCTTCAGTGTCCTAAAATCGATACATAATATATTTGTGCTGCCATGGAATGATTAATGTACGTACAAACATGAAAAAATTATCTTTAATATCAGAACCCCAAAGTATCATTTATCATTATGTTCATTTAGTAAATGATGGGGTAATATCTTCAACTGAATGCTTTGCAACATGTGGGTGAAGAGTGGGTGCTGCTTTCTCATTAGATATCTAACTAATTTTCATTATAATAGATCATCTTGCTTTGATGTGTTGATTGAAGTGACTGGGAAAGAGAAACCATTATGAGAAAAATGTATCATTTTTTTTCAAAAATTTAATTTAATTAAGCTCGAAAAATGTGTTCACAATTTAAATGAACTGAATTAGCTGGCATGGTTTTGAAAACTATGTTAAAAAGTTAGGGAAATGCAGGAACTCTACTGATACTTTGAAGCGGAAAAGAAAAGCTCTTTAACTGAAAGACTCTAGGCTGATGGATGGCAGGGTATTTTCTAGTAGTATACTGCTGTGGGGATGTATGCCAGTGCTCTGGACCTGTTACTGTATTTATAAACAAGTCTGAGAGTTAATTTTAATTAAAGTTTATATTTTGAATACTTTTTGTAATACGTCGTCACTGTTTTGTGGTTGTCTGTTGGTTAAAGCAAAAGGGTCCTCCTACACAATGGAGACTTTTGAGCAGTGCAAATTGCAAGTAATCCTAGAATAAAAGAAAAATGCTCTTAAGACAAAATTATGACCTGGGTTAAAATTATATATCATAAAACCATACAAAAGTATGATCAAATAAAGATTTTACTGGCATTTAAGATGGCCTGAAAAAGGAACTGTAATTTCATTGCTAGCGAGTAATGAAACCATCTTAAATAAAGGTTATTTAACCTTAATGGAGGGCCTGCCCACAACAGAGTATACAATGCCTTTCTGCCCCTAAAAGTGAATAGTACTTACAACCGATTTAAAATAAAGTGTAATTGAACTGTATATTAGAAATTGCAGGGCTTTAGTCCTCCGGTAACATTCTCACGTGCTATAGGTTGCTAATGCAATGATTGTACAGGGTGAAAAAAAAAATTTCAACAGTTGAGATGAAACCAGAAGTCCCAATGTTCATCTCACAAAATGAGGAGGTCCAGATCTCCTGTCCAGGCTGCTGAAAGAACTGGCTTAATTTGCAGGTCTGTTAGTAAAGATTCTTAATGAATTGTGAATGCAGGGCTAGTACATTCTTCTTGAAGAATAACTGATGCAGAATGTGTGCCCAAAAAGGGAAAGGGTGATCCTAGACCAATTAGTCTGATCCCAACAGTATGTCCTTGTTAGAAGGATTTTGAAGGTGAGGGTAATTGAGACGAAGGAAGATGGACAGAAGGCTAAACTGTAACGTGACTTCTGTCTGTGGTTTGCATTTGGGTTTCTTGATGAAGCAATTGATGTCTTAGAGCAGCACGGGCATGCCACAACACAGCCTTTTGTTATGCTCTCCTGTTAGAAATTATTAAAGGTCAAAATGATGGAAATTTAAATGAGAATATTGAGATTGATAAGAATCTGAGGTAATTATGAAAACTTAATGGCTTATATTGAGAGGGAAATTTTCAGAATGGAAAGAGGCCTCAGAGACTAGGTTTTGGAAAGATAATGTTTAACATCTTCATCAGCCATTTATTTTGGTGTAAGAATGAGATGCTTGCAAAATAGCAAGTGTGGCAAATTTGGAAGACCTTGTTACTCTTGCTAAAGCCTTGCTGGTCTCATAGGAACAATTAAATGAGGCTATAGACTGAATAATGGTGAAACTTAGCACAGTGTGCAAAGTCATGCAGATACAGCAATATCCTTGGTATTGTATTAAGTTGGGATGGAGGGACTGGTGATTTTATAGGTAAGTCTAGTTATATTGGTTGATTACAAGATTGACTATCATCTGCAGATGTACAGAGAGTTAATGTGATTCTTAAATCTATTGGGAAGATATTTTCAGTAGACACGAGGAAGCAATTTTGTGATACTAACCTGGACATCTGTAATCAAATGTTAAATGACAATGGGCATATCAAATTGTTGGGTCTCTGTTTAGCCAGTGGTGAGGTGCTGGGTACCAGTTGAATCAAAGGATAAAGGAGGTTTTGACTGGATTTGAGGAGAAAGTTTTTCCCTGTGAAGGCATGCAGTTCCACAATAGGTTGTGCATTGGGGTTTTCAGTATCTGACTGGACAAATCCCTGAATAACCCACTCTGACCTCGTAGCTGACCATGTTCTATCTAGGTCCCTTCCTACGCAAATGATTCTGTCATTTTGAATCTTTGAAGGAAGATAACTAGGATGGTTAGAGGAATGAGGAAAAGAAACTAAAGATTGTGGCTTCATTAACTAAGCAGAAGGAAAGTTGAAAGAAGATTTTTATTCATGTGAATACCTTAGAGGGAGGGAGTAATGGTTAATATCAAAGATGCAAAATAATTAATACCAAAACAAGGTCAAGATCAAAGGACTAGAAGTTGGTTGGAAATACAGTAGGAGTGGAAACTAGAAACTTACGTTCCTCTCAGAGGAGTGAAGTTGTGGAAGGAGCCTCCAGATAGTTCTCCAAGAGGGGGGGAAGTATGTAATGTGTAGAGGTGAACCTGTACGAGGAAGGAATTACTTGTCGAAACAGAAGCGATCTAGATGTTGGAGGTGTAGTGTATTAGAAGTCTGCTCAGATGTTCTAAAGGATTGGGAAGATCTCTGGTTTTGTATTTTATTTTCTTGGAAATTGGGGCACAAAAGGTAGGTAACTCGTCCTTTCTTCCCCTTCATGTTGAAGAGCCAGGCAATATTTTGCCATGCACATATGCTCTAACGTTAGCTTCCATGGTCTGAATGGTTGTTTGCTCTCCCTTTTGAAACAACAAAAGAATTGTAAAGCACCTCACATTTCTGATGAAGTCAAAGTTCTGGCAGCTATGCATAAAGGACTTCAGCGTTCGGCTCGCTGGAGGAAGCAAAGAAGGTGAGAGCTGAGCCATGCCTGCAAGATGGTGGTGTTGGTGCTTTCAGCGCTGGGGTCCTGGCTGTGGGCAGCAGCCCTGAACTAGAGGTTACCAGAGCCAGCTGGTTCTGCTCCTGTGCCAGAATAATTGTGCTCGGATGGTTTCCTTTGTGTAACCCAGTCCTGCTTTCCATCTTCTGCATTGAAGGCACACAGTGTAGTGACTTGAAAGGAAAAAGCTTAAAATCTACTTGAAGCAGGAAGGGAGAAGGGAAGGCAAGATGTCAAGAGTGCCAACAGGCTGTTTCTATGACAATATTAATTTTAAGTATGAGCATAAAGAAGACCAGAAATCCTTCTTGGAGACTGTTGCTGCGGTTGGGCTGCTGAGGGGCTTGGCTGTGGCGGGGTCGCCTGGAACCGTCTGCAACCACCTCATGGCGCCCGCCTCACCTCATGGCAGCCGCCTCACTGCCAGCACCAGGCACCCAAACAACCATGAAGCCGTTCGTAGGCCTTGGGTCTTCCTGTCAGAGGCTCTGTCACGTATCCTGTGCAGGAGGTTGTTGTGGAAAACCTTTTTATTCGGGAGATGAATGTGTTCTGTGCATAGAGCTGCTGGTTTGGTGTTGCAGCTGTAGCTTTATCTTGTGACGAGACTTCATTCTCAAAGGTACTAATGTGAGAAAGATAAAGATTTTCTTATGGACAAATGCAATTTTTACCTTATGGTGCTATGCTTAAGGCTTTGGGGAGCTGAGAGCTTCAAAGGGATATCCCTTTTCCATTGAATTTCAGTCAGATTTGGTCCTTTAATGCCCTCAGGCTCCTTTCCGTGGCCTGGTTAAAATTTCAGTGAAGCTAAACCTTTACTTGCTGTGAGTTAAACCTTTACTTATATGTGGTTGTAGAAAATATTTCTAAACTTTTTTTTTGTTTAAATTCTTCATTGCTAATCTTCTAGTTTTAATATTAGAAATATAAAAATAAAGGGGGAAAAAACCCTCCTTATAAGTAGTTCTGTAGGTGGTAAATTAAGATGTCGCCTGGATTGTAAACTTCAGAGTGGAAAGTACACAAAGCCTTCTCTTGTGCTGCATGATCTGTTCAGTGTCGCAGTGTCCCAGTGTATACTCGGGGGCATCTGCGTTAGTGCTGTATGAGAATCCATGGCTTTTACAAAATATGGTTCAAACTGTATTTATTATGCTGTACAAGGCAGAGATACTGTCTTGATGTTTGTGTTCTGTGCTATATATTCCTTAAGCAGCAATTCTGGAGAAGTGAGTGGAGGTTACTGGCATGTCTGCTCTTGTTTTTGAGGACTCCTAAGACTTTTTTTTTCTGTTTTCCAATATTTGCTTATTTCTAAAACAACTGATTTATTTGCCTTTATACTATCACTTTGCTATCAAGCTCTAAGATTTCTAAAGAGTTGGAGAACGTTGTACTTCTTATTTTAAAGAAGATTCATGAATCTTGACCTGTACTTCAAAGCTTTGGTGTCACCTTCAGAATACCTCTAATTTTTGTCACTTTACTAAGTTTTGTATTTCCTATTTGCAGGTCTTCCCAGGTTCACCAGTCAGCCAGAATCATCATCTGTCTACAAAGGAAACAGTGCAATCCTTAACTGTGAAGTCAATGTTGACCTTGCACCATTTGTGAGGTGGGAGCAGGATCGTCAGCCAGTGTTTCTGGATGATCGTGTATTTAAATTGCCAAGTGGAGCTCTTATTATTAGTAATGCTACTGATACAGATGGAGGACTCTATCGCTGCATCACTGAAAGTGGTGGTACCCCCAAATACAGTGATGAAGCAGAGCTCAAAATTCTTCCAGGTATGAATCTGTTTTTCTTCAAAAAGGAAGTAAAAATTACTCCACTGATAGGGAAAACAAAACAACCAAACATAAGAATGGTTGTAAGGGCAACAAGTGAGAATTCCCCTATGTTGCATTTTTGTATGTTTAAAGTTGGACTAAGTCTAATATGCATTGTGGAAGCTGTTTTTCAAAGTAGCTTAAAATGAGTGCAGGCACTTAAACTATAAAGTATTTTGGCTCTTGGAAAGACTAACCTGTATTTTGCATCTGGAAAACAGAAAAGCAAAATCAGTTATCAGTGTATCAGCTCATTGCAGTGGTTGGAAATAGGTTAGACGTGCAAATAGTCTTTTGCCATATTTGATGGTTTGGCTTTCAGGGTAAAATTTCTCTTAAAAAGTTGTGAGCGATACGGTTCCATTGCAACAAGGTACAAAGAGAGAATTGACTCTGAGTGTAAATGTGGGGATGTGTAAGTTCCTCAGACTTGAGTCCCTTGTTTAAAATATTGTTGAAGTTTCCAAAATAAATGGTTGCTTTGTTCCTTGCTCTTGGGATGCTGAAGCACTTCTTAATGATTCCAGTATTGAGGAACTTCTGATTCTTAAATGCTAGACCCTTTGGGGAAGTTTCCAGATCCCAAAAAGGGGATGACCATGAATCCCATTATTTTGTAAGGTTTAGCTTTGCATATTGTTTTGAAATATGTAGATTTTTTAAAATGAGAACAAAAGTCCAATTCTCACTTACTGAATGTTGAAACAGTGTTTTTTTCTAAAACAGTATTATGCTGTTGAACAGAACTGTGTCTTACCAGATGTTCTAACACGGAGTTTTGAAAATTGACCAAGAATAAGACAGGAATGGGAATCGCTCTTTCCCAAACTAGGAAAACATGGGTCCTGTTTTGTAAGGGTCATCTTAATGATATCCAGAGCTTCGTGTTGTCTCTTCTGATTTAGTCTTCATGTTGGAATTCTGATTCAATTTTTACTGCTTGGAGGACTGCCAGAGAGGGTTGCTAAATCTCCATCTTTGGAGGTTTTCAGGGCTAGGCTGGGCAATATCATGATTCACCTGACCTACTGTTGGCAACAGCGGGACTTGAAGCAGGTGGCTGCATCAAACAACTTCAGAGGTCCCTTTTAATGAATATCTCCATTTCTCATGGCTATGTCACTTCTTTGTTTAAAATACCCCAATTTTACTATTGCAACTGTCTCCATTTTAAAGTAGAGGCGTCTGCTAGGTTTAGGTAATAAATTATGCTTAAACTAGGCATTAGTTTCATTAACTTTCCTCACCCCGGGGGGGGGGCGGGGAGAAAAAAAAGATTCATCTTCCTTCAATGAAGGAGATAATTTTTGAAGAAGAGCGCTTTTTTGAAAGACACGTAATTGAATTATTTTAGTTTTTTTGGTCTTGGTGTTTCTACAGACTCCCAAAAGAATATTAAGATCTTTCTGATTTTTGGCAATTAAAGACTTTCTAATATGCTTCAGTACTGTGTTGATCTTTTTGAATTCTTGATTCCCGATACAGCCAGAATCTCTGCAATGTGTTATTAAAGGTGACTTAAGACCGTTATTCGCAGGTACAAATAATGCTCATTCCTTTCTTGGTAGTGAGTCTAAAAGTGTCAATAGTGAAGTTTTGTGAAGTCCCCCAGCAGGCACATTTTTTTTTAAAGTGGGATTAAACTGTTGCACAGAAAGCTGTCTTAATCCTGAGTAGCCACATAATTGATTGTTAGGTTTGAGATGCACTTGATTGAAGGATTTGAATTAATCTGCTCTTCACTGGCTTTATTCCAATTTTAAATCGTTGTCATGCACATATCAGATAGGCACTCTAATGTTCTGCATCTAAATCTTTGAAATAAGCCCAACACACACTTGCATAATACAGATTTTCATCCATGGACAGTGCAGTACGTTTCCTCATAGCAAGCTTCCTTAGAGCATTCAGTTCGCCTTTCATCTGCCACAATGCAGGAGGACACACTTCTGAGCTCTGCTCCTTAATTAGCAAGTAGTTTCAAGTGTAGGAACGCAAGAAAAATAACCATGTAATTCTTGAATCCTACTTCCACAAACCTGAGAACTCAACTCCTTTTTGTGAGCTTGGAGGGTAAGCAAGTTCTGTCTCCAGTGAATGAGACCAGCTCCCCTCCCCAGTGTAGCGATTACTCGCTGGCAATCTGTTACATCCATTTTTTTACAACTTGATTTGCTCCATATGTTGCTCTGGGTCACTCTCACTACGTTCATGCCTGTTCACACATGGTATTATTTCTGGAGCAAGCAGACTAGTTCCCTCTAATAGCGAATGAGGGTGGAGCTGCTGTGTGGGCCTGGGACAGATGGTGTAATCCAGAATCACTCGGAGTTTGGCTCCCTCAGCTTGGGACAATCCTGAAACATAACTTCCATCAGGCCTGGTTCTCGTGAATACTTTGGCAGCCTCTTCTTGTTACACCTCGAAGGACATGCATGCCCTTGGTGTAGGGCTGTAAATGCTCAGTTAATATTCGGAGAACACCAAAACCAACAACTTGGAGAAGTTCCGGCAAGTATTGTGTAGGTCCCAGGTGAGACGGGCCAAATACCATGCTTGATGGACATGGATGCTTCAGGGAGGAAAAGTGGTGTGGGCACAGAGTAGTTTGCCTCCATTTAGGTGGTCAAAGATAATTTTTTGATAAAAGGTTGAGGGTTTGTCCAGTTCTAGAACTTACTTGGTGCCAAACCAGTAAGCACGCATCTGAATATTGAGAGTACAGCAATCAATGTAACACAAACAAAGGAGTTTTTTGAGCTGTTAGTAGGAAGACTTATGATAACTAATGTAGCAGAAATGCTGCATCTGGTATGTAGGAATTCATGTAGTTCAAATCATGGTGCAAGGCATGGATTACTGGACAGTACTTACTAGTGGGTCCGTTTTCAGTTCTTACAGCCCAGGTGGCCTTTTCTGATAGTTACAGGCTGAGTAAATACGTTCTTCGCTTTTGCTTGTTCTTAAAGGGGGGGAGGAGAGAAGAAAAAAGGAGCAAAGCCCTCTCCAGTCCAAATCAAAGCAAAGCCCAAACTAGTTGAGAGGATTCACCATTATAGGGATGGAAAACTGGTATATTCTTGTTTTAGGACAAAGGTTGCATTACTTCAGTGTGCAAATTGTCTAGTTTATTGTTGCTTTTGCTTACGGTTTGCTTTCTGCTTTGGTAACTTCATTTTCATGTGCATAACGGCAGTTTCTCAAGCAGCCACATGATAAAGTCAAGTATGATATAATGGGGATGGCTGAGTCCAGTGCATTCTGTAGAATGTATTCCTGGGCTGGATGGGCAGAGTAAGGTGAAGGCAATCCATGAAAATGATCCTGGATTTGTATAACGATGTTCTTTCCCCATAGCTTTCAGCCCCAGCGTAGGAAGTAAGTTTGTTAGATGTAGGTTCTTACTAGCCAGCCTTGGGGTGATGGCCAGAGGTAGGCTGGACAAAGTCAAACCTTTATTTTTTTTTCTTTTGTAAATCTTGACTAGCTGATGGAAGTGTCTGTTCCAGGGCTGTAGCTTTTAGCTGAAATTGTTTCCCAGGCAGTTCGAGGGGTCAGAATCCCAACAATGTTGAGTCAGTTTGCACGTCTGGAGGAAATGGTAAAGAGCTTTTCTTGTGGGAGGCTGAGAGAGTATTTTGCAGAAAGCTTTTGTAGGTAGCATGAGGATTCAGTCCTGTGAAGAGGCAGGAAAGGAATTAGACATTTCATTTTTTTTTTTTATTGGTACGATCACCTCCTGATTCTGCATCTGGTAACTTCGTTGTCATTTACAAAATATTTGCAGATCCAGAGGAGCCACAGAACTTGGTCTTTGCAAGGCAGCCATCGTCGCTTACAAAAGTTACTGGGCAAAGCGCGGTTTTCCCATGTGTTGCTGTAGGATTTCCAACTCCATATGTCAGGTGGACGAGAAATGAAGAAGAGCTTACTACAGAAGGGTGAGTTAATACATATTACTTATATAAGAGTAAGAATCTATAAATGCAGCTAGAGTTACAATTTTAGATACATGCACAACTTGCTTCCTACTCTTTTTATGGTTTTTAAACCGGTAAAATAGATGGTGGCTTTCAAATGGTGGAGGGTTTCTAGACTGAGCACTATGACAGGGTAGTTATGAGACTTGTAGAACAGTCACATATAGTACCTTTTTTACAGACATCTGAAACCAAGAAATCTTATTTGAAGCAGGAAAGTTATTAAGAATAGGTTACTTTTAGATTGCCACTGGAGTAAAAGAAGCGACTAAGGGGATGAGGACATGGCAGAAAAGCCAAGGTTGTCTTCATGCTAGCATATTATCTCTGGAGATTCCTGTGCTCACATTACTCTTCCTGTGATGAAGATGTCCAATATGCATTTATGTGTCCCTTAAAAATTTAAGAATAAGTGTTTAAAGAAGAATTTCATAATTTCTCATTAAAGCAGAATATTAAAATGCTAGGCATGATTTAAAAAAAAAAGTGTAGGCTTCCAAGAATGTGTTAAGTGAAAACTATTATGCATTACGACTGGTGTATTCATTCAAAACAATGTGGTCCAAAAAAATATACATATTTAAAAAGCAGAACAAATCCTATGAAGAACAAGAAAATTATAACCAGATAGTTGGATGTTCTATATCATTCCAAGCTGGTGAGATTCATGTAGAAACAGGTTAGTTGTGAAACAGTGAGAGGTGAAGTTGTTGCAGGCTACAGCATGGCTACCACCCGGTGCAGCTAAAGGAATACACAAGTCATTTTACAGCAATAGCAATATGTCTTTTTTTGTCAACTCTTGTATTAAAAAGTCTATGGGCTTGTAGTGTAAATTGTCTTTATCAGGAAAATGCAAGCTTCTGTAGTTAATGACTAACGGTTCTAATACCTCTGAGAAATTGTGTTGATGTCAATCTGATGGCCCATGATTTTATTTGATTCATTTTTTGTAAATATAAGAAATCATTCTCATAGAAAGGATGGTACAGTCTCATTAGAATTGCACAATTGAATATGATGAAATGTCAAAATGAATGTGCCTGGTAAGATCTTAATTTGTTTTTCTTATGACATAACATCATTTGACATATATTTTTACAAATGTTTGCTGCCTCACCCCTCTGTTACGCCATCTTTCTCCAAGCTATGTCACATTCAGTGCACAAGGAAGGTGAAGCTCACATCCTGGAGAGCTCTCATTTTATTTTCTTCTCACTTTTTTGATTTAAAGCTCAAATCATCAATTCTTCCTCTGGATACAGTGCTGCTAAGTCCGTTATGAGCTTTTCTGTGCACGTTGTCTGAGGGCTTCCCAAATATTCTATTGCTTTTCAAAATTTGGTGAGAAATTTTACAACTGGCGAGCTGAGGTATAACATTAGTAAGCATATTTGATCTTAATATGTGCACAATTTGAGCCAAGCATGACATGATTTTTCAGAATATGTAGCATTAAATTTAGCATTGTTTCACTTTGGTTACAAGTATAGTTTCCAGTTGAATTATGCTGCAGTACAAATCCCTCTATAGACTGTATGTCAGGTATGTCAGGTTCTTGGTATGGGCAGTCAGAACAGCACTTGTCTGTGCTCAGACCATCTCACTTTTAAAGCATGGTTTTGTCTTTCCATCACCACATGGACCCTGGTAAGGCAAGAACAAGAGCCACAGGATGGTCAGTTTTCCCAAACATTTCTTTACTAAGCACCTGTCTACTTGACAATTGAGCTGTTCAGGTTCTCTGCCAGGCCCCAGTCAGCAGTCACAGACCTGCAGTATTGCACCTTTTTTTTCCTGTATGAACGAGTTAATGCATCTTCTCAGGAAAGCCTCTCACCAAACTGCAGGTGCCTGTGTATTTTTGGAATCTGTTGGTTGCCACATCCTCTGCATGTGTACTCACTGAGGAAGGTAAAGTTGAAATGACAAAGAAGAATTCCCTTCAATTTGAAATAGATGTGTTCTTCTGTTCAAAGATAGAACCAGAAAGGAGTAAAAAAAAAAAAAGGGGGGGGGTTTGAACAGGGAAAACTATTGGGTTTCTCTTAATGTATTACAGAATTAATGTACTACAGAATCTTTCTGTATTTTCTGGTTGAACATGAGTGAATAAAGTTACCTTGCTTTGCTGATGAAATTGATTATTTTTATTTTTAGTTGTTTCAACACATAGCTTTTTTTCTCTCCTTACAGTGAAATGTGTACTCCTTATACAGTTCACTTTTAATGCACGTAAAGGAGAAAATTTGATTATTTTTTCCCACTCTATAGGAAGAAGTTTGCTTCATAGTTCACTTAAGAGTTTCCGCACAGTTTGATCACTTTAAGCCTACTCCTCATGACTAATGGCTTAACAGAGAAGTGATTCAAACAGCAGACAACAAAAAGTTCTTAAACTGTTTGCCTTGACAGCTGTCATATCATTCTCTTGAACAGAGGAACTGAAAAATCTCTAGAACCAAGAATTAAGGTTTTGTTGGAGTAAAGCCTGCAGTTAAACTGCTGTGAAATAGGTACCTTAGCTTGTTAGCGTATTCTGTTAATTTAGTAGCCAAGTTGTATTTAATTTGTATTAAAATCCCCATTTTATATAAAAGTATAACTTCTGTTATTAACAAGGCTTTTCTTTATCCCAAGGGGTGGATCATTTTCCTGTGGACTGCTTTTTCATGTACCTTCTGCCTTTCAAAATCTCGAAGTATTTTTTGTCTACACACAATACAGAGACCTAAATGTACATATATATGCACGTGTAAATATTCAGACGTGTGTGTATCTATGAGGTTAGGAAACAAAACTCAGCATATCCCTGTTTTTTCCCCTTGTAAAGTGGGTTAGGCACATAGTCTTGTATTTTTATTTTTAACTGTGGCAATTAATGTAATATAAAATTAAATGTTTTACTGTGAAATTGTAGTTCTAAGGAGAATCTGTATAGGATCTTGTGTTCTAAAAAACCCACCAGATTATTATTAATACCATATCAGTGCACTACTGATGTACACTGGACCTGCCATACATGCACTTCAGCAATTTGAACGTGCATTCTGCTTTTTCAGATGGATTTCCTGTATAGACTCAGAATGAGTAATATCCGTGCCAGTATCATAGAAGATAGAGAATGGAAGGAAGTGGGAAAAACCACTGAAGTATGAAGCTATCAGTATAAAAATTACTTCATTTTTTCTAAATAAGCTCAGTCTGCCATACGGCCAGCATAATCTGATACAGAAGGATCAAGTGGAAATGTTTTATATGGGTTGAATAGTTTTCTCCAGTTTTGCCAACTTTGTAGCTGTGATGATTTTTATTTTTTTCAGAAACATGTCTGGCTAAGGATCCTACTGTGTGAGGGTCTGTTAGTAAATGCAGGAGTGATTTTGTGCTCTTGATACTGCTGAAGTTGAAAAGTGAGGTTCCACTTGAAGTGGCTGCCAAGATGGATTTTCAGTTTTTGGGAGTTTCAAATATTTGGATATTCTACTTGGAAACCCTTGCACAGCACGCGAATCACCATTCTACTAGTCTGTGTTCAGGCAGCGTGTATTATGCAACTCAATTTATATTTGTACATTCCATATATATATATGGAAGGAAATACAAATGCAAGCATCACAAGAAATTCTTATTCTAAAAAAAAAAAACACAGTAAATGAGATGGCTAATCTGAAAATAAACAGTTGAAAGGACCTGGAGCAATAACGTTGTATTTTTATAAAGGCTGTTGAATTACAGCTAACTCTTCAATGTTATTGGGCTGTTCAGTTTAGCCATGTTTTATATGATTAAGAAGTGCACACAGAAAACTGTAACCTAGTTGTATGGTTAATCATTTTCTAAAGCGAAGCTTTTTGCAAAGCTAAGGTTGCATGTAAGCGTTAATTTTGTGCTGTTGTTGTATGTGTTAAAATAAAGTCTTTAGTTGTTTGAACACATTCTTAATGCAGGGTTTTTTCCTTAATACCTCACATGAATATGTGATCTTTTAATTATTATATATTATTGTTTGCCAGGCACTCTGAGTGATTTGTGTTAAGTGAATTACATTTGCCCAACTCAGTGAAGGTTAAACATAGCAGAGTAATTATGGAGATTTTTCTGGTAGTAGATTCACAAAATAATCTAATTTACTGTCTGATTTTATCTGCTGTGCTTCAGCAAGACTGCAAAGAGATTAGAAGATGTTTTGGGAATGGTATTTTAAAAGGGGAAAAAAAAGCCAAAACCTCAGGCTAGAACTGGCTGCAGCGTTTTAATAAAGATTCACTACATATTATGTGATAATGAAATCCAGGAGAAAAAAAGATGTGAGTTAGGTATCCAAAGTAGCTCAAGCAATTGTGTATTAGGAGAGTGTAACATGGTAACTGAAGGCTGTACGGAATACATACAAAAGGCTTGAATTTGATTTTGCTGTTCCCTGACATTTGAATGATCAATCTCTGTTGTTTTTAATGACACTTTAAATTATGTTATCACTTCTATATTAAGCTGATTCTTTGTCTCCAGTGTCTGAAATCTGATTGCTTCACCCTTTTGTGGAAATGCTTTACTATTCTTGCAAAATTAAGATTTTATTTTTTACTTTATTACAAAAGCAGTTTTGCTTTAAGCCCAGAAGTATTCCACAGTGAAGGCATGTGAATGGAATCACCAAGTAGTCTGACGTGATTTTTTTTCTTCCATGTATTTAACAGTAGTGAACTTGGATCCCATTTTGGTAGACTGGCCTGTCTTTTAAATTTTCTTGAGGGAAATAATCAACTGGAATATTTATTTTTCTTTTAAAAGCATTGGTTTAGATGGCTGAGGACTATATATACTCATTTCTACACAAAGGAGAAACACTGAAGTTTGACAAATCACTTCAATACTGACAATAACCGCAGAAGTTAGTATAGGAGGTGTGTAAGGACATTAAATAGAGCATTTTGCCTGCTCACTTTTCTTACAGCTCAGAATCTCAAAACTTTTTTTCTGGAGTAGAAAGCTGGTCAAATTCAGAATTGATAAATTCACGTAGACAGTACTGCGTGCTTCAAGTAGGTAGATCTTAGAGAATTTTCTGTTGGCTGATGTGACAATGTCTAGTAACTTTGCATTGTTTTAGCCTGCCTCCACGCCATATGTGTGACTTCACTTTTCTGGAGGCTGGCTATGGGGAAAAAAAGCAGTGCAAGGCACTTGCCTAATTCACTTGCTTTTCTTTAGGCACGCTTTTAGTGCAGTGTTAATGTGTCTAACCTACTGTTTGCAGAATGAGCTTTATTGGTATTTTCTGTTCCCCTTAGCAGTGTTTGGAAAGCCCTTACATGTTCCTGGACTGTCAATGTCCATATGCAGAACAGGAACTTCAAGGACTGGACAGAGCATCGTTTTCTTGAAAATTTATCTGGGCAGATGAAATTAAAAATACAAGGAAGGGGAGGGCGGTGGTGCCAGCTTGACAGCTCCTGTTTGGCGCTCTTTTGTACAGCTTTTCCTTGTTCGAGATAGGAAAAGGATTGCCCTTGACTGTCTTTGATTACCACTGAAGTGCAAATTTTTCCTATGTAATAATTTTTCTCTTGCTCAGTGATAGAAGGCTTCTGCTTCTTTCTGGCTATAATGATAATACAATAAGTATGCATCTCTTTAATTTCTGTCCTTGAACAGCTGTCAAGTGGTTCCCAAAATAGTTTCATGACAAACTTCTGTTTTCCTCTTCGTTAGGACATGTTGGCAGGTAATCCTGGAATTGAGGTAGTTATCTTAGTGTAAAATCTGATGCCAAGGCATGGAACGTGACCATCTAGTTAAAAATTCCTCTCTGAGAATGCTCCTTGTAAATGGCACTCAGAAATATTGTGTGAATGCTTAAGTTTATTTAGCCATTTCACACAACTGACTTGTATGTGCTTCTCTGTGAATTTAAATCAATTTTAAAATCATTTTGTCCATTTAAATCCATTTGTCCATCAATTTACCCTGCTGTCCTGTTTTGCACAGCTCTGAAAGGTTTCTGTTTCTTGCGGGAGGCAGTCTGGTGATCAGTGAAGTTACGGAAGAGGATGTGGGGATGTATACCTGCATAGCAGATAATGGGAACGAGACGATTGAAGCTCAAGCAGAACTTGCAGTGCAAGGTAGGAGGAATATTTAATTTTCAGAGAGAACACATCTCTGAATTATTGTTCATAAGTTTTATTTGTGTGCAATCATTTAAAGACCTTGCTGCAAAAGCTCTTGGAGTTTGTCAGCTGTTTTTCTTCATGCCCCAGTTAAAAACAACAAAAAAACACCAATATGAATGTGCTGTGAATATTGCAAGTTATATGTTACTCTGATTTATTATTTGAACTGCATATGATTTCATAAATATTCAAATGAGGAATTTGCTTATATAATACACTTGAGTGTGGTTAAAAGCTGCTGTATAAGCTCATGTAATGTGAAATACTTCTTAGGTTTCTTCTTGAAAAGGACATCATATAAAGTATTTTTCATAGTCCTAAATATACTGCTGTTTTCAAGGAACTTGCCAGAAGATCTGAGCTGAGATAGTTATTTTGTAAGACCAGGTTTTATTTTGTGTGTGCAATTGTTTTGTTTAGTCAGGAAAGCTATTTTAAATAGAAGCAACACTGAAATGTTGATAATGTTGATTTAAAAGCCTTTTATATAACCTGTGCGAATAAGATTTTTTTAATTGGAGCTTTACATTGGTTTAAGATATTTCAGCTGGAATTTAATTGTATGTCACATTGGTGACAGTATGCATTGTCCTTGTAAGACAATTGAGTTGTTTTAAAAGGGATTGTGGTACTGGAAGGTTTGTCTTCACAATAAGTCTTGAAGAGACTAAGAATAAATAATCATGGAGGAACTGCTAAGGAAGGCTTATCTATAGTCAAAACCTTTATGGCAAAAATACTATGTATTTTAGATTCTAATACCATGGAATGTAATGCAAAGGCATGTTATTAGCAGAGTTCTTACTCTGTATACACTTTCAACAGTGTATAAAGGTTTGCCATATTTTAGTAATTGAGGTGTATTTACTTACGTTTTACATGCCTTACCTGGCACTTGGGAAAAGGGCTGTGTTTCTGGTATAGAAGAACTAGAGAAGATTAGCTTGGGAGGAAAAAATAAGGGGGGGGGGGAGGTAATACAAGCTTTCAAGGGGAGTTGACCAATGAGCTGTTCAGAATTGAACAGTTGAAGCCTACCTTGTTAGGAAAGTAGAATATAAAGTAAGGCTTTTATTGATGTCTGCAGCATTTTTACATCATGTCACAGCTATATAACCGTGTCCAGTTCTGTGTAAAACTGACAAAGTGCAACATTTGTTGGTGAGCATAGCAGAGGGAGTACTGTCCTGAGAGCACATGGTCGGTGCTCACTTTTGCACTCTTCCCTACTAGTTACCTCTAATTTAGGCTTCACCTTGTGTTTTACTGCCACCTGCTCTGGGGACTGGTGTTACTATAGCTATTTTGAAAGCAAATATATACTACTTAGAAAGCAAATCCTGGTCATGCAGCAAAAGCCATTTCTCTTATCTTGGTTCTTGGACTGAGGAATGAAGATAGGTGTCTTCATGCTGTGTCTTTTTCAGTACTTACAGGCTTCATGATTCATTGCACTTTATGATGGCTTAATGTATCTCGCTGTGTGCTGTGTTTAATTCAGTTCCAAATTGTCAGTTTTACAGAATTGGCATGATGTTTTCAGTTTTATGGGCAGTGGCAGAAATTAATATTATTAATGGTATCATACAATTAAGCAAAGAAAAAAGATAGGACCAAGATTATAGCCTTAATGTAGGATATACAGCCAGGTCACTTGGGGATAAAAGTGATCTTGAGATCACTCTTTGCTACTTATCTGAACTAATGCAAGTAATTTCTTTTTTCCATTGTAATAATTTAGAATACATTCTGCCAATTCTTTTATGCTGAATTTCTCTTGTACACCCGACAAAAAAAAATTGATTTCTTTTAATGCCTCAGTATTAAAATATATTGAAGATTATACAGATTGCATTTTGGAAGTTGCATTTCTGGTTTTACTACTTGGTTCTAATCTTACTTAATTCTACTTTACTTTGAGAGGTCACTGTAGAGAGTAATTGTATCTTTCCACTACTATAATTTGCTGAAGGGTTGAATAGTTTGAGTAACTGTTACCTGATGATTGTATCATTTTCTTCTAGAACAGAAAAATTGTCATCTCCTACCACCTACTAACTACATGATTTTGCTTAATATAGGCTTCTTCTGTCATTCTTAGGAATTAGTCTGGCAGAAGTTCATACAAGAAATCCAGGACTTTGGTATTTAATTCCCATGTCTCATCTATTTTTCTGCATCTCTTGAAGCACCTGGGTGTGTTTTTTTTTGTTTGGAGATGTCAAAAGCATAGTAGAAGTAGTACTACTGCAGTCAATCTCTTTTTCTTTCCGATTAATATTTCATGATGGCAATTCAGTGAGTCATTTGTAAATCTCTACTTAGGCGTGGGTAAGATGGCATTATTTGACAGTGTTAGGACAGCTAAAGTGAAATGGCGTTCCTTTTGATGACTCTTAACTGAAATTTCCCTGCAGTGCAAGATGCCAGCTGATATTTGCAGGTAGTTAGGAACAACCATTTTATCCAGTTGTAAGCTTAAATTGTGCATGGAATGAAGAGAGTGTTCACTAATGGTTGGTCTTGGAACAAAGCAACTTTTCTATAACTTTTCATACGGATATGAACCCCCGGAAGCTCACATGCGTTCTCCTTGATGCGATACCAGTGGCAGCAACCTGCTGTGCATCCTCTGCTGTGGGGTGAGATGCAAACCTGGCCCTCCCTGGCTGCAGGGATGGAGTTGCTGCCTTTAGTCCCCCAGGGGTGGCATAGCTTCCCCTGCCTCACATCTAAACGCGTGCTGTGCTCCTCTGGTGAGGAACTGGTAAATTCTGCTGTGCTGCTTGTGCTTTTGCACAAGGGAAATGGGAGATAGCTTATTTCTAACTGCACACAAGTACATGAACTGAACAGCCCTGTAATTTCATGCCTTTCTGTTAAATTTGGCATCATTTGAATTCAGATAAATGTTACCTTCAAGTAACGCAGCTTACTCAGTTAGTTTTAATGATACTTAAAGATGCCATCTGTTTCCACATGCTAGGAAGTAGTCCTTTGGACAGGCTAACCTTTGTAATTAAAAAAGTGTTAGCAGAGCCTTATATTGTCCTAATATTTATTTTTAAAAGTACTCGATTTAGTTTCTTTACCTATATTGCAGAAGGACTGAACCTGGAAAAATGGCTTTAACTGGAAATGGTTATACAACTTAGCTATAAAGGTATTTAGGGGTTGAGAAGTATATTCTAAAAAAAAAAAAAAATCCTCTATCCCTTTATCTATTGGAGTTAGAGTTGGGAAAACTTTTTTTTTATTCAAAGGATGATGGAAAATGAATGGAATATTTTGAAGACTGTTTTAAGAATATCCATAAGCCATGCAATACAGGTCCTAAGAATACAGGAAGAAATGGTATTTCACTACTGCTAGAAGTAATGGTGGCACAAAGTGTGTTCAGTTGAGAAATCATGTACATTTTAGGAGGGGTTGGATAGAAGGAAAAACTATGTTTTCTATATAGCCTACACTTTTGAGGAAGCCAAAAGAAAGAATTGCGAAGAAAGACCTGTTTTTCTCATTAGTAATGTTCTTTGTACCTTTACCTGTGGAACATCTTTGAATTTCAGCCCTCTGTTACGTCTGGATAATCTATGCTAGGGTACAAAGATTTGTTTTGAGAAATGCGCAGGAGTTTCATAATGGTGAAAATCTCAAGTTCATCTTGGAAGATGATGGTATTTAGTACAGCTTCTATCAGCTGCAAAGAATTAATTCTATATCTCCTGCTGAGTGACCCAAACTGTTCCACGGGAATAGTGGGCACTGCCTCTCCATTTCTTTCCTCCGGAGGCCTTTCTGTCATCTGCTGGTTCAGCTGCTTTTTGTGAGATAACTTTATTTAACCTCAACAGATGCTTTTAGGCTGGTTTGATTATTTTAGATCTGGAATGGGTTAGGTAGCCATTGCCTGAACAGCTCAAGGATGGCTCTGTGGGAAGCGTGGTTTTCTGACATTTTATTTGAAAAGGGAGAGGCGCACACTGCCCCGAAGCACGGAGGCACGTTGCAGCAAGCTCACCAGACTGCTCTGCACCAAATACTTACAGAAAATACAAGTTTCTGGTTGCATCTGTGCAGTTTGAGATTTCACGTGCCCATGATTCCTGCATCATGTTTTTGACTTGCACATTCAAGAAGTGGTTTGAACCTGGAACAAAACATGAAATGTCCTGGGGGAAGGTCCATGGCTGGGATGATCCTAACCCCTAAAGCTTAATGCTTCTGAATCCCATCCACATCTAAGATGGTCTTCAGGGACAGATATGAAACAGATAAAAGGCATGTGCTGCTGCGTGCTTTTCTTCAAGTACTCTTTGGTACAAAACGCGATGTGTGGGCATGGTCTCGGACCAAGTACCTTGTGGGTACCATTGCCAGGGTAGGGTATTTCGTGGTAGGGTAGGCAACAACTCGATGTCCGAAAACCTTTGGTATGATGTCAGATTTCTGTTAGCTGTGTTGACAGCGTTCTTGCCCTTCCTGTCAGCAGGAGGAACAGTGCTGGGTCCCGGCTTTATTTACAACACGTGTAATGGGTTGAGAGCGCTGGAAAAATCTGTTGTGCTCTCACCAGCAATGAAAGAATCTCTAGTATTTCCGTGAGATAAGAGTTGGAAAGTGGTGAAAGAAAAGTTGGGGAAACAGTAGTAAGAGTATTGAAAATGCTGTTGGCTGGCTTCTGTTCAGTCTGAATCCTGTGGCTTGGAAGAGCCATAGTGGCAGTGAAATACCGGGAAGGTTATAAGTTCATTCTTCATCTGGGAAATATTTCAAATTTATTACCGTGCCCAGAGCCCCTGGGAGTTCTGTAAATACTGTGACGCGAGTTGGATTGCTGTGTGAGCTTCCTGCCGCCTGTCTTGGTACTTATATTGTAGATAATGAGTTTAGGGGGAGTTTTTTCTGTGTTGAAATATTTACTGCAGTTAATTCTGAACTGCAAAATAATAAAACAACAAAACACAATTCCATTTTCATTTTTCCTTAAAACATTGATATGGCAGGTCTGCAGTCTTTAAAATGAATCGCTGGGTACTTCCCGATTGTGTGAGAAGACTTAGTTTTTTTTTTTTTTTTTTTTTTGTTGCCTGTATTATTAACTTTCATTGGTCTTCAGTTGTAGAAAGCTGGCTCTTCAGTCATGTAGGGCAGCAATCAGTGTCTGAATGCATCTTAAATACCGTGCTTTAAATGCCTTACTGTATTGATGTAACAAAATTAAAAGGAAAGTGTTATTTTAGGTATCTTTAGGGATAAAATTCAGGTTGCACTGGCAGTAGTCTGATCACTGTCTCATCTGTGCTGCCGGAGCAAATTGTATGGAGGGGAAAAAAACTAGTATGTAGAAGTGCTTTGATAAAATTATCAATTTTGTGCTTTGGAAAGAAATGCCTTAAATATTTTTAGTGTAGTTTAAAAGCTTTATGCTAATGAAGAATCCTTATTCTAGCAAAAAATAAATAAGTTAGGGTGTTTTTCCTGCCGTGTGACAACACCTTTCTTTGTGCTTTTTGTGCAAGTGCTGGGTACTAATTTAGATAATAAAAGAAATCCAGATAGTCTATCTTTTGTCTAGCCAGTAGGTTTTGAATTGATAGTCAGTGACACAAATCAGATTTGAAAAGATTGTTGTTAGAGCACAGCACAAACTGTAGCTGGTTGGTGGTCGAGGTGATACCAGCAGGAACGTTACGCCATCGGTGCAGCACACCTAATTGCCTTGTCAGGGTCAGAAACATCTGAGATGGTGACATTCAGTTTCTACACTTAGGGCAAGGCTTGGTGTACCCAAAAGAAGACACGCATTTAGTTTTAAGAATGATTCTGCTTCTTAAGATGAATGAAATTGGAGGTCTTGTATCTTCAGGTAATCTCTGCTTTTCTTTTCCTTCTGTGGAGAGCCTGTCCAATATTTTAGTAGGGTATGGGTATCCTGCAGTACTAATCGCATCCTGAGCCAAGTAATCGCAGCTGAGGTTTGCAGATGATTGTGCTTTGGTACTTCTCTGAAGACCAAAATAGCTTCTATCGTTACTGTTCAACCCCACTTATGACAAATAGGGTTGCGATTTAAGTCTAGACTATCTGGTGTGATTGCTTTCCCTTGAACAGCCCACCATACCCTTTTTAACATACCACAAAATGTTGAAAAAATATGCACAACAATTGTGGAGGGAAGAGCCTTAACATCTTAGACAGTGTTAGATTTGTCTTCTTAAAGTACATCTGATGAGATCTCATCTGCAGCAGATACTTTGATAAGAGATGATGCCGTCCTCCTCAGGAAACCGTAGATGTTGGGAAAGTGCATTAAATCGTGTAACAGCAGAATAATACATCGGGGTGACTCTTACTTTTACATTAAGCTTCCATTATTATTGGAAACAAATCTCGGGAAGAAATCCGAACCTACAGTGAAAATTGCTAAAAACCTTTCTCATACCTTGTAGATTATCATTATTGATTTCTGTTTCTAATTAAGCTCTGTGCTGTATCTTGATAATAGGCAGCACTTCAATTACAGGTTCAGAAGATGCTGCATTAAACCTGCTGCTGTCAAAGGCTCATATTTGGGACACAGTATTCTGTCCTGGTTATCTCAAAACTCTGTCTGGGGAAGCTATTAACACTAAAAAGAATACTTACGCTTTGTAGACATTCTTTCCTCCTGCTGAAACTGTAATGTGACTTCCATTAATGATCTTTGCTCCAGTGATACAGAAGAAATACAGTCAGATGAGTCTGATGCCGGGAAGGTGTTGGAGCTAACTCAGTGTAATACTGGTCGGTATTTCTGCACTTCACCACAGTAGCTGAAAAGACTATCTAGTAGTCCTTGCTGCTCTTCTGAAGTATGGTTTCATATCTATGGAATTGTATAATTGTGGATTCAAGGAGATAATGCGAATATAGATGTAGTTTTCAGTCATTTCTGCCTATGTGACTGAAATTCTTGTTCAACTGTCACATTACTAATGAAAAAGTTCTCAAGAAATACTGAGAAACATGCGTGGATTTGGAGGGACAAGATTGTACCATTGTTTTAAGACTACATCACTAGCTCAGGCTTTACCTGGAGACCAAGCATGCCCATCTAGATGTGAGAAATCATTTTTAATACTACACGTAAACTTTCACAAGACTAACGTGTTCCTTACATCCTGCAAAACATCACACTTCTGTGATACTTAAAGGTACCGTGGTCTAACTTCTGCTGCCCACCAGTATTTCGCAGGCTGAGCAGAACCCCTGTCCTAGCTCGCAGCTGCTCCTCTGCAAAATCTTACTCTGTAGCTGGTGAACTGTTGTAATTTTTTGTATGATCTCTAAGACCAGGAGGGCTGTTTGCCATGTTCTCATACAATGGGGGAGGTGGCTGCCCTCGGTGCTCGTGGTGTGCATTCGAGCAGAGCCTGACTCCTGGGGTTGGGGGCGAGAGCTGCAGCCCACAGGGCAGTCTCTGAGACAGGGCACGAAGACGAGGGCTGTGTCGGTGTCCTGCAGAGAGGTGCAGCCTTCTGGCACCAGCCACCTGCAGGCCCATCAGCTGGCCTGGAGGCTTTGCAGACCAGGCGGTCGTTTCAGTAGCAGCGTGGGTTTGGTTTAAGCTGTTGTGCAGCAGAGGTGTGAGCGTGGCATGTTCAGCTATCAGAGCATGATATCCCCCTGCTGACAGACTGGGGAGAGGAACTGGAAACGGGTGTAGTGTCTCTGCAAAGCTGCCGGCACCAGGCAACGTGTGTAAACCCAAAATGGATCCCGCTCGTTGATTGTCTGGCAATGCCATGCTCCCATCACATCCAGAAGCATCAGGTCCCAGCACGTGCTCCTCCTGGCAGTGGCGACATGCCACCAACAGGTGGGAAGGACCATGCATGTGGCAGCACTGTGCTGTGGACGAGCTCTTGGGAGCAACCCAGACCATTAGAGAGAGGTTCTTCTGCATGGAACATCAGTAACTTGCTAAACAACGGGATTACGTGCAGAGAAATTTTCTTTGTTATGTAGGTGCAGTATAGTTTACAAACAGATTTTTGTGGCACCAAAAGAAGCAATTGCAAAGCAGCCCCGATTGGTGAGGTGTTAGGGGGACAAAGATGAGATCCATCTGGCAAAGTGTCCGTAACTGAATTACAGTTGGGAGGTTATGCCTCAGAAGTGCACATGCAATGAAGATGAGGTTCACCGTGAACTTAAATAATAAAAAAGCTTTGTGATTAATTTTTATATATATCAAATATATGTAGAGAGAGAATACCATTAAGAAAGCCCAAACCAAATTATCAGTAAGCCATACAATTCACACAAATGGTTTTCCTTGTAAATGTTCTTGAGTAATCCTTGGGGATAATGAAAATGTTACTAAATTAAGCAGCAGTGGCTTAAATATCTACAGTGTAGAAACTGATATTGAACTAAGGGAATTGTAAAAGCTGGTTTCTCTTTCAGCTAGAATTTCTAATAAATTAAGATCATATTAATGGGGGTTTAAACCAGCTGCTGCCTTATGGAAAGAAAGACATTCTACCACAGAATGGCTTTTAAAAAACTATAAGCTAAGGTTTCTATCAATAACTTTGTTGGCCTGGACCACTGGTTAGAAAGATGCACAATTTTGCTTGAATTTCATATTTAGATTTATTTCCTAGTTCAAAATGTATTTCAGTAAAAGATTGCTAAATCAGGCATCTGTTTTCTGAAGACCATTTTTCATGGGAGCTTTGAGACGAGGCTGCAGGACAGGGGGTGGAACAACAACAAACCACTAAATCTGACAGATGCTCATTGCATCCAAATTTAGGCCTGTGTGAGATCAGAGGCTTTCAACACAGTCCTCGATACTTTCAGCCCTTTTTGGGGCAATGAGGCACTATTTAGCTAACAAACACACAGGACAGATGGCTAGAGCAGTATGGATGTTCTTGCATTGAACATACTGTCCTATTTGTCATTTCTCCCCGTTATCTCCATCAAAGGCACCCCAACTTACCATTAACTTGTTGTCTGTGGGTTGAGTAGGTGTCCTTGTTGCTTATCTGTTGCAGAAAAGGATGTTTGTTAGGTCAGGTGCTATGCTTACATAATGTAAAATTCTTAAGTCTAAGATGTGGACTAGTTGCAGGTCTCCAATATTCTGAATGTGTGCTGTAACCAGGGTTCTCATGAGGTGCTGACCTACTGCAAACTCTGAAAAGTGTGCTGCTCTGGGTAGAAAACTCTGCTCTGTATCCATGCCGATCGAGTTTTAGGGAAAGGAATTGGCTAGGACCAGATTAAGAATGCCTGTAATTATGAGTGCAGACATATTTCACAAATACAGATGTAATTTTGAAATCATGTTTGTTTTGAGTGTGTTGGGAAGCAGAAGTTGTATTAGGTGAAGATGTAAGCATGCACGAGATTGGCAGGGGTTCCAGAATCGTGCTGTTGGATTTAAATCTGAAGACTCTGATCCTTTCTGTCTGTAGGCTCTGGCTGCCTGCAGTGCAAAAAGGAATCTGGGCAGGGGCACAGTGACCTACAGCTTAGAAATTCTAGGTATGAAGCTGAGGAAGCATGGGACCCTGCCTCCTTTCCAACTAGTCCTGAATGGGGATGGTGTTATGATCAACTCAGAGACACGTTCAGTTGTTACTCTATCCACTCTATCCATCCTTTTCTCAGCTTTGCTTTAACCTAAGTGTTTTTTCAAGCTGTTGGTAATAACTCATGGCAGTTATTTTGGAACTGACTTACTCCTTCCCTCTTGTTCTTGAATCAGCCATGGCTGGTTGAGTAAACTCAACAAAATACCGTTACATTTAGTTCTTGTTACAAAAGGCTGTGTCTGCATGAGTAGTGATTTACTACTGGAGGAGTACTGCTTACACTAAGCAAGCCAAATGTGCCTTATGTGTGGTGTCTGCTGTACTAGCAAAGCTGTTTTTTTCAGACCCCAGAAGGAAGAAAAGCTAAGAGAAGTACAATTGTGTCGAAAATCTACAGCCAGGGCTTCTACCCTACAGGAACCATACCTCTGAGGCAGCATAAATAAATGCTGACAAAATCTGTAGTGTTGGTCTTACCTTAAATAAAAGTGGGATTTACCTGGTGTAAGATTTACTACTTTGACTCTGAAGTCAGTTATGCATTGATGAAGTGTGTACTGCTGTGAATTAGGGAAGAGAGGAGCTTGGTGCAGCACAGGCAGGCAGTCCTGCATAAGTCAGCCTTCCTCTCCCTTTCCCTAGCTTTCATCAACTACATTGTGACTGCTTCCTTGCACTAAAATGCCTGTTTAAAATAACACAGATTTTTTTTCCAATTTTGAGAAAACATAGAGTGAAACCTGCCACCTCTATTATACCTAGTTTCAGCTTGTTTCTGAGCAATGTGCTTTCCTTCAGATTGTTTAACAAAAAGATTGAATTCCCTGAATTGCCATATACTGCAGGACATGCATGGATACATGTGGCACGCTATGTGGAGCACACTACTAGTTCCCCTGTGACTTTGGCAGGAGGAATAATTAACATTGGGTGGGAAGTTCACCCTCTGCACAACTGACCTGGGGCTATAACTCATAGGTTAATGTGGGAAAGGTAAGCCAGTTGATAGCTCAGCTTTTGTTCTAAGTGCATTTGAATACTTGCTAAGGATTGTAGGATATAGTAGATACAAAATAGAGTATACTTTTTTATTATTATTTTTATTCCCTATCAAAAGACATGACACTTAAAATTGCAATTAAAAATAAAAACTGAAGGATTCAGTAATAATTTTGAAATTGCGTATGCCAAAGACTTCCAAGAAATTTAAATGTGTGAACTAAGAAGCTCATTAAAATGCCTTCTTCCTCTAAGTGAGAACTCTTTTTATAGAAATCGTGCCCTAAATGGCAAGTATTTTCCTCTGTATATCAGGGTCATCCTTCTGTGTTTAATTGGTTGAATCAAGCTGTAAGTTTGATTCTTGGATTTATAGGTTATTGTAAGGTTTTTTTCCATTTCAACAGACACTTGTGCATTGTTTTTGTACCCCCAAAATGTGAGATGGAATCTGAGGGTGAGTAAAATGGAAATGCTGAAGAACACCATGCATTACTTAGATAGTCTCTAGGGAGAGACAATAACATAAAGTAAAGGCATACTTTCTTTCAAGTTAATTTTTGTGGTAGTTAAGCTGACTCTCATAGTACAAGATAATTTATCTCTCTAATGGGAGGTAGATTATTGCAGTTACTGGATGTCATCTTATAAAAACCAGAGTCCTTGGAAGGGAAGTTTATCCCAAAGTTACAAAGATGAAACAATTCTGTAATTTGTTGTAAGGAGATAGGTTATCTGTGGTGACTTGTTCCCTAAACAGTCCTGCAGTTAATTAGTTTCTCTTCGTGATAAGAATAATTTAAAAGAAAGCACCATGGAGTTCTTATTCCACAGTAAACACAACTTCTTTAGTTACAGTGTCAAGTTAAATTAAGCATAGTATTTTGCATTAGACGTGAAGACCTTTGAGACAGGTGTGATTTCTGTAATAAAGTTGTTGCATGCTCTTCAGTGACACGGCTGAGGCTTCCCTGCAGAAGGATGCTGGAAGGATGTTGAGCATCCTGCCTGTAAGATGATGTGAGCAGGATGCACAATAATATGTGGAAGGAAACCAGGTGTGCAGCAAACCACGTGGTGGTTAGGTAATGGCAGGAGGATATTTTCATATTGACTCTTTTTTTCTAACCAGTCCTGATTTCCAGCAGCCCTGCTAGTTGTCTTTGTTTTCAAGTGATGACTCCAAGATTTCTTTTCCTATGGCCTGTTGTCCTTGCATCCTTAGGAGGTTGGGCGTCGCTGCAGTGTATTGAAGACTTGAGAGGCCAAACACGACCCCTTAGGGCTGCTAGTGTCATTCTTACTGCCATTGGTGAGCCAATAGCCAGAACGTAGGCTTCGTAAAGAGGTCTCCCTATGAAAGAGTAACTGTATTGACTGCAGCGGTGATAGGCATGCAGGTTACATCTTCCAGAAAAGTACTTCTTACAAGAAAGACCTGGATCTAGGTACTCAGGGAGCAGTTCAATTAGGTAAGGCAAGGTAGCTTTTCGTAGTGATGTTGCAGAATAGAATTGTAGGGCATGTGAAAGTGTTAGCAACCTTTGAAAACAGTCACGCTTCATGCTCTGTAATGCATCTGGCTCAAGAATATTTTGGGCCTCCAACTTCAAATTGATTTTCTTTGTTTATTCCAATAGGTTATCTTTTAAGAAATGAGTGATGCAGTTCATATTTGCAAGTCTGCCTGCTGTCTTCTGAGAAACTGAGGGCAGCAATGAAGCAAAAAGGCTAAAGTGCAATTTAAAATGTCAGCCTTCTGTAATAAAAATCTCTTCTGAGATGAGTTCAGCAGCTCATAGCTTCTGAGGGTTGAGTAAAGCTGTTAAGGATACGTTTTTAGTAAATTCAAATGTTTTGCTACACATTGTGTGCAATGCTTTGGGGAGAATGTTTAAAATATCATTTTGCCATTTCAGTCCCCTTCTGGGAAACAATTTTTCTTTGCCTTTTCAGTACATGTAAAATTAATAACTTTTTTTATTGACAGTGTCACCGACAACATAGCTCTGAATTAGAGCATTTATCTGTTGCCCTCTTGCTTCCTTTAGTACATCCTGAAATGCCACGTGAACCGTTTTTTTAGGAAGCCATTCTGGTGAGAAAATAATGGAAAACTAGAACGCATGAGTAACATCCTGCTGCGTTCCCTTTGATGTAGAAAACACATAAGGCCCAAATAATTGTACATTAAATAATTAGCTGAAAGTTTTGTTTTGGACACCTGTCAAAGAATTTATGTGGAGTGGGAAGGAAGGAAAACCCAACAACACTGGAGGCTTTGTGAAGATGAAAAAAGTGTTGTTGTTGTATGAGATCAGGCTAGAGAGGTTGAAATGTAGTGTGTCTGTCCTGGGCATCGATCATAGATATCCTTCCAATCATAAACTCAATCTGAACATTGCAGGGTTTTTGTTCTCCTAATTCACTTAAGTTATCATTAGTGTGTTTAACCATTATAGGACTGATTTTCAGAGCTGCTAATCTCCCTGCTACTACTTTTGATTGTGACTGGAATAGCATTGGCATCGATTTGGAAGATTACAAGCAGAGAACTGAGGATTTCAACAATTAACCTACTAACTTCTGTAAAATTTAGCTGGATTGTAAGCAAGTGCAATAGCATAGAAGTAAAGATTTTATGATGCCTCTTAGGTGGATTCCACTGACTGTTTTATTCCTGTAGTACTGTTCACAAAACTCTGCATCATATTAATGATACATTAATGTTAAATCAGTAATTTAAGTACTTGGGGAAAAACAATGTGACTTCAAATCTTAGGCTACTTCTTCTCTTTGCAGAACTCGAGCTTGGTTTCCTCAGTTTGAGATTGGATTATAATTGTTGGTTATTGTTTTCCATAGCTACCGTTTTTCTGCACTTCTATTTGAAGTTGAATAGTTGAATATTTTCCTGTTTGCCTAGAATAGCTCAGAGATGTGTAAAAACTTTCTTTGAAAGAGTGCCCTTCCATTTCACTGAAATAGTGATTCTTTATTGGACCACTTAGAGAAAAAAATACTAAAGGATATAACATACTCTGGTAGCTTGATTCTAGGCAAGTACTGCTGCTTTATGTTAAGATGGTCTCTGTTTAATTTAAGAAATTGAAATGTGAATAATCCAGATTTTTAATCACTTCTTCCTAAATTATTAGTGATTACTGGTTTGTATCAGTATTATGAATGCTCCACAGTCTGTTTCTGGTCGCTAGGAAGGATTATTTTCTAAAACACTGAACTTAGAAGATTTGTTTGATGGATAAGGAGCATATCTCAAATTCATAATGTCTTCCTCGACTTCTTAATAAGCCCATAAATTCCAACATAAATAAAGCTAGAAATCTGAAAGGTTAATTAGAAGATGTGCTTTTGTGCAACTGATCATACAGTTTACAGCTAGATTGCCATATTAGTTGTTCTTTTTGTATCTTGACACAGCTAAATTGTTAGGAACTGATGTTTTGCCACAAAACGAAATGTGGTACAGCGCAGGGTTGTAGTGGCGTGGTGTTTCTGTTCAGTCATTGAAAGATACTCCAGGTCAGTCCCTCCTCTAACTCAACCCACATCTAAATTTGTAAGATTTTTATCTTTCAGTGCTGCAAAATGCTTTTTTCTTCTTAGGGTTTGCCATATGGGCTGAAATAGACTGCAAGATGCAAACAGCCAGTTCCCCTCAGGCAGGGCAGCCTGTGCTTTGGGACCGCGCTTGCTGTAATGCAATTTGAAGAGCTCTGCTTGCGCGCTCCCTTGGCAAAGACCGGCTGGTGGAGGGCCTGTGGCCTTCTCCTTACCCTGCTAAGCAGCGTGTCAGCGTTACGCCTCCTGCTGCATGGCTTTTGGGAAAGACATGAGCACAGAAATACAGAAGTGGCTGTGCTAGACCAAGTGACAGGCTCTTGTATTTGGTGTCTTGTTCCGACTGGCGTCCACAAGCAGATGGCTGAGAGAATTTATCTAAAGGGTAGAAATACATGTTGCTTCCCTTGAGTATACAGTCGCACTCATCACTGGGGATGAGACTGATCTGGGATCTCAGACTGGGGATTTTCTGAACCACATGCGGTTTCTCCATTATTTAGCAATCCCCAGTAGATTTCTTTCCTATTAATCACTCTGTCCCCCCCAAACCCATTTAGACATCTCGTATCCACAGCATCTCATGACACTGTGAGGACCAGCACCATCTTGTTGTTTTGCACCAGTCACTGTTAATGTAGATTTATTTAGTAATTTTCTTAGCTTGCATGGGAAAAGGTTGAAGGAATTTGTTCTTATTCCCCCCACCAGACCATGCATCATTTTGTAGGCCTTTGTTGTATCCCTTTAGTTGTTTCCTTCAGACTGCAGCCCTAAATGTTTACTTGTTCCTTTGTATGGAAGCTATTATTGAGGTGGATTGTAATTAAGGTTATTTTGGGGATTTGTAAATTAGAAGAGACTTTGATGTGAAGATAGGCCCGCATGCATTGATCTGGAAATGAAGCGATTGGATAACTCTTGATGTGTAGAGCAAGCCTGCAGAATTTGTCTTTGCAAGCTAAAAAAGGGAAAGCACAAATGCACCAGCTCTTCTTTGGTCTTGATCAGAAAAAAGTTCTTTCCTGGTGGGTGATTGCTGGGGAAATGCCTAGTTCACAGTAGTGTGCTGTTGGAAGTTCGCATCGCACTTCTGTAGAGATGAGAGGGACCTGCTGAAGCAGTGGATCCAATCAATTATTTTTACCATTTGCAGACCTAGGTTTTTTTTTTTCCCAAGTGAACTGCACCAGTCTGTATTCAGTAAGTAAACAGTTTAATATTGGATATTATCTTAAAATCATGCTCCTTCTGGCCTCTGCCAGCTACTGAGTCTCCTGCACACAAACTTACTGCCCCATTGTGGAGGCTCCACAGGCAAATATTCAAAAATAAGGAATTTCAAGGCTAGGATTGTTAGCTGTCTTTAGTCTGTCATCTCCTCCTTCCCACTTGTTATGGGACGAAGTTTTGAAAATCTTGAACTAAGTGTTCTCGTACTGTTTCTTGACAGGATCTTACCGCTTTGTGCAGCGCATAAACTTCATAGTACTAATTTACTGAGAAAATATTCAATATTTGATTTTTCTTCTTATTTGGGGGATAGTACCATGATTTATTTATTGTGCTCAGCTCAAATCCATATTTATTTCTGTTTTGGTATTCAGCATCGTGGAATCTGAATCATTCATAACCACTAATGAATGTATTTTTGCACTCTGCTGAAATGAAGTGGTATGGAATCCATTTTAAAAATTGACTGAGACGTAGAAAAATTAAGATGAAATGTATCCAGCTGTTTCAGTGCCCAGTTTGAGATGCTTAAACATTGATTTTTCAGAATATGCATCCCTTAATACATCCCTTTAGAGCTGAGATTGGCGGCACGAGCTCAAGACCGTTCAGCAGCTTCCTTCCCTCTCTGTCTGGCGGAGACCCAGGTGACAGGGCTGTCACCTGTCAAAAACTGTATTTGCTTGATCTCTGCCACTTAGGCAGGGAGGATAACCAAGGACACCCCATCTTCTGCGTGCCAAACAGTGGGGGGCTCTTTGGGTTGGGGGAGCAGGTGGAAATGGGAGACTTAAGTCCATTTTCTGAGGATACCTGAGGAGGACGCTGGCCTTGCTGGGCACCTCTCACCGAATTTCTTCCAGTGTTGCTCTGATGTCCCAGCCTGTCCCCAAGCTTTCTCACCTGCCACGTTCATCACTGCCACTCACCAGTCTCCTCTTCTCTCTCCTGGCATCCCCCTTCTCTCATGCGTCTCTGACGAAAACAAAAAAAAATTCAAAATAAATCCATTTTTTCCTTCACTGATCAAAGAGATTTGAACCCTTGTACACTTTGAATTTGAGGTTTTGAAAAATGCAGTTCAAGGAAGAAAATGCCTGAGGAACTTTTGCCAGGTTCACGTTTTGGCAAGTCGTAAAGTTGTTATTACCAAGGCACTCGGTTGTCATTTGGTGTAGGTAGAGGCACCAGCCATGTCTCTAACAGTAATTCAGAAAACAGTCAGACCTTTGTTCTACATCTGGTAGAAAGGCTGGTCTCTAGCTGTCACAGAATGGCATGATGGTGACATCGTAGTGTTTACCACTGTGTTAATTGTGGTAATCATCTTTAAAAAGTCCATGCTACAGTAATAAATGAGTAGGGATAAATACTGTGATAGAGGAAACACTTCACTGAAGACCAAAACCTTTGGGTCAGTAAGTTTGAACTAGTGTGTCATGACACATCTGCTTTAAACAATTGCTTTAAACTTACCTTTCAGGTAAGAAAATATCCCTGTATCTAGAACAAGTATTCGTATATGCCAGAAGTAATGTTTTTTTCATTTTCCACAGCGATCGAAGCGGTGCTGCAGATCCTTTCATTAAATAGTCTGAATGGGGGATGCGCGTTCGTGGCTTTTAGTCGGAGGTGTTTTAGCAAGCTGGGGGGAAATCTGAGCAGAATCATCATCTCCTGTGGTTCTCCTGCAGCTTGGCTTATGGGAGCTGGGGTGGTAGAAACCCGGAAGTAGAAACTGTGAAGGTTCAGTGGTTCGGCTTTGTGCTGAAAAATTGGGAACTGAGGGCCCAGAGGCTACAGGCCTTCATCTTGCGGAGGGCTGTGCCTGCTGCCTCTTCACCGTGTGTTCTTTGCGTAGAGAATTAGGGCTGTGGAATTCAATAAAATTTTCATTGCCTTTGGTACTGCTGTAAGAAATTTAAATTTTGATGAGCATTCTTGTTGTTCAGATGTTTCCATGGTACTTGGAGTAGATTCAGGGTCAAACAAGCTGGGTTTCCCCTACAAGGACTGTAGAACGAAGGCTTAGTTAAACACAAAAATAATGAACGTGATATATTTTGCATTCCTGATGATTAAACCAATTTTTCTTAAAAAAATAAAATAAAATAAAATAAAAAAAAATAAAAAAACAAAATCCTGGAAATTACCTGAGGTTTGCTTTGAATGATAATCTATAATAGCTACTGCTAAGTACTGTGGGGGAGTTGTATTCTAATTTTTTTACAATAGACAAGCTTTTACAATATGATCTGCTTATCTTAATACAGAAATGTCATCTCTTCTGTTTGTCCTGAGCTCTTCCTTAATTGTAAAGTTCACCACTCATAACAGCATACTAATTCCAGAGTGTGTGTTCGGAAATTTTTTCAGTGTGTCCATACACAAAGGCTGGGCTCCATGTTAACAAAAGGAAATAAATGTTTGGTATTTAAAATTAAATATTGGGTTTTACTACACGGACGGGAGGAGAGATGAGAAGTGCAGATGGTATTGAGGCATCATCTACTGAAAGTAACAAACTCCTCACATGAAAGGAAACATAATTCAGATAAGCTCAAGGGGGAAGTGTGTGTGCGGGGAGTCTAAATCAAAAAAAATGCTTAAAGAAAAATCATCAGTGTCAGACTGAAACAGGAGGCGCAGAATTGGAAGCAAGTTTTCCCTTGGAAGAAAGGACACTGAACAACGTGCCATTGCTCGTCTGGATTCATTAGGGGCTCAGCTGTGGGGGAAAGCTGCCTCCCCTCAACCCCGACAGCTGGGGGCTGGTACTGCCCTGCAGGGTCTTCTAGTCAGGGCCCCTGTATCAGGTGCCACCTTCCGCCTCTCCTGCTGCTTCTGGTGCAGTGATCGTGTCATTGCTGATCTGTGACCCGTGCCAGGGCTCACTGCACTTCGTTCCTGCTTGCTGTGTCCTCTTGGCTGTGGTTCATCGCATTCAGCCTCTGCTCAGCTCTTGGGCAGCGCCAAGCTCTGCTAGTCGTGTGTCACTCCCCTCCCTGGTCCTGCTGACACCTCCCAAGTACAGGTTTTGTCACACATTCACTTGTATTTCACAGGCTGAGGCTACAATTAGGGCTGGGGAGCTTCTGCCAAGTTCTGCTCCCTAGCTCGAATGGTTTAGGAATTGTTGTCACATTCCATCCCCTCATCCACTGACAGGCCCTTTACACCCTTATTTTGCTACTGCTTGTAACAGCTGCTATAATGGGACGTTCCCAGGCACTGACCCTTTCTAGAAGTGTCCCCACACAGGGTAGCCTCTATGTTTTTAGGGGTTTTGTCTCCACTGGCTTGCCAATAGTAGCGGCCTCCAATTTTTTAAGGGAAATTACAGAATACAGAAAGTTCATGTAAAACAAAAACCACATCTACTCTTATTTATCCTTTTGGTTAATATTTGCAAATTTTACATGTAATTTTCTTTCATATTGATCTGCACTACCTTGCAAACAGGCTGCCAGGCAGCACAGCGTGCCCATGCACTGCTTTTCTGCTGTCCCAAAGGAAACCTTTGTCAGCTGTGCTGCTTTCCCAGTTGCATTGCTTCACATGTTTGTATGCAGCTTGACCAACCATGGTGACCAACGATGGAGCCATGCACTCCCAGGACCCCAGCTGGGCATCTCAGGTGGGATGGGGCTCCTTGAGGGTGGTTTCTTTCTGTATGAGCAAGGTGCATCATACTGCTCCCAGGACAAGGCAGCACACTTAAATGCATGCACATGAGCTGTCCCCAAAGCTATCAGAACCTGTCTGACACCTCAGGAGCTATCTGAGGCTGGTCTGTGTTCTTCACCCGTTTGTGTCACGGGAGAGCGGGGAAGTCACATCACACACCATGGCACTGAAAAGCTCAGTTTCTTAAGTGAGCCAAGTGAGGGATGGGCTGTGCTGGGGGAAGAGTTTCATCTGCACTTTCATGCATGTCTCATCAACCCCGAATACCAATCTAGTATGGTTGAGCATGGGAAGAAACAACGTGGGAGCAGCGTTCCCCAAGAGGAAGCGTTCTGTGCTGGAGCTGAGCTGCTGCTGGAGAGCCCACAGCAGACTGGTTAGAAGGAGAGGTGGTTTGGTGGTACGCACGTATACGAATATAGAAGTTTCCTGGCCAAAGCCGCTTTCTTCCTTGGTCTGCTTCAGAAGTTGAGCCCAGCAGCATCGTGATGCTGGGTGTTTGTTCCTCAGTCATGATCTGATCAACCTCTGTCCAAATGCCAGAAGTTCACAGAGAGAAGAGGAGGTGATTTCACATCCTTGCTTTCATGAATTGGGTGCCACAGTGGATCTGTTTTCTGAGGATGCCCCATCCCTGGAAGTGCTCAGGGCCAGGCTGGGTGGGGCTTTGGGCAACCTGCCCTAGTGGAAGGAGTCCCTGCCCGTGGCAGGGGGTTGGAACTGGGTGGGCTTCAAGTCCCTCCCAACCCAAACCTTTTGGTGATCATCCATTTGAAATTTGCTGGAATGAAAACAAGAGGTGAAGTCTAATAGCAGAATATAATTTAGAAAGGCAGAAAAAATGGAGTAGAGTGGGCCAGTAGAAGAGTAGTAACATTGTAAGGAAAGCTCTGGGCTAGATGTTATAAACTAACATGTCAACAAATAACACAATCTATTTAAATTGAGATTCCAGATTAAATTTGAAAACCCCGCTATTAGGACTGTACAACCCATTGTTTCTCCAAGGTTGTGACATTGATCATCACCTGCTAAAGTAGAGCAGCTGCAGGGCAGAAACCTGTGGTGAAGAGAGACTTGGATGACCAAAGTGGTGGTAAGGTGCGGGACCATCCCACGCTGGGGGCTGTAGCTGGCTGCTTTGAAGAGCAATTGATTTGGAAACTCCGGAGTAGGTTTTGTTCTTGATTCCAAGCAGTGCACGTGACTTGATTAAAAAGTTTACTGTCTATTTTCCTGTAACTGTGTTCATAACGGACTTTATTATGTTTACAGGACCAATAGAAACCATAAATCCTCTAAAGAAGCACTGAATTGTAAAAATAAAATAAAAGGAAAGGAGGGAGGATAAGTGCTGTAAGAGGAAGCTGACTGAAAACAAAATCCAAAGGCACAGTCAAAAAGGTGAAGCATGGAAAGCGGCATGGCAGTTGTTTAAGGAGCTGTGCGAGGCTTGCAGTGAATGCCTTACAACTGTCAGAAATGATACTGGAAAGACAAAAACCAAAAAACCACCGACCCTGAAATCTGTTAACAGCATGGTAAAGAAAAACATTTTTCTCACATCTACATGCAAGTAAAATAATACAAAGCTTTTGAGGAACCATTTGTTAATTACACAGAAATCTCTCATACCTTATTGTGAAGCCTGTCAGAGATGGGAAGCCTGCCAGTGAATGTGCAGGGTCAGCAGATGACTGAACATGAAGGGAAAGGGGTGAGAAGATGGCCTGAAGCGGAGAAGTGAATTCTTGAATTCTTTGTGGAGTTGGAAGCTGCTTCTTTTTTTTCTTTTCTCCCTCTTAGAACAAGCGTGCTTGTTGGAGGACCTACCTGCAACTGCCGAGCTAGCAAAATGTATTTCAAAGCAAATCCACAAAGTGAACAGTAGCGAATCATCCAGACCAGATGGCATTCACTCCACATTTCTCAAGGAGTTTAAGTGTGAAATCCTGAGTGTGGTGTGTAACCTATCACTTAAGTTGGCTAGGCAGTCTGAAAAAATCAGACTAAAGATATTTGGTCAACATGACATCAGTTTTTTAAGAGTCCGTTGGGGAATCTCTGGGAAACTGTGGCCAAGGTAATCTGGCATCCAGACTGTTTAAATTGATGGAAATAGAAATAACGTATAGTGTTGTTAGACACGTGGAGGTATGGTGTATTGGAACTGTGTATGTTTTTGGGAGAAAAGCCTCACCTGACTTGAGATCTGCTGAGAAGTTGGGGATATTCAGACTGATGGATGTGAGCTCCTCTATTTGCAGCTCTTCTGTCAGTCTTGCTGAGAGTCTCAAATGACGGTGCTGTGGAGGAAGAGGGAATGACCTCGTGTAGATGAAAGAAAATCAGTAAGGTTGTTGAACAGACAGAAAATCCGAGTGGGACTGAGGGCTTCTGTTCACCAGTGGGGCCGGGTTTGCACCGTTCAGCATTTTTGTAAGCGATCTGGAGAAGAGGACTGTAAGGTGACAAACGTTGCTGTTGGCTCTGAGTGGACTGAGGTTGTAGGAATGAGTGCTGACTGTGGGGTCAGCTGCAGAAATGCCTTGTTGTGCAAGAAACAATGAAGCAGTAAAACAGCAGGTGAAGTTCAATGCGCTATAAAGCAGCACGTTCAGTTAAATGCGGTTCAAACTCTGCTTGTATGGCACTGGTCTCTGACCTGCCTGGTTTTGCGCAGGCATCAAATATTGAGGTGGTAATATGTAGGTCTTTGGAAAAAGTAAGCTTTTAAAAAACAAATTAAATGTTCGGACTTACTAAGAAAGGAATAGGCATCTAAACAGAAAAATCCTTGTGGCACTGACTAAATCTGTGATGGTCTTATATATTGAATGCTGCGAGCAGTTCTGGTTCCCTTGATGCTCGAAAGTAGTAAAGCTGTTAGATGCGGTAAAGCTGAAGAAGGTATAGGGAATGTAACAAGGATGATCAAAGACACATGCAGTGTCAAAAACTTCTTTTCCGTAAAATCCTGAGTGCCGTGGGGAAAGCAAATAGGGAATGAATGCTTGGTTCCCTTTGGTTGCATGAACCACGAGACATCGCACGGCTGATTAACTCAAAGACATGCAAAAAACTGTGAATTTTCTTAGGGAGTGTTGATGAAGTTCGCAACTTAATGCTGTGAGCACTGGGGCTGCTGAAAGCTTACCTGGGTCCAGAAAGAAACAAGGGCAGGCAAGGGACCAGCAAATGAAAAGGTTTCTCTTCTTTCTCAGGAACTCCCTCATCCAGGGATTGCTAGACACTGGGAGAATGAATGGAGATGTATTTATTGCTTGTATGCTTTCACTCCTCTCACAATTCTTTCCTTGATGCCTGCAGTTGGCTGCCGCTTGGCGCTGTGCAACCTTCGCTGTGTTTCTTTGTTGCTGGATGCGTCCTGCTGATAAGCAACCTTTGTTCGCAGGTTATCAGGGTAGGGTGACTTTGAAAGCCCTGCGAAGCAGATGCTGTATCTGCAGATACTGCTTAGATAAGGGAGTTGTATTTTTTAAACACTTCCTGCTCTTGCCGAACAGATCAGCTGACAATTACGGCCAATTATTATGCTTATCTTTGTATAGATAGGATTAAGAGAGGTGTGGATGATGTTGCAATCTTGCCACGGCTTTAATGCCAGCATGCAATTAGGGTACTGAATTGGTCTGCAACTGCTAAGGCACCCCACAAGTCAAAACCATAATAAAACTACTGCTAGTGTATAGGGCACGCTCAGAGCACTCGCCGTATGTTTCTGCACCTGGAAAACTTCCCAGACAATTCTATTTGTGGGTATGTATATACATAACCTCTAATTGTCTGCTCTCCAAATTCATGCGCTGAGCTAACATCTCACAGCCTTTAATGATAGTTTCTCTGTAGTCCTGTATACGCACAAGTTCAGAACAGAACAGTTATATGTAAAGATAGTTTTAGATTTTACTATAGCTCATACTGAGAAGACCCCCTTTCCATATCAGATTGGAGACTGAGCAATTAATTGTTTTGAGTTCTATCATTTTTAGAATAGGGCAAGAACGTAGGTGTTAACTCCTGCATAGGAGTTTTTCCTTTGGGAGAATGACACGCACATCTGATTTTTCCTTTTTTTTTTTTTTTTTTTTTTTTCAGGGAGTATTTATGTATTAAGCTCTCTTACCTATTTGAGGTCTCCAATTATATTACTGCTTAATCTTGCCTTTGCTCGAATAACCAAAACCGGGGCTTCCATTTTTCTTTTGGAGCCAATTTTCTGAGTCATTGATCATTCACAGAGTTTTCTTATAAATCAGAGTCCGTGTTTTCCTTGAAATGTGGTGCTCAAATAACATGGCCAGCTGAGGATTACTGGGTGTTGAATGGAAAAGGAATCTCAGGAGGTGTAAGCAGCAGCTTCTTCTATGATCGCTTCTTTTCATACCAGTAGGATACTGGGAGTAGTGTTCAGGTCATGGTCATATTTATGATCTCTGGCAAAATCCTTATTTCTAAGACCTTTTTCTGCCGTTGCTATCATGTCCTATTCCGTAAATGTCCGGTTTAATATTTCTCCCTGAAGGAGAAATACATATTTATTGATTTTTATCCTGATATTTTTATTTTCCTTTTCTAGTTGATTAGGATATTTTTTTATTATAATTGTACTATCTTTCATTATAATCTGTACTCTTCACCCTCATCTGATTTCTTGGTGGTTGTAATATTGTTTAGTTTCTGCTCCCAAAATGTTTATGTAGGGACTGGCCTCTGAAGAGTATTTAATAGGTTAATGATTTCTGAAGAAAAGCTCTTCACTTTAAATGTAAAATATTTGTTTTCAAATCAATTCAAATGCAGTCAGGCCACCCCCTGCCATCCCCCAGCCAGGTCGTGGGTGCTTCGGTGGTTGTAGACAAAGCCATAAAAGCACCAGCCCCATCTGCATGAGCAAGAGCTTGGAAAATATTGAGCACTCAGCCTTGCCGTTTCAGCTGGCGAGCAGAATCTCACTAGTTTAGGGTAGGTTCCCAGAGACTGCACTTACAGAAAAATGCTGCCTCTTTCTCTGCTTCATCTGTTAAAGGAGCAGCAGAGAACTCACACTGGTAAGCATCCCACAGACAGCGAACTGTTGATCTACTGGTATGTTAGCTTTAATTGTCTAAAACGTAATAAAACCATCAGTGGTTTACTTGTTAAACGCAGACATGTGAAGTCATTATCTTACAAGGTAAGAGGAAGTAACACTGTGTCACTGCTACAGAAACTTCCATCCTCTGACTGCGGTTTCTGTGCATAAACTGGAACTTTGGGTTTTGTGCAATAGAAAATGCTGTGCTTGTACTAGTTTACATTTTTATAATCTTTTTTTGTCTTGGTACACTGATTTTTTTTATATTCATTTGACAGTTTTCTATTCTGTGCCTATTTCTCTAAAAAGTTCCATTTTGTCAGCTTTTGTTTGCTGTGCAAATTTCCAGCTGCATATTAAGTGTGTTTTAAGGACATGACAGTCCTGCTCAGAGGTTGGGATGACTTCTGACTTTCCTGAGGCATTGTTTTGGTTTTAAATCTTTTTTTTTTTATATATATATAAAGTACTTATCTGTATACCTTTGTTGTTTTTAAGAAAGAAAATTGTAATTCCCCAGTTCTCTTTAAAGTGTAATTTCCTTTTATTCTATGATGTACGTGAAGGAAACCAGCTAATTTGTACAACTAGAAGGTATAATTAAAAGCTAATTGAAACTTCTCCTCTGTATTGGTAATAATGGCAGGAGCTGGAGGATGTCATGTCGTTTTGGGGCAGAATCAGAATTTTAGAAAAAGACGTATTTAGAAGGCCAATAGGCTTCCAAAGTGATTACAGTTTGATACCACAAAGCACAAGATGTATTCATAGACTTAAGTGAATATAAGACATAACTGAGTGGACTGCTCTCTCCTTAATGGTTTAATGTTATAATTTATCTTTAATTTCTTTAATTTCATTGTTTACATTGTGGTACTTAAATAGTTTGCTTTTGTTTTTAACATAATGGCTCTGCTCTGTGGGTGCTCCTAAGCACTATGATAATGCAAATAATGTAAAACATTCTCATCTAAGTCTGCCCACTGTGTCATGGCAACTGGCTGACAGAAATTAGTTGGTTTCAGCTAAATGACCAAGGAAATTGGTATTAGTTTAAATAAAATGTACTCTGTATGTAATGCAGACATTTCTCTGTGGTTAGCATTGAAAAGCTAAGCTATCCCAGGCAGTGAAATGGGTCCTGCGGTCTGAGCTGGAGGTGGACCTGTCCCCTAAAGCAGCCTCTGCTTGGGGAATTTAAAACCAAAAAAATCAAAGATTTTAAAATCCTGTACAGTGTCTCATTAAAACGGAAGGCTGCCGTCTGCAGAAGCATGAGCTGCTTTGCCATTTGGCAGGTAGATTTGGAGAAAATGTTCTGTATTGCAGTGATACAGTGAGCATGTTAATATTGATTCAAGGCATCATTGAATGGATTAACAGTGTGATCATCATGCTCCAGAGTTATACCCTACTCATAAACAAACCTTCGGTTGTTAAAATTAAGTTTAACTTTGTAAGGATTCTAAAGAAGGATTTGTAACATAGCCTAATAGAGTATTTGTCCTCCCAGGAGCAGGAGATAAAACTCCTCTGGGCTTATCATTTGAAATGCTGATTGAAAGGCTGTTTATAATAATGATAAAAATGCCCAGTTTATATAATAATGGTAATCCCGGTTGTTTACTGAAATACAAGATTGGGTTTCTACCCACAGTGTAGTTATGAAATGGAAGCAGTAGCTATAAAATGAAAGTCATTTGAGCAGGAATGCTTAAGGAGTGGTTAATCAGAGGTGCACTACAAGAAATTATCTAGTCTGCTTAGTTTTTATATCAATATTGGGAGTATGCAAGAACTTGTGAGTTTGGAAGATGCTTTTGTATTTGATGATTGGCATTGATTGATAAGGAAAATCCTCAGGTCATCCAGAGAAGTGTGTACAGAGGAGAGAGTGAAGTTTCTGCGAAGAGACATGGACAAGAATTAAGATTTAATGGTGTGATTTCAGGGAACACACTTGTAATTTTTGTGGAATGAGAGCATTTGTAGGTGGCTGAGGAAGCGGAAATGGCTACTTCAGCCTGGTCCTTGACCACTCTGGAAATGCAGCTGTTGCATTTCAGTCCCTTGGCTGCCGTAGCGTGTTGAAGCAGGGAGGTGACAGAGGACTGGAGGAGACAGCAAAACGCTGTGACAGATTCCTTCTACCTCTTGCAGTTGATCATGTGTAAGTTGTTTTTTGTCTGATGCTATGCTTGGCCCAACAGCTGTGCTAATGCTTTTTTAAAAAGAGAGCGAGTCTTTCTAAAGTATGGCTTGCAATCTGTGTTTCTGTTGCATCAAAATGAGACTATTCTTACACACTTTGAGTATGACTTTTACACCTATTCAGAAGGGAGATAATGGCGCAGCTGCAGCTGCCTGTTCTTTGAGGAATACTGGATATATAATGCCTAGTTCAGCTTTGGATTTTTTTTAAGGAGATTATACATTCAGATGATTTTTGTCTTACATTGAAGACCTAAATGACCTGCTTGCTTGCACTTCTGCCTCTGCAAGGTTTTCTTTGTTTCTCAAGTCTGACTATCAGAAAACACTACTTTGCCACCTTCCTTTTCTTTCTGGGGAGCAATGTGGAGGGGATTCAGTTTTGGTGAAAGGGTAAGGCACGCAAAAATTAGATATTAGCTAGAATAGCAGCATTTTGGTCTGAATATTTTAGGACAAGGTTCACTGTGCTTGTAACTAAGCAAGCAGAAAGTTCTGCTTTTTTAATTGTGCAGAACTTGAATTTTTCCTTTCCTTGTTTAGTTATAGCTTTCACATTTATAGTTTCACGTTTGAAATGAGATTGTGAAACCAGGAACCTTTGTTCTTCCATCCGTGATTGTAAAACTGAAAGGAAAGCTCTTCAAGAGCTGGAGAGGACTGAATGTAATTAATTTCTCTCTCATTTGAAGCAGTACAGATGGCTGAATTGAAAATAGATTCTTTTGGCTACGGCCCTGAAGGCCACCAAATTGTTCCCTTTCTGTCTTAATGAGAGAGAACAGGCAAGAGCTGCTGACCACTGAAAAGACACTTGAAGAAGCAGTCGTTCTGTAAGGCTCAGAATAAATGATGCTGCTTTAATGTTCTTCACATAGTTATTCAAAGGTTTTTAATACTTCGCCATTTAAAAATTAACCTGTAGACAGTGTGGATCCTAAGCCAGCGTTTTTCTTTGTTGGCCCCTGCTGGCACACAAGCACAAATCAGGTAAGTGTCAGTCCTGTACGTTGCCTTTCGCTGCTCACTTGGTTTTCTGCTCTTTCTGGTCACCTGCGTTTGCAAAATGGCATCTGTGCCCAGCAGCTGTTCCCGTCTCCACTTGGACTTACGTACTTCCTTAGCTCTTCCCATCATTTTACAACCGTGGGCTTAAAAAACATATTATTTTTAGAGTATTTCACTTTTACAGGGATCCAGCTTATAAGTTTGAGTCACCTGCTGATGTAGGTTGCCTTCCTTCTTTTCTCTGATCACTGTCAGGATCAAAATGCTTTGTCTTTTATATCTGCAGAGGGGTGGAAGATGCTGTTGTGTAAAGACTCTCTTAGGGTGCTACAGTGCATGTGAAATTCTGTGCGAGCATCTTGCAGTTGCAATAGTTGTTTGCATGCTGCCATTCAGAGGGATAGAAGAGTAGGGTGAGCTGCCAAGTTTTCTTTGAAGTTTAATTGTCTGTTTGGTAACGGAACACATAATCCTCCATTACAAATCTTATTTTATATGGTAATTGGCTCATTTGCTCTCTGGTTATCAATTTAACTTCTCTACCACAAACATCTGCACTTAGATTGTGTTAATCGGTGCGAATGCTAACCATTGACATAGTTAAACTATAAAAGTGTGTTTTAAAAGCATTTTTAATTCATTAACTGGAAAGTAAAGGATAATAAAGTGAGCACTTCTCATATTACTTTCCCTTTGTAAATAGTGTGGCATTTCCTCCAAAAGCCAGAAAAGCAAAGTCACTTTGAAAAATGAAGTGTTTCAAATTCTTAATCTCCTAAGTGAAAAATATTTGAGAGCAGGTAATAGGATATCTAGTTCTACTTTCATTTTCGTGACAAATCTTATAATTCTATATTAGTGCCTGCTAGTGGATGATGCCCCGAGTTAAAGCAATGCCAGTCGCTATAGATATCTGAGGGGGTTCCAAGGGTCTTCATTACAAAGGAAACACCAGTGGTGAGAGCAGGAACAATCCTGAACTTTCCGATGCTCTCATTTGCTGGTTCACGAGTGAAGGGTCACCGGTGCCCATCTGGTGCTTGTCCTTCCTCCTCACCTCCACTCGCCACTCGGCCCTTCCAGTTCTTCATGGCCATTCCCATACTATTGCTTCGTTTCTTCTCTGGTTCCATTTTGACTTTGGTTTTATAACCAGCTGGTTATCATGGAAGTCTCTTACCCAAAAGCTGGATATGGAGGGAAGTCTCATCTGCTGTCAGCATGTTCAAAGTGGAATGCCAGGAGAGAGGTGTATCAGCAGGACTTTGTGGTGGTGGCCTCCCCTAATACGTGGTCTATGCCGGACAGTGTCTGTAGAAGGAGGACACGTTTCTTTGTGAGGGAAGGTCTGCTGTCTCCTCTGTGCTGTTTATGCTGGGTGTTTCTGAACTAAAAGGATGGCCAAATATGCTTTGGAAAGAAATAACCAATTGAACACACAGAAGTAAGTGGAAGATCAGATAAAGGAAAACCATGGTTTAATTAAAGGTAACCTGTATCGTAATACTTTTGAGAAACTAACTCACTCTAGCAAAGGCTGTCTTGAACCGAGAGCAGCTGTTTGTTTGTATTAAGTGCCACTCGTTATTTTATTGACCCTCTGTTGTATATCCCTACGTATGAGTTGGACTCGATGATCCTTGTGGGTCCCTTCTGACTTGGGATATCCTGTGATTCTGTGATCCCTCTATCTTGGAGTTTCGTGGCGTAGCTGCTAGGTACAGCGAATTGCTTGTCTTCTGACATCAGCAGATACATTTTTTTATACAAGTTTTATGCTTTTAACAGTGAACATTGCTTGCTTGTGTTTATTAGGATTCCTGTCTTAAGTTTAATAGCTAAGGAATTAATGCCACCCTGTAGAGAACAGTAAGAAAATAAGGGTATTTTACCTTCATGGAAAAGCAACTTTTTGTGTTTCCAATTTTTATGCTCCCTTTTTGCAACCACATGGGTACTTCAACACTTGGTGTGTATGTGTCTGTATCTGTGTATAGAGGAGAGAGATTGAAAGGAAGTGATAAAGCAGCCTGGGACAAAAATACTCATTAGTTAAAAATGATTAAAGATGAGAGAGCAGCTGACTCGGAGATCAGCATGTTGCATCTAGGAAAGGGCAAATACAGTAGCATTGTGAATTGGCAAGGTATTTGCTGTAGTGATAACACTGTATTTATGCTGTTTTTTCAAGTCAGTGGCAAGACACATCTGAAACTGCATGCAAGTAATTGAAGCTCTATGGACCGCAAAGATTAATTCAAAGCAGAGCAAATACAGAGGGTCACTGGGGATGGTGTGGTGGCTTGTCATGCCAGAACAACCTGAGCAAACATGGCTTGTGTGAGCTGTCCTAAACAGAGGCTGGGATACGGGAAGGGAGTAGAGGAAAAGCACAGCTCGTTCGGAGTAGAAATGCCAAGGGATAAACACCTGGGAGGAATACAAATTTAAAATAAGAGGTTACTGCAATTTGGTCAGGAATAAATTCAGATGACAGTTTCCAAATGTAACTTCAGAGGACTGAAGTTACAGTTGTAACAACCATCTGATGCAGATACTAAGTACAAAAATACTTAAATCATTTTCATGTGGAGTTCATGGAGGTTTTAGTAAATTTAAGAAAATGATTATACAAAATGGATCTTGGAAGTCATAGGCAGCAACTGGACTCAGCCCCATACAGATTTTTAATCCTATGTGAAGGAGTTCAAGCAATAAATATGCGTGAGCATCTTTTTGTAGTTTCTGGTGTAGGTTTATATATGTCTGAGAGTTAAGTCATCTTCCTACTCTATAAGTAAATATTTTCATATTTTTATGTTCTCTTATTTCTGATCTGAAACTTGAGAGATCAGAAGAGAGATCAGTTTGTGGAGAGCAGCTTGTGTCCAGCTATCTGTTTTAAAAAAATAAAAATTAAATCCACCTGCAAACCTGTACATGAAGGAAAATGGATCATATCACAGAAAAAAATATAGTCTAGTATTCCTTATTCCCTAGCATGAAATAAATCCCATTGATGAGTGAAGCATGTAAAATGTTTGCCTAAACTCTGTAGCCCTGCCATATTGACTTTCTTTGATAAATATTAAAGGGCAAAAGGCTGCTTTTGACTTTCCTGGAACTTGAACAATCAGACCTGCCACCAGAAGTAAGGAAATTGCCCTTATGTCGGTGAGATTAATAAAAACAAATAGGTGAATGTGCTTCATAATAGATGATACTTGAATTCTGTGTGCCTACAAAGGGCTCTTCTTCTGCCAGTGAGCTGCAGAGGCTTGGAGTTCTCGCCCGCCCCTGGGTGCTTCCTGGGGCCCCAGTGGTGCTCGCAAGGTTTTGGATGCGTGGGGCTTGCGTGGCCAAAGAATTCTCTATCTTTGAGTTTGCCTGGATTTTAAACTTCCTTATTTTAACTAACCTTACTTAGAACATAAAAGACCTTTTAAAAGGCGGTCAAGACCTGGAGATGACAACTTTGGTATGTGCTTTACATTCTTTCAGGAAGAACCTTTGTGTATTACTGTGCTCTGAAATGCACATCTTGGGGCACCCCTGCCTGGAGCACGTTATCGACGTGGTACAAAGCTATGTCTGCAGTTCTGCAGCTAGTGCTTCTTGCAAGGGGATATTTATTTTTAACTTTGGAGGTCTAATTCCTTTAAGATGCCCGAAGATACGAATAGGCATATAAGAGACAAGGATCTATACCTTGCAGTGAAATGTGGCTGTGTCTACACAAAGCAGAGAAGAAAGCCTTCAGATAAATGCAGCGCTATTTGATGTACTGAGTTTCTTCACAGAAACACAAGGGAATGGGTACCCGAGGAAAGTTTCATCTTCGTTTTGCGTCCGTTGACTTCAGAAAGTCTTTTTGATGTAATTTTACCTTTCTGCTACCTTTTGACTTAAATATTAAGTACAAAGAACTCTCTGAAAACCCTCTATTGTATCAACTGCAGAGGTTTGGCTGAATAAATAAGACGTTGCTGATCATGGTGTGCTCGGTGTGATGGAGCCGGACTGCAGTGCCACTGCTCTTTGTTCTGGGGAGCTCCAAGGGGGTGCTTGTCATGCACCTCAAGTGTAAATTGCAAGAAAGTTTTACACAGCAATTTTCATCAAAGCCCATTTAAAAAAAAAATTCAAATCTAACTACAATCTTCCCACTTCATAAAGTAACAAGCTTTGCTGAAGGAAAGGATGAAGGCTTTTCTGTAACCTGGGTTTTGTCTTGCTGGCAGCTTAGCCTGCAAGATTCTTTATTTGTGAAAGGTGCATTAAAATGTTGCACAATTAAGCACTAAATGATTTGCTCAGATGAACTCTTGAGTTAGTGAAGGAAGTGTGAATATTCTCTGAAATCCTCTCTGTACCCGCTGCCCCTGCTGCTCTCTTTAGCGTTCAGCATCGTGCCTATGGCAGGTTTGAGAGCAGCATGGTCTTCAACCACCCAGGTATTCTTTTCCAAATAGTATATATGTCTCTAGATTTTAAAAATACTTTTTTATGTTACACTTTATAGATTTTGGTTCAATTTCTTTTTTCATGTATTCTCAAGAGGTCATTTCAAATTAGACCGGCTGGCTATTTAACTGGCCTAAATGCAATTTTGAAATAATAGAGCTTGTATCAGCTTATATCAAACTTTGATCTGAAAATGTCTGCCAACATTGCTGCTCTTTGTGCTGCCATCCCTGAAGCCATCTTTACGTGTACAAGCACAACTAATTGCTTTTGTGGATGCTAACACCATCTTTTGTCTTTCTTCCTTTTTATTTTAAGTTCCTCCTGAATTTCTGAAGCGGCCAGCGAACATTTATGCTCATGAATCTATGGACATTGTCTTTGAGTGTGAGGTGACTGGAAAGCCTACTCCGACTGTGAAATGGGTCAAGAATGGAGACATGGTGATTCCAAGTGACTACTTCAAAATTGTTGTAAGTATATAGTGAGTTTTGTACACTTTCAACTCCTGACCCGACCCTTAGTCCTGTAACACAAACACACGGAAGCTAGGTTATTCCATAGGACCACCTTCCTATTTTTATACTATTGATGTTTTCAGGGCCTGGAAGAATTAATTGGTATGTTGAATTCTGTAATGCTCTGTAATTCAGTCATTTTACTGAAATTCTAAAACACTTTGCTTATGAGTCTGTTTCTTGGTAGCTTAGATTTTCCATGGGGGAGAGAGGCACACCTAATGGCAAAGCACAAATTGTTGGTTGAACCTGTTGGAGTGCAAGCTCACTGTGAACGTCTGTTTTCTGCAGTCATCTGTGATCGATGAAAATTACAATTTCAAACAGGAATTGAAATATAAATGTAACTGAGTTGTGGATCGTGAGTTTTGGCACACTGGTACTTCTAGTGGGAAATGTTAGATGTAGTAAAAGTCATTACTGAGACATAGCTTAGAACTTAATGGTTGTATAATGGGGTATACCTGAGGTCGTGGGATTGTAACAGTGAGTTATGCGGTTATATTCAGTGCTTAAAATATCATAAAAATGGCTGTGGGAATGTTATGACTTGCCAGTGATATGTGATGCTAGAAAATGATAGCCATTAGTAAGAGCTTCTGCTGCTTTTTGATGCTGTATAATTTGAGGATTCAATGTAAAAGAGATGAAATCTGACGGGAGCTCGAAATACACTTTTGTGTATTACTGTTCAGGAGTTTCTCCTACCATAGTAATGTGTCATAATAACACCATTGTTTTTGCAGTCGCAGCCCATTTTTAAGTATTATGTTTATCCTTCACTCCTCAGAAAGAACATAATCTGCAAGTTCTGGGTCTGGTGAAATCAGATGAAGGATTCTATCAATGCATTGCAGAAAATGATGTTGGAAATGCACAGGCTGCAGCCCAGCTGATAATACTTGACCTTGGTAAGATAAAAAGTGACAGTATAGTGCCAAAGTTGGGGAGGAACAGTTTCAGGGGACCTTTTCCCCATGATATGTGTTACTTATAACTCAGATTGACCAGGATGATTTTTTTAAATCAAATGAGGGGTTCAGTGTCATCTTCTCCCTCTACACTTACAGGTACTTAGGGAGAGGAGAAACTGGGGAGTTCTACAGGATTCACCTTGCATTTTGGAAAATATATTGTGCAATAATAAACCATAGCCGTAAATCTGAAATATTAAGTGTATGCTGAGATTTTGAAGAACAACAGGATATCCAATATGAAAATAGTCACTGCAATTCCAAAACTGAAAAATAAGTTCTTACAGAGCTCACAACAAAGGAAGTATTTTACACCAAAGTCATTCCAGTGTCAGAAGCTTTTTTCTGCCATCAGTTTTAAAAAACAAAGTAGTAGTAAGCTCTGTCATTTCTGCAGACTGTGACTGCAAAAGAATTTGTGGAGTTGCAGCTGCTGCAATTGAAGATAAATATTTATTGTGCTCCAGTCAGTGGTATCACTAACAGTGCTCACCTGTTTGCCATTGAAACACACAATATCCTGCATTGCATATTTTGAATGCCAGAAGAGAATAATTATTGTTAGGATAAAAGAACTACTGTTTTCCAGAAAAAAGGCAGTACAAATATCATTACTAAGGCATCAGCTTGCTTCGATCTTTCAGGTCACACAGCTCTTGAAAATAATTTCTAATAGCATAATGAAGAGAACCAATAGAAAGAAGGATAAGGGAAATAAGTCAGACAAGAAAATACTAACTCCGTACTTTTTTGACTTTAGTGTTGCCTCTCTTTTTTGGGTATTGTTTCAAAATTGCAATTTCTTCTTTTTTTCCCTGTATATAACAAAACTTTTGGATGGAAAGACTTAGAAGGAACACTTACATATGACCAGGGACATGATATAACTTCACACTTGAAATTTTAACGGATGTGAAGCTGCTAGACCTGGTTTTGGCGTTCAGCGTACAGAGAGTAAACGGTTACAAGTGTGCCATGAAGGGAGATATTTCCCATTTCTTTTCTGATTGTTCTGTAGAGTAGTTTGAACTTTTAACTTCTTCTGAATTCTGCTTTGGATGTGGGTATGTTTCCTTGCTGGCTGAAGGGATGCGTGTACTTTCCACAACAATTTTGGGAATGAAAGGTGCCCTCTACTGGATTCAGTAGCTTTAATACTACGCAGCCATGGGATTTCACCTCCGACTGGTGTTAGGCAGCTGGATCCAGCATTGGCCTACTGTCATCATGTTGCCAGAAAAATTAATAAAAGTAATTTTATTTCTGCTATATGCATGAATCACCTGAGTAGTTTCCAAATCTTTCAAATGGAAGCATTATTCCATATTTTCTGTGTTTGAAAAATATTGAATAATTAATGTACTTGGGTTTTGAAGCCCTGCCCAGGTTTGTACTTTCACCCAGTTCCCAGTAGTGGTTTATAAATTACTATTACTGTTATTATTTTAGTTCCTGTGGTCTCACTCTTCTTCCTTTCCCTCCCCGTTGTTTGCCCAGTGGTTTCTCCTTCCTGTTCTACTCTGGCAACCTGTCCTGTTATACTAAAGGACTTTGCCTTATAATGCTGTCCTTTTTCTTTTGCATGCTGCCAAAGGATTATGGATGCAGTTTTGATGGAGTCTTGGGTGTAAAAATACACCCACGAAGTCATGTCGTGCTGTTACCTGGCCTGCAGTGTTTTTAACAATGCACTCCCTGTGTAACACTGATGCATATTAGTTGTTGTTTTCCAGCAGTAGAGATGATCACATGGTACCTCACTGAAAGTACATTTATTTTTTTTGCTATTGAATAGTGGCATAACAAGTAGTGCAATTAGGCATGAATGTGTTGTGTGTTATTCAGTCCTGATGTATGAAAAGTAGTATAATGTACACAGTCAAAGAAAATATAGATATTTGAGATCTTATTTTAACACCTTGTCACAATATATGAAAGGTGAAGAAGGAAGAAATGTTCAGGGAAAGAAAGTGAAGGCATGATGTATGATAGTTCTTTCATGACAGCCATCTTGGTACGAAAACAAAAAACTAAACAAAAAAACCTATTCTGAATACTTTGATCATTAATTCAGAAAGCTATTTTTCTTCAGTTTCACACCTGATGATGAGAAATACCTACCTTGGCAATTGGAAAGTAATTTCAGTGAAAAAATGTTGATTATGTGTTCATCAAAGTTCTCCATCCCAGTTGGCAAGGATGTCTCTTCCTTTTCTGCTCTCTGTTTTCTCCTTCCTGACTAAATGGAATTGGAAAACATCTGGACAAATTACAAGCTATTTCCAGGTAGCCCTTTCAGTTACCATATTAAATTGGTCTTTAATAAAGTAAATTTATACTAGAAAATACAGAAGCCTTTTAGAGTTTGTCAGACAGCCAGATCACATGCATTCTTTATGGGCCAGTGTTGAAGAAGTGGACCATGACTGTTTCGGTCATCTGTACATGGAATACAGCATTGACTATGATACAATTGACAACAAGGAAGGGGATATTTGGCTGCCATAAGGGGTGAGTGTGAGTAGTTGGAAAAGACACTCACTCAGACTGTGAGAGAGATACTCTGAGAAAGGTTGAACAGAAATAAACCCATAAAAGTGCCCTCTATTTGCGCTTTGCATATTAGATCAGATCTTAGTTGTCTCTTTTGTGCATTACCTTGTTTCATTCTGCACCCTTTGCATAGAAATCTTCCTGCATGTTGTTTTTTGCTGCCTGGGGCGCTGCTGCTTCACCTGTAGGTGGACTGCCGTGCGCTGGACAGGTTGCGGAGCGGTCTGAAAGGAAAGCACCACGCCTGTGTTTTCTTCAGTCTTACCTGGTAGCATCATTTTTAAATACAGCAGCCATAACGTACACAACGTGCTTAGCTGCAGGAGGCTTTCTGTATTTGATCACTGGCTTCCCAGGAACCAGATCTGGTTATTCGCCTCATTGTCTTCGGCACCCTGGCTCCTCAGTTGCGCAGGTGCACATGAGCGACCCAGACCGGGGTGCACGCAGACTCAGTTGCTACACTCAGTTTAAAATAATTGTAACTTGTAACACAAGTTTCTCTTGGGTTGGTCTTCTCTGCATTTGTGTTGAATTCTGAAAAGCTTGCAATATATTCGGAAGTGATTTGTGGAAAATAAAGAATTGACTGGCTAAAAATGCCAGGGTAATTGGAAGGCTTACTGGAGCGGCAGCTTTATTTTCAAGTTCTGTAATTCTCTGTTAATAAGTTTAGAAGAGAAGAATTACCTAAAGAAAGGGGATTTTGACCTGAATTACTGCAGTCCTCTGCACTTGTCCTCTGCCAGCCTTTGGCGGTCTCGCTGCTCCTGTCTTTGCCTTGCTGCTGAAGCAGATAGATGGTGTCCCCGTAGTTCCTTCAGATGCCACCACTGAGGACTCAGCATATCCCAGTGATAAGGAAGAACCCTAGCTGTGTGCCTTGGGAATAACTTTATTAGGGACCTCAAAATCTCTCCTCGTACCTTTTTACAAAAAAAAAAAAAAAAAGCTGTTTATTTTTTTTAGCTTACAATTATATCCTGATGAGTCAGCATCTGACCTCAGTTTTCCAATGCACGAATCAGATATGCTTGCTTAATCATAATACAGCTATTTCTCATCGTCATTTTTACAGCATTGTGTTGTGTGAACTTTTTTTCTGTGAAAACCTCAGTAATGGATACATTTGGGTTTTCTTTGTGGAGGTTAAATGCTAGTGACAAGACTGAGAAATTCAGCCAGGACCTGTAACCTGGCCTTTTCCAGTGATTCTGGCATTGCTCAGAACTGCCATTTGGGGACTGAAAAAAGAACAGGTGGCAATGAGTAAGAGGAGGTGCCTTTGGGAGAGGAAGGCAGATGGTTCCCTGTCACCCCTCTGTGATAGGCATTTGACAAGTACTCAGGCACCAAAAAAAGGAGTGATTATTGAATGCTGTATAAAGAAAAATCATTGACTGTAAACAAATATGCCACGTTATTTAGAGAACAATTTCAAAACATGAGTTGAGATGCAGCGCATCACCTTCAAAATTCCAAAGAAAGCATAGTACACTGAGCAAATTTTGTGCTTCTGCGCTACAGAAATTAGTGTTTGCCATCCTTGAGTTGCATAGGAGTGAATGAATTGAGCTGGTATCCAGTAGCATGCTGTGTCACGATTTTTGTGTTGGCTCTCTCCATTTCTTTAAACATTAAATGTTCTTGAAAACTAGTCCAGGAAAGCACGTGTGAATTCATAGTACCAGCATGGGAAACAAGGAGGAGGGATTAGGAGTCTGCGTGTGGCTGCGGAGCACTGGGCTTACACAGGTGTGTTGGGATAGCTCCAAGGGATGGGTGCAGGCTCCTTCGGAGGGGCGGGGAGGAAGCAAGGAAGAGGATCAGGCCATCCATGCATGCAGAGACCAACTGAGGTGCTTACAGCTTTTCCTTGGAGAGGGAAATGAACCATCAAGAGCTTACACATAAGGATCAGAGGATGGAAGGATGATGTTTTTATGCATCTCTGCTAAAGAGCTCTGCTAAATGAAGGGGAAGAGGCAGTTCAAGCCTGCTTTATACAGCTGGAGAAAGCCTTGTGATTGCAGGCCCTGGTACATGTGTGGTTGTCTTTAACCACCCGGTGTGTGCTGGTGTGGCAACCGGGTGGTGGGGCTGGCAGTACGGGAGGATTCTGGGGTGTGCTGAAGATGATTTCTCGATACAGGCTGTCTGTGCCTGGTTGGGTGAGTAGTGCTGGTGGTGTGTCGGACCTGCTGTGCAGGTACAGAAGAGGACTGGTCAGTTACACAGGTCAGAGCAGCCTGGGCAGCAGTGATCGTGAGAAGCCTGAACTGAGGCTTATAAGAGAACTGAGCAAAACAAATAGAATTACAGCCTTGGACTTCAAGACAGGAGATTTTGCCATGGGAGATTGTGGTGATGGGCAAGAGGTGAACCATTTGGAAGACAGTCTTCTTAAAGCACGAGAATGGTTGATTCCAATGCACAAGGATTTGAGCGCGGAGACCAGCAGGGATGAAGAAGGAACTCCTCACTGAGCAGAAACACAAAAACGTTGGTACATGAAGGCGATGAGGAGTGGATAACCCATACACAGTCTCCCATGGTCTCCCTGTGGCTAACCTGGGAAAATCCAACCTGGACGGGGTGGGCAGCAGGGTGTGCAGAGGGCTGGCTGGCCTGGGGGGCTCCCAGCACTGTAGCTGAGTGTGGAGACTAACTGGGCTTTGTGCCTTCATGACATGGATGCTGGGGCAGAGAGCATCCGCAGCAGCGTGTGGGTTGCAGCAGCCTGGGAGGAGCAGCAGGAATGGGGGAAGAGAGAGGGACCCGATGAGCTGGCAGGAAGCTCAGAGGTCATCCCCGAGAACACAGAGCCAGCATTGAAAGGATGGCAGGTAACAGGAAAATGCTGTGAAAGGGATTTCCAATCAGGTAAGAAAAAACAGTTTCACAGAGCAGGTGGTTGCAGTGGGAAGAGGTTGCCCAGGGAGGCTGTGATATCTCTGTTCCTGGAGATACAGGGCACTCGATGTGGCTTGAGCAGCCTGCTCAGAAGTGGCTCTGGTCTGCGTTTATTCATGGACAAACTCCTGAGATCCCTCCCAGCTGGCAGTATTCTAATTCAGAAAGTGTCAGTCTGAGAGGTGTGAATGGATCCCGTTTAGCTCTTTGTTTATAGTCAAATTACGACCGTTCTGTAGTATGTATTTTTCTGCTGATCTCCTTATGAGAAATTTAAATGTCTTGTATTGGAGGCACAGTTTGACATTGCAACCCAAATTTGATTAAAGTATAACGCCACTTGGGCTGCACTGTGTGATTTTAATTCCTCCACTGAATTTCCTTATGTGAATCCTAATTCTGAGAGAGTTTTAAAGACATCATTTATTGACCTGAAATTCGTGCTCTCTTTGTGTAATTGGATGCTGTGCGGGACCACTGCTGCATGAATAATTTCATTTTATGTTGGTGCTTCTCTGCCGGAGTTTGGCAGTCAGCTCTCTCAAGTCTGGTAGCAATGGAGTGAGGTTATAGGACTTCTGGTGGGGCCGGGTCTTCTCCTCCTACACCAAGGTGGAGAACATCAGAACCGTTGTCAGCGTTTTCTGGAGTCAGCACGTTTCAGCTGGGATCGTGCCAAAAATATGGCATTTCGATACTGCAGTGTTGTTTTTTGATTGAGGTTTCCTCAGGCTGATACAGACTCAAGATTTCTATGGGAATGAGCTACCAGCAGGTTCCGTGCTCACAGCCTTGTCTCAGCTTGATACCAGTCAAAAAGAGTTTCTGGCTCTAGCTGGATTTCAGACTTCTCATTAGGCAAACCTTGGATGTAACTTCTTTGTGAAGGAGGATCCTTTCCGTGGGTGGAGCCCGCTGTCTATACAACCATGCCATATAAATAGCACAATTCAGAAAGTTATTTGTTAAGATCTCCCAGTTTTCAAGGAGTGTTTCAGGTACAGAAAAAGCAGGTAACGTTGTAGCAGACTAACCAGCACGTAGTCTCTTAGAGATGTTCCCCAAACCAGGAAACAGTACATCAGAGTGGTTTACTGCTTGAAATAAAGAGCTGTCAGTGTGTTGCTCGAGGCACTGTGGTGGTGTTTTTTCCTGAAAGACAGGATTTCCGTGCACTTGTTAACACAGCAAAAAGCATGGAGAAATAAGTTTGTTAGTGCTTCTCATGGCGAATGTTCTGATCTTGGGAGAGAAAAATTTAATTTAATTGCATCAGATTTACCACTATGGGAATGGATTTTTATTACTGTTGACCATTGCAGTGGTTGAAAGCACGGCCATGTGGAATTCATTGCAAGGGAGACACTACTGCTCCCTGTGCATTTGACTGATGAATAACGATGGGGAAAAAAAGCCCGAAATTTTGGGGCAGACTTCTCAACTGAGTTCTCTATATGTTATCATGGAAAGTAGCAGTGAAAAAGGGAGTTGAGGTTGTCATGCAGACCAGGTAGAGACAATTCAACCTGTGACATTCCTGATAAATGTCTGCATAACTCGATTATTAAAAACCGGAAACAAAAAGCCTCCACTGTCTCTTCCCTTGTGCAGTTTTGCCTACGGAAACTTGAATTTTTTGCTTATCTTGTCCAGGGGTGAACCTTTGCTGTTTTCAGGCTGTTTCTCCACTTTGAGAACATGCTTTGAAATTCTAAATATGTCCTTCAGTGTGCTTGCAGCCCTCCTGACTTTACATTCGTATAAATATTAAGAGTGTTTTCTCTATGCCGTTGTCTGGGTTGGTAAAATCTGTGTGTGTGTGTATATATATATACACACACACACACACACACACACATATATATAAAATCATATGGAAGTCAGCATACCCTCCTTTACATCCTGGTTCAAAATCACCTTTTGTTCTGACACCGAAGCATTGAGAACTGTTCTGAATGTGATTTTTTCCAGCCAGTTATGAATCCACTTCTGTAGTAGCCTCATCTGGAACATATTTGCTTGCTTTTGAAGATGTCCTGGAAGGCAATGGCAAAAGCGTTATGTAAATCAAAATATATGAAATACTCCATGTTTTCCATATCTGTAGGTTCCGTTATTCTGTTGTAGGAGGCAAATACGATTTCTCTTTGACAAATTTTGGCTTCTGCAGAAAGAAATATGAAAGTTGGCATTAACAGGCTCGTGCTCTGATTTGAAAAACTTGATTACACTTTTGGGGATTTTCCATATGTGAGAAGTAAAATAGAATTGACTGCTGGCCTTTGTCTGGTTCAAACTCTGAAGCAGGCAGCTTGCATATCCAGGACCTCTTTTGGATGATTTCACAGATAACAAGTGTAATCTCTCAGGCTCTTTCACATCTTACAGAGGTAATTTTAATTTTTTTTTAAGTATTTTATTTTTTTTAAGTATTTTGTATGCAGCCACATACTGTGAATCAAGAACATTTAGTATTATTTTCAAGGTGATAGTGTAAATATTTTCTGAATCCATGTAGTTACAGGGTTGTCCGAGACTGTAGAAGTACTTGAAAACTATGCAGGGTGTTGTGGATGAAATACCAGAGCAAGATGAAAAAAGCTAGCTGAATCAAAGAGAAGGACTCTGTTGGGTATTCTTCCTGAAAACTGTTCTACATTTTTGCTCGTATAGAAGTGTCTTCGCATTCTTTCTGTCTGGTACAATTTTATGTGTCTTAATGAAAGGAAAATCAGAAGAGGTCCCTGTGGTTATGCAAGTGGCTTTCAGATGTCTTACAGTGTCCACCAGAGAAGAAATGATTTGTGGATTGCAACTGAATAGTAAGGCTGCAAACCCTTGTGGCCAAGCATTCAAATTTTCTGTAAAGAGGAGAAGTACTCGACAGAAATGGATCATGGATCTCAGGGGAGCAGATGATGGTAATGAGCCCCGGCAGCTGCTTGGTGCTACGTGCGCCCACCTCTGCTAGCACCAGAACCTAGTGGGATTTGAGAGACCTGCTCTGGTCTCCTGTGGGGAGATGATGCAAAAAAAAAAAAAAAGGATAGAAAACCCACTAAGACAGGTATCCTCAGAGACAGGGCTAGTAGGGGAATTTCCTCTCCCCTGGAGTAATCTTGCTTTTGTCTGTTGTGTATCAACACGTAGCTGTGGTTTTTTTTGCTCAGCAGACTCACGGCTGCTTAATGTCAATACCCTATTCCATATATTCATACAGGGTTTGTCACAGTTTATGTCAAAAATTGTTTTTCAAATTTAGGAAACAATGCAGAATGTTACAGGACTGTGGTATTTGAGCTAAATACCTTCTATATGGTATGGTGTATGCCATTTAAGATAACTGGACTGTTCAGGGGCTGTTACTGTGTTATAAAATCCAAGCTGTTTCCTCATACACCACTGCACATGCCTGTAAATCCTGTTGTTCTGTGTGCACACATATTTAAGTTTATAAAATTATGTGCATACATAAATACTCATTTTTTAAATGAAAAAAACAAATCTAGGGTACTGTAGATACTGCAGTTCTGTGAAAAACTCCATGAATGCACCAATTACAGCCTCAATACTGATTGGGTAAGAAAATCTTTAAAAATTATGACAGTGCTTGTGTTAAAAGTAGGTGGAAGCTTTTCCAAACTTGCTGTCTCAGTCCCTGTCTGAAAATATCAAAATGGCTTCATCTGAATGATAGATGAACAGCTTGTAAGTCTCATTTTGAAAGTTGTGTTTCAGGAACATAAACAGCATCTGAAAGCTCAAACTGACTTCAGACAGTGTTTTATAAAACCAAAGCCAAACTCTGGGAATATTTTGCTACTAGTTGTGTACACTTCATTGCTAATTTTCTGTAAACATAGCAGTATGTTCTCCTCTTTAACTCTGGAAGACTTTTTTTCATTTTAATTTTGATTTTAATTTATGTTGCTCAGCTAGCCTTCCTCCATGAAATCAGCGTTATTGTTTCTCATGGCTGCACGTGTGTTCAGCATTGCCAGAAAGCTGTTGTAATTCATTCAGTCAGGTTCCTTTCTTGATTCCACCCCTGTTTCAGAAATGGCCATTATTAATTCCCTCTTCAGGGAGCTCACTGAGGACATGGGGGTATCAAGAAGTCCAACTGACTAACCTACACAGCTGTAGATGTCAAACTTCTCGCATTTTAAGTTACTGAAATAGGGACCTAAACGGCTCTCATATTCTGCATTCAATGAACTATTCATGTTTAAAGTTGGCATGTGCTTTAAATAAATTGCTCTAATTTAGATTAAATTAGTAATAGATTACTGTTTGTCAGTGCGCGGTGAATGCAGGAAGGCATAACGGAATTTATAGGAGGCTTTGATTGTGCTTATTAGTTTTCATTTCTTGTTTTATGACTGTATTTACAGTCGACTTGGCAAAGGAATTTGAAGCCCTGTGAAGATGTGCATATCAGATGTTGTGCACCGTGACTTTTAAATTTAAGACTGCTCAGCACAAATATGGGTTCCGCTGGTTGCGACTCACACAGTTATACTCTGAAATACCTGGGCTGTGCGTCAGCTGCTTGATTTTGGTTTTCAAAGGTACCTGTGTTTGAAGAAATTATAGGTCATATTGTAAAGAGGAGTATTGTAATACATGAGGAGTATTAGGTGGAGGCAGGGAAAGAGCTTCACTGTATTTTGTGAAACATCCCTCGGGTATTAATGCATGCTTTCTGCCCTTTCCCTATCGTATATGCATTGTACCGCAGCACAAGTGGGAAGGAGGGGAAGTGGGCTCTGATGCTGGAGCACCGGGATTGTGCTTGGTGTGAGGAGCTCCAGGCGTGGAGCAGTGGCTGGTTGTTTCTCTGCTGCTGCGTGGTCGGAGTTATAAGGTGAAAACAGAAACACCTGGGGTGAAAAACATCAACCGCAGGAGGAGGAAGCAGTCATTGTATAGCGAGGGATTTTTGCTTTTAGGGGGTTTTGTTGGTTCCCTGTTACGGTGAAGAGGATAATAGGAAGGATTAGCTTTAGCATTTCCTCTGCCTTTATAATTCACAAAAAGGGTTGTGAAGATTGACAGAAGTAGCCTTAATTTGTAATTGATCCTAGTCTCGTGTTGTAAAGGAAAATATCAGATTTTGTCAGTTTCGCACCAGAGGGGGCGAACAAACGCGTGGATATGGTCTTAATTGGTTGCTTATATTTCAGAGTTGCTAAATTATACAGTAATATCAGAGACAGATGAATGCCATTTGGAGAAAAAGCAGAAAGGATTGGTATACAGTTTGGTTGCATATGTAATAGGACTCATACGGTCGAATAACTGAATCTAGAAGACTCTTACTTCTGATGTCACGTATTTTCCCAGCAGTGTTGACAAGATAGCCTGAACAGGCTTATAGGTTTTATACCACATGAAAATTAAGCACGTACCTAACAACTCAATCTGACTTTCCTTTTTAATAATAAACATTCAAATTTGCCTAATTTCAGTATTGAAACTCTGCCGATTGTCAGTGTTCTCGCTGCATTAGAAGTATTCTGTGTAGTGTTTTCTTATGATGATTGTTTTCCCTCTCCTTTACCTACTCTCCCCCACAAAAAAAGGAACCTGATAATTGTGGAGGCACTGTCTTTAAAAGACAAATGGATTCTGCATGGTTTCCTGTCGACACGTTGGTACTGAAGGTGCTAAAGGAAAATAATGAGAAAGAAAAAAATCATACCTGGGTTTGCTTTTCTCAGTTATAAGTCACAGACCTAATAGGTGCCACCGTATCTCAGCAATAGGTGTCAGTATCCCAAATTCCCAAAAACATTCTGGTAACTCACTCAGCTGCTGTAAAAACAGTGTGGCAGACATGGCCCGCAAAGGGTAAGCAAGCAGCAGATACATACGGTCTTTAACAGAGAAACCCAGTTGAAATGAATATAAAAATCAAATACCACATATAGTAATATTGCTATAAATATAGTTATGGCTTAAAAGAGGAAAGGTGTGGGTTTTTTGATATCTTCTCTCCCTTTAAAAAATCATGTGCATTGACCTAAATGAAAGAAAGAGAGTGCACTATATACATATAAGAAACAGATATTTAAATACATAGATGTTTGATGAAGAGATTAACAGTAAATTACGAGCAGCTTGTTCAGTCTCATCTGCTGAAACTTCAGCTTGCAGAGGTGTTGCTGCAGCGCTGCTTGAAGTGTCAACAGATCCACGACTGAAGGAAATTATATTTCACTTCCAAGTCTCAGAGAATGCCATATAAGCTAATATTCAGGTAAATCCTGTATGTACTGTTAGTCACCTCTGGATCGACACACATCAACAGGAGAGAAGTACCCAATTATATCCTGAATGGGAAGATGGACATTATATCCAGAGGTAACTTGGAGGAACTCTGTGGTCATGTAAATAAAATACTTCGCTTTAAAATCAGGGGTTATCCAAGTTATCTACAAGAAGTGGGGCGGTATCAGGAATTCCACCTGGCGGATCAGCAACTGCCGCTCTCAGATGGATTAATTTATTTCAGTTTAGGCTGGTACCGAGAAAAGAGAATGGGGGCAATTAACCACTGCTGTTCCAGTGAAAAAGCATCCTTAAATAGTCAGGAAGCATGGTTTGATCATGATACCAGTATATTGGTACTGCTCTCACAACAAAGCAGTTATTGAGTCCTAAAATTGCCTTGTCGAAACTGCTGTGGTTAATCATTTGTAGTGTTTACAGCGTTGACAGCAACTGTGGACCTGTTATGCTGGGTGTGCAAACAGTAAGTGAAAACTGAGAAACTGTGAAAAAACACAAAAGGTGAGGCTGGAAATGAAGGCATGGTGAAGTTGTCCGCTCAAGGTGAGAAAACAAGTTACTTTAGACCAAGGGAGCAATCTTGCCTGACTCTTGAAACATGCAGACGACTCCATGTACTGTGAAAATGACCACTTTCTGAAATATATATATTGTGGTTTTATTAGTTGCTCTTTTATAAAGAGCTTTGCTCGGATGTAGCACATTTGCTCTTGAAATAAAATAATTGCTTTCCTGTTATGAGATATTATAGTCAAATTATGGTATGTTGTTGAAGACCCCACTGTTGTAAACAGATTTTTATTCTGCATAGGAATTCAGTTTATGAGTATTTACATTAAAAAGACAACCTGTACTGTTTTTTTAATTTTTTTGATGTGTTTACTTTCGTTTGTGCTGTTTTGGGTCCTGTATGTGTGTTTTGTTGAGGGTTTTGACTCTATTTTCAAGGAGTAGTTGTTAAAAACAAATAAAAATGAAAACGCTAGACATTTCAAAAACTTAATCTTAAAAGTTCAATAATGAATATGTAAGCCCATCATTCTGAAGTACATAATTATGAGTTGAATTTTTTTCCAATAACAAAATGTGTTAAAAGGTAGTTAGTTTTGAACCCCCAGGCGACAGTTTGAAATATGTTTGGCTTTTTTCCGTCTTTTTTTACAGTGCGAGTCCCATGATCCAAAGGCAGTCAGGGCATTTTTTCTTCACATCCTCCCCTGATCCACTGCTCTCTGATCTGAACGGCGGGGTTCCTGCCTTCCGCTGCAGCCCTGCTGCTGCACGTGCTGCGTCAGGAAGGGCCGTCCTGTGAGACGGGAAAAAATCAGATTGTTTCCTCTACACCAGGGCACTTGGTAATGAAATGAGAAAGGGAGGAGTGTCCTTTATCATAATTGCTTTTATGACTTCCTTTGAAAAATGGGCTCGTTGTTGGAAAGTGTGTTTGTCTGTTTATATAGCCACAATTTATTCAGTGTCCATTTTACATTAGATTATAGGACTAAATGAACACTTAAAAAATCATAATTGCTTGGTATTAGATAGGAATTTGCTTGTATGTCTTTTTGGTGAGCTTTTTGCAAATAGTATGAATTGAGTGAAGAGTAAATAACAGTTCTCGTTCCCAGTCGTAATGTAAATTAATCTAAAGCAATTACAAAAAAAAAATTATGTCTGCATTAGGCAGATGTCAGAATAGAGAAATGACTAAGTATTTCCATTTCATTTTATGAAAATGATGGGTACTTTTTTTAGAAAGTTTTCTGTACTAGTTAAAATGGTACAGAAGTTAAAAGCATTGTCTTTAATGAGACCAATATGGAAGTGGTAGAAGTGCCCAGGGTAGAGAGTTGCTCGCAACCCAGATCCGTCCTTGGACAGGCAGAGAGATGAAAGGAAGACACGCAGATGCTTGTGCCATGTGAAGGTGCTGTGAAAAAAATCATTGCTGGAAAAATACTGCATCAAAGATGCTGTTATTTTCCCATCCTTTTTGTTGCCAAATGTCTTATATATGCAATGGTGAGCGATAGTAATAGATTTTCAGGTAATCATAGCAAATAATGTCTAAACCACTGCAATATAAAACATACAAACTCTGTTTCATTTTTTGAGCCTGTTGTCCCTGGTATACCACTTTGCGTAGTTGTACATGCATGAGGCAGTCTTTATAGGGTCAGTTGTGCTTTTCATTTCCAGATGGCTTGTGCAATTTTAGTTTTAGAAATAATTTCAAGGTTAGTGGGCTGTAGGTCCAACTGGCCACCGTTGGGCTTTCTTGTAGGTGTTGCCTGAAATGTTCTAATGGGTTTTCTTTTTTTGACAAATGTCCTTGTATAGCAAAATCACACAAAAGGTTCAGCTGTTCAGATTACCTCATGAAGCACAACTTTGTATACAACTGTTGGCGTAAGTTTGAATTTTCTGTGAATGATTGAATTCTGCCATCTTTCTATGGTCATGTAGAGCAGACACAGGTTTGTGTCTCACACCAGTTAAATGGAGGTGCTGGTGATGCCCTTATGGAGCCCAGGAGATCCTGAACATGGGTTATCATATCCAGCAGAAATTATTTTAATACACACTCCATTCCATGTCTGCTTCTTCCCTGTTTCAGTTTTCATGAAAGAATATTTCAGAAGAATAGCAGTCTGATCTATTTCTTTTAATTAGTTTTTCCAAGGGAAGGAAGTAATTCAGTTATATAACTGATCTATTGAGACAAAGTACCAACTTCAGCTGTTTGTCCTATACGAACTTATTTGTGCCAGTTAGTATGTTTTTCTTTGGTTACAGTATCATGCAGGGGACTGTTCGGAATAACTATATGATGTCTCTTCTGTTGTAAATTTATGAATTAGGCATATAAAGAGGGACAGCAATTTGATGAATGGGTAAAAACCCAGCAAAAAAAGACGACAGAAAGCAAAATTGTAAAGGATAGTTTCACCACCTGGACTTTCTCATTTTGTTATTTTGTACTTGCTACATTGCAATGAGTCCCTGTTACATTTTTTGAATACTGTGAGGAAAAGTGTTTTTAAAAAAGTCTTTTTTTTTTGAATACGACTCTTTGAAGTATCACAGCCTCCTAATGCTGATCAAAGCTAAATCCTTCTGCTGCTAGGCAGTAGAAATGATACCATGTACTAAAGCTGAAATTTTGGAAAACATCACACTAGATTAAAGTAATAAAAGCATTTGAAATTCTCGATTACCCTTCTGGAATCAGTTAACTAACAATTCTTGTGAAAAATGTTGTTATTTAGTAAACAGCTTAATCTGAGTGCACCAAATCAAAATTTGAATGTGTTGGTGCTTCTCAGGTATTTTTTTCTATCAGCATTTCCAAGGCATTCAGAGATCTGAGTGTCTTAGGTCATGTTGTTCTAGCAGATTTTTTGGCAAAATAGTAATTTGCTATTTTTAGTTGCAGTAGTAAGTCTCTGTTGCCTCAGCCAAAGATTTATTTATACTCAAAAGTTATAAAATCCACTCTGAAGTCCTTACAAAGAGGCCTTTCTTTTCTCCTGCACTGCTGTTACATTAACCACTCTCCAGTGCCCCAAACAGCACAGTTGTCCCCTTAGCAGTTTCTGTTGGCCGGCTCTGTTGTGTTCTCCACTCACCTCACTGTCCGTGCCCTGGGGGTGCAGCCACATGGATGTTTCCATTTGCTCCAGAAGAGTCCATAGGATCTCAGCCCTTACATCCCTGCTGCTCGCCCCTTGAGTTGTGCCTCAGCATAGGCTTGGACCTGGCACAATCTCGCTGTCTTTGGGAGGAAACCGGACTGGAAGTGCTCTGCAGTTGCTGTTGGGCACAAGAGCTAATGCAAAGGGCCAGTGGCTGAGCCCGTGGGTGCTGCTCCCCCTCCAGTTCCTCTCCGGCTGCCTTCTGATGTAGACATAGCTCAACTACGCTTCAGAAATACCCGGTGCTGCGACTTTGCGAGCACTTGAATATGGCCAAGAGTCTAAGTATGGCCACACAGTAGGTTTTAAAGTGTTTCTGCATCTTAGTTTCACAAATGTCAATACTACCTTCATGAGGTAGGCTGTGGGAGTGACGTGTCATTAGCACCAGGTAGCTGGGGCACGGGGTGTTGGACTCGTCCCAGGTCATGCAGTGGCAAAGCTGAAAGCAGATAACATTCCTATTGCACTTTTTCTTTGTGTAGTATGTCCGGTGTTGTAATTGGGATGTTATTGCCCACAGCAGGAGGAAGCCGTGAATATGCCACTGGAGGAAAAGAGGAGGAAAAGGGAAATCTAAACCGGAGGGGCTGGACAACATGGAAAATATTTCTGCTGATTAGCTAACAGATAAAGCATTTCAATTACTGGTTTTCAGGCGTGGTATGTTTGACAGAGTTGTTTTTAAAAGATCTCATCAATATCCTGAAACAATTACGACCGAATAGCATCACAGCCGCGTTTGAATTGTTTGTTATCTGGCCGCGGTGAATTACGCTAATCGCAGCATGGGCCAGTTCTCCTACACGATGAAAAGTCGGTACCGCAGCGGTGCGTCAGGCTGGCAGACACTGCAGACACCTCTGAGACTTTACCAGCATCATGCTGGAAAATTTAAAACCTTGTGATTTCGCCTGTGAGGGTGAGGATTCAGGCTAGAGAAGTCACTGGTGGTTAGTCGTTTGTTTCCGTCTTTAATCCTTGTTGGGTATTTGTGCACGCCACAAAACACTGCAATAAACCTGCAGTAGGTGGTGTCTGGTTAGAAGAAGCCTTCGGAGAGGAATTCCTGCCACAGTAGCTCAACAGGAGGGGCTTGAGCAATTAGCAGTCCAGGTGTGTGTCCCCAGCGTGCTCATTCTGCATTTGTCACACCAAAACTAGCTGGGAACCTCCTGGTCTGCAAGAAGATCTGCTAAGAGAGTGATGAGGAGTCTTCTCTTAGGCTGGACCCTGGGATTTGTGCTGCAGCTGAAGTCTCTGTGTGGTGCCCGGGGTGCCCCAGGCCAGGGCAGCACAAAAGTATAGAGCTACGTGATGGCATCCCTTCTAGCCGATGAGTACTGCAGCTAACAAATGGTTCTGGTGGCCAGTTCGGAAAGCCCTAATTCCTCCTAAGCCTAAAAATCCTAAAAAGTCTAATTTCTCTGCCTACCTCTTCCCGTCGGTGGATTTCTGGATGTACTGTGATGATTGTTGTTTCAATAGTTGAACACTATTTGTGTTTGTTCAGGAATTTAGACATTGTTTTGTTGCCCAGGTTACTGCATAAGCATTAGAAAATACATTGCGCAAAGGAGAAAAAGGACTGTTTGAAATATTTTGCTGTGTTTTTAACTTTTATTTTAGTTAGCTTTTAACTTGGTTAGATGCAGACAGATCAATCAACCTGTTTTCCTTCTCTATTGATCCAGAATTGAAACTGTATTGGGACAGTTTTAATGCATCCTCTTAGCAACACTGAGTTATTTAACCTCGGTCTCCCCCTCTCAGCCCCCAGATGCACTGGAGCCAGTGTTTAGGGAGAGCGGTTCATTTTGTGTCAGCTCGTTTGCTGAATGATTTCTATGAAATGCTGTTGAAGACAATGTGCTATATCTTGACTCTACAGCTTTTGTGTGATGCCAAATCGAGCAAAGATCTTGTCTTGGTCCCTTAGAAAAACACACGTCAGAAAAACTGATTTATCGGCAGTGGTTGAAAAGATAAATCTATTTCATATATACGTCTGGCATGCAACATTCTTTTCCCATGTTTTTAGTATGTCACTTGCTGAATATGCATATTTTACTTTTTTTTTTTAATGAGATTAATGTGAAACTGTGTCGGCATATCTCTGTAAAGACTACCCCAGAGCAGAGTAGCTTTTTGAAAAGTGGTGAAATATATATTGGAAAGAAAAGACTTGTTTTGCGTGTTACTTGTTACACCATGCTTAAAAGCTTGAAGTAATAAAGCTGCTCCCTTACTGGCGTTAAAACTAATTTTAGTGTAATTACTCATTAACACAGCTCTGCACTGCTGAGCATTCTGCTCACACGGCTGTGTACAAATCGGTTTGTAATGGCACTCAAGGCATTTTGAGGAAGAATGGGGGAGAAAGGAAAAGAAATAACCTAGTCTTCTAAATACATTCCACGGCTATCAGCAGTACCAAATTGCTGCCAAGCTGGTATTTAATTGCAGCTTTCAATGGGTGAATTTTCTTGCCTATTCATTGCTTACCTTACTCATATGATTTACAAGCCCTTTGTGCTTTTATTTGGTTCGTGGTTTATTTTTCTGATGCTACTAGTCTTTTGTTGTGTTTGACCGATCTACCTATAATGCTGTCAGAAGGAATATTTCTAGTTGTGAGTTTTGCACAAGGAGAAAACTGAGTTTCTGTTAATCTGGGAAATCTTGGCAGCTCTCCCAGGCTCTTCATCTTGATGCCTGCAGGTTCTTCATGCACTGTGCGCAGATCACTTAAATAAAAGATGGATCTTTTTCATTACATAGGGAGATAAATACGTGAGTATGTGGGAGGTGTTTTAGATTAACCAGATAATTTTTTAAAAAATATCAGGAACACTATTTTGTAGAGAAATTTCAGCATTTTACTTCAGTTTAATTATTCTTAAAATATTTATATTATGTTTGAATTAAAGGCAGTGATATTCAGAGGTAGGTAAGGTGCATTCCTTGCATCAAGAGCACGTAAAATGAAGTAGATCACCTGACAATATTACCAAGACACATAGAGGAAACCAAAGTATTAATGGAAGGTAATGGAAGGTACGTGGCTTCACACATTTCAAGTGTGAACAGGTATCCCAGCTCTAAAAGACAGCTGCTGGACTGAAGAGTGGAAGTCTGATACAGCTCTTCAGCGTTTTGTATGGTCATACAGTAGAGATTAATTTCCTGCAGTCTTTCTAGAGTTAAAGCAAGCTGAAATGGTGGATATAAGAAATTTCTTCACTGAAGTAGCAAGTGCTGGATATTTCTGAAATGTCTTAATTTTCTTTTTAAGAAATGGAGGCATTTCATATGTTAAATAGTTTTAATAAATGTGTGAAGCAGTCAATCAAAGTGTTCACCAGACTGGTTGAGAGGATGCTACTTCAGAAGGCATTTGGCTGATGCAGCTGTACTGCACGAGTTTGTTTTTATAACAGCCTCCTTCAAACTGTTGCATGGTTTTAAATAATATTACTAATGTAATTAGTTAATAAAGGGATAGGAAATTAAAGCTTTCTGAAAGGGGAAGATAGGCAGTTGAACTGTAAAGTGAACAGAAATTGAAAACTTGAAATGAAATGGAAGCCAGTGAAGCAGGCACTCAGGGAAAGATGCAGAAAACTATGGGCACCGTGGAGGTGTTTTGTAGGGCACTGCACCTTGATCCTCAGTGGCAAAAGCTGTGGGGAAGGAATAAAGAAAGGTGCAGTCGTCAAGCCTCCAGTCCATTAACATGGACTCAAATGTAAACACCCCACTGCCCAGCCATCCAGGATGGATTTGGCTTTCCTACTTCCACTTCTGAAAGCCTGGATAGTGTCTCTGTATTTTTCTGGCTAGCTGTTTCAATCTTCATTTCTGCTTCCTTCACACTCTGAGCTTCAGCTTGGCCAGGAGATCCATGCTGAGCCACGCTGGCTTCTCACCGTGCCCACTTGTACCTTGCACTTACAAACAGACCGTTCTCATGCTGTCCATTCCTGAAGATCAACCAGCTGTCCTGGCTGCCCATGGGATTGCACTTGTCCCAGGAACATGCACAAATTTCTTCTCCTGTAGTCCATTTTCTTGGTTATGCCAAGTGCCTTCTTGAGTGTCCTTGGGACCTTAAATCTCACCATCTGAGGGTCACCAGCTGAGGCTGCCGTTGATCACCAGACCTTTGACTGTTGGACTCAGTGGTCTCTGTAGGTCACTTCCAAGTGCAACTGTTCTGTTCTGCTCTAAATCTTCCTTCTTTTTAATAGCGAATCCGGGAGAGCATCTCTTCTGCTGGGCCATCCAGCAATGGGGTCAGAAAATTGTCCACATCTCCCTTCATATAGCTCTGCTCTGAGAAATGGAGGTGACGTAGGTTGGAGGAAGGTTGTAGTGGTAACTCTAAGCACTGGTAACTTCAGCCAGAACCTTTTCTGCCCATGAGATATGGCTTTTGCCCCTTGGTATATCATACTATACCATGGACAAGGGGTGAAGCTGTGTAATTAAGTATCCTGCACCGCATAGTGGGCGATAACATGGTTATCCTTGGGAGATAAAACCTGGTGTGCTCCTGTAAGAAATGTAATTATGGGGACCTAAAAATAGTTTAGATTTTGCAATGAAGGTGATGTGAATGGCGTAGCCCATTGATGGTGAGGAGGGTGTTGGAGAATGCTTAATTGTGATCTGTGGCCGTTGCAGTGTGGAAAGGATAATTAAGAAGATATTCTTGAGTACTTGTCTGTCTGTGAGCTCTATTTCCAATAGCCAAACATGTATGTTGCTGGCTCTGGGAGTCTTGCAGAGTCCTCTAAAATACAGTTACTGAAGTGAAAAGTTCTGCTTTGAGTACCAAAGCAAGAAGAAACACATAATTGAAATGTAACTAGCTTGATGATGGTGTTTATGGCAGTACCTGGGGGAGTGAAACTTCCCAGATGAGAGCATGGGCAGCCTCTGAGAGAGGAGACGAAGCAGGAATGCGAGTTTCGGGAAGGTCCTTGTGGCATTGCATAGAGAAGTGCTTCATAAGAAACACCAAATTGTTTCATAGTTGTGCCCACATGCTTTTATCACGTTGTGCATGTCTGATAAAAGGAGATGTTTTCTTCCACCATCAGCAGCAGTGGTCAAAAAAACAAAAATGAAAAAACGAGTTCTGCAAATTGAAGACTTACGTGTGAGGTGATGCTTTGGTTGGCAGTGGTTTTCTTTAGAGTTTAAATTAAGGTTGTTATTGATGGTAGGCTTCTCTAGGATCTGAGACGTTCTTGGTGCATCTGCCTGGAAGTACTCCGTGGGTTTGGTTGCTTAGGAAGCATTTGCTGTTTTAGTCCTTTTTTCACATGCAGGTTTCTCCTTGGTCTCTCATTACATGAGCCCGTGTGTCCTGGTAGTTCTTTATGTGGAGATGCTGCAGCTCTCACCAAAGCTGTACTCGTCCTGAGCTCCTTTCTTGAGGAAACCTGAGCCATTTTAGTTAGTTTCCGTGATTACCAAGGTAATAAACGTGTTTGGCAGCATAGACTCCAGTGTGGAAAATGCTGTTGGATGGCTTAAGCTTGGTAAATAATTAAGAATCCAGAAAAATTCAGGGTATCCTGAACTCTAGGGTTTTGTTACCAGTTGTGCTTCCTGTAATACCCTGTGGTAATTGGGGTCCAGCTGCTCACAATATTACTGTTAGATTTACTGGATGGATTGCTTTAATAGGATTTGGAGAACAGCTATTTGTACGTTACAACTTCTGCTCTTAACTTGTCAACCTTTTAATGCAATAATCCTGGAGATTTAGCCTAGCTTTAAAGCAGTAACACAGGGAGACGGGCATGACCGACTGCAGAAAGTTCGCAAAGCCTCCGTGTAACAAAACGAGTTGCTTGTGCCTGCTAGTATCTTTGTAAAGTGATGTAATATACTGTGAGAGGGAGGAAGAGCACGGATGGAAAGAAAACGGTTATCTTAGGGAAAGTTAGGAGCAAATGTCTACTCGCCCTGCCCTACCAAGGCTGTCACCACGTTGGCAGTAGTAGGACCCAGCCAGTTCAGAAAGCAGGTCGTATGTGAGCTGACCCCAGCCTTTAATTGCTTGCGCTCCTTGAACGGACTTGGGATATTCCATCTGTCATTTATTTATGACTGAGAATGGTATGAATTAATTGTGCATGTTAATGAAATAAAATAGAAAGTTGGGTTTGAATGTATTTTTGAATAAACAATACAGGCGGGTTTTTTATTTGTAAATGCTTGGTATTACATCTGGTTTACAAAGACATGAAAATACTGTTTGCTGCTGGTATGCCCTCTTATGAGGCCGTATTTTATCCTCAGTTTTCACCTTTCCCTTTCCCTTGCCACTTCCATTACAGTGGAGATTTGGTCTGCTTGCTCTACAGTGACGTGTCCTTTAATATTTCCCATTAGTTTCCAGTAGTTACCTTTGCCTGCATGTCAGCCTTCAGTTTAATGGCCTTTTTTGTGTGTGTTCATTTTGTTTTGTTTCCCATCGTGGTTTTGTTTATTTCTTTTGTTTTTTTTTCTGTTTTCTTTTTTAAAACCGTGGTGATGTTTGCCCTTCATATTCCCCAATGTTTGCACATGACAAGATGTTGCCATCCCAACATTACCTCCCACTTCACTGACCAGTGCCACTAATGACCATCTAGCACCAGCTACAACGGGACCACTGCCTTCAGCCCCTCGGGATGTTGTGGCCACCCTCGTCTCCACTCGCTTCATCAGGCTGACGTGGCGGACACCTGTGTCAGACCCTCAGGGAGACAACCTCACCTACTCAATATTCTACACCAAGGAAGGTATAAACAGGTAAAGATCTCAACGTGTAAAGCGGGTTGTGCTCTTTCATGACACTCCTTCACGCTAGCATTGCTTAGAAGCACCATAAAATGTAAGTCTTCAGAGCTCAAAATCTTACAAGCTGTAGTCTGAGCGGCTGTGTTCCCTTTCCTCCTGCACCCTGATTAGGGGATACGCATTTTTGTCTGCTTCATTGCTGCATAGACATGCTGTTAGGGGTAATGCCTGTGCGTATTTTTGATTGACTGCAAACAGTTGCTACCTGCTTGTAGCAGACTGCTAAACACAGAGACTGTAACACCTCTTCGGGAACGCTGATGGCTGTAAATGCCACCCACTGCAGGCACGCAGACACCCTCCAGGTATTACATGTGCTGCTGAGAGGGGGCAGTCAGCTCAAGCTTTAAAACCCTGTAACTATAGCCTGATTCTAGAGAGGCACACGGTAGGCGTCAGTTAAATGTAGATTCCCATCTAGGAATCCCTGCAAATAGAAATTTCACGAATGTGAAGCATTCATGTATTTTTTACATGCTATCCCAGTGGTCTAGTTCAATCTACACGTTTCTCTTACTGATGGGATCTGCTGCTCAGAATTAGTTTCCAATTGTTGTGATAAGATTGAAGAAGTTAAAGCTAACAGGCGTTTTGAGCTGTGCTTAATTAATTACAAATTAGATTGATTATCAGATTTATTACTCAAAAGAAAATTATCTATTTACTGTCTAGAGAGTGAGGCGCAAAGTTAGGAAAGTCATTTGGAAAAAATCTCAAATGCACTAGTACTTGGAGAATTTCCACTTTTTTCTTAGTTCTGAAGATAGACAAGAGTCTAGGTTCACAGATGATGACTAATTCAGGCAATTAGTAAAATTTTCTGTGACTCAAAAATGGTTTTTTTCTACTTCTTCCTCATTTTGGTAATGTTAATTCTTTTTGGAGATATTTTAAATGAGACAGGAAAAATGGTGCTGTCCTGCGAGCTATCCTTGCTGTCTGCCTTTCCTCCTTCATATTGCTGGTTGTAACTGATCTCCCTGTTGGGTTTTTCAGAATGTAATTTGCTGAAGGTGGTTCATTCCTCTCCTTATACTGGGTCTTGCTTTTGGAGAAAGCAAAATGCATCCCCTTCCACTACATACGGGACTCCAGAAATCTAGAAAATATCCCTGTAGGGTCAGAATCACTGTACAGAGCAAAAGGAGAGAGGCATCTCCTAATCTGTGGGGAGTAATTTAAGAAATTACAGGACAACCTGCAGACACTACCCTGCAAAAAGCAACCTTCCGGGGTTCGAGTGGTGTAGCCCACAGAAAGTTTGCACAGCAGAATACTTGAGCTGGTGCTTACATGTAAGCAGGTGGTTTCATTGACTGCAATGAAATCTTTGTTTGCTTACATGTTCTTCTGGATCAGGGTTCAAGGCAGGCTCTGGAAGCCTTTCACTGGCACATGGTCACGAGTTTCTGGCCTTTGCTGCCTCTCTGCTTTTGGAAGTCTTTTGCTATGCTCATAAGGACGGTTGGTATCACACATTTCACAGGTTAGTGTGAAAGTAGTGTGAAATCCTGTACTGAAACCTGCATTTAGAGAATGAGAACAATAGCATTAAAAAACAACAATGAACCACACTTGAGAACAAATGCATCCTATTTGGACAGCCTTTGTGTCAGCAGGCTCCACCTTTGCACTGAAAGCAAGTACGGATGCTGTTTGCTTCATCTCTGTCAAGTTAGATCTGCCCTGACAGTGCTGACAACTTGCCAGTGTCAATTCATTACGGCATGAATTTTGGAGCTGTTAAGCTGAATTAAGCAAATAATTGAGTGTAATACATTGTTTATGATAGGAGAACAGCTAAACTTGAACTGAGTGTTTCCTTCTACCTGGGAGGTCAGAAATAACTCCTTGGAGAATTTGAGAGGATGTTTAAAGTTATGGCTCAAATTAATTCAAATGTTGAATGTATTTGAAGTGATACTAAAGCCCCTTCCACCCTGAACCCAGTTAGTTTTTGAGGGACAAAAGCTAAGATGACAAACCCAGTAGAGGTTCACCTTGAGAGGTACAGAAAATGGACTGGGGATGTGCAGAGATTTTTGCCTCTCTGCTTCTGTCTGCTGCTGTATTTGCAGACACCTGGGATGAAAGAATGAGAAAAATCCCCCACGATTAGGATGGTAGCATCCACTCCCAGTCCTAAACTGAATTCCGTGCAATCAATAAATTATCTAAACTTTGCACTCAAGAGTCGAAAAAATGCCAATTTGCAGCATTAGCTTGCTAGGGTTTTTTGGTGTGTGCATGGATGGGGGTATTTGATTTATGGCTGGATTTAAATGTTTTATATGGCTTTAAGGAAGAGGCATAAAACCAACAGAAAACAACTGTGTAGAGATTAAACTTTTAAAAGTGGGTAGGATTTTTTGCTTGAAATTTAAAGGCACAGTAAGAAGTATAATTTTTAAAAAGACAAGCAATCATTCATCAAATGTTCTTCCTTTTTTGATGTTACGTGGTACGTTTTGCCTAGTTGTTTGCTTTTTTGTAACTTTGCTTAGTTTATGACTAAAAAAATAGGTGGGAGTGTCCCACATAACGAAGCAGTCAGAAACCAGAAAATTTTGAAGTCAGATTTAGATGCGGAACCCTCTTTTCTCTCTCAGCATTATAAAACACTGCTTAAATGCTTGCTTTGTGGTCCTTGAATTATACATGATCGTACATCTTTGCTGTGGTTTTAAGTGCATATGTACCATCTCCTAAAACTCTCAGATTTGTGCCTACGTGTACCTTTTTCATTGCATGCATTACTGGATCCTTACAGTAAACTACGTGTTGCCTCTTCCTCACTTGGGTTTGAGCAGCGATCAAACTCTGGGTCATTTGATTTATTTGCCTTTTAAATTGGGCTTTTAAAAGATTGTGAAAGTCCATACGATGTGGAACAGCTCAGCGAGATATTCTGACATCTCTAATTCATCACTAAAGGGTTGCAGAGTCAACTTTATATGGTGAACAGTAGCAGCCCTACGTATCTCTGCAGCACACGAGGTGTGTGATTCATGGGGTAGCGGCCCCGGGAGAGACTTCGCCTTGGCTGACTTACATTCCTTTTAGTTTACAGTCTTCCAGTGCAGTGAGATACACACAGAAACACGGTGAGGTGTTCCTTTACTTTGCACCTTGGACTGATTTAGAGGACCTCAATATATTCATGGATGGAATGTAATCACCTGCTTTGCAGCCATTCTGCAGCACTGCAGTATTTCCTTTCCCCTTTTCAACTCAGAGTGTGCTTGCACACCAAATTTGGCCTTTAATTTGGGTGCTGCAGAAGATTGTTAGCAGCAGAAAATGAGGAACTACGGCGAAAATGGCAGTCTTCTAAAATGGTCCTCGCTTCTGAAATGGTTAAAGCTGGGTTTGGTGGCTTTTAGTGTCTGTCAAGGAGGAGTGGGCAAGAATACAGGACCTGGAGGTTGCTCTGTAACAGAAACTGCAAGGAGCTGCAGGAGAGGAGCGTTTATTGAGGGGACCATGTAGGAATGAAGAGGGCGTCATGGCTTTGTTGCTGTACCTCCAGAAGAACTCAAGTAATCTGGTCAGATACAAATTAGTCTTCCCCATAGATTATATAGTTACATTAACATTCCAAATTCAAGACAGTTCCCCTGGAAAGTGTATGAGAATTCAGATGTGTAGGAGGGAAAACAAAGGGAGGTTTATTTCTGTGAAACTTTAGGTGAGCGGCCATGCAGGAGAACTTCAGATTTTCAAGATATGGACAGAAAATTGTGAGAAGGCCAACACATTGCTTGTACAAGATGGTAACTTACACGCGTGATAGATTCAAATAATATTGAACCCGTGGTACAACTTAGTGTGCTACAAACACAAAATGGAATTTAGTTGTGCGTAATGGCACTGTCAAAATGTCCGTCTGAGCTCACTGCCTGGCTTCACAGCTGATGTGGCTGGCATAGATGCTGGTCACTTTTTAATAATTCCCCAAAGGTTTTGTTTTTGTAAGTGTGACTTCAAACTTCACTTTTCCAGATGAACTCTTGCTTCTGGTTTTGAGCTGTAGTCTTTTTTCCCCCCTCTACGTGACAGCTATTTTAAGCCTTAATTCCAGTTTGCAAAGCTCTTTAATTGGGGATTAAACTGGAATGAGTTAGAATAGTCATAATGTTCTGTTGGGTAATATAGTTATTCATATAGACCATCTGTTTTGCTACCTATTATGCCAACCTAAATGCATCAGAGCTCATAAAAGGTGCTCAAGGCTCCCAAAGAAAGGGCATAAAGGAGAGATTCATGTAGCACTTAATTAGATTAATCTCAACATATTTTTAATATACTGTTGTGAGGGAAGGCACAATTCCTACTTATTACTGAAAATTGCATTGCTTTGGCTCATCTATTTATTTTTTGATAAATGTTGTGTTTCCATTGAAAATAATTTAAATTTTTTTTGTAATTTTAAATAATGACCTTGGATTACTGACTTTTTTCTAGACAAAATCAGTGAGTGCATTTAAACTTGAGGCATAAAGTGCAATATATTTTGCATGTCAATGGGAGATGAATGCTATTCCACAGCTGTGAATCAGTTGGCACTTATTCTGGGTTTTCAGATACCTTCATTATAGCTAAGATACATTTTAAAGGAAGCTATCCATTTGAAAATGCATTTTCAAGCAAACATTTTGCTTTAGCTATAACTGGAAAAGTTAGCGAGAGAAAATATTTATCTTTTTTCCTGCCCACCTCTTTCATTCAGCAGTAGGAATTATATTTCTTCAATGTCTCTCTTGCTTCTCTGCCAGCTTCTTTCTTGCAAAAATTACTTTATAAACATTAAAAGAAGAGAAATCCTTTGCAGAGTTCTTAAATTCATATATAATGATGCTGCTCATTCAAAGATGAAAATTAAAAAAAAATCTGAAATAAATTAGGCTGTGTATGCAATGCCATTTTAGCTCAACTGTAATGAAAGAGAATATTCTAGAAAATGTGTTTAAACAGCTTTTCAGTTACATTTAGCATATTGTTTTCCTCTGTATAAATACAGTATAATAGTGCAGAAATGAACAGGGATTTGAAATGTTTTAAACCCAGTTATGCTAAATCAACCTTAGTAGTTGATTTAAAAAGAAATAAATTAAAAAGGGGAATTTTGGCATCAGATTTCCATGGTATAAATTAAATCGTAATGGCTGGGAGGTAGGAAAGAGGAGACTGTGGAATAATTTTGCCCAGGCTTCTGCATTAAAAATGATTTAATAGCAGCTAACCGTTGGGATGAGAATCGTCTGCCCTCTGCTGTAGAGCTAAACAAAGTCTCCCAGACAAAAGGGGAAGGATCGTATTCAAACCATTCACATTTTCCTTGTGTTTATTTCCTCAGTGGGGAAGTTTTTCGCTGCTTCTTTTGTAATGGTGCTGTTATTTTTGTTTCAGGGAGTAGATAGCTTCTTTTCAAGCCAGGACTGGCCGTAGATGTCCTTGCCCAAACGTAGCTGTGTGAAGGTTCAGGTGACAACAGCAATGTGTTGGAAATAAAGGTTGTAGTTAGTTGATAATTAATCTCGTGGTCTTCACCTCAGTCCTGAGCTTGATAAGAAGTGATTGTGTTTCCTGAACTATGATCGCTGCTGGACCAGGCTTTCACACGGGGTGCTTGAGGGCTGTAATTGAAATTCACTAGATGCAGGGCAGTAATCTTTGGGTTTGCGCACCGGGTGGGCTCTCCCAGCTGGCTTCTAGCTTTCAGCTTGCAAAATGCCTGCCTTTTTCCCAAATCGAAGAGAAATGCCCATTACCACTCAGCAGGCAGTTCCTTAGGGCTCTGGCAGGCAAAGCAGGAGGCCCAGAGCTGTCTCCTCCATGTTGCTGGAGCACCTGAGAGAAGCCCGACTCACGTGTCCCGCTGGCAGCCCGCAATAGGAGCATGCACCGCTGCCAAAGGATGGTCTCCAGCAGTGGAGCTGCGGGCAGACGTTGCCTTCTGTTGACTCCACTACTTGTGTGGTAATACCGCAACTGCCACAGCTGTCTGCCGCAGTGTGTGTGAGTCAGAGCCTTTGGATGTTTTTAAAAAATCTAAATATTAGGGAGGAACTAAGTAAAGTTTGGAGATAGAAGAAAATATTAAAGCAGCCTCTTTGAAAAATACACAGAAAGCATCCCCACGATATTAACAAAAATGTCTTTAAATCTCACTAGAGTCTGTGTACAATTCTTAAATATTTTTTCTTGTGGCTTCTGAGTAGTAGGATAAACTGTCACAATGAGTTATGGCATGCTGTTGGGAGAATAACAATGAAGCTACTTAGAATTTTTTGATGTTGAGTATAATTTATTCTTTTAGTTTAGTGTGTATTCTTTTCAAAGACAAGCTACAAAATTAGAAGCTGTTTGTCACCAGCCATTTTGGCATATTACTGTTTTTGTGTAGTCAGGGTGGTATAAATAACCACATCATTAATACACTAGATACATTCAGATGGGATACACGTTAGATTTGTTCCAAGTAGCAGCCATTTCTTTATCTACCTCTCAAAAACCCTCTTGCTAATCAATGATTGTTTCTGTGCCCAAACTTTTTGTTTCCCAAAGGGAACGTGTTGAAAATACGAGTCGTCCTGGAGAGACACAAGTGATGATCCAGAACCTGATGCCAGAAACAGTTTATGTCTTCAGAGTTGTGGCTCAAAACAAGCATGGCCCTGGAGAGAGCTCAGCACCGCTGAAGGTGGCCACTCAGCCTGAGGGTAAGCTATAAATACTTAGAGCCTCTTGACTTTGTGATCGCCGTTTTTTTCCATTCGTGGCCTTTCCCAGAATGAGGTGATCCTCTTAAAAGTTGCATTTGCAGACCTGAGTTTCAAAATAATTTTCCACGCTACCACGTTGGTATGCTTTATTCTCACTCTTAAGAAGAACTGATAAAGCATTCCTTGTTGAATTTTCTAAACTTCGTTATAAAAGAATACTTTTCAATTGTCATAAACTGACAGAGAATAAAGGAAAACTAAGAAAATGCAAAGGCTGTGATTTGTTAGAGTTGCTCAGGACACACTGGGAGTCTGATGCAAGGAGGAGAAGCTCCTTCAGAAATTTGGTGCTGCCTTTACCCCCTACCAGTGAATTCATGTGAAATGCTTAAATGCAGAAAAATACCCATCGTTGAATGGAGTTTATTACTTGTGAAGTTGATGCCAAAATATTTACCTCCTGAAAATCTATTGGTTAGGCTTGGTGACGAGCGGAGTTTCATGCTTACATTGCAGTTCAGCTTCCTGGTCCAGCACCCAATATCCGAGCATACGCCAATTCACCCACCTCCGTTACTGTCATGTGGGAAACGCCGTTGTCTGGCAATGGAGAAATCCAGAACTACAAGCTGTATTACATGGAGAAGGGACAGGACAGTGAGCAGGTACAGAGCATGGCTCTTCCTTTGTGATGTACAATGCCAGTAACAGTATTGTTTCTTTTATGTTTTTACCTTAAATTTCTAGAAGCACCTTACCAAGAGTTCATTTTTCTGACAGACAGAAGCCTTTAGCCTAAAATACAGAAATATTTAAAATTAAACACCTGGTTTGTTAGAAAATGGTTTAATTCATTATTCAGCATGAAATGTATTTGTATCAGAATTAAAACAGTTTTTATGTGATGGCTTACTTAGGTATTCAGCATCAAGTAGCATTTGGGGATGTCCTTCCTATCACAACAGGAAAAAACTGAATACCTATTTCATCATGTAATGGTCCCGGTTCAGATGGTGTGAAGGATGTTTGCATAGGTTTTATAGGTTGGCTGTTTTTACACTTACTGCTGATTTTAGCACGTTCCTGAATCCAAACTATTCTCGCTTCTTGAGTCTGTTGATCTGGTGATTAATATTTTGATATTGGTGAGTGTCTAATTAAATTTGCTTAGGATTCTACTGGAAGAATCCAGCATGTTCTATGCAAGTACAGGTTGTCACCTGAAAAATAATCACAGCTTTGGGAGAATTAAGCCCAGTCATTTAATTTCCCACATGATGGTTTGTAACTACGATTCCAGCTTTAAAAGAATCTTAAGGGAAGAATATTTTTGTTTGTTAGTTAGCATTTAAAATATTTTGATGTCAGTTTTTTTAATAGGAATGAGTATTCCTCAGATAAAATTACCTCTTCTACTTTTGTGTCCCACTGTTAAAAAATATCATAATAGTTTTTACTAATAGACAAATTTTCTAGATCCCTTTTCGTTTGTAGAACCTGTGTCCATGTTGTGACTTAAATTGAATAGGTAGAACTTCCTCTTGCAAGCTGACTGATAGATAGCATCTTTACAAGTCCTGGCTGCATATGACTGGGGGTTTGACTTGCACGTGCTACAGAGTGCATGCAAGTGGTGTCCTTCCTGCTTTAGACTTTGAGTATTACTGAACTGAAAGTCTGAGAGGTTTATAATTGCAGACCTGATTCTGACCTTGACTCATATGTATATTTGCTTATGAACAGGATGTTGATGTAGCAGGACTCTCCTATACCATTAATGGATTGAAGAAATACACAGAGTATAGTTTCCGAGTGGTAGCTTACAATAAACATGGCCCTGGTGTCTCTACGCAAGATGTTGTTGTACGTACGCTGTCAGATGGTAAGCTGCTTTATTCCAAGGCTTTTTGCAGGAATTATGTGGTAATTTCCTTTAAGTGGATTTCAAACCAGAAAGACTTCTCAGGTTGTTGTTCAGTGCTGCACTGTTTTATTAATAATGTGGTTTCTGCATATGGCCATGCATGCCAAAAGTTCCCCTGGGGCATTCCTAATTGGGCGAAGGAAAATTAATATACCTACAAAAGTATCCAGTATTCCAATTACAAAACAACAGTGTCCTTAATTTCAACATCAGAGGTTCATTTCATGGGTTATTGGGTCTACAAAGTATTAAGAGTGGACAGAAACGTAATTATATTGAACCCAACCACTCCAAATTGTTTTTTAGCTTCTATAATATTTTTTACCTATGAGCAGACTTCTGCTTTTGGAGTGTTTTTATTTTAATTGTGGTCATGTGGAAAAATGTTGCATGTCTTTGTTTGGACTCCAGCACAGATATTATTAAATCAATCATTTGTAATCCTGAAAGCAGGAGATGGTAACAGCATTTCCTGTAAGGCAAATAAAAAAGTAATGTGAGCAAATCTGATATATGAACAATTGTAGAATGATCACAGTTAATGTTCGCTTTTTTTTTTCTACAGAAGTTTAATTATACATAAGAACTGTCAGACCCAAAATGAGCCTAGCCTGGAATCCTCTCTCCAGGACTGAGCCAAAGCAGAATGATTATTGTCCCAAATTGTGCGTCCAGAAGTTTGTTTCTATGGGACTTCTTGGCCCTGCAGTGGTTTCTATGTATTCACTAACTCAGTTGCTCTTCCATGAAGCCTCTAATCATCCTCTTTAAACCCATGTCAACTCTTATCATCCACAACATCAAGTGGAGGATCCCACAACTAAACTTTCTGTGAAAAATCCCTCCCTTCTAGTCTGTTTTGATCCCTCTTAGTCTGTGTTAGTGTTACTCGTTGCCAACAGCTGTGCCGCCTGAAAGAGGAAATAATCAGTCTCCATCGGCCTTCTCTGTCCCACTCCTCATTTTATAGACCTCTGCTGTATTCTCCCTCATTCATCTCTTTTCCAGATTTAAGACAGAAATGGTTACTCATTTCTTCTGTGGAGGCTGTTTCAAGCGTCAGTGTCCTTTTCTGAACTTTTTTCTAGGTTTCTTGTCTCTTATGCGCTGAGGAGGTAGGGAAGACCAAAATTGTATTAAAGATGTAAGTGTGTAATTACCAGCATTTTTTGGCTCATTCTGAGCACTGAAGCGACATTTTTGGGCTAGAGTGATCTTGCTCCTTAGTGGAATTGGTTTGCTTAGAGCCATCGCTTTGCATGTGGAGTTAGGATCGTTTTTCCCGTGTATGAATTTAATTTGTCACATGAATATCTAGGCACAGAATAGCCTCAGGTCTTTCTGCAGTTCTTTACCATCAGATCTTGTCTGTACTGATATTTTTCACATTGCTGCTCATCCCCCTTTCATCCCTTACAAATGTGGGTAGTGACAGGGGTGTCAGCATGTGCCATGCCAGAGCTCCACAGGTCATCACCCACCATGTACGTTCCCACCTTCTCTTGCTTTTAGCCAGTTGTGTACTCAGGCAAGGACTTCCCTCCTATCCCATGATTGCTTTGTTTCTTAAGAGCTCTCCAGCAGGTTTGTGATGCAAGATTTCCCTTTAAAAAGTGACATATGTCATATTTCTCCATGTATCTATGAATTTCACACTTCATTATAGTTTCATTTTTTTTGCTAATACAGATTTTTGATTTCTTACCTGAGGTGTCCAATAGTTGCTCCAGCAGAACCCCTTCTAAATACTGGCATCTCCCAGTATCATGGTAACTTTAAGTGACCGGTTACAGCCTGCCATAAGTAATGCAACCGTTTCATTCCCAAGTTCCCTTAGAAATTCTGGATGAATACCATCTAACCCTGCCAATGTGCTGCAGCTTATGCCTGACACTTCTGTAACCCTGCCTATTGACATTTCAGTTGGAGAGTTGCTCTAAGTACCTTGTAAAGGATGTCATGGAAACCTCTCTGCTGCCTTCCATTCAGTACAAATGCAAAGCAGGTAGTTCATCTGGCCTTACCTTTTCTTTTCCTTTGATACCTTGGTCATCTGTAACTCTGCTTACTCTGAAGGGCTTCCAGCTCCTTACTTGTTGAGGAAGAATGCATTATTAGTTTTAATGTCATTTTCAAGCTTTCCTGAACTTGTCACCTCGACTTAAGTTTCCACATTTAACATGTTGAAATTTATTTTCTACAGCTTTCTGAAGGATGTCCTTTTGCTTCTAACGGTTGTGTAGCTCTGCTGCTTAACCATGCTGTTCTCCCCCTTCACCCTCTTGAATCTTTCTAGATGAACAATGCACATTTTCTTCCTGGGTTTTCCTATTGTGGTGTCAGTACGCCCTCTCCATGCCTCCTGCAAATATTTCATTCTTAGCTACCTTTTTTAGCAAGCAACCTAAGTCTGTTACAGCGGTTTGTTGCAGAATAATTAGCTCTTCAGGTACAGCAATTTGAACCAGGGTTTATGTGCTGCTGGTAAGGATTCCATCTCTTGTCATAAGTGTTCCTGATTTGTAGGAAACAGCGTTGTATCACAACTAGAAATACCATCAGCGCATCACACCCTGATAGAGGGCATGTCCCTTACCAGCTCGTCCTTGCGGCCTCTCTGAACCAGCAGCATGTCAGGTCCTTCTGCTGCACAGCCTACCAAAACGGGCTGAGCCTTTCTTATCTGAGCGTGGAATATCAGCCCATAGGAAATATATTTTATTTGTTGATCTGGTTAATTTGGTAATCTGGTCTGAGTTTAGGCGTACTTTGACATAAAATGAGCTGTGCATTCAGTAAGGTACATGTATATGTATTTACATGCATAAATCCTTTCCTGCGTCCTGCCGATCTTCTGTCTCTTGCCAAGTTTGCGTTAATACGCGTTAATTATTAATCAAGCTTTGTGAAACCCAGGACATTTTAGGTTGTCTTGAAAGCAGGCACCAACTGCATAAAACAAGAACAGCAAGAACTGGCTTAACTTTATTTCATTTCCTCCTCTTACCTGGTGGTCTTGCTTTTTAAAGGATGTAGCCCCTAGTCCCTAGGTCTGGTGATCTCAGACTCAGTTCAGTTGGCAAGAGGGGAGGAAAAATAAACCGTCGTTATCTCCGTTTCGGTAATGGGAGAGGGGTATTAAACCACACCCAGGGGTACCTTTCACTTAGCACTTTCACTCATTTATGCACTCAGGATTGTTTTCTTAGGCATTGTTCTGCCTGGTGTGTATTATCTGGAAAACAGATTATTGTGGCCGGAACAATCTCTAGTCCTGTTGTACTTCTAGTTCCCTGTCCTTGTGCTTTGTTGGAGCCTCAGCTTCCTGTCAGGGAACCCTTATCTATGCCTTTGAGATAACACTTGCGAGTCTTTCACCTCTGGAGAGCTGCAGAGACTTCCTTGCTTTCAGTTTCTCTCGTATGTAACCTGTTTGTGTAATGGACTTCAACTATCCTGACCAGTGAGTTGCTACAGCAAGTAAAGAACTAACAAAGAGTGGAGATTCAGGAGCAGAAACTGTCTTTGCAGTGCACTTCACCTCTGTGCTTTTCAGTAGCACAGACACATCTTGACTGAGGTTTTCCTGTTACAGCAAGTTGTGAAACAAAAACCAGGGCTAGAATTTTAACTGTGGATTCCCAGAATCAAGCATCTAAATGGAAGTCTTGATTTGGAAAAGTACTGAACATGATCTCTTAGAGTTAACGGGAAGTACCTTTAAATATAAGGCTTTTTATTTAAATACCTATGATAAGTAAAGGCCTGAATAAAAAGTGAGTTAATTTTTTGTGATGAAAGTAAATAAATCTCCTAAGCCAACCAGTCACTGTGTGTCAGAAAGCATGTGTAGAATTTTGTAGTCACTTTAGATTGTGTCTTAAACCTGAATGGTTCGTACTTCCATAATGAATGACATCAGAGAGTAGTTGTACATGGAAATACAGTATGGGATACATTATCTGGAAATGTTTCAGTTGTAATTGCTTTAATGTTTCTAGTCCCCAGTGCTCCACCACAGAATCTAACGCTGGAGGTGCGGAATTCCAAGGTAAGATGCTGAGAATTTGTTTTCTGTTATGGGTAAATAGAAGGTTGGGTCTTAAATCAGCCAGAATTTGGAGTTGCTTTTGGGTCTTCTACCATGCTGCTTTTCAGCTGTTTGTTTATGAGTTGCCCAACAGGGAAATATCTGAATGTGGGACTCAAGGCATTAGAAACTCCAATCCAGTTGTGGGCTGCGCACAGCAGAATGCCGTGGAGGCAGTGACAGTACTCCAAAGCATGGAGACTAGTTATGAAAGAGGTTTAATCAGGCACAAAAGCCTGAAGCAGCAGAGCTTGAATATGTTCCTGGTGATAAACTATTGTTTACAGAGTGTATACATACATATGTCTGTTTACAAGGTCCTGGGCCCTTTGAAAAAGAAAACTATGTACTTAACCGTTATTACTTTAGTGATTATGATTGGAGATTTTAAAAACAAAATCCTTTTCTAACCCCTTTTTCCAATGTTGTCTTCTACTGCATATATGGTAAACCCCAGCAGCTTCGTGCACATAAACTACGGTTCAGATAACTTGTACCCTTTGAAGAAAATACCACTTCTTAAGGACAGCCCCTCGAGTAAACCATATCTTAATATAACCCAAAGAAGATGGAAAGGGAAACCCAAGAGGCCATTTGTGAAATTGGAATCAGGAGGCCTGATAGGATTGAAGCACTTTGAGGCAAACTTATAGGCACTTGTATGACCTGTGCTGCTGCTGAATCACAGTTCTTTTTACTTTTTACAGATAGCATTTTTCTCTTTTTAGACAGCACGTGTTTTACACATATGAAAATGCAGTGTATTCTGTCTGCATGTTTTCCCACTTTGTCTTTCTTAAGTATTAGCACTAGAGTATTTTTTTTCAGGCTGTGTGGGAGGCGATGACTTTGTAATTATCTTCTGCCTTCCACAGAGCATCATGCTACACTGGCAGCCTCCTCCTGCAGGGACACACAGTGGGCAAATCACAGGCTACAAAATTCGCTACCGTAAAGTGTCCCGTAAGAGTGATGTAACTGAGAGCATCGGTGGGACACAGCTTTTTCAGCTAATTGAAGGTGAGCTGTTATTTGCAAGCATTTGTTATCATAGGGGTTTCTTAGGTGCTTTCAGTGTGCTGAGGCACAGAGACTTATATCTACATGCTTATGTAGTGTTCTTACATTTAAATGTAGAATGAAAACACTTAAAAGGAGTGATGATAACTTCTGAGGTAGTCTGGGCTGGCTATCGGTAACTGAAGCCTGTTCTTTAGCCCTAGTTTTGCCTTTGACTTGCTAAGTGGACTGGACAAGCCCTTTTAAAACCTTTATATAAAGGCATAGGGGTTGCATGGAGAAGATGGTCCTGAGCTCATTGTGTTGACTGAATGGCAGAAAGAAAAGTATGGAGAAAATTCCTCTATTTTAATTAAGAATTGTGATTCCTGTGTTTGCGGTTGGAATTGCTGTTTTGATATCTTGGATGCTCTTTGTCTCCCAGGTCTTGAACGAGGTACAGAATACAGCTTCCGAGTAGCTGCCTTGACTGTTAACGGTACTGGACCAGCTACTGACTGGATATCAGCAGAAACATTTGAGAGCGATCTAGATGGTAAGATAATAAGTGTGAAGTTATCTGTGACACCAAAGACAGGGCACAGTAAAGTTTGATTGCTTTTTAAAAGGCAGAGATGATTTTGTTGAGTTGTTTTTAATGTATTCTAATGTTGCAACTTGTTATATTTATGATGAAGTGAAATTGATTTCTATTTTATTATGAAATTCTTACCAAGTCAATAAAATAGCTTAAAATTAAATCCTGCTTCTACACTTTCTAGTACTGTATGTTAGCACTATGTTTTTCCTACTAAGAAATACTCGATTTTTGAATGACAGTGCCAGTGATTCAATATTTAAATAATAATACATGATAAGATTTATGTAATAATAATGGCTTGATTTTTATACTGCAATAAAATTCATCTTGTTAATCATGCAGTTGTTTACAGGCTATAAAGTGGAGGTAGGAGGACTGTTTTCCTTGAGGAAGTAAAATAGTGATTATGTATTTATGGCACACCTAAATTATGCTAATGAAACCATTGAAGCATTGCTCAGAGAGCTTAGCGTAGTGATTTGATATTCAGAGATACAATGAGTGACTACTCATACTGTTGACTGCAGTACGGAGTATTGGTGTCTGCATGGTGGTTGCAGCGTTGGGGTGTAAGTGTAAACTTTGCTGAATGCAGGAGAGATGCCGTGGTAGGAAAGGAGCAGTGGAGAACGCCGCTGCTGTCCGTACGTCTTTGAATCTTACCACTGTGTTTTATTGCTACTATGCTTTGTTAAAAGCTTTTTCCTCTATTTTTTTTCTTTCTTGTGCTTGAAGAGGACATTTGGCCTATAGTAACTGTTACTTTTTGCCACTTCAAAAAAAAAAAAAAAAAAGATTGATTATATTTCCAGTGCTGGTAGGCTACCGTAGACCAGGTTTTCCACCAGAAATGAAGACTTGTCTACCAAAGCCATAGATTCATGATGTGTGGCATACAGAACCACGCTAACATCTTGTTTTTTCAGCGCAGAGGTTAACAATGAAAGTAGAAAAAGTTCTGTGAAAATTTTCGACCTTTGTCAATTGGCCCAAAGGTTTGGTATTTACTACACTAGGATGATTTGCAAGCGGGAACCTGACTCTTGCAGAATTCCAATAAGCAAATTTGTGAGTATCTCCCAGAATTTGACTATAAGCAATTGAAATTGCAGCAGAGAAGTGCCATTTCTAACAGGCTGGCAATGGCAGATCGCTTGGGAACTGCCTAGATGTTGCTGATGATTCTGGGCAGCGTATTTCTGGCAGTTCCTATTTCAAAAAAGAATGTGATCAGTTCTTTTGCACACAAGTTCCTTATGTTTCTTGCAGGTCATTCTCCCTCCTCCCTGTGTTACAAAGTAGCTCGAGGGTCATTCTAGCTGAATTAATATTGCAGGTTGCCAGTAATGTCTTTCACATCTGTGTGACTGGAGATTTAGTTATGCTGGCAGCTGGAAGACAGAATTACAAAAGAGATCCAATATTTGTTCTACACTGTTGGAAGATTGCTTCAACAGTCAGCTGATTAAACCCCTTGAGAGCCCATTTTTCAATCTGTGTTATGCAAAGCTGATGCTCAACTTAATATTTGTCCTCTTATTTCTTACTTTCCATTGCTTAATCGAGAGCAGCAGAAAAACTAATGTTAACAGTAGAGTTCAGTTTTGTAGCTATTTAAAATTTGCTTTTTAGAGCTGAAATGACTTGCATGTGTGTGTCTGTCTTCCTTTATCTGGATATGACACAACCTTGCAGCTTGAAATACCACTAATTCCTCCAGCTGAAGATGTATTTTTTTTGCATTTCTTTCCTTAGTAATCTCACGTGGATGTTTTTAATACATTAATTTTAACACATTCATGTTTTAAATAGTGTATTTACAACTAATCTTTAATTTCTCAAGTTCAGTGTGCATCTATACATGTAATTTCTTTCCATTCCGTGGCTGCTTTTGAATTTAAATAGAGTATAATTATCGTGTCATCAATGCAAATGGGAGCCAGACGGTTACAAGTCTGTGTTAGTAGGGCTGTGTAATTTTGCAGAGTTGGTGCAAGTCCCACAAGGAGTTCGTATGCAAAAGGTGTTAAACAGTTGTACAAAGTTTATCCCCAGCACAGTGACTTCTGTGCAGTTTAAAATGTCATCTCTTATATTGCAATTTTGTAGCTTTTCTGTATTTAATAGTTGTGAACTTTAATTGATCAGCTGTGTCAGCTGGAGGCAATAAACTCCCTCGGCAAGCAGGCCAATGGCATATTATGATCCAAATAATACTGTTGTGGTGTTTTATTAAATGTTTTTAGATAAATGCAGCATGTTTCATTAAAAGGCAATCCCTGCAGGAAGCAGAACTCTCTGAACAGATTTTATTTTAGAGTGGGGAACTCAGTTTACTATTGCACAAAATATTTAATATCTGTCACCATATGGCGGGCTCCAGTGACCTGACAAAAGCAATTATTCTTTTCTGAGAAGTTAAGTCAAAGGTACGGATGTTAGTACATGCAGTTTTGCTTTCAGATTGCTTTTATTTTTTTTTCAGCACTGAGGAAAAGTCATTTTAGTAAAAATATTAGGGGACTGCAGTTAGATACCGTGGAAGTAAGTCCTTCTGGTTTTAGGGATCTACATTCCATCTCACTGCTGGATTGTGATTAGATTTGTGTTGCTTGTGGGAGCAGGGTTTGAGCATTTAACATGGACTCTGAGTATTTTTCATTCTTGCGGTATGAACATGTAGTCCCTGCATACATTTTGTGAGTTATGTAAAAGGGACTTAAGGATTTAAGCAGTGACAAGAAAGGTGGCATCAGGTACAGGACAAATCACAACAAACCTTTGCCACAAATGCAATATCCACTTTACTGACAGTTATTAGAGCTTTGGAATATTCTATCTAATCCTACAGTGAGCTCAGGAATGTTCATTTCATCATGAGTGTGTTTTCAAGGTAGTTGTTTAATGCCCACAGTAAGTAATACAATGGAACTAAAAGCAGATTGTGGTGAAGAAGAATGTGATAATTGAATGAATATTTTGAAAAATTACAAATTGGAAAGAACATGCACAAATATATATAAAAAAAAAAAAATGTGCCTTGAAGCAGATCTGGTATTTTCTTCAGCATGACTGTCTTTTCTTTTAAAAAGAGTATCTATTAAAATCTACTAGTGGACAAAACAATGTTAATTTTCATCTGCTTATTAGAGACATCTCTGCTCTCTCTTGTACAATAAAACTCCCTCCTTTGGACCATACTCTTTTTGATACAGGAGAGTACAGAGTACAAGTGCTACATTTGACCATACCAGCTCATGGTTCTTCATGTAATTACCTTTATGTAAGAGCAATCCTTTAAATCCGTCATTTTTCTTTAACAGAAACTCGTGTTCCTGAAGTTCCAAGCTCCTTACATGTCCGTCCCCTTGTCACCAGTATCGTAGTGAGCTGGACTCCACCTGAAAACCAGAACATCGTGGTAAGAGGCTATGCTATAGGGTATGGCATTGGCAGTCCTCATGCGCAGACCATCAAGGTGGACTATAAACAGAGATACTACACCATTGAAAACTTAGGTAAGGAAAACAAATCAACACCAGGGCCAATGTTTCACTTCTAATTTATGTTCCTGCTTTCTAATCATGATATGACAAAGATATAAGACTATCAGCATGTCTTCTAAGAGGATCTTTATCATTATGAAGACAATACATTGGGATGCCAGACGGTTGATAAATTTGAAACAAATTCATTTTTCTGTTGATGTCAAAGAGGCAGAGGAACTAAAAAAAAAAAATTAAAAAAAATGCTAAATTCACTGAGCTTGAAGCATAGTGCATTTTGATTTGATGCATTCCCTTCCAGAACTATTACAAAAACTTTCACGCTGAGCAGCACTTCCTTATTCTCCTTCTGGAGCTGCAAAGCAGTTTGCTTCAGGCAGAAAAATAAACTAAACTGTCACCAAGTTACTGTGGCATTTACTTTAAACTACAGGATAGACCCTCCACAGAATTGCCTGTGGTAGGTAAGATATCCTGATAGCAAAATAAATGTTAGTATTGGGAACTGTTGGGAAATTCCTTAAAATTGGAGTATTAGATAATGTTTAGTAGAGCAACCTAAAATGGTCATTTTAAAATGTTCTTCCTCATTACTAGCTTGACTGTACTTAAGGTGGATGTGCTCTGACTACAGGTTTCTGCTGTATGAGAGCTGTTGTAGACTAAAAGAAGGTCTGTGTGGAGACATTCACAGTGGAAACTTCTTATTTCATATATTTTACTTAAAAAACAAAATACTGAACAAAGCAGAGAAAACATAGAGGGTAAAAAAACAAACAGGATTCACAAACAGGTTGCGCTGAAAATATACTACTATTTTTTTCCTTTAGACCCGAGCTCCCACTATGTTATAACTCTGAAAGCGTTCAACAATGTTGGTGAAGGAATTCCTCTCTATGAGAGCGCGGTGACCAGGCCTCATTCAGGTAAAGGCAAGGGGCTGCTTTTAAGTTGTGCATTGCTAAAAATCAGTAACATGCCTTCTGCATGGCAGCTGAAAATGTGGTTATATGTCATGTAAACGTGTGGTTTTTCAGTGTCATCAAGTACTCTCCATTTCTTTAACTGATTGGCCTTACTGTTTCAGTGATTGCCTTGCATGGTTCATCCATTTATTTAACTGCCTAAAATTGATTTGATTTTTAAATTACAAAATTTATCTTTTAACAACTTACAGATGTTCTTATTTTAAAAGTTACCATTACATTAGCAAAAATTGTATGGGTACAATTCTAAAGGTGTTGTTCTTGTTTTGTTTATAGGGACGAGTATAGGTTTTTTTTGTCTTTACACTGAGCTTTTGAATATGATGCCTTCACTTTCTTTGTCTAAGTCTCAGTCTGCCATTACTTACGTTAAACAAGTTATTTGCTTAATTGTTTTTCGTCTTGTAACACATTAATACAAAGAGAAATTTGTTTGCAAGTGAGCTACTACTAACGTATGGCTCGCTGTGCTCCCTGCTAGACTGTTGACATTATTTAGTTATTTTATACAAATGTTTAACACTTCTGTTTATTTTACTCTCCTGAAAAGTAAGAATTCTGATAGATTTTATAGGGGACATTGGAATTCCATTTTTTTCAGTCACTGCAAATTTGCATGATACATGGGATTTGCCTGCCATGAGCATTCTTTAAAAGATGATGGGAGTTACTTTTATGAAGTGGTATTTATCCATCCAGAAGTCCCACTCTTTTTCCTCCTCATTGTTTTCTGGAGGAGGAATCAGTGGATGTTCTGAGGCAAACAAAGTCAAAATTAAAACTATTGGATGTTTAGGGTTCTTAGGCCATGATTGCATGCACTCAATGCTACTGGCTAGGTGGCAAACTATAGCATAGATATGTCGTCATTGTCTTACGGGAACACAATGCAACAGTAATTGTATTAGCCAGTCTTATGTCACCTATTAACTCTGGCTTTTCTCTCTTTTTCTCCATTTCTCACCTTCATTTCATTGTATTACCCTGCATTTCCCCTTTTTTGTTTTTGTTTACATTAAAATGCCACCTTCTCCCTTTTTAATTATAATACACTACTTTTTACCCATCAATTCCCTAGACACTTCCGAAGTTGATTTGTTTGTTATTAATGCTCCATACACTCCAGTGCCAGATCCGTCTCCCATGATGCCACCGGTGGGAGTTCAGGCTTCCATTCTGAGTCATGACACCATAAGGATCACTTGGGCAGACAACTCTCTGCCAAAGAACCAGAAGATCACTGATGCTCGCTACTACACAGTTCGCTGGAAAACCAATATTCCTGCAAATACAAAGTACAAGGTATTGGAGTTTCAGCTACGCTAGCACAGCTGGGATATTCTAATGACAAGTTTCATGTTTGAGTTATGGTTAAGCAAAAGCTGAGAGTCAAGAGAAGTGCTTAGAAAGCAGTATAGATGTGTATCCAGTTTTATTTGTGTTCACACATCAGTAGTACTCAGTTAAATCATTGCTTCAAAAGTTCTTCTGGGTTTGGTGGAATAGGTGTTTGTGGTCTCTGGTATATGTGTGAGAGGTTGAGATGGCGTGTTGTTTATGAGTGAATGGAAGAGTTGACTTGGGCAAGGAAGGAAGACACTTCCAGAATGACTTTCTGCTGGGGAGCTGTGGACACAGTGACAGTTTCCTACTTTCTTCTTCACCTTGACATGATGGCTTTCTGTGACACGTGGGCTTACATTAGAGGGGCCAATAATGCATTAATAAGGTATGTGTTACTAATGGCTTCTCTCCAGTTAGCAGAGGACTCTGAATTTGTGTGGTGAGCCATGCACTGGGAAATATTTACTCTCATAATTTGAAGTCTTTTTTTTTTTTTCCTTTTTACAACCCTTTATGTTCATACCAAGTTGATAGTGAAACTTCCCTTTGGGAACTGATGGGCACAAAATACATAACGATAACTTTATGATATTGTTGCCTGCCTTGATTTGGAGATCTAATTTGGGGTTGGATTTTTCAGTTTGGATCTTTTGAGTCGGTTGGTTGCATTTTTTAATTTCCAGAGCTGTTTGGAGGCCTGAAAAATGCTGACTGCAAATTTCACATTTGAAATGAGACTCAGAGGAAATGATTGTTAAAATATCCAGCTAGTGGAGCTCCCTTTATGCTCTTAGAGAGCAATCTTGTTACAAACCAGATATTTTTTTTTGATTGAAATGAAAAGATGTATGTATGTGTGTTCCTTCTCTAAAGGCAAGTTATTTATGAATCCACATTCCTGAGTCATGTGCAGAGGATGTCTCGGGAGTGATTTATATAATGCTGCAGTTTCATTAGTTAAGAGCTTAAAAAAAACACTCTCAGTGGTAAATGAAATACTCCCACTGTTCTCAGTGCTGGCAGCCAGTGGTCAAGAAGTTTTACTCTGAACCAAAAATAATATGTAATGATGGAATATAGTTCAAAATTACTCATTTAAAAAAGCATTTGCCTCAGAGGACTTAAGTAAGAAACATTTGCCCTAAATCATCATTTTTAAACCATGACGTCTGGAGAACTTGTTTCTGGCTTTTCTTTCTTTGTTTCAGTGATAAAATCCGTACTGCTCAGTTGAACAAAAACAAATGGCAATTTTAAGACAGGCAAAACCTCTTTTTCAGCAGTGCTGTTGAATAAGCTGCTGTATTTCAGTCAGGTCTTTGGTTACTTTATTAAGTACGGACTAGTGTATTGCTCATCATGGCCATCTCTCTAGAAGCTTTGCTACCTATTGCACGTTTTGAGGCTGTTCACCGAGTTGCATCAGAGCTTCTCTGTTACACAGCCTCGCACACAGAAATCTTATCTTCAGGACAGTTCTCTGGTATCCAGAGCTACATCTGTTCAACCTGGTGTTGTTTCATCCACCACTCCCTTCAATAAATGGGATGTTGATACAGTTTGTTTCATAATTTTCCACTTTCTATGCTTACATTCAAAAAATACTTATTCAAGAAGAGGGAGCATGCTTCAAATGCAAGTACAAACCTCAAGGAGCCTTATTTTCTTAAGTTTGTATAGGAGTTGTGTCCATGCAGAGCATATAAACACAGGAACAGATGTAATATAGTTCCCGAAGCTGAAATACTCCACTGTGCTTTGAACCGTGTAGCTTCACTAATGTGGATCAGAGAGCATTTTTCAAAGAATCTTTGTTGGTGGTGAGGGGTTGTCCTATGCACAGGCTCCCTGTGATTTATATCAGTGGTGCTCTCAAGCATAAGCTAAAATATTAAATCTTAACTTAGATCTCATAGGACTGTATAAAAAGAAAATGTATTTTACAAGGTAATATGAATGATGTTTATTTCTAGTAGGTGAGGAGGGTTTAGTATAATGGGATATGTTGTGATCTTAAAAACAGTAAATGGCTTAAAAATAGAGAAGGAAGCAGAGAAGTCTTGCACTCCAGTTTGGCCTTTCATGTGTCATTTACATTCAGGAAGATGTGTACTGAAACTAAAAGATACCAAGCTTCAAAGTCATAGATGAAAATATAACTTTAACCTTTAAAAAGGATTCCAACTGCCATGTATGGCTGAAGCTAGGAGCTAAAAAGTGCTGTAAACAGAATTGAGTGCTTAAATGGTGTTAGGGTTTTCCAGAGATTGTGGAGAGGAAGAAATGTGTGCACTTTGCAGGGGTAAGTCCAGCTCGTAATGCAAGACATTAAGAAAAGACTTCTCTGTTGGACTTGACATTACATTATTGTCTAGGCCAAAGGTTTTTGCAGTTTCTACTGTAACATCACTGTTTTCCTTATGTCCCTGAGCTGCACTGCAAAGAGCCTGGAGAAGATGTTGCTTGGCACTCCCGAGAGCTGATGAAAAGCTCTTCTGAGCTCATGGTTTCATGTTTGTACTAGGGAGGTTGTGTTCAGTCAAGCTTTGCCACTGAACAAATACAGGAACTGTTCTACTCTACACTTAAATATTTGAACCATTCAGCCACAATCACATTTACTTTGAAACTACACTGAATTTTTGTACAAGTTAAGGTTTAAAGGTAATGGAAGATTTGATTTTGATTAGTTTTATGATGTCTTTATGGTCTGTCAAATCCTATGATGTCTTAACTGGCAAAATGCTCCTCTGTGAACAAGCAAAGTACTCTGTACAAATTTAAGTATCACTTGGCTGACAGCTTTTTGAACTTTCACCTGGTGTAGCAAAAATCTGTCATTATATACTTGAGAAATAAGGGTTTTCTCTGCAGAATTTGGCCATATTATTAGTCGAGTCTTCAAGGAATATGCATTTATAGGTGGTCTTTTCCTTGAAAAAGAAATCACTGAAAACAGTTGTTTTCTGAAGACAATAGTTATTTATTAATACAGGTGTTGTATGACCCTGCCATATTTGGAAGCAACTAACTATTGAATTCTACATTTAGATTTGTGTAGGTCAAGGTAAGGAATACAGATAGATGTAGAAACCTCTTTCTTTTTTCCATATGCCTCAAGTACGTGCTATTTATGTTTAGCTCATGTATAACAACCATCAGACAGTTTGATTTAAAGGTCGAAAATTCTAGGTAAATGGCTGAGTTACAAATCACAGTGTAAACCATGTGTGGTTCAGTGTTTGGTCCTAGATAACAATCCTTTCCGATAAAACCTAAGTGTTAATAAAGCTTCGGCATCTTCGAGTCTCTCAGCACCTGTACCTTCACTTGATTTTTTGAGTCTCTCAGCACCTGTACCTTCACTTGATTTTTTTTTTTAAAGTATGTTAAAAATTCACTGAAAATGTTAACAGGAATTTGGAAGGAAGATGCGGATTTCATGAAGGACTTCTATTGTTAGCTGTGCTTCATTGCTTTCCCTAGTTAGATCAGTTAATGAAATGCTGTAAATTAACCCCCTGCCAAGTAGTCAGTGATTCAGCCTGCTGCATAAGCATGCCCTGGACCTCGTATTGCTTTTTTTTTTTAATCTATAATTGATATTAAATGTTTTTGCTCTTTGCAGAAGGAATTTCTAGCTCAGGATAAAGCAATGACACCTTAATAGTTGATTAATGAATTGCATGACAGAGCAAAAATGTTAGAGAATTGATGACTGTGGTTATATTACCTGAGACGGGTGTCTGAGAGCTGGTGATGGATGGTTCTCAGTTCAGAAGTTACTGACGCTTTGTTTTTCTTTCAGACTGCAAATGCAACCACTTTGAGCTATTTAGTGACTGGGTTAAAACCAAATACCTTGTATGAATTCTCTGTGATGGTGACTAAAGGTCGAAGATCAAGTACTTGGAGTATGACAGCACATGGAACAACTTTTGAATTAGGTAATCATCTGTGCCTTTCTGGAAGGGTTGACATCCATGATGAGATCAATAAAGTCTTGTCTGCCAGAATCCTGGAGGAGGGAAAGCATGTATTTAAAATGATCATGCTGAGGAGTACTTGCTGAGGGTTTTTTTTCTTTCTAGTTTGGTCAGAAATTCTGATCAAAAAAGAAAAACATACCCCAAAATTCAAAGGGATGATTGCATGCAAAAGAATTTACATCAAATTACAGAGAAGTAATGAATAATGTACCACAGTTCACAGACAGGAGAGAATAAAAAAGCATACAAAGAAAATAATTTAGCAAGTAATAATTTAAATTCAGTATCATGATGATGATTATTATTACAGTGAGGAAGTGCATGAGGCAAATGAATCAAAACCAAAATCCCAGTAAAAATTAAGACATCCAAATGAACCCTAAATTATTCTTCTTCAACGTGAATAGGCATTGCACTTCCCAGAGCTGCGGAAGTGATGCACTCTCCAAGTAGAGAGCAGGAGAGGGTTTGTAGCCGCTGGGGGGAACTCGGCCCCAGTGAGTAGCTGTGATCTCCAGAACCTCTCCTGACCTGTCCCTCATTAGCCCCCATCACCCCACAGTGTGAAATGATCTTTGTGCAGTTGAATTTACTGTTTATTATGCTGGTGTTTCTGTTTATTTGAAGAGTAGGGACAAAAAAGAGCCTATTCAAATTACCCTGCAGTTCTCAGACTAGATTAAAGTACAGCAAAAAGTCAAGTATGTAAAGAATTGGTCAGGTCATCCAAGTATTCTAAAACAAGGATTAAGAAAAAGATGAAATCAGAAAGCTCCTAACTTATTCTGAAGTCCCATAACCCTTAGTGAGCGTCAGTTGCTTTTGAAAACATTGTCTTAGTTTTTGGTGAGAGTGATGTGTTTGTCCAGAGATAGATGGCTTTGTCAGAATGCATTCCCCCAAAAACAGAGAACGTCAGAGCAGTGGAACTAGCCCAGGTTTGCATGGAGGCTTGCTTCCCCTTCTGATTGCTATGCACATCCAGTGTTTGAACTGTATTTGGTACACACACACTGTTCTCATCTCATCTCATAACTCTGTGCAGGGATTGTAAAAGTTGCACAGATAAAGTTCTTTGAAGAGAATTTGAAACTCAAAGTGCAGGAGCGAGGGTGAGATAGAGGCAGTTTCATTTCTTCCATTTAAATAGCATCAATTTCTAGTTGGGGCACTTGTAAGGAATATTTGTAAATATGACCTAAAAGCTTGGAACTAAGAGGCAAATGAAAAAAAGCAAAAGCTACATGTATTTTCTCATAACAGATCTTGTGATTTATATTACTCGCCAAATTCCTGAGTGTATGACTCATTATTTTTGAATACTCATGACTTGCAGTGTTGTACAGGACTTGCTCCTCAACTAAGACTGAAGAAAAATACAGGATAACTGGTTTCAGTGTTGTTCTCTGCATTACTAATCTCTTGAGGGCTAGTCCTGAGGTTTATTTTTTCTTTGAAGCTTACTCTAGGGCCTTGAGTAGTGCTTTACATCATTTCTGTGGAGCAGCATGTTTTTAAGTGTCTAGGATAATGATTACAGTAACTTTTGAATCTCTTTTGCCATCCCTGGTTTCCACCTATTATTCTGCATTGGGATAATAGGTAGCCACCTCAGAGGATGTGCAAATTAATTTCTAATAGGTAATATACATAAAGCTCTTTAAACGTGGAAAGCACTGTGTAAGCACTAAATGTTACTATTACAGTATTAAATATCCAAGGCAAATATACTTTGCTAAGAGTTACCTAATTAAAAGTCTCATGTTTTCCATAATGTGGCATTCCACACTGTAGCTGGTTAATGCACCTTTGGAGAGTGGGCTCTGTGCATTTGAAAGCCATTAATCCAAGCCCCAGCTGGATATTTGAGTTTGCAGGGAGAAAGGTCTCAGGTTTCAATCTTTCGCTGGAGTGGTTTGTGCCATTTCCTGAGTTTTAGGCAGGAGGGGCTGATGGGAGCAGAAAGCTCTCCCTCTCTCCTGCTCTCAGTTTTGCTCTCTGGAAACTCAAGGGACAAGGTTGGACAGTTGTGTTCTGCCAGTATTTCTGGATTGCACATGCTTCTGTGGTGCAGGTTTCCTTGCAAATCACAAATAAATGTTCAGTAAAGTACGTTAAGAATTACCGGTTCCAATTCTAAACCTCTGGTGGATTTACTTTGCTGATTCAGATTTGAGTGGCAAATTGGCATTCCTGGGTCTTGGTCCCACCATAAACCTGAAAATATGGAGATATTTCATATGCCTGTGCCTATAAAATGTGTTTATTCCAGAAGTTCATGCAGTTTTTCTGATGAGCAAACAAATTCATGTCAGAAGTCACTAACCCCAACTACTAGAGTTCTCTGAAGATGATACGGTTTTGAAGATAGATGAGCTCAATCATGAATCACAGCGTCTGGTGACAGAAAGGCTTTAGAAACAGGTAACTTGCCATGGAAAGGAAATACTGCACACCAGATGGCATTTGCCAGTTTAATGGAGTAAATCAGTAAGACCCCTGCACTGGTATAGTGGATTTATCTGAAGACTGAATGTTCAGGGTTTTTATTGTTGTACGTGCCTGTCTTTTAATAAAAAGTGAAGGTGCTGAGATTACTTACATCCAGTGAAATTGGGCAAACTGTTTCTGATAACCTGTTTTTTGTTTCTTTGCAGTTCCTACTTCTCCTCCCAAAGATGTGACTGTGGTGAGCAAAGAGGGAAAACCTCGGACAATAATTGTTAACTGGCAGCCTCCATCTGAAGCCAATGGCAAAATTACAGGTGCAGTTTGCGTGAGCTACAAAGGCAGATACAAGATAGCTTGTTAACAGCAGAATGTAATCTACATAACTATGTGAACATGTTCCATATTTAGCCTGGAGCTATCCACAGGTTCTATATCTTCTTTGCCAATCTTTTTAGTAGCTTGGATTAATTATTTACTTTTGTACCCAGTAAAATATATATCAAGATATAAACTGTAACTGCAGTATGAAATGGGAGTCTAACCACAAATATAATTGAAAGTTTAAATATCTCAATAACTTTTGCTGTCATCAGTTTGTGCTATTCTAATAGCAAGCCTCCAGAAATACATCTGTTTAATGCATCCGGCCTGTCAGTATTTTATTTAGAAGTCTCTGTCCCGGTGATCCTTGCCATCTTCCTGCCATTGCTGTGGCGCAGAACAGACTTAAAGCCTGTTTATTAATCCCCTGACATAATCATTAGGAGCAAACTGTTATTTGACTTGGTAACTGCATCACTTTCATGTAGGGTAAATCATTTACAGAAAACAATAATTACTGTTTCCTTTCTGTAAGCGTTCTGTTTGTTTGGATTCCCATTTCTAAAGGCTTTTTGAAATAATTCACTTCAGTTTTCCCTTTTTTTTTTTCCCCCCAGGCTTTAAGCTTAAAGCAGATTTTATCAGCATACAGTTTGCACTGTATGATTTTGCTTTTGTTATCAGAATTAACTGTGGTACAAGAATCAAACCTTTGAAACCTGTCACCAAGGCAAGAGTATGATTATACAGTGCTCAGGGCTGTAGCCCGTGTTCTAGACAGGAGACAAAAATGAGTCTGATTCCTTTGAAAAGGCAGAATATTGGAGACTGCCTTTAGTAAAAGCAATACACTTTCTTATAAGTATTCTTAAGTATTTAATTACAGTAATTTAAGGATTAATGTAAGAAAGACCCCTAAAAAGCAAAGTGGCACTGAGCTTGCAGCCCAGAGCCTGCAGGTAAGATGCTGTGGCTGTGCCAGGTGCACTTGCTGTCTTCCTGGTGTCAGTGCTAAAACAACAGTGCGGGAGGGTTGTGCAAACACACCAGCACACTGTTCTTCTGTGTGATCGGGTGCCATGTGTCTCATGGTGCAGCCGTGGGGATGCAACTCCTGCAGAGCAGCAGCTCACGCTGCGCCAGAATGCCCGAGCCATTTCTGTCTGTGCATACAGATAGCTGTTTGTACCTTTCTCTGTTTTCATTTGTCTCTGTAAAGCCAGTTCTGCGTTTCTTTATTATCAGCAAGATGTTTCCTCCATATAGGAAGGAAAACTTGACTGGAGGAGCGGGAGCCTTTATCTTTACTGCAGGTTAAAGGACTTGGTTGCTAGCTGTCAGTGAGGGTCATTGACAGGTGTGAAATGCAAGGCACAAATAACCCCAGTGTATATGTGCTCTTAAAAAGATAAGCCTGTCACCTTACATCACATGTGTATGTCAGGAAGGGAAGGCGATAATACAATCAGATCAGCATTCACTTACACAGTGCAATTAGCAAAATTAGCATACGCGTTTTCCAGGTAACAAATCTCCTTGCAATGTCTATACTGTGAGGGAGAACCTTGCATTTTTTTCATAGGTGTGGGATGGAAACACACAGTATTTATTAGTATTTGCATAAGAGCTAAATTCTAAAATATTATGTGTCTATAGGGGTACGAGTCCACCAAACATCAGATTGGGTTTGCCAAGGGAGCCAGACAGGGATTTTTGGGGATGTGGCAGCTGAGTGCCCTCTGCTGGACAGAGCCATTGCCAGCGAGAGAAGCAGAGACGAATAATTAATTACTGATTAACCCTGCTCAATTCATTCTGTGCAGTCATAGCAGAAATGCTGTGCAATGAAGTAATTCCGTGCTCTGGATAGCATGTCTGTGGAATACTTACTTGTCTTTGCAGTTCCTATTTTCCTTTGATGTGGCTGAGATGGATGTGAAATTCTGAAATGTGCTAATCTGGATTCCAGATGCTTTTGCATCATAATAATTGCTGACTAATTAGTACAGTCATGAGGAAACTCAGTTATCTGGTGCCACTACGCTGTATATAATGCTTTCAGCTGTCACTGTGTGCATGTGTCGTCCCTTCCTAGACAAGTTACAGATAGGTTGCTTTGTGACCTGTACAAGTAGCAAATTATTAAATCCAACCCACAGAGGTTAACGCGCCACCAAGGGCAGAAATTAAGCCTACCAGACCTACAAATGGTGTTTTAGGCATCATCCTCCATGCCATACTGGCTACTGGGAATTATATGAATGTGAGGTACCAGCAAGATTTTTCATTGTTCTAAAGAACTGGAAGCTGCTCCAGAGAACCTGCCTCCCTCTTCCTACCGAACCCCACAGACAGGTGGGCAGTGGGACAAGAGCAGTAGCAATTTGTGCATGAAGCCTCTGACCTATTTGGGCAAATTAATGCCAGGGGCTCTATGTTCTTTGTGACAGAAATCACAATGCTTTTACTTCATATTACTTTGTATGTGCAGTATATTTAACACCAGATCACATACTCCTCCTGTACTGTTTTCCTAGGACCTGCAAGATCGCATCAGTTCTCTTCAGATTGTTTCTTTGTTAATAAACTGAAAAAGTAATAAACCAATTAGATTTAATATGAACTCATAAACACAGGTTCTTTTGCTATGCATGAGAATGTTTTGTTGTTTCAAGGTTAGCAATTTTCCCTAAACATTAATACTTTGAGGATGTATTTATAAGAGTAGTTTTATGTTATTTTACATTACTTGGTCCATGAACAGATAAAGAGGTGGAAGCGAGGAATTCATTCATACTTAATGAACAGTGATGAAAAATAATTTTGATACTTTAAATAGATTTTTTTCTTTCAACATACTTTTGAATAGCTTAAAATTTTAGATGGGAAGGCTGTCTAATACATGAATACATTCCTAGTCTTTGAAAATGTAAGAATACACTTTCAAAAACCCATAATCATTTAGCTGTGCAAATATCATTAAAAGTCGATGGAACTCTTGCTGTTAGATCTTATGACTATCCTGTTCTTTTATGTATAAAGTTCTTTTGTTTCTTTCCTTTGAATAGGGTACATCATTTACTACAGTACGGATGTGAATGCTGAAATACATGACTGGGTTATTGAACCCGTTGTGGGAAACAGACTGACCCATCAGATACAAGAATTGACCCTCGATACACCATATTATTTCAAAATTCAGGCCCGCAACTCCAAGGGCATGGGGCCTATGTCTGAGGCAGTTCAGTTCAGAACCCCAAAAGGTAAAGTATCACACGTAGCTAAATATCTTCCTTGTTTTCTGAATGCCATCCCTGTAGGAATAAGTCACCAAATAGCATGAATTTTATATTTAAACTGGAAAAGACAGGGAGATGATGAAGTTGGATTACAATAAAATTTTCCCTCTGGTTGCTCTTGCATGTGGTTAATACATATGCAGATTTTGCTCAACTGTTTGCTTATTTGTGTTATTTCAAAATTAGTGGTGGGCCTTTAGGACATCTAGTTATTAATGCTGAGGGTCTGTGTCCCACATGTGTGTTTTAGAAAACTACTTTCTAGTTGCTTTAAGATTCGGGGTCTTGTGTGTTTTGTCTGCTCATGATAAAATGGTCCAAGGCAGCAGGGATCTGGAGCTGGTAGCCAGTGAAATACTGCTCGCTGCTGGCTTGGTTGATGTAATGGGAACTAGTGTGATGCAGCGGGCTCTTTAATCACGAAGTGCTTGCTGAGGGCTACCTAGTGAAATAGTACAAACATAATACCTTGAAAAAAAAGTACTTTAAGGAGAGGTGAAGAATAAAAAGTTATGAATCTAACAGTGCTCTTTCCATGTTAGTATTCATGGTTAAAATTGAAAGCTTTACTCTAGCCAGTCTGTTTATGCTATGTGAAACTTGAAATTCTGTCTCTCACTCCTTCAAGCCTTATGATCTTTCTCTTGTTTTTTCCTTCCCTGTGCTTGTCCCACTAGCTGAATCCTCAGATAAAATGCCTAATGATCAAGGTAAATGAAGAGCCATGCTTTCTCTTTTACTCCATCCTTTCCATGTGTTGTTTTTTCCTTTCCATGTGCTGTTGCATTTCCTAAATGAAACAAGTATCTGCTGCTCTAAATATAAATGAGCAAGTTCCTGTTGTGCTTTTAATAGTGGAATAACTGGAAGCTCTATTTGTGGTTTGGGTGTTTGGAATATAAAGTGATCTCTGTAGTCAGATGTCACATGAAGGGACGAGTGGGTTGTGCCAGAGGTGAATCATTCTGTCAAAATGAATTTGGATTAAGTGATATTCCAGCCAGCCTCTGACCATTGATGCAAGATCTCAGTATATACAGGAGGAAGATCAGACAGTTATCTAATTAGCACAAGTACTGTTTTGCAAGCTCTACGTCTATAATTATTTTTATAATAAGGGAAAATATATCTGCTCTAGAAAGCTTTTCTGCAAGAGAGATTCTGTTTGTCAGCTTGTTTAGACTCCAGACTCTCCTGAAGAGCACAGCATTAGCTACTAAAAGCCTTAAGGCTTTAAAATGTTTGCTTGAAAAATGGTAGCTTTGAGTTTACTACATTGCATTATATGGGGAATGTCCCAGGGCTATTTTTGCTTGCTTCCAAATAAGCTGCAAGCCTAATAAAAAGGGGAAGAATTAGTCTAAAGGGATGAGTTTAAAAGGACATTGGCAAGCAGCTTAGACATACAATTAAATAGATCCTAAAGGGGTTGAGAATGATCTTTTTTTTTTTAACTTGCTTTTCAACCTGTTATTTGGAAGTAATTTTTTAAATATGCTTTACTAGGCAATTACAGAGTAAATTCTTACTCAGACTAGAATAACAGAGATGCTAGCTGAGAGTCAGGCTTGTCTGTGAGGAAGCAGAGGCTCTCCATGTTGTCGTTAGTCCTCTCTTGCAGGTAGAATGGAATAAGGAAAGATTAAATGGTTTTATTTAAAAGTTGCTGTTTACTCTTGCTCTAGTCTTCTAACTTCATTTCAGCAGATAACTAAATCTTCTCATCCAACATTATCTCATACTAAAATAATCTTTTCTTCTACTAATGATTTGATTAACATTTATAAATTTATACATCTATAACTCATAAAGCCTACGTAAAAGCCAAGAGAGTTTTGTTTCAGAATTCCTATACGAGAATGTGGAGATCAGAAATCATGGCAATAGGTTAAATGTAGAAAAGGAGAACACAAGCTGAACAGCAGAAGAGCTTGCTCTGTGACAAAGTCCTATAATTGCAGAATTGTGTCCTTGAAGAATACTGAACAGGTTATTTGAGACTGGAAGGAACAAAGTCCAGTGGGACCGAGTCTCTGGTCACAGTGCTTCTGGCCTCCTTCTCCCCCGTGTCAGAGCTTTTCCTGTATTCAGGAGCGAGCTCCCCAGCGTGTACAGGCTGTGCTGCTTTCTGGAATTAGATGCTGAGAAGTGATGTGGTCAGTTAGGTACCTGAATTTCACTATGTTTTGAAAACTCGTGTTCGTGCCTTGTAGATACCTTTGCTTGGCTGGAAGTGTGCACGTTGCTTGCTGCACGGAGGCCACGCGGTTGGTGCCAGCGCCTGGTGTCCCTGAGCTGCCCCCTCTACGAGGGTAGCGTGCAGGTGGTTGTTCCAAGGATGTCCACAGCTGGAATATTGTTTCCTCCATATCTCTGACTTCCAGCGTTTTTATCATCTAAATGTGATTTACACTCTTGTCACATATGCACACATCAAGGGGCGGTATGGTAGTGAGTGCAGGCCCATGATAAACTGCCCTGACTCAGGGTCTTACACCCACATTTACATGTCATCCCTGCTGCTCCGTGCAGGTGACTTTGCATATCTTATTATCTATTCCATCATTTTATGCCATCTGTGAACTTTAGTAGCAATTATTTTAATTTTCTTTCACAGTGTTATTAAGGATATTGAATTATACTTGGCCAAGCTCAGGTCTTTGCAGAACCTCATTAGAAATATCCCTTGTGAATAATGATTCTGCAATTATAATTCTTATTCTTATCAGTTAATTAGTTGTTAATCTTGTTAATATGTGCCACATTGCTTTTTTATTATGCTATTTTTAACAAAGCTCAGTGAAATGTTTTATGGAAGTCTAAATATAGTATGTCTGCATAGTTTCTGTTCCCAACTAAATTTATTGTCTGACATTGTTTGTTTGAAAAGACCTGTTTTCAGTAAAACAGAAAGATGGACATGAAGTATGCCCCCATCTCCTGTCTGTCAGTTTTTCCATGATCTTGCCTATTATAAGGATCCAGCACCTGCATTAAAAATGCATAGGGCTGTCTATTTCTCTTTTTAAAATATTGCCAGTTATTTTTATTGCCTCCTCCTCTGCCCCCCTCCAAGCTTCTCTGGTGCTCCGCTGTGTCTTCAGTGCCAGGTTTGATTCAGAGAATTCACCCTTTTTTTTCCCACATCTCTTGGTGCAAGTTATATGGTCATATGGATCTAAATATATTAAATACCAGCTGATTAAAATTCTGTTTAATTTATTTCATCGATGCTGCAAAATTACCAGTCCAGTACTTCAAAGAGAAAACTCGTTTTAACTGAATGCTATGGCCTCTCTGGGCTGGCAGGTGCAATATATCTTGTTCATTATAGATTTGTCCTGCAATATGCCTTTCCCATTATTATAGACTACACGTAATTCCTCACTGTATACGTGTAACATTCCTTCTTATTGTCCTCCCTGGGGTTTATTCAGTAGTCTTGCTGGTGCCTTTGCTGTTCTTATCAGTTGTCTTTATTTCACAGTTACTAATTTACAGACTTTTGACTTCAGATTAATAATTACCATTCATGGCACATACTTTTACACTTACTAGTTCTTGATTAGTGTGGATTGTTAACTGAGAAAACCCTTCTTCCAGATGTAAGCTGCTGTATCTGGGGACTTGTTTTTTGTGTTTTTGAATTTTGTGCCTACCTCTGTAAAAATGTGTCAAGTATAAAAAATTCCAGTAAGAGGAACATTGTTCTTTGCATGTTGCATTACGTTTCCCCCCTTTACAGTGTTTTTATCATTCGTGGTCATTTTGCATTAGTATATTCTAATGAAAACACAAAAGTGAGGAAAAAAACAGGGCTTTTGTGCACCTTTTCTTCTGGAAGTCTTCTGCTAACTCAGGAGAGATCTTGGTATTAGAAGTGAACTTGTGACTTCATGCCTCTTGCTGTGGCAGCAAGCGATCTGAGTTAGACCTGACTTACATGAGGGGAAGTGCTTGGTAGAGGAGCAGGAGGACGGCGTTTCTGTGGGTAGGTTGGCTCTTGCATCTAGCACCCAGGAGATTCTGCTAAGAGAGGCTGTGCCTTGTGCCTTGGTTTGTAATAATTAGCATATAGATACATTTAATTCTGTTGCCAGCCTATAAACATAATGCTTTGAAACTAATTAATTTGTTTTCCCTGGGTTTTGCCAAAAACACTTCTGTGATACTTCATTGTCACTTGTGGCAAAGGCAAAACAAACAGGAAAGAATGGGGAGAATTTTAAAGCAAGCTTTTAAGGTTAGGAAGGGACTTAATATTATATTTACTGTGCTTTTTCTTCCTCACCGTAATTAGGGATTAGGAAAAGAAACCTGTATAACTACTGTTTCAGGATGATTAACTGTGTGTATAAGTGTGGCAAAACCATTTGCCTCAATATATACCTGTGTATTACTGCAAATATTTTTTGTTATATTGTTTAAAATGAATACTAGCACTGGAAGCTAATAGCTCTTTTGAAGTGGTTCTCTTCCTGGAGAAACATAGTTGCCATATCTTTATGTAGGGGGAGAAAAGGATTAAGAAATGCTCACAATTGTTCAGAGAGAAATTCCAAAGGAGCTGCCTTGTAGTGCTAGAGTGGGTGTTGATGTGTACGTAGGTGTACGTGTGTCTGTATATATATGTGTATAGATGTATATATAGAATTACCATATATGTGACTTTTCCAGCTTCAGGATCTGCAGGAAAGGGAAGCCGCCCAGTGGACATAGGGCCAGATTACAAACCACCACTCGGTGGTAAGTGTTGTTACAAAGCTTTTCAATTCAAATGCAGCAACTTGTGGTATTTCAGAGTGATGAGACAGCCCACCAAAAATACTAAACTGTTTACAACCCAGACCAAATCTGTTTCCGTAACTTTTTTCTCTTATGATGGTAGCTGTGCCCATTCGAGAAACTGTTATCAGACTTCTGTCATAGCACTCTTGCCTACTGTGTAGGGTATTTGGAAAAAATACCTTCCCCTTCCTTTTCATTTCAGTCTTGACAGTAGATCTTGTTCTCGGTTTAGTTTTAAATGCCTGCTCTAGTGCACAAGTGTAAAATTTATTCAGTGAGAACATATTAGGACGGAAAAAAATCATCTTAACCTCTTCTCCGTATTAGCACTGGGCATTGTGGAGCCTTGCCCTAAGGTAACACTCATTAGTGTTACATAAAACGTGTTTTCTTTCAGAGGAAAGTGACCACTGTCGAATATTGATATGATTCGTGTGATTATTGGGTCCAGGGGAATGCCCATCGTGCTGTAGTTCTAGCAGGGTCCCAGGTTAACTCTCCTCAGACTCAACTATTGAATTTTTTTATGATAGCTATTAGATTAGGGTGAACTTATAGACTGATAGTTGGAACTGGATCTATAAAGTACCTTACAGATTACACAGTTGTACAGAAACATGATTGGCGAATGACAGAAAAATAAGTAAGCATTTCATGTGAAATCCTAGCAGATAAACTATCATTCTTATTCTACTAATCTTTTTCCCAGTCTGGGATCGGCACTCCTTGCTTTTGTTGGGGATCTTTTCCAAGTAAAGTCTTAATAAAAATTAACCCTTTTCTCCCTACTCTTACAGGCAGTAACAGTCCCCATGGAAGCCCTACTTCTCCCTTGGATAGCAACATGCTTCTTGTGATCATTGTATCCGTTGGAGTCATCACCATTGTGATCGTGGTGATAGTTGCTGTCTTCTGCACTCGTCGTACCACTTCTCACCAGAAAAAGTAAGGGCACTTAGCCCTGTCCTACCTTTCTCAATGAATTCTTTTATTTTTCTCACTTAATCTGTTCTTTATGATGTATAGATCTTTATGATGCATGGTTCTTTATGATGTATGGATCTTTATGATATATATATCTTTATGATGAAGAGTTTATTACTTTTAAGCCTTGTGAGCTGTAGAAGCTCTGTCCTGACACCAAAGTGTAGTAATGCAGTGCTGTGACATGAGTTTGAACTCCAGTGTTTGGCAGATAACTCAGCTGTATTGATGGATATTACCATGAAGTTGGTGATGATGTTCTTTGGCTTTTCATCAGTATTTCAGAGTTTACAAAACATCAAAGGTTTACAGACAAAATGCTATAACAGTGCTTTCATATAGACCTACACTTCTCCCTGTCTGAGGAGAAAGTACTGTTTAAAATACTGGGATTATCTTGCATTCTTGTCTGAACAACAGCTTTGTGTGCTTGCAGTAATCACACCAATCTCTGGTGAATGTCTTGCTGGAAGCTCAGATGGTCGTCTGAGAGCTGACATCTCATTATGCAGCTTCCGTTACTGCTTGCGCCAGGATCAGAGGCAGAATTAATTCAGGCAGAGCAGCATGCAGGCCTGGCTCTTCTGTTTCCAACCCTGTGCTGATACATCTGTGTAGAGCTGTGTGAGCTCAACAGCTCAGGCAGATTCTCGCTTCTGTTCTTAGTATGTCCTCCACTGTGCACAGCAGGCTTCCAAGCTGTGCATGATAATAGCTAATTCTTAGATAGATTACTGGAGTGGAATCTGGACCTGGAGCTGGACTCCTTAGAAAAGTGCTCCAGAATCCTGAATAGAACTGTGTGTCTGACTTCTACCCTCACTTAGAGCACAGACATCTGAATTAAGATGACAGCAGTGATGCTGCCATTCATTCGGCTACTGGAAGTTGTTCCTGCATGTTCTTTTAAAGAACTGAACAGAGCTGAAAGCTTTTTATTGTTTTTAAGTTTGAAGAGACTGTTTTATGCAAAACAGTGTTTTAAGGAAGTCACTAAAAGCATGGCTTAGAAGGTAATTCCACTTTTTTTCTGAAGCCGAACCATCCTGCAAGAATGCAAATTCGTAGGAGAAGAGAATGTGGATATGTGAGAGAGAGTCTAGCAGCTGGGGGATGTGATTGGGAGAGGAGAAAGTTCAGGGTCTTGTGCCCAAGAGAGGTTATTTATTTCTCAAACAGCAAAAATAACCCTGTGAAATCTTGCCTTTGCTTTCCCAGTTTCTAAATGCCACCTCCCACATGCAGCAACCCGCAACCTTCTGATCTGCTTCATTTGTTCAACTACAGAGCTCACAGCCAGATGCTGGGAGCGTGTCTGGCCACGTATCACCTACGTGAGAGGCTCTGTTTGCCAATACTTTCAAAATTGTATGTAGGCAGATATCTTAGCCATTTCTAGCAAATGTGCTACCCAGAAGGGACACCTTCCTCCAGCACTGCCAGGGCCCAAAAGGAGGAGTGAGTGGGGAGGGCAGTGCTGGAACTCTGAATTTCATTTTTCCCAAATTCCTTCTTGTCAAATGTCTTCCTCACAAGCACTCTCCCCAGTTTGCTGCTGATGCTGTTCAACAGCAATGAAAAAGCACATTAGTTAGATGTATCTAACCTGAGCAGTGGTAAAATGAATGTTCTTGTCATTAGTCTTTACTGTTAACCATCCTGTTGGGATAATTGGCTATTTCCACACTCCTTCTGCAGCTATTGTTTGAGGTTGTTTGTAAACCCTGGAGTACAGCACAGCATGGTGTACATACACTTTGTGTTTAGAATATTCTTTAATAACCATAAGCACTGGAAACTTAATTTTTGTTAATGAAAGCGTAGTCTGTGGAGCACAGTTCTGCAGCATGTGGTACCATTTGAGACAAAATTCATGGCATCAGAGTTGCAGAATATGCAGGGGTATGCTTTGAGATGTCAGATGTGCTTATATGTAAAATTCAAAGCTTCCTGCCCAGTGGGTAGCTTTCGCTCAGCTGGATTCAAGATCAGAAAGAAATCTCGATGAAAATTTGCCTTTTTCAACAAGTGAAAGGAAGCATACATCTAAGAACATTTCATTTGTTTTCCTTCCCAAGGAAACGAGCTGCCTGCAAATCAGTGAACGGGTCCCACAAGTACAAAGGAAACTCCAAAGATGTCAAGCCTCCTGACCTTTGGATCCATCATGAAAGACTGGAGCTAAAACCCATTGATAAATCTCCAGATCCCAATCCAATCATGACAGATACCCCAATCCCTCGCAACTCCCAAGACATCACCCCAGTTGATAATTCCATGGACAGCAATATCCATCAAAGGCGGAATTCCTACAGAGGTGAGCTATCAGCAAATACTTTGATCCCGATGCTTAAAACTATATATATTTTACTTTATCTGTCAAAATCACTTTACTGGCATGTTATTTGGTTACCATGTTTCTTTGTTCTTACTTTATGAGTACTGAATTTGTCTTGTGCCTGGTTTATAAGGCTCTATGAAAAGGAAGGATCACATTTTTTAGTGAGGAAAGTGAATGCACAAGAGTTAAATCATGAATTTCCCGTAGTAAATACTGATCGGTAGTCAGAAGATCATGTAACAAGTGTGTGACACATTTCTTTCAGCAAACACACAATCAGGTTTCGGCACCTTAGCCAGCTAGTGCTCATCTCTGAGGCTTGGCTGAGTTTCCACGTGGTGAGTGGTTCACGTGGTAATCCAGCACGTCTTACCCACACGCATGACTCTGTTCTACCACTCATTTCCCAGAGCTGCATCGCCAGAGGTTTGTGTTAGCCTGATGGCCTGGCGAGTTCTGGAGAGTGACCAGTGATCTTTAACACTCCTCCTCCTCCCCACTTCGTGGTGAAGGATGAAAGAGCTGTTTCTGTCAGTTGTGAGTCACAAAACTGCTTACAGACAGGAGAGCCCTCTTTTGCACTCAGAAATAACGAGAGGAGGATTGAAATTATCGTGGTATGGTATCACAGAAGTCTCGCTGCCATAGTAAATAACCTTCAGTATTCTTCCTTCAGGACATGAGTCAGAGGATAGCATGTCCACGCTGGCAGGAAGAAGGGGAATGAGGCCCAAGATGATGATGCCTTTTGATTCTCAGCCACCTCAGCGTAAGTCAGCAGCCCACCTACCAGCTGTCCTGGACTTGGGTGCACCCAAACAAACCATGCTGATGCTGTACGCACAGGCACACACGTTCACTTACAGTCTTCCTGCTTACATCTCCTAAGTAATTCTGTCATATCCGCAGTGGAAACAGTTCAAAGAAGGCATCCTGAATTCCTTATTGTGAAGGCAGAGTTAGATCGAGTTAGAAGGAATAGTTGTACTGGGCGGCATGCTGCAAAACGGGGAAGAGTTAGAATGTGTCCAGCAGTCTGTCTGTCCCAGTCTCCAGCAGTGACAATTGTAGGTGCCTTTTAGGGAGAGCCTAGGAGCCTGGCTGCTTTTTATAGTCCATTCCCTTTGTATTCTGCCAGTATCCAGCTGTTAGGCAGGAACTGCAGAGGGTACATCGCTGCTGAGACTTCTGTGCTCTATTTACCGACCTGCTGAACAGGTCTTGACCCCTTTCTGAAATTTCTATTTGCCTCTAGTCTCCTGTGGTAGCAAGTTCGAGAAGTTCAAAACCTGCTGTGTAATATACTTCTTTCTATAGTCTGTTTTTAACCAGTCTCCTGGTTTCATCAAGAGATTTGTGGTTCTAGTATGGTAGGACCTGGTAGCGCATTCTGTGTTCACCTTACCCTCTGCCTTCCTGGGTTGGTGAATCTCAGTCAGGCTCTTCTCCACCATTAGTTGTCTTCTTTTTTGGAAAAGGTAACAAAAGCCTCTGCAGTAGTATGTACAGTAGTTTTGCTCCACAATGTGTCTATTGTACTAATTTATTGAAATGTGGATGCATCGCTGCTAGAGGCTGAGGTTTTGTGAGTCTGGCAGAGCAGACTTTTAAATGAGGAGGATGTCTGGTTTGTTATTTCTTGTTTGTGTATTTACTGCTAATTAATGACAATTTGAGCAAGCGTGCTGACTTAGAAATTTTGTTGACGTAATAGAAATACAATTATTATTATGAAATATTTTCAGAATTAAAACATACCTGTGGTTTTCAAATGATAAAATTCTGAGATGAAAAGGGACTTTGCCAAACCTCTGAACAACTAGACTGAAACTTTGACTTCAGCACAAGTAAAACTGCAAAAGTTTACAAAAGTTTACCTGCACCGACAGAACTGTGAGGCAAAATTACACAACGCTTATTTGGTATGAGCTTTAGACATGTCTTGTTCAGGGACATGTCTTGTTCATGAACATAAAGTTCATGTTTAACCTAGGTAATTGCTACTGATGTTATCTGCTGTCCAGTATGGATGTCTAATGATGGACACGGCAGCTATTGGATTCTGATGATTTCCTGTCCCATGTCAGGTGCTGGAACATGATAAATTCAGACTTGTGTGACCCCACAAAAAAATCAGACTGCAGTGAGACTTCCTTTGCACTTTTCTGATAATGACAAGTGTGTCTTCCTGTAAATGGGATGCAGCATTGGATAAACACAACATAATACAAACGAGTACAGGAGCCAGTGCTGAAACATGCTGAGTACTGCACAGAAAGAGCATAGCAATGCGCGTTTCATGCTACGACATTCAGTGAGAAAGATCTGGCAACTTTACATGATCAGTCCCACGTAGGATGGGAAGATGTGCAGCTGACAAGAGTGATAGATACGGCGGTGGTACATATTTTATGGAGGTAGCATATTCCAGTTCCACTTTATAATGGTATTCAAACTGATGTGATTATGCTGGCGGATACAGTTGTGGATATGATTTTTCTTTGCAGCACCAAACCTAGCTTTGATTTTTTTTTTTTTAATGCCAGTCCTGCTGTGTTTGCTTGAAAAGCATATGTTTCCCCTCCATCCTGCAATAGATACTGCCTTGCCCAGAAAGAAAGAACCAGCTGCAGACGCAGCTGGCTTGGTGCGACAGGCTAGCACGATGCACTAAGTGTCAGGAAGGATAAGTAAGGTCCTCTGGTGCCTTAGGGCTTGAGATTGTTTTTGTGACTTTCTTTTGAGTTTTTGTCCTGTTTGCAAAAGCTCCAAGGAATTACAACTGTAGGTTTCTTTTTACAGTCAATGAAAACATTAAGGTGATGTCTTTAGATACCTTTTTGCAGAATCTCCACAGAAAATGGACGTTCTGGTACATGAGGCTCTGTTCAATAAGCAGCATAGGCAGAACCATTTAGTGTGTTTAAGCCTGTGGCTTCAGATACCTTCCTGTTGCTTTGTTTCCCCGTACTGTAGTGTTCAAATCTAGTTACTTTCCTCTTAAGTACTAAATTAGGATAACTTAGTATGTTCAATTTCAGTATAATTTACAGCAGTGCAACAGGAATGGTGCGTGCCTGGTTAGTCCCTACCTTTTGACAACTGGAAAACAAAACTTCTGGAAGGATATTAGGAAGCAAAGACCTATTTATTTCTTAATGCACATTTTTCTTTGTCTGGTTCTTCCTATGAATTTTTTGCCTCCTTGAGATTAAATAGCACATTGTGATCTGGTGTTACAGCGTACTGATTTTTGAACTGTAAAGCTTTGTGTGATCTAGGTACCCAGAAAATTAATTGCAGAGTTGCCCTAGCTGGATGGCTAGGTGGGAAGGTGCACGTACCGAGGACCTGGCTTTTCACTGGATCAGGTTTTTCCAACTTGCTCACTGGATTCTGCTTTGGATGGTGTTTCAGAACTGCTGTGGTCTTGTTTTTTTCTCCATCCCCAAGCTTTTAAGAAGTGTCTTCTGAGGCACAGAGTTATGTGCAAAATTTTTTATTGCAGTTGCAGAAATGTCTAGGCAGTCTTTTGTACTGACATTCATTGTATTTGATAATGACCAAATTGATAGAGCAGTGGTTTTTACAAGTAGAAGTAATTAAAATGTTTATGCTTATAAAATTTTATGCTTTACAGTCTACGTGCTTCCTACCTTGCTGACATGTGAGAGAACTCCCAGTGTCTCTGATGACTGTCATCTCTGCCACGGTTTCTGATCACCCAGTTCTAGTGGTTTATTCCTTGATTTGCCAGTTCCCTGTGAGACACAGTGACATTGTAATCTTCCTTGAGGCTCTTAGTGAGAATAGCTGATATTTTACTGTGACTGTATCCCTGGACATGTTTCCCTAGGATTTAAATCTAGAACCGAATGCTCAGTATTAGAGTGTAGTTACTCTTCATTTATAGGAGGCTGATAATGGGGTTGGCTTTCTGTGGGTCTAACCTAATGGTTATTACCAATAGCTGAAAATCTGTACACATATTGCCTCCTCTGATCAATTCCCATATTCTGTCCTGCTGACAGGCTATTTTGTAGGCAATGAAGAAGTCAGAGGGTTCACGTTTGTTTAGTCAGCCTTTGAGTTCAAACAGCATGCATCAAGAAGTCTTAACTGGATTACCATTATAATGATAGATTTGTGCATTGTCAGTCCTAGAAAGTAACTTTGAAAGGCACCACGTGTGGAGAATTTCCAGAAAAGGTTCAAACCAACCAACTACAACCATGTTTTTCTTTATGGTACTAATGCTAGCACTGACCTTTGGCCTTTCCCTTCTGTTTTCTGTGTTGAGATTTCTTTTGGATGATTTTAAGCAACTCAGTATTTTAGTCTCTCCTAAGAGCTAAACTGTATGCTTTTCCTCCCATTTGGGGAGTAGTGGGACTTTGTTTTGCTGTTATCACAAGAGGGTGAGGACAAAGGATGATTTACAATAAGTATAAAATTTGTGTGTCTCAAGCAGGAATGAATGCAATAAAGACAGCAAGATAAAAAATGGGAAAAAAAAGAAAAAGCTGTTTTCAGTTTTAAGCGTATAGGAGCAGAGCTTTACTACTTCTGCACAGAGGGAGTGAATAGAGCTTTTGGTGTCATGTCCTACACTTACTTGTCGTACATTAATTAATTAACCAAAGATGCCACATTCCATTACAATGTTGAGAAATTCAATGGCAGTCACAAATATTGTGGAATTTGAGCTCAGATGTCTCCCATATTAGGTCTGACATTTATAGCACAGCATGAAATACGTAGAAGTTCTAAAGGGAGTGTAACAGAGCTCTTGGAAGACACAGCCAAGAGAAGTGCACTTGCTGCGCAGGAAAATAGAGGATTCTGCTTCTTTGTGGGATTTGTGTCTTGTCACAGAGGGAGCTTGTCATGGCTCCCCTGCTCAGAGGCTTTGTGGGAGAAGGGAGGGATATGGTGCATTTCAGTACGTGTGCATGCTTGTCTGTATGTTAAGCATTTTTCTGTCTTATATTCATTCACAGCTGTGATTAGTGCTCATCCCATCCATTCACTCGATAACCCTCACCATCATTTCCACTCCGGCAGCCTCGCTTCTCCAACTCGCAGCTATCTCCATCACCAGGTCAACCCGTGGCCGATTGGCACATCCATGTCCCATTCAGACAGGGCCAATTCCACAGGTGAGATATAAATGCGCAGGTAGATTTTGATTGTACTGGAACAATGAGTGAAATGTGGAATCAACAGCTGAAACTTAACTTGGTCAGTCACCATTTTGGTCTTAGGCCATGGAATGTGAACTGTCCCAAGATAACCTTCTTCCTTTCCTTGAGTCTCTTTGTGCTGAATGAAAATAAAATTAATTTTTGAGGTTTTTAGATAACAGCAGACAGCAACTAGCACTGTGTGTATGTGCTTCGGTAGGTGACCCATAGCATTTCCTGGTTTGTTGCCAATAAAAGACTGTGAGGAAGAATGGGAAAAAATACTTCCCTAAGAGGCAGAGGGATGAGTTTAAGTACAGACAATATTCTTGACAATTAGATTGAGTTTTCTGTAGACTGCTTCTCGTGTAGCTCAGATACTGAAACCTTTCAATAGGTGATAATGCCCTTGGAAAATGAGGCTTAATGTTTTATATACATACAACTTCAAATAGGAAGACTCCTTATTATAAAACCTTCAGCCCTGGAGTCTGAAACATCAGTTTACATCTAATTGGACTATTTAATGCGACAATAACTTTCCTAATTAGTTGTGTTTAAAAGTGAGACAGAACAAAAGTCCAGACTTTGTTACTGAGAGCTATTAGTTAATCCTCCTGAAGCACAAAGAAAATTGTGGTGTTTCCTGTGCGGCGTTTTTCAGGCTTGATGCACAATTTCTTGCGATAGTTTTTGTAATGTCTCCAGTTTTCTTAAAAATTCTGAAGCAACGGTATTGCTAAATTGCAAGTGGATAACATCCTGAGATGAAGTGAATTCTGAGTTTCTGTAGCTTAAGGTCTAAATTTTAGTTAAGTTGCCAGAGCCAACAGTGTTGTTTCCTGTTTCCTTCTGAAAACAATTCACAAGGGCACAAACACACAGACGATACGTTAGAGGCAGAGGTTTCTCTTGCTGTGTTTATGCTGCTGACGTGTCAGCTCTTGTCATCCAAATCTTTTCCTGCACGTGGTCTGATCAGGATCACAATGCCCTAAATTCAAGGCACCATCTTGTTCTCTGAGATGTGGGTGCAGCTGCTGCAATCAGCCAAATGAAGCCTGGGATTTCATTTCAGTTTTCAGCAAGTAAATCTACCTCAGAAAACAGAAAAAAAAGGGCTCTTCTGTATGCACTTTAGTGATATACGCAGAACATATACCTATATAAGAATTCCTGTGTTGTGAAATACTGAAGTGTAAAATGAGACTGAAGATTTGTGTTCCGTGCTGTTCGTCTGAGGGCCAGGCTGCTGTCTTCTTACACGTAGCTGTTCCCATACAAAGCTGTTGATTTGGTATTATACCTGTGGACTCATTCAGTTCTCCAGCTTATTTTGTTATTGAATAGCTGTTGCCGTTCACTCTACAACTGGACAGTTACATGGAACTGGTGTTATTTGCTACACAGCTGACTTGTGAATTCGCTTCTTAGCTTATAGCAGCAATCTTGGGAATGGTGCTTGTAAACACTACTGCTTTGTTCCCATGTGACCACAGAGAAAATTTCTGTAAAAGGAAATAAACCACATCTTTTTGTCTGTTGTAGAATCTGTTCGAAACACACCTAGCACGGACACCATGCCAGCTTCCTCCTCTCAGACATGTGCTGACCATCAGGATCCCGAAAGCACCACGGGAGCTTATCTGGCTAATGCACAAGAGGAGGATTCAGCTCAGAACCTCCCCACGGCACATGTCCGTCCTTCTCACCCGCTGAAGAGTTTTGCAGTGCCAGCAGTCCCACCAGCTGGTTCCACGTATGACCCTGCATTGCCAAGCACCCCGTTACTGACTCAGCAAGGTGAGCACGGGAAAACTTGCCAGAGACACTTGTCAGACAGAGAAAGAAAGGAGATTTTAAGCAGAAAATGATAGGGAGAGTTGGGTGTCAAAGGAAACATGTCAGACGCTGGACTGAATTTTTTTGTTATAATTTTCAAGGCCCTTTTCAGTACATAGATTAACTAGACAAAAATTCAAATTCAGCGTTTCATTATTTGAAGCGTTCATTTTCCTCTATTCTAATAGAATCCTTTTTATTCTCCTACTTCCAAGAGCTTTCTGAATAGGCGAATACTAATTAACTGAGGCATAACTAGATAACAATTTCTTTTAAGCTCCTAACCATCCCGTTCACTCGGTGAAGACTGCGTCAATTGGGACCTTAGGAAGAACTCGACCTCCTATGCCAGTGGTAGTTCCCAGTGCCCCTGACGTGCAGGAGACCACCAGGATGCTCGAGGACTCGGAAAGCGTAGGTACTCTTACACTGCCAGCAGCTTCGTTTGGCAGTGCGTATCAAAACAGTGAATCTCTGTGTGTATGATCGTTGTAAACTTCAGTAATGACTGCACTGAGACTTTCAAAGGCAGAGGATAATGAGGCTTCTGACTTCCACCAAGTGCCATTGCCTGTTAACCCACATAAAAAAAAATCTAGTGCCAAAACCTTCTACACAAGGGTGTGAATTCAGAGAATAAGCACATAAATGCAGGTATTAGTAGTACTTTCTAAATCTGAAAGTTACCTGTGAGCATACCTCTGTTTCTCATTATGTACCACTAAACAGACGCAGTGCTTCCATCTATTCCAGTCCACAAGGCCCACTGAGTCAAAAACTGATAAACATCCAGCAACATTTTGGCTGTCCTGAAGATATTAGCTGAACATAAAGTAATGGTCTCACAACTACAAGAAGGGAGTAAAGCCAGATACCACCTGTAGCAGTAGTCTTCTCATTTTTTACAATACATAGCACCTAATGGAGTTTGAATTTATGACCTGGGCTTCAATACACAAGGTTCTGTATCGGAGCTGTAAAAGTTTCCCTGCACATCTTTTTTTGGCTTATCTTGATGTAAAAAGCATCTTTGTTCACAGAGCTGAAGGCCTCCAATGGTGCCACTTGCTCTTCTGTACAGCTTAACATGTTGTGTTCACACTCACTTTGAGAGGTCATTTTTTTCTATCTGTTTTGCGAGCACACTGTACCTGGATCCTTTTAAAGTCCTGCAGCTGCAGCTTCCTGTGCTGTTCCATAGCCACTAAAGCATCCAGAGTGTCAGTGTGAATGAAAAACTTGGTGTTAAAGCCAAAACATTTAATTAAAGCCATGATCCCAAATATTTAGATTTCACTCTTGTGAAAGTGTTCTGGCTTTCTGGGAAAAATGCAACTATTGAGCTCTTTGTAAATAGACAGCTTTTAAGAGGTGAGGATCTTCCAGGTGTCAGGCAAGAGCTATTTCTTTTGAAATCGCAGGCCAAGAAGTTACTATATTAGCTATTGTATTACTGTTACAGGAAATGCTCATTTTGAATCATTGTTTTTTTCATGTTTCCTTTTTCTCCCATGCCTTTGTCACACTGTTGTTGTCTCTAATTCATCCTCTTGGTTTTACTTCCATATGCGCTGAACTCTAGAGATTATATGCATGCTTGATCTAGTATACTTTCACTCCTCTTTCTATTTGTCACTCCTATCTTACTTGTTTATTTAGGGTTGGTACCAAAATACTTATTAGTTATGCATCAATTAAATTTATAACTTAAATATATTCATGAATAAGTTTATTAATAAAGTAGTACACTACAAAGTCATCATGCACACTTTAAATGCTAGCTAAGTTATGAGTTTTAGGAATTAGTTAGGATTAGAAGGTGATTTGAATTGATTTAGCCCTTATGAGAGGAGTAAGTCTGAATACTTCCAGCTCACTAATATTTATCATTGCCAATAGCTGGCAGATAACGTGTTAGACGCAGGACGGAGAGGACATCTCTGGTACAAAAGAGTCTAGATTTGCTTGGTAAACCAAAAGCGGCTGCAGTGCTCATTTCTGCTTAAATGAAAGAAGAGGTTTGTATCTAAGAGCACGGCAGTGAGATCACACTGCCAGGTTTGAGCACTCCAGTTTAGGGGTACACAGTCAGCGGAGCAGTAGCTTTAATACTAGGCTCTAGCTAGAAGGTCTAATAATGGGCCTCAATTATATAAAGCAGAAATGATCACACAGGAGTTCTGCGGCTCCTGATTTGGCACTAGCAGAGCTGGTACTGGAATACCACGAGCAGCCTGGCTTGCCTTCTATGAAAAAAATGTTGAGAGAGTGAAGAGGGTTTGGAGAAATGCTCCAAGAACATGCGTGGTTGAAAACTACACAATACAGGGAAAGACTTGGCTTCGAAAAAGTTTTGAGATGAACCAGTTCATGGTATCTGTCTATGTACCTGTATAGATTACAGAATTACAATAGCTGAAGCTAAGCAATTGAGGCTAAAAATGGAGTATGATCTTTTTAGCAAGCCTAAGTGTGTTTTAAAACAATTTTACCTGTGTGATTTTTTTCAACGTTTTTTCCAATCAAGCTAGGATGCTTTTTCTAAAATACCTACTTCGGTTCAAAGGCAGCTGTTACCTTGAGGCAGGAACTGACACAGATAAAATAGATAAGATGATCACAGGTTTACAGTCAGTTAAACCATAAATCACTATTGCAAAAAGATGTGCATTTAAAATAGAGCGTTATTCAAAGTATTAGTTCTATAACTCTCAGTAAATCTGCTTCTGCTTATTTGTGTGTCAGAGCCACAAGCTACACTAGAATCACTGACCACTTCTTATTCCTTACTCTGTCCCTCTCCAAAGACTGCATGTCACCTTGTCAGTAACTCTTTCCATCTCCCACAGAATTATGAACCAGATGAGCTGACCAAAGAGATGGCCCACCTGGAAGGACTTATGAAGGACCTTAATGCCATCACTACGGCATGACCACCTTCACCAGGACATGACTCCAAATCGTATCACAAGTCTTGGGACTCAGCCTTGGAATGCAAGGAATTGTACAGAGAACAAAAAATACAGAAAAAGAGGGACAGCACATTGAGAGCATTCACAGATAGCAAATGAACCAACTGGTGCATTTGTGCTACAGCTGGTCGAAGAGAGATGACCTTTCTTGTCATCATCCTGCAATGAAGTCATTGCCAAGTTGAATTCCATTTACCTGCTGAGACCATGCAGGATGGGACGCATCAGGCTGAAATCTAGCATCCAGACAAAAGGAAAAAAAAGTGGACTTCACATTTTTTTTCTGGTCAGGTTTTGTCTCAGTGGTGTGATTGCCCTGCCTTTTCAGTGTTGGACATTTGCATTTATGTACAATTTTGTGTTTTTATTTTATCTTTTTTTTTAATAAAAAGGAAAAAACTAATGTAATCAAAAAAAAAAGGAGAAACTATTGTTTTCCACAGCCTAGACTGACATTTGACTGCTTGTTGTATTGTGTATGAAAATTCATTGCCAGTGTGGGTTGTTCTGTTTGTTTTTTATTCTGCGTATAATTACGTCCCCTTCTGGCAGTTAATCCATGGCCTTTTGGGATGCTGCACTGCTATTTGTAAGCTTTTTTTTATTATTATTTTTATATTATAATTATTAAAAGCCTGACTTTCTCCTCTCATCACTGTGAGATTACCAGTCTGTTTGAATTGAAATGTAATTTGAAAGGCTTGTTTGTCGCTTTTTGTGCAGTTTCAATATTTTGAGTGGGGAAAAGTAGATGGGGAAGGGGAGGGGATCCAGTGGGAGGTTTCATTATTGTTGTTTTCCTGTCTTTCTACATTGACTCGAAAGACTGAAGAAAATGAAAGCATCTTCTGTAACGTCCTTCCTTGTAACTTCAGCATACTGTGTCTCTGGTTACTGAATTGCAGTGAGAGTCATTTAGAAACATTAAAAACAATACTCCTTTAAAGTAGGGTTCCTTATGTTTAGATGACACTACAGCTTATTTTGGCATCAGTGCTCTGTTTTGTTGTTGTTAGGTTAAAGACCGCATCATGAAACTAAAGTGCAGATTAACGCTCATGAAGCACGGAGAACTTGGCACAGGCAGCAGCGCCCAGGTGCAGCACTTCGCTGCTGGTGCTGCAGAGGTTTGAGCGACCTGGCCCTCCTCAAGCAGAGAGCTGTGGACCTCTTCTAAGCATTTTACGCCATGCCTTTGAGAACACATCGTGTCCACAAGATCTTTCAGCAGCACATCCAACCCCAGTGCAATTTCTCTGTCCCAGGCCATTTGAACAAGAATCCTTCTAGGGATTCTTGAGAGACATAAGCAAGGCAAAATGTATTTTTTTACACTTTTAAAACCATTTGAAAAGAAAAACAGTATTAGCAACTCAGGTGCTGTTCACATTATCTGTCTAGAAAGGAAGGAAAGTTAAAAGGGAACTCCTATATGAGGGAAAGGAAAAGCTTTTTTATTTTCTCATTAGTATCATTGCTTGGCTCTGCCATACTCTGTGAGGAGGAATGGCATAAAAGGAGACTATTTCAGTGAGAAAAATAAACAAAACCCATCTGCCCAAGAACCTTGTGTGTATTTTCACTTTTAAGATACAATGAAAGAAAACCCCAAACTTACTGATAATTCATGTCGGGACTCCGTTCCTCCTGAGCAATGGGATTTCTAGCTTGGAAGCTTGGCATTAACGATGGAGGCAGTGCAGGTGGCAGGCGGTTCAGATGCAGGGCACTTCTAATGTTGTCCAGAGCTCCTCAGCTAGACAGCTGCACCTGCTGGAACAGAACAGGAGATACCAGGATCTGTTTTTAAGTTTAAAACAAAAAAATTGATTGCTTCCCACCCCCTCCTTATTGGCTATTTAATGGATATTTTGCTACAGCTAAAGCTCTGGGCCCATTTTCTTAATCCCCGTCACAAAAAGAGAGCCCATGAATCATTCTGGAGAGCAGCAGGGGTTCGGGCTGTAGTTTTACTTCCTTTCTTTTCCTGGACTTTTTGTGTCGTCATTTCTAGCACATTTGCTGGATTTATTTATTATTTGAGGGAAGGGAGGGAATCAATTGGAGCACCGTGGGCCACCTGGAAAATTGATGTTTGGACTTTTAATCAATACAATTCAGGGCAAAATAAGCTACAGAATATGTATTTAAATAATAAAATACACACCTTGTCCTGAAAGGAAGGGTGTATGTTTTCCTTTGCCTATTTTTTACCTATACCCAAAGAAATAGCATCTTACATACACAGTATTCTTAGCTGGTGGGTCTTTGTGAATATTACTTATGTATAACACCATGAATGTTAATATTGTCATTGAATTTGGGGAGGGGAATATTTTTAATGATAAAACAACTGTTCAAAGTTGGTTTTTTAAGGTTAAACTAAAAAAACATTTATTCAATTCAGTGTACAATCTGTATTGCACTTTTTCACATTTTAATGCTACGTTTTCTTACATATCCTGTGATTTTAAATTTGGACATTGTGTATTCTTGTAGTGTCATAGTCGAGCTGTAAAGTGGCAGCTTCCCTCAGAGAGATTTGGGGAAAAAAAAACTGTATATTGTTTTATGATTCTCATGTAGAATAATTTGGAGGACTGCTGTAGACATCTACTTTTCTGTAGAATTTTTTTGCTTTTCTGTAGTATTTGCTGTATACTCTATGGCTTTTTTTAATAACTTCATGTTTATTATTTTGTATTGGACATCCAATACACTTTTTTTAATCCAATCAAGTTCTGGTCTGCTTGGAGAGTTTGTTCTCTTTTCAACTATTCCTCTACCTTGTTTTCTTAATCAAGGTGGTGACCAGGTTTGGGATTTTACTCGCACCTTTTTTGCTGTGGTTTGTCAGGTTGCTTCCTCCAGAGAAAGAAGAGGAATAGGAGGACACCATTAACACCATTATTCCCACCCCTACACAGGTGTGGAGCATGATGTAGTGTCTTCCTGGCTAACTCCTCCCTCCCCTCTGTTTCCAAGCGCAATAGCAAAAGATACCATCTTCTAACAAGCAAGTCTCAGGAAAGTAGGATTTCAAGCCAGTGGAAGTATGTTTCAGAAAGGAACCTTAGTAAGCCAGTAAATCACAGAAAAACAATAATATAAATCCTTGAATATAGCACTCAAAGTGCTGTAAGGGATATCCTTGTTTTTACCTTCACGCTTACTCCACTCTCCAATACTTAAGAGACTCGCTGATCATCAGTCTCTTCCCCACAAGCCAGCCAGTTCCCCTAATTACTGGTGTCTCATGTTCTTGAGGGCATTAGACCCTTCCTCATCCTGACCTCTGCAAATGAGTACAAGCTACTGCATGGCTTTGCACTCCCTTCCCCCAGCTCTATTTTGCTAGGCAGGTTCTAGTGTTCTCTCCAAACTTTTGCAACCATGCTGAGGTCTTGGGTGGGAACTGGGCCCCCACAGTTATGAAGGAAGGCCGTGCCCCTGCAGCTGGGCAGGGGCCTCTCAGCCAGGCAAGAGTTGGTGGGAGGTGTAAAGGACCTGGGAACGAAGGTGTTAGTGATTAAGTTGGGAGTGCCACAAGGCACAGCTGAGATGCAGACACAGAGTTGACACAGCAGAAAAATGTGACCTTTATTTACTAACCTCTGGCTTTGGAAGTGAAAGACCATTTCTTACTTGGCCAGCGCAGCTAATTTGCTCTGGTACTCGCATTGCAGGGCAAGCCAGATGAAAGGTGGCAGTTTTATGAGGGCCACGTAGTCTGTTGTAAGGCAGGTGGAAGTAACACATGCTGTGACTTGTGCCCTTCTGCACGCTGGGCAGTACACGGCAGGGACACTAGATGGCAGCGATGACTTGCTGGTAAGCAAAGCAAAACCACAAATACACCATTTTTGCATCTACCTGGAAGAGACTGTTTCTCTTCAGCCTACATTAATTAAGGAGACTGAAATTAGTGATGCTCTTTTGTTAGCAGCAGCATAGTAATGAGCGCCTGCAGCAAACTAGGTTTCTTCATGCCTCACTGTGTCCTTCCTTGATAGCATTTATGCTTCCAACATAGGCATAAATGTTTGACTTGCAGCAACTCAAACACCTTTGGTAAATTGGTGCAACACTTGCAGACTTCTCCGATTAAAAGCAGCCTCCTGTCTTAAGGCAGGACTTAAGACTGGCTTTAAACTAACAGCAAGTCAACGTTCATCTCAAATGAGATCATTCCTATGAAGGCACGACGTGATTTTAACTAAATTGCCTTGCCCAAAGCCATTAAACCAGCACAACTTTTCTGCAGGGGCTGCTCTCCCCTAACTGAACACAGGGTTTGGTCAGTAATGCCTGCCCTTACTGCACAGAGGATGGTGGCTCCTGGAGCCTGCCTTTTTAACAGGCAAGAAAAGCCTGAGTGTGATAGCTTGCCTGGGAGGTGAACCCAATACAATGAAGGGGAGCAAAAAAAACTTGCTCTAGGGGACAGTGTCCTGAACCAGTCAGCTCAGCCCCCTGATCAGGGCTCCCTACACATGCAGTTGCCAGGCCCATTTCCCCTCTACAGGCACGCCTGGCAGCAGTTGCACTTGAACAAGAACCTATCCCCTCTCCTCCAGGGGAGGGGGATTTAGTGTTTTTTGTTTGTTTTTGTTTTTTTTTTTTCAGTTATTCCCCATTTTCAGCTCCTGTTGCCCCACCTTCTTCCCTCAGTTCCCATCTCTCCCCAGATCCTTCTCTCTTCTGCTGCCATTCCTCCAGACCTCCCTCTCTGTAGGGACAGTGGCCAAGAAAGACAACTCTCAGAGGGCTGCAATTTAGAGCAAATGCTAAGAAATCGCCAAGGAAAATTAGGAGGAAATTCTCTATTCCCCAGCCTGGCTGTCTCAGGACACCCCACCCTCTGTCAGCTGCCAAACAGGAGGGGAGTGCTGCTCTGGTATCTGCAAACCCTGCTCACATGAACCAGGCTCAGCACAGCCATGGTTAAAACTGCCTGCAGCAACCCCACTGCTGCAAAGGCTGGGAGAATTAAACGAGACATGCTAGAGATGTAGCAATAAATTCATCATGTTAACTTAATCCAAACCAGGACTACTCACTCCTAGCATGCTCCAGACAAGGGGAAAGTACCCACTGGACCATGCCTGGTGGTTTTGCGGCATCCCTTTCAGTTTAGGCTGTCAGCACATCCAGCTCCTGTACTTCCATCACTCTGTCAGGGTGGGGTGAGGTCCTCTGTCCTGGGCTTCAGGCCTGAGGGGGAAAGGAGCGACCCCCGTCACTGTCCCTGGCCGGCAGAGCCCTTGCAGGCAGAGCTGGGAGCGGGTTGGAAAGTGCTGGCCCGCCTGTCTCACAGGGAGGGCAAGAGGAAGGAGCTTCCCCAGGGAAACTGGGGGCAGCCACGTGCCTGAAAGCCCCTTCCCACCCTGCATCCTCCCCAAGGCCGACCTCCCAGCCTCCTTGCACACGAGGAACACACCAGGCCACATTTCTCCTCCGTGGGCACCATCACCATGGGAACTGCATCCACTTAACTCAGCCAAGCTCTGTGCTGACGGTGGCTTCCCTCCAGCGCAGGGGTTCCCCTGCAGCTGCTGCGAGGCAGAGCTGGTCACGCACTGCTCTGAGCCACCTCCTGCCTGCCCACAGTGAGGCTTTGGAGCCTTGTGCCCCAAAAATAAAGAAATCTGTGGCTGCCAGGGAAACCAGCACCTCTTCCTGGTCCTGTCTGTCCATCAGCAGCCCTGAGCGTCGAGGGCTGCCACTGTGTTATCAGTGTTGTGGGAGTGTTGCTGCTGGCCCCCAGCAGGGCCACCTCCAAAACGCTCTCAGCCCCAGGCAACAGGACTGCTCTGGCAGTCACGTTTTGCCCTCCTCATCCCAGGTTTCCCCCATATCTGCCTGTCCCTGCTGCAGTATTGCTCCAGCCTTGCGGCCCTCACAAGATCTCCACACCCAAGGGACCCAGCCCCACAATGAGGTGGGGCACAGGGGCTCCTGGGGCTGACTTCCCTGATCCTACAGCATTCGCTGGCCCCCATTACCCCCAGATAAACACGGTGCTTCTTCCCAGCTCAGCCTGCTTCCAGCCACTTAATACCAAGCCTACAGCCTTTCCACAAGCTCCTGGTGCTGCCCCTTCATGAGCTCCAGCAGCCTTGCTCCTACCAGAGCTGAGCAGGGCCACCCACACCCCCAAAAGTGGGCTGCAACTAGGGAGCCACCCCCAAAATCCCCACTGCTGCTCTTACCTAGCCAGGCCTAGAGGAACCCTCCACTCCCTGCAAGAAGAGGAGCCGGCCCCTTGCCCCCAGGTGTTTCCTATCTCCCTCCCCCGGCCCCTTCCCAGGTGCTGAGCATTGATCCAGGTGCCTAACTCAGCACTGGGGGCTGGTTCTGTTTTCCAAGCCAGCCCGGCTTGCTTGCAGGTGGGCCTGGAGAGCTGGGGCTTAGCATCAGAGGATGAAGGTTGGGGTGGGGGCAGCTATTTCCAGCCTGCGGTGATTTAGGAGCTGTGTGAGATGTGCTCCGAGGCACTGACACTGAGGAAAACGCAGCGAGCAAACAACAGCATCACGAATAACGTGATGGATGCTGCGCCCCCGGTGCTTCTGACTCACGGGCTCCCAGGGGATATCCCTGACTCCCCAGGACAGGCAGCTGCTTGTTTTCATACTGCTTGAACCCAAATCCTCTGATTTTGGAGACGGTTTTGCTTGGGGATGAAAACAATGTGTGTCATGTGTCATTGCATAAGTGCCTCCAGGTGCCCCTGCTGGTCCCTGGGGCATCTGCAGCTCCTGTAGGTGCTCTCTGGGGTCTTCTTGGTAGAGCTGATTAAAAGCTGCAGGTTAAGCATCCTCCCAGAGCTAGGTGTGCATCTCGTCCATTGCCACAGCTTCTCCAGGAGCACAAGCCTTATAATGACATGAAATATCAAGTTGTCCTGGCACTCGATTTTTGCCACAAAACATGAGCCGCAAGAGAGGGCTGAGGCAGCAGGGAAAAGGCCAATAATCCATCAGGGGCAGTGCTCCTGCCTGGCAGGAGCTACAGACACAGAGCAGGCCAGCAGCGTGTGTCCCCAGGCACCATGTTCCCCCTCCCCAGGCCGGGGTGCTGTGCCCCTCACAGTGCAGGGGAAGGTGCAGAAATGCTCACAAAGGAGCAGTGCTGAAGCCCTGTCCTCTATGCTTCCTGCCACCCCCCAAGAACAAGAAGTCACTCCGGGGTCCCTCCTACCTCCACTGGGTTTGCTGCAGCAGTGCCAGGCCACTGACAGCACCAGAGATAGCAAAGAGCGGCTCCCATCCCCAGTGAGCCCCTCCAGGGGCCGTGCCGGCCCCCGCAGCGCGGGGAGAGGCTTGTCAGCACCGAGCCTCTGCGGAAAGGAGCTGGCAGTGATGGGTATGCATGGGGACAGAGCTGACAGCAGCCTTTGGCTGCAGCAGGAGGCCAGTGTGAGTGGACAGGGCACCAGAGAGGCAGTGCTGGGCCTGGGGAGGGCAAGTGGCTGTGCCCTCCTGCCAGCCGCCCATGGCACCTCCAATGGAGCTGGAGGGGCAGAGCAAGCGTGCTCATCCTGAAAGCTGTGCGTGGGCAAGCCCCAGCCACGCCCATCACAGCTGAGGAAGGCAGGTGCATAAAAAAATTAAAATAAAGGGAGGTGAGGGGAATAACCCAGAAGAGCTGTCTAATTTGCAGCACAGTCAGGGAGAGCAGCTTCCCAGGGACGGGAAGGTTGAGGCATGCAGAGCTGGAGATGCTGTTAACGCCTTCCTGCCTGGTGCTGCCTGCAGCCTTAGGCAGCTCCCGTTCCCCTCCCAGGAGCCAGGCAGGGTTCCCAAGTCTGGTCCCCTCCACTGGGGGGATTTTGGAGGAGGCGGCTGGCCCTGAGCATGCTGCAGTAGCCACAGCTCATGCTGGGCAAGAGATTGCCCAGGAAGTCCTGTGAAGGGCCTGCTGTTTGCTGGGCTCCCACTATAAGCTATCAAGCTGCTGTTTCTCCTCCATGAACATGAAAGAGCATCTACCTCTTCCCAATGACTTCAGTCAGTGTCTTTTCTAATCAGGTGCCTGCTAAGAGGTGGACTTGAGCAGAGCAGTCATTGCTAGTGATTAGGGTCAGCTGGTAGCTAGAGGCTGAAAGGCAGCTGGTTTGCAATCACTCCTTAAAAAGAGTAAAAAAAAAAATCAATCTACCTTCCTGCAAATTTTAAGTGGCATAATAAAGTTAGGATTTTTTTTTTTTCCTTTAATTTGTCAGGGGTAGACAGTACCATACTCAGCTCCCTGGAAATCACAGCCTAAAGTGAAAGTTTAGGTTCAGTGTGCTGGAATTAGTGAGCAAATGAGTCAGTGGCAAAAGGCAATGTGCATGTGTGAAAATTCACCCCCCTTTTCACCAGCAGGGAAAAAGCCAGCAGGCAGCCAGGGGATTTGTCTGAAGATGCCTTGCCAAGGCCGACAGCAGTCCCTTGGGATCTCTGGGAGCAGAGCACAAGCTCTGGCAGGGAGACCTCCTCTTCCCATCAGGTGCTGACAGCCAAGGCGATGCACTGGCAAGGGGATAGCATTGCTCACCATGTGCCTACAAGGCTTGGCTTATTTTCTGCAGGTTTCTGAGCGTGGGTTTGAGCCCAGAAGCCAAACAGGCAGCGGTCACACCCTGGTGGAGGGGGTCTAAGGCACACACAACACCCGGCATGGCTCCAGGTGGGGCAGGGGGGCAAACAGGGGACACAGTGCTACGGGGCGCACTGCGAGGGCTCTCCCAGCTGCCTCGTGCAGAGGGCCTGTGAGGATGAAGCTCTCTGGGGCTTGGAGAGGTGGCTGCCACCCAGCAGTGCTGGGCGGGAAGAATTACCTGCAAGGGGAAAGGTGCTGCCTGCCTCCTCGGGTGCTGTCTCCGGCTCAGCAGCCGTGAAGCTCTCACACTGCCCTCGCCTACGGGAAGCAGAAAATCCTGGTCAGCTTTTCACCGGGGCTCATGAGGAGCCAGCCCTGGCCCCTCGCCCTTCCCTCCCTGGGCTTCCCCAGCCACTTTGCTCCCTCCCTGTACCCCCCCGAGGCTGTGTTCCTGCTCTGTACCCCTGTCCCAGCGAGGTACATGGCAGAGGTGGGCTGGCCTGGAAAGATTTTTGCCCATCACATCACCTGAGGGTATGAACCTCTTGCCTGGATGCTTTTTCCTCCTGCTTCTGCCTGAAGGTGGCAGGGCAGCAGACGGCAAGGGGGCCTAGAGCAGGCCTAGGCCTGGGGGCCTAGAGCAAAGTTAATTTGGATTTTATCTGCTGTGGGTTGCACTTGGGTGGGAGCGTTGCCTTGTGGCTCGTTTCCCTTCCACATCCCACAGAGCAGCAGGGACGCAGAGCCTGGCCCACGCAGTGTGCAGGTCAGTGGTCCCGTGGGCAGGCAGGTACGTGCTTGGCCCCAGAGGCTATGTGGAGTGACCAAGTGAGTGCTGACATCAGGATGTGGTTTTCTTTACTTTAAATAAAATATACGCTATGATGTACTCATTTATTTAAAGCAGTGGTTCCGACCTTGGTGTCTCCCCCAGCAAGGATAAAGGTGCAACTGCCTTCTCCTTCCCCAGGGCATGCACTAGAGCACCCTGTAGGCACCCTGTGGCCTCCTGCGCTCGCCAGCACCATGCTGCGAGCTCCTGGGGTTTGCAGCGGGGAGAAAAAAAAGGACTCAGCTGTTTGCCTGCACAAACCCAGCCCTTGCCCCTTCTCAGTGCAGCTTTGGCCTCATTTTCCTCCCCCACCACTTTGGGCTAATCTCCCCCCTACCCCAAGATCTCTCCTTGGGAGGTGAGTGGGGCAGGCAGCCAGGCTGGAACCATTTTCTGGGACAAGGGAGAAATCACAAAAGCTGAGATCCTGCCTTCTCCTGCTCCGAGTCCCCACCCCAGCGGACTGGGTCTCCACAGGGCACTGCAGAGAGGTAGTGGAGAAACCACCCTGTTTGATGGGAGGGTGACTTGGCTCTGGTACCTGAACAGTTTCTTCCTGACTGCCGGTGCGTACCACGAAGTCCCAGTTCAGTCTCGAGTCCTTTCAGTAAGATAAGGAGGCAGCAGTGCATATGCTAAACCAGTCAAGCCCTTCCAAGCCCTTCCTTCCTTCATGAAAAGCCTGGAAGTTTCCAAATCTTCTGTGAAGTATAATTAATTTTCTTTTATGTTTTGATAGGGCAGGACTGACTCCCAGCCCATTTCCTCTGTAATGCTAATGGCATGCAAAATAAGACAGCCTGGAACAGGCATTTATTTTGAAAGGTAAACCAAATATTTTACTGCCTGCACTTCTCTCTGTGAAACCCAGGAGAACTGACCTTCCAGGGCAGAGCCATCTGGTTTCCAGGGAATGGCATTTTCTGATGAAAAGGTTTGGTTTGCTCTTTCCTCACCAGCTCTGCTCATTTACAGCCAGACAAGGTCAGAGGATTGTTGGAGGGAGACCATCAGGGTCCCCTATTTTCCTGTACCATCAGAAGCACAAGGAGAGAGCAAAAAGGAGCATCCTGCATGGCTTGTGCTGCACTGTGTTGGTGGAAGTGTGTGCAAGTCCCTGAGCATCCTTCTCTGCAAAATACTGATTTCATTCACAGCCCGTCCTGGTTTCAGGTAGGACAGAGTTAATTTTCCTCCTAGTAGCTGGTAGGGTGCTATGTTTTGGATTAGAATGAGAAGAGCGCTGATAACATGCTGATGTTTTAATTGTTGTAGAGCAGTGCTTACACCAAGCCAAGGACTTTTCAGCTTCTCGCTCTGTCCTGCTAGCGAGCAGGCTGGGGGTGCAGCAGGAGCTGGGAGGGGACAGACCCAGGACAGCTGACCCAAACTGGCCAAAGGGGTATTCCATACCATCTGACGTCATGCTGAACAATATATAGGGGTGGCTAGCCGGGGTGGAGGGGGGGCCGGCTGCTCGGGGATGGGCTGGGCATCGGTCAACGGGTGGTGAGCAATTGCATTGTGCATCACTTATTTCGTACACATTATTACTATTAATACTATTATTATTATTATTATTGTTGTTATTATTTTTCCTGTCTTAATAAACTGTCTTTATCTCAACTCACAGACTTCACTTTCCCGTTTCTCTCCCCCATCCACAGCAAACGGCTGTGTGGTGTTTGGCTGCCAGCCGGGCTAAACCACAACACAGCCTTTGGGCTCCTGTTCATTTATTTACTTTTTTATGCCATCTCTGGCATTGGGAGTCCTGATTAAAGAACATCCAGGACCTTGTTCTCATCCCGCCAGGGAGGACACACTGCTCACGTGCTAGCAATTAAAGCCTTCCAGAGGCTGGGTGAGCTGTAAGGTTAGAGGGCTAAATGCAGTCATGGGATGAGAAGGAACCAAGGCAATGAGATGTCAGAGAAAGAAAACTGAACGTGAGCCGATCAGCAAGGCAGCGGGGAGGCTCCTGGTGCAGGGAGGAGGATGTCCAGCTGCACCTCGCTGCCACAGGCTGCAGGACACGCCAGCAGCTGGGCTGCTTTGCTCCGTGTTCGCCGGGCTCTGAGGAAGGGGCACGAGGCCATACAGCTCCGGTGTGAATTACTGACCCCAGCAATCCATTTTGTGCCCATTTCCTAGACTGGGTTTGGACAAAGACTCAAAAAGGATCTCAGAGGAGTGAAATGAAAGATAAGGCTGTGAAGTGAAAGATAAGGCTTGAGGCTAGTTTTACCTTCCAAAAATACATCAGGTCCTGACTCTGGCATCATCACCCAGCTTAAGTTACGACTTGGAAATGGTGACTTCTTGTCCAGATTTTCATCCTCTTTCTGTGATAGTCCCGATTCCAAGTTGTTAACTTTTGCATCCTGTGGTAAGGCTCCCTGAGCTCTTCTCTGAGGCTCACAAAGTCAGCCAGAGATTCCAGATCTGTCAGTACTGTGAAGGAATCTCGTACACTTTTAGCAAAACAACTGGCAGGTTTCTCCTTTGCACTGCTAAAAATTAACGTGTAGGCAAAAGTGTAGACATTTTACCGTCAGTGGCTTACCATACACTGCCTACAGGCGTGAGTGAGGTGGAGATGTGGCAGCAGGTAAACACGCCACCGAAGTTGTGAAAACAGGAGGAAAATACAGATAGGAAGCAAGACAAAACCTTTCATCGTACCTCTCCAGTAGGGCAGAGAGGGCTGAAATGCCACACGAGTTGTTTTTTTCTTGAAACCTCCTCCCACAGTGCCTAAATTTCAACACTCAAAGCAGACAGCAAGTCAGAGGGCTGGGTTTTTACTTTTTTATTTACTAAGGTTTTTATTGTGTGTTTTATATTGCAAACCCCACCCCTAGAACTCTTCCCTCCCTTCTCCCCAAAATAAAACAAAAAATAACAATAATAATTAATATAGTTCCACCTACTGAGACAAGCCTAGTGTTGACTGGGGTCCAGTCAGAGTAACTCAATATTGGCTACTGCACCGCTAAGAACTGGAAAATCAAACAGCACCCCCATGAAAATCAAAGCAAAGGAACCCAACCGAACGCAGCATGTTCACCGGCCTGGTGGAAGGAACGCACGTCTACCAGAGACAGCCCTCAGGGTGTTTCTGTGCACCTCCATTTGTCTGAGTGTCCACAGGGGTTGTTGAGATTCAAGTACCAATGCAGCAGTCACAGGACAGTCATCCACGAGGGCTTGGCATTGCTGGGCTGAAGACCTTTCCCACCCGCTTGTATCGAATTCCCCAGACCCAAACAGCTTAAATCCCAACCTCTTGAGATGTTCGCTCTAGGGGGCCCTCTAGCATACGGGGAAAAAAGGTTGTTAAAACAAATATAATACTTGAAAGGATATCATGAGTCTTCCTCTAGGAACTCGTACCTTTGAACTTATGAGAGGGTCTGTGACTCTGCTTCAATTCCGTCAACTGGTTCTGTTTCAAGATGAACCTGTACATGTTTTGGAAAAGCGGGATCTATGCGTTACAATTATCACCTGCCAATCAGTCCTACAGGAGGGTCAAAACTGACATGTATTTTAAAACTAGGAGATACATATATATATAAATGTGTGTGTGTGTGTGTGTGTGTGTATGTGTGTGTGCGTGCTTACACATGTGCATAAATAGACTACATATGTGTATAACTGTATACTATATATATATAAAAGCATGTGTGTATATATAGATATATATATAAAAATCTATACACACACACACCCCTCCCTCCACACACACTCACACATACATAGTTGTATGTAGCTAGTACAAAAAAACATTTCTAGAGCTCCCCTGACCCTTTAAGGAAGACCAAAGCTGATTACATCTGAATTCTGAGCCACCAAAGCACGTTGAAGCAAGAGTGCCCAGTAATGCTTGCAGCAACATTCAAGATACAGGCACATGTCAAGAGTTTTGCAAACAATTCGGTATAAAAATGAACTGTCAGCCAGTGGTTTGGGGGGAAGGAGGTAAGAGAGGGGGTTGTATGGACCTGTATCGTTACTGTGATAATATTAAGTTTTTTGGCACTGCTGCGTGAAGTTCTGCTTTCCCTCTGTGGGCTGGAGGGACTCCAAGATAGCTAGAAACAGAGGGAAGCCGGACAAGTGTTTCTAACAAGTGTTAGAAAAGTTGAGCACCTGACTCTTTACAGTGAGGTGGCTGGAGACACCTCTTGGCCTACAGAAAAACCAAAGAGAAAGAAAGAATCAAAAGAAAAGGAGACATTTGCTCTAGAGGTAAAGGCTGTAGCTTCTCAGTGCTGCGTGCACCAAAAGGCCCCGTTCTGTCTTCATCCCACTGTGCCTTAAATCAGGGGAGCCCAAACTTTCCAGCTCAAGGTGCCTGCCAGGCCCCAGATGTGTCCAGTGATGCTGCAACTGCAGAGTGAGACCAAAGCCAATCAATCAGGTGCAGGCTGTTATTGCTGGTGAAATCAAGCAAACAATTTTGATTCCCCCATCAGAGGAGAAGCATGGACCACGGCTGGCCAAATTTCTGGTTTAATCTGTTTTAATGGTATGAACATAGTTGCAAATCTGGAGGATTCGTGGCCGGGCACCAGTGTTGCCCTCAGTGCCTCCAAGCTCAGACTCCCCTGGGCTAAGGAGGAGGAGGGCCAGGGTGACTGCACCCCACCTTGCAATCTTACCCTACTCAGTTCTCTTCAAAGCAGTCAGCCCATGGACACTGAGACACCGAGACTGAGAGGGAAGATTAATGTGCTGCCTTTCTTCATCCCTCCCTTGCTCTGCATGCATGCTTTGCACATGGACGGCAGGACGGCAGCATGCATGCTTTGCACACCGCGGGGACGCTGAGGCTGCCATCCTGCGCAAGGTGCTCTAGGTGATCCTACTCGGCAGGGGGGTTGGACTAGGTGATCTTCAGAGGTCCCTTCCAACCTCAGCCATTCTGTGATTCTGTGATTCTTCTGCTGCGGCCAGCGGGGCTGGCAGCAACGGGACTTCTCCCTCAGAGCATTGGTGGAACGAGACAAGCAGCTGCAGTCAGGCCCGTCCGTCTCCTGGTCACCCTCCTCTTCTTCAGATGGAGTCCAAAAAAACAACTCAGCCCTTCTGAAATCCCCAGAGGGGACTGCGTTAGTGAAACTTGCCCTCTTCTTGCTTCCTCTGTGCCCTGCTGATCACAGGAGAAAACCTGGGAGGCAGTGAAACTTCCCGATGTATGCGGTGAGCTATCTCAGTCCCTCCATGTCTCGGTGCTGCGAGCCAGGTTCAAGTGCACCAGTCTGGTGCAAAGCGGTGCTAAGCTGAGGCCAAGCAGAGCTGTTCCAAAAACACCAGCTACGGGCCTGACCTGATGCTCCCTTCTATGGCCCACGTCAACCTCAGATCTTTGCCTCAACAGGAAAACCTCTTTTGGTGGCTTCTATGGCTGATCATTCACATGTTCCAGCTCAGGCACACGCCTCATCTGTGTGTTACCTCGTTGGATTAAATTTGCTCATATCCTTTTGTTCCATGTATTAAAATATTCTATAAAATCAAGTGACCAAAAATCTATAGCTCTAAGAATACCTGGTTATCTTCTTTTTTTTGTTGTTTTTCGTGGTTTTTTTTTGTTGTTTGTTTCTAACCACAGTTAAACCTAAACAAAAGAAATGGAGGAAAAAGAGGGAAAATTAAAAAAAAAAAAAAAGAAAAAAAAATGATTCATGAAAGTCTAATCGGGAACTGAATTGCACGGCTGACATAACCAGCTCTCAGAAGGAGTCCTCACAAATTGGAGGGCAGTTTGGATCTGACAGGCTCCAGATCCCCTGTGAGCACTATGGATTCTTTCCGCCCACCAGCAGTCAGGGAAGCAGTGCCCGCAGTGCTGGCCCCAAACACCAGCGGATGTGGTAAAGAACCTGAGGACATCTGACGTGGTAAAGTCACGCGCCCAGGAATTGAGCTACAAGGCTTCCCGAGAAGTCCAGTCCCTCCACCAGGAAAAGGAGAGAAGCTGGAAACAGATTCTCTAGAGGAATGAGAACTTTGGCTCAGTGTCTGAGCCAGCTCTTGGGGCAAAGATGGCTGGGAAGCAGAAATCAACTTGATGTCCTGGTTCAGGCGTCCGGGCGGCACAGGCGGCGTGCTTTTGGACTGCAGGATCTGCGGAGGTGGGCTGGCGGTCTGAGGCAGGAGCAGAGAGCCGTGAGAGCCTGAGGCCCCAGAAGGGCCACACTGGAAAGTTCTTGTTGCCACTGGGCTCTGAGTAGGAGGACTAAGGCCAGAAGGGGTATAACAGGGAGAGGCGACGCCGGACTGTTGGAGAGGAGACATGGAGGCAAAAGGCGATCGTTCCTGGTGGAGCTGGGCTATCGTTCCAGTTACAGATCCTAATGCACTTGGATGTGTTTGGCACAGGCCTGAGGACGGCCCACCAGAGGCCTGTGCCAGCTGGCTTAGGCTGGCGGATGGCGAGTTAGAAGAAGGAGGGGGCTGGAAGTGATTAATTGCCCCCAAAGTCCCACTGCCTGAGAGCTGCTGTAACTGTCCCGCCTGCAGTGGTCTCGTGGTGGGCTGGAACTGGTTGAGAAGGCCAGGGGGTGAATTTGATGCGAGCTGGGTGAGTGATGCTGATGGAGAGCTAGTTGTGGCTTGCTGGAAGTGCCCGAATCCACTGCTGGAAAGGGGTGGCTGCTGCTGCTGCTGCTGCTGCTGCTGCTGTTGTTGCTGCTGCTGCTGGGTGGGCTGAGCTGTCCCTAAAGGTGATCCAGATGGTGCTTGTTGGAGCTGGCTCAGTCCCACAGAGGATGCGCCACTCAAACCTGTCTGGCTCGAGCCACCGGGAGGGGATCCCACCTGGAACTGGCCTAAGCCGGCGGCAGCCGAGTATCCTGCGAGCTGCTGGATGTGGTAGGAAGAGGATGACGGGGTTTCTGCTCCCGGTGTGTGCAGCTGGGACGGAGTGCTGGAGGGGGAGCCAACAGCAGAAGGCCCAGCCGATGGGATTAGAGACTGAAGCCTTTTCAGCTGCCTTGGGGTCTGGCTGGACTGCTGCCCCAGGGAACCCAGGACGGACACCGGGGGACGGAAGATGGCTGTGGGGAGGCGCGGGTGGTGGGTCAGAGCTATCGCGACAGAAGTGGTGGCTGCTGCAGCCTGCAGGGGTGCCTGGATCAGTGGAGTCCAGATGACGGGTGTGGGTGTGGATGCAGCAGCGGCAGCGGCGGCGGCAGCAGCCTGGACGTTGTGAGCACAGTGTGCCATCTCTCTGTCGTGCTGCACAATCTGCTGGATGATCTCATTCTCTTGGTAGTTGAAAACACCTGAATTGAGGTCATGCTGGACTTTATGCAGCAGAATGGAATTTTTCTTACCTGTAGGGAAAGTGAAGAGAGAAAGGGTCATTCTGATATGGCAAAGCAGGGGAGGCTTCCTCAAAGATTCCTGCCAGACCTTCCTCGAATTGTTGGCACTGTCTCCCTTCCTCTGTCATTATGGGCTCTGCATACAGTCTTTGTGCTCCAGCAACAACATGATAAACATCGTCTCTTCAGCTTTTGTGGTATGATCAACATACATCAAGGTCCCATAGAACTGCCTGGCAGAACACATAGTCTTAAGACAGTAGGGCCAATTTTGAGAAGTGTGGCAGAGTGGTAGCAAAGCTTATGAATCTGGAGGAGTCTCATTTTGCAGCTCATAATCTAAATTTCTGGAAGATTCTCACTTTGCAACTCATAATCTAAGTTTCCATTTAGAAAAAGAGCAGCAAACCAAAGACGATAATTTTTGTGTTTGCAAAGGAAAACCTCAGAAACACAAGTTCAGTGCAGTCTCCTGAGTCATCAGTTACTCTCCAGACATGTCTTTTCATCATGTGTCTCATGCATCTTGCTCATTCTGAAGTCAAACATTTGTTTCTAGTTGAAATGGAATTTCTCTATGAAAAATGGGCAGAAGGACTTTACGTGCTGGAAAAGCCCAGGTGGCCCAAGTAAGAGCCCTCAGACACGCTGCAGCTACCATTATTTCACTGTGCCCTTCTAGCCCAAACTCTAAGGAAACTGCAGGCTAGCAAACCTCCTGTTCCAGCTGGACTTTCTAGCCTGCAGCAAAATATTAGCTCAGCGCTTTGCCTTTTCAATGGACTGGAAAATGTGGCATACTGAGTTTGTCTGGCCTGAGTGTGCACCTGGCACTGAAGGGATGCTCTCTCCTGGACTGAAGCAGGGGGATGAGATGCTGCCAGTAATGCCCTTTCACCAGAGCACAAATGCTTTCTCAAAGGACAGGATTTCTGACGTGGATAGGCACTCTGTGTAACGGCTTTTGCATCTGGGTTCTCGTAACAGTCTGTGCATGGGTAACTGTGCCAGCATTGATTTGTAAGGCGTTGGTATATGCTGGCTTGAATGGTTTTCTCACAAAACTGGTGTGGATTAGATCCTCTCTTCTTGCCTTTTCAAGGGTCCTCTATCCTGACAGCATATGCCAGTTTGAATTGATGACAGCACCTGCCTATAGGCTTCCTTTTCACTTTTATTTATTGCAATCATTCGGATATGAAGGGTTCAACCTAGCAAGCTGTGTGCACCCTGGTTGCGCGCCTGCACACAGCTCATTTTGTGGCTGAAGCTCAGGGGTGCAGAAGGGTCACCTCTAGACGAGGTGCCAGCTGGTTTGGATCAGACCAAAAGCTGAATTAACCTTCCTCCCTGAACCAAACGCTTCCTCAGGCCCACTAGCAAACCCACTAGCAAACCTCTGCTCTAATTCAAATGTCATTTCTGCTGGTTCTGATCGCTTCGAGTTCCTGTACAGGACCAGGGCAAGCACGCAGCATCTTGCCAGATACTGGGGAACTGGAGGGGCCTCTTTTCAGTACTTTAATTCCCAATCATGTCATGTTTTAAGAATTAAAAGCTGGCAGCGCTGCTCCTGTCAATTAACAAGTTTGCTGCAAACAAAGGCTTGTCCATTAAGTTTGTCTCTGTCATGAAATCACTGCTTTCAAGGTAAGTCAGCCCTTGTTATTACCAACTAAAACCACAGTATGGTATTTAATTTGTCCCATATGGCATTCTAGTTCAAACTGGCCAGCTGATAGTTTCCAAGAAGGAATGATTAAGAGTGGACTGCCACCTTGGTATTAGTTCCCAGTGAGATTCCAGAGGAATTTCCTTTCAATCCTATGCTGCTGAGGTCTCAGATCTTTGTGTGTAGATGACATCCAGACTGTTGCTGTTTCTTTTACTGTATGGTGTATCTTTTACATCTGTAACAGGTAAAAGGCTTACAGCTGAAGGACATGATTCTTACTCTAGCCAAATGTAAACTCAAACATCTGGCAGCCAAGGACTTGAACGACACTCAGAAGAGGGTAACTGGTATGCTGGTGTCCTAGAAGTAACTCTGAAATGAGGGAGTTTTGAAGATAACTAGCTGAGTTCTAAAGCTACCACGAGAAAGAGGGGAAGCAATTGTTGCAGAAATAAGGAGGAAATTATAAAGCATAAGAGAGATTCTAGTCACTACCACATACAATGTTAGGAAGATGTACAATGTTTTAGTTCTAGTGTCAAGCTGCAAAGCTGGAGAAGGTGCAGAAAATATCCATAAATCAGGCTTGAAAAACATCTGTGGGTGCGTACTATGTATTCAGCTTCTCTCAGACAAGAGGTGACTTGATACTGATTTATAGGGAACTTCACAGACGAAGGAAGCTGATAAGAAACATTCCCTTTGGTTCCAGAAAGCCCCACGAGATACTGTGATTTTAGACAAGCTCAGGAAAAAAAAAGAAGATAAGGAGCAATCTAACAGTAATTGTAGTTTTTCCTTCACTGTACTTTTCAAAATCAAGCGTTTCTCTCCTTATAAAGGAGGAGGTGTGGACTCTAACAACTGAGTGCTATGGAATAGTGCTATGCAATTGTTCAAAGCAGGTAAAACTTGAAATCTACAGCTCTCTGGTCAACCCCTCCAGTGGGCTGAACTGCACCACAAAACCAAACCAAAATGCTGACAGGGTTTTAAGGACGTGTCTGTTGTGGGTAGTGTTATGGGATGCTTAATGGTTTTGTGGTTTACCTGCTGATGATTACTCCCCCCCAAAAAAAAAAGAAAGGCAGATGGACAGGAATGGATCTTAGAGAGAGACCAGCTCTGGAAGGACACGGACCTGAAAGCAGCCAGTGTTCAGAGCTGCTGATGCCATTACAGGGGCTGGAGAGCCCGTCTGCACTGAAATACTTGTGTACAATACCTATACTACGCCCGTTTCACTGTATAACAAGCTGGCATGGACAGCACCAGATATCCCCTAAACAGAGCCTGCCTCTACCTGCCGTTCATGTAGCCAGGCGTGCCAGAGGAGCATGAATGTCACCTTTAAAATTCAGAGCATTTTGGCAGTGAAGGAGCAGAGGGTCACACTGTACACACACAGTACTTTCCAGGCAGCATCTTCTAGAAGCACACACCTGCTCACAAACAAATTAGATCACAAAGAGCTGCTTAAACAGAAACAGAAATGCTAACTGCTCCAAGCCTGGAGAAAAAGAGCAACCAATCTAAATAAGTTGACAGGTAAGAGAAAATCTGGCCAGCGCACTTGAGATAAAAAGCAATTCAGTCTGCAGGTTTGTAATCATTTTCTTTCTGGAGTTGAAGGTACAAATCTCAGCATGGGGAATCTTGCACAACTGCAAGGTCAGGGTGTGGATGGGAGACGGCATGCTGAGTTCAAGCCAGACAGGCAAAAAACTGCCCTACTGCATTTGCTTTCTTGATAACAGATCGTAGCAGAACCGGGCTGAGGAGGGACAGCTTGGGTAGAAGGAGGAGAAACAGCAGATGTTGCTAGTGCAGCTTTCTGAAAAGCTTGATACCAGCAACTGCTCTGCGCTTCCATCACCGCACCTCATCTCACTCTTTTAATTCCATGTCACCTGTCTTTGGCTTCTGATTTGCTTGTCTGTGCTTGAATAGCCTGCCATTTCCAGTGCTGCCCTCAATTCCAACGAGAACCCATTGCGATGTTAATCAGGGCTGCACGGATGAATTGAGGGGACTGATGTTTTCATAACTGGAGCTCCTGACAACACGGAAAGACTTCAACAGCAGACTGGTTTCCTTGGCAGATCACTAAATGGAGAATACACTAACATTTTCCAAACACACATACGATTTACTGCAAAATGGTTTGATCAGAGCTCCTTAAATTTGTGTCACGTTGATAAAATAATACCAGTAAAAGCCTTGGAATGACTATTTTTGTTATTTTTAAACAGGACATTTCAGTTTTCCTTTGGAATTACATTACATTTTACTGTTTTTCTGAACTCAACTTGAATTTATTAACTGTTTCATTAGATCAAATTTCTCCTTTTCTTTTTTTCCGAGAAAGTCTCAGATTTCAGCTCCAGATCATTAAAAAATACTGAAAATGTTCTTTCAATTACTGAAGGGGAGAAGAGTTTTTTAAATCGTTTTTCAAACTTGTAACTGGTTAGCAGACTGAAAAATTAATTGTTTCCACCGTTCTAATTAATTGCATCACTCACATGATGCTTCCACACCCTGATACAAGCCTGACTAGTTGCTTCTGGAGAAAAACCCTCCTTCCAGCCAGCACCAGATTACAACAGGCACACAGCAGTGCCCTGCTGGCACAAAAACATTTTCCTGGCAGGTCTGACTGAAGTCCTGCGTGAAACAGAAGCCAAGAGCAGAATGAGGCAGTAGGAGCAAGTTTGCTTGGGCTGGTGGTTCTGAGATTATTTCTGCCCCCCCCCCCTCCATCTTATTTATGAAGTTGCTTCAGTTTCAAATTCATTTTTCCTTGTCTGGATTTATTGTCACTGCACCTGCCCCAAAAGGAGAGCAAACAAGACAGCAATCTGAAGACTGAAATGCTGATTAGTTTGGCTCTGTGTAACCCTAATTAAAACTATGTCCTGCAACTCACAGCTATACTCAGTGAACTGCAATAGAGCCCTGTGTTCTTGCTAAGCCAGGGAGAGGCTTCATTAGGAGAGAGGAAAGGGGACTCCAGCTTCCCCTTCACCCTAACCATGGAGTGATTACGGAGGCTGGCTGTTACAGGATTTTCTTCTTCTGGGCTGTTTACCCCATAGAAAGTGCTGAGCAGAATCTAAGGTACTAAACAACCCATCCATGCATTTCTCCTAAACCCCAAAATACTACATAAATTTAATGAGATTCTAAAGAAAGCTGTAATTCTAATTTATAGCATTTTGTTGACATATTCTTTGAACTGGAAATTCAGCAGAACTTTTGCTTTGGACACGTCAAAATGTAAAGGATATTTGCCTCAGAGTCCTGGCACTGGAGAAGCCTACACATACACATGCTGACCCTGCCTGAGGCCAACCCGAGACCTGGCGTGTTCAGGTTCTGCTGGTGGGAACATCCCTCGTGGGAAAACAGGGACCAGGGCACAAGGAACCAGGAGCCAAGTCTGCAAGTCTGCTCTCTGTAAGCCTAGCTCTGGGACTGGCCTGCATGTGTGTATGAAGGGGGACAGTAAGGCCCTGATGGGCACCCTGCAAACAGCTCAGGACGGGGCTCCTGAATGGACGTGGTCTGCTTTTGAGCAGAGGCTGAGGACTGAAGGCTTGCCAGGAGTCAGTACTCATGGTTAATCAGAGTTTAAAGCTTTCTGACATCGAGCATCCCACACTCCACCAACTTGAAGGGCACTGACATCCTTGTGCTGCCAGCTCCGGAACTGGGAAGCCCTGGCAAGCAGTGCTGGGTCTGGGCCGTGGGGTGAAAGGATGTCTCTGGAGCAGCAGGAACCTCTCCTCAGGAACGCTGCCCGTGCTGCCAGGATTAGGGAGGCTTTTAGGTTGCCCAGCTTCTCTAGGGGCTGGCCTCAGATCACCAAATTCAACTCTCCAAAAATGTTGGTTTGTAGAGAACAGGGAGCTAATTCCAATTCAGCAACTGCTCTGGCAGAGCTCAGGGGAGAGGTGCAGGAGGAAATACGTTGGAGTGTGTGTGACTACAGTGAGGGATAAACGTAAAGTAAGGTTATGCAACTTCACGTGGGGCCCTTGCTAACAGATGATTCCCAGGGCTGCCTTTCCAGAGGGTACTATTTTTTTCCCCTTTTCCGGTTGGATCATGTCTTTCCAGTTCACCTGGCAAAGCCCTGCTCAGATCTGCACCCAGGTCCTCTGAGGTGAAGGTCTGATGGATGAACACTGCCACACATCTGTCTCTAGAGCTCTCATCTGCTTTTCTATGGGAAAAGCATCACTTTTCACCTTTCCCTGCCATATGCTGCTTTAGCACTTCCTCTGGAGCAGGCAGTTACATCTCCCTGGGTAGATTCTGCCTCAGAGCATTGAATCTGCTTAATACACCTGTGAACAGTTTAGAAGCTCAGGTCCTGCTCACCCAAAGTCCCAACCCATACTAACGTGAGCTCGTGGAAGGCCACTCTACAACCTCAGCAGACCTCTGACCTACAGACGCACACAGGGACAGCCTAGTCCAGTGCAGGAACCAAAGCAAGGCTTGGAAGCAGGGGCCAAGTGGTCTCTTAAAGAGTGCTTGTCCTGTCTTCCAATAACCTCTTCCATGGTCAGACCCAACTCACCATTTCCAGTCCCACGTCTCCTGATTTCTTGACTCCTGACCCTCCTTCTTTCCTTAGCAAGACCTACAGCCCCCACTTTCTCTTCATCCTACAGCCAATGACGTTACCCACCTCTATCACCCCATGTTCCTGACTTCCCAAACTCCTACTCGTCAACCTCTCTCTTGGAGACAAGTCCCAGAGCTCCCCTGGGTGCCATGGAGCTGGGACAGGAGCCATCTGTAACCAGCACAAGCACCAGCTCCCCACCATTGCTTGCTCTGAGGTAGCTCCAGGCCCCTTCTTTCTACCGAGGAGAGAGAATCTGCCCTGTTTGTGTCACGGGGCAAGACTCCACTCACAAGGGCTTCTGCAGAGCACATGGTGTGTGACAACCTGCGGAGGGGAGGTCTAGGTGCTACAGGAGTGAAATTAAAGGACTTAGACTGAAGAGTCTCCATGGCACAACTCGCCTTTTTGTTCTCTTTGTACAGCTCCTAGCACAAAATGTTTTTTCCCATGGTCAGACAAAAATAAATAACATCAGTGGAGTGCTGTGTGCTCTAAAAACTCCATGTTTTCCTCACTGCAACAGTGGACTAAATACAGGGGAGAAGAGAAGATATTTGGAGCCTAGGAGATATTTATAACAAAGCTGCCGGTGCTTTGAAGTGGAGTGGGGTATGTGAAATTATGGAAACTAAGCTAATAGATGTTGCTCCCTTAATAAAGAATTGTAAAGTCAGATTTTCCTCAACTGTAGATAGCACACAAAAGAACGGGGAGAAAGGCTCATGCGATTTCATAAAAAGAGCCAGCACTCAACAATAATTCTTCTATCAAATAATCAAAATTAGCTTTCTGTTGTTGAAATTCCGCACAGACACAGGGGAAATTAGCTGTGACTTTCTGTTCATTTCTCTTTTCAGTTCTGTCTAAGTCAGCTGGCTGCAGTTTAAGAATTCAGGTCACTGAATTGCTTTCTGAATTTGCATGCATTTGAAATAATCTCACTTTATTAGGCTGGCTTATGCTCTGGCCTGCTGTCAAAGTGGCTGCCCCCTGCACCACATGGTTATTTCTTTCAGGTCTTCTCTTCTTATTATTCATACAACTGGGTACTGAACACCCTGCTCGGATCACTGGTTGCTGCAGAGAGCTCACAGCACGTTGCAGATACGGAGGTGGTCTTTGCCCTTCTGTGCCCTGGGGGGATCCTGCACTGGGACTGTGCTGGCTGGGGGGTGTTGCAGCACCAGCTCCTGCCGCTGTCTTAGGGTCTGCACACACAGGGAAATCAGCTGGAACAGAGATTTCAAAATAATTCTCAGCCCCTGACGTATGTGCTCTTCTGCTGTTAGCGCCCGCCTTCCTCTCCAATGTAGGTCACCCCACACTTCATCAGCTACAAGGTACTGCCTGCCTTGCAAAGGGGTCAGCTCAGAACTGAAGGAGCTCCCGGAAGCCAGGCAAAGCCGGCTGGATCCCAGCAGCTTGAACTCTGCCTCAGAACATCCGCACAGGAGTTCCGTGCACTTAACAAATCTGCTCTACAAACTAATTCACATTAACCTTCCTGAGAGCAAGGCTATGTAAACACATTACAAACTGGATGTGCAGTTCTTGATGAACTGCTCTGCAGAACTTGCCATATGTGTGCTCTTATGCCGTGCAACATATAAGGCAGCACCCACCTGCATAATGCAGTCTATTTCTTTCTTGTAAGAGCCGCATCATTTGAAGTACATTTAATGTACAATATTCCCTTCTTCCCCTGCTCTGTCCTCCACAAGCCTCTCTGGAGATAAAACTGTACAAAGGGGTTTATTGCAGGAAAGCCAAGCGCCATATGGGAAGGGAAATAAATTTTATCAGCATAGAGCCCATTGCACTGGGGTGGTTAGCTGAATCTGTTGTCTTATGACCACCTTAACAAACAATAGTGAGTTTAAAATTTTACAACAGACAATCCCCTGTCTTTCCAAGTAGAGGTCTGCTCTCCTCATACAGCTCAAGCCTACCACTGATTGCTTCTCCTCTCCCATACACCTACTTGAGGTATGTGGCATCGCTTTTAAGGGACAGAACGCAACCTCCAACTGTGCCAAACTGCTGTAGGTCAAACGATATGCAGAAAATGATGTTATCTGATGAATCTCATGATTGTTAAACAAAACGTGAAAAAAATTAAGCTGATGATGCTCTTCCCTCTCACTTGTCACATTTATGCCCATCATACAGGAAAAAAAATCAAACCTATAGGGCTCTGTAGAGCAAATTGTTTGTGAATAGCCGTGAATGGGTGTAAGAATTGTGCAATTCTGAAGCACAGTGGCTGCTACTTATTATTGCTGGAGACTGAAGCCAAAGAGCCTTCTCTTCTCTTCAAGTGGCAAGAGTGCTTATATCTGGAGCCAAAGCTTCTGCATTCAATTCTCAGTGCCCTGCTGGAGCTGACAGCTGTGACAGGGACAGATTCTGGAAGACTCTGGGTTGGTGACATTCTGGCACTGCTTTCTGTCAGCAGTGTGGTCGGGGTGCAGAGAGCTACCAGACTGCCCTCAAGGCAGGAAAACTCCCCTGAGTTTACAGGTGCGGTCGGCAAGCAGATCCTACTTCATGTAATTAAAGAGAGAGTCAAAAACTTTAAAAAGGTGTTGGAATGGTGAAAAATTACCTGAACGGGTGTTTTATTTTGATACTGATAGCAAATAGCTGCGAGCATGGCTCTCTAAATGCAAAAGGAATTTGGTAGCTCGGGGGACCCATGAAGATGGGGCACAAATATATTGCATCTCCTACCACTCCCCAACTCTCTTGCTTCTGCTGAATGTCTCCCAGCTCTCCAACTAAGTGTCCGTGGTACTAGTGACATCTGCCTAGAAGACCAAACTCTTCCCAGAGAACTTGCAGCCTGTGAGGTAGACTTGCAACCTGTGAGGTTGGGATAAACTGAGGTGCTCAAGGTTATTTAGAAAGTCAAAGGCAGGTAACCTGAGATCTCACCACTGCCCCTACTGCCCCTTCTACTGGGGTGTCTTAGGCTTTATTTTGCTTCCAGAGTCGCATGAGAAACGGCACTTCCATATCCAGACAGGGTTGGCAGTTCACCTTAATTAAGATGAAGTCATTTGCACTCACCCATGGCTGATGAGTTGCTGATAGCTTTCCTTAGGCTAAAATACTCCAAGTCTTGGACTTTACTTCCAAATAAAAAGTAATTCACAAATTGAATTCCTGCTGAAGTCTGAGCTCCTACCGTTAAGACACCAATATCTGAGCTAGATCGCATTTCTACCTTGGCCATTTTAGATAGCTATCTCAGGGAAGACAAATCACACTCCAGAAATGCCTTTTTCTCTCTGCTGACTGTAGGTCAGATTCAGATCTGCACGCTGTACTGTCAGAAATGATGGGAGAGGATTTCAGGTCAGAGAAGTAGGAACAGTGGTATTTGAACTCTGATTCCTCATAAACAGTTATGTTTGTGGGTGACCCGAGAGGACACAACATGGGAGAGTCCATGTTTCCTCTTGTCAGGCACCGGTATCTCAGCAGCTCAGTACGTGGATAATAAGTTTGCATCTACTTAAAGTCTTCAACGTGGTTTGGAAACAAAGCTTTCTCCAAGAGCGCACAAGCTGTAGCACTGTATAAATCCTAGGTCACAGGAACTTGTATCCTAACATCACCTGTGCCTTTATCAGCAGCCTCAATAAGAGGCATATAGAGCTTTATGACCAAATCTGCTTGCTCATCTCACGTGTGCAGCTCTTCAGGGATTACTCACCGGTGTACGGTAAACAAATCTGGGACCTCAGTGTGGACATTTTATGCTGAGTACATATTGTTTTATTTCTACACATTTCAGTCAGTTTCATGTGATTTTGATGGCACCTGCCCCAAGGGAGTAAGCAGCTAAGGTGTGTTCAGAGACCGAGCTCCACCTTTGCTGGTATTGTTTTCCCCATAGAAGAGAAGAGGAACGGAGGCAGAGAGCAAAGGCATGACAAGGACAAATGGGGAATCTGTGGCAGAGCTTGGCACAGGTCCCAGACCTTCTCATTCACAGCTTGCCCAGCCTAACCCAGGCCAGTCCTACCTCTGAGGCAGCGGATCCCAGAGCATTAGTCACGACCCAGACACGATGGGTTGCAAACCCAACGGGATTTCAGTTGCAGAAGCATGATCACGAGCTGACAAATGGGGTGCCCAGAGAAAAAGTTTGAGAACAGCTATTTTTGTGGCTTGTATGACAAAGCTTTTAAAACTTCTTCCACTACAATATCTTAAACAGACATTCTTGTACTGTAATAACGTTACGTAATATTTAGATGGGTATTTTGTTGCCTTAGCTTTGTTTTTTAGCATCTGCAATGCCTGGAGGAAATGCAAGGCATTTTTAATCCAGGGTTAACTGGGATCCTTGGATCAAAATATATGCAACTGGCATTCAAAATGTATATATTTCAAACTATTTGGTGTAAAATATTCCCAAAGAAATTGAAAACATAGCGTTCCCTGCCTTCAAAATGTTCTTTCAGCTCTCACTGGTGACCTTGATATGGAGGGTGAGCAACTTCATGGCAGACATTCATGGTATTTATTACAGCACAGTGAGCAATGGAAAATAATTGTTCCCCAATATTTTTGGAATGCACCAGTGAATTTTGATTTGACAATATTCACGACCCGTATTGTATTTACTTTCAGTGAACGTTTGAGCGGTTGTGTTTTACAAGTGCAAATACTTGTGAAAATCTAATTTTAAGCTTCAATGGTCACCGAGATCCAGTTTCAAAGCCAGGCGAGAACAGAATCCTGCGACTTACGTAACTAACTGACACATCACAAACTGGGGCTGTTCACAAACGCTTGTCAGACAAAGAATTACTCACTGGAGAAACGAACAAATCATTTCAACACACAAACACTAGGAAGAATTTTACAGCTTGGTCAAGAACAAGAAAAAGAGGGAAATTAAATCAGTGGTAAAATTGTTATTAATCAGTGGTCAGCCTGATTTCCTTGAGTCTCAATCTTCAGGCTTTGAGCCTGTGGAGACCTGTGCATGTGATTTTCTGCAGCGTGAGGAGTTCTTTAGAGTCTGAAGTTATTCAGAGAGTAGAGTTAAGAAGGGACACAAATCATTGCAGAATCCCGGCCTTAGTCAATTCTCAGAGACTAATCCCTTCCAGTTTTTAAAGAGCTCTGTGAGTGCAAGACACCTGGGAAACCTCTTCCCCAGCCATGCATGGCCCAGGCAGAATGCCAATATCAATTCCCATTAATGACAGTGGTTAGGAGGATACACCAACATGCTCTTTGTCAGAGCGATCAATGGAGCTGACAGCTCCTGGGGGCTGTGCCCTCCATGCCGCCATACCGCCGGGCTACCAGCAGGAAGCGATGGGGGGCACAGATCTGCATGCATCTGCCCCTCTCCTTGCCCTCTGTCTAGCCACTGGCTTTCAAACTGCATTTGCTCTGCAAAGCAAATGCCTCATTGCACCTCCAGTCAACCAGCACTGCTCCTGGTGCTTCAAGGGACGGGGTCTTACATTCTTACCCTGTCTCTCTGCTACCGAGGCGAGCTCAGACCACACTTTCCAAGTCTTCTGCATAGCAGCTAATCCTGTAAGCACCCCTCCTGTGGCTGGATGGACTGAGATTTTTCTCCCTGCTCTCAATTCCTCACTGCACAGGCAGAATACTGGATGGATCTACCCTGGTACCAGGACAGTGATGGAGCCCTCTGAATCACTTCGTGTACTCAGTGAGGCTTGGGCTTCTCAAGGACGTGTTGTCAGCTGGCTCGAAGGAAGTTAGTGAACGCACCACTGACTTGGAAAGAGGCTCCCACTTGCTTCCATCCTGTGTACAGATCCTGAGCTGAATGCAGCATGAACCAAAAATACAGTTCTTCTTCTGTTCATACCAGGCCCTTCTGGCCCTTTGCCCTTTACTCTCAGCCCCCTATAACAATCCCCTTACTGTCAGTCTCAGCTCGGTGCAGTGCTCCTGACTTCCCTAACCAGTTACATGCCGCTACGCAGCTACTGTGCTGCTGCTTCTGGATGGCGCACATTTCAGGGGAAGGTGAAGCAATGTCTTATTTATAAAAGGCAGGGATTTCCATGGGATCTGCCAATTCCAGTAGGACAGGCATAACTCCCTTAGGCTCTTTTGAGAAATTCCAGCCAAAGAATGTTACACACGACGGGGCTGGAAGGTACTATGAGGATGCTATTTTGCAATGGTAGAGGACATAAAGCTGGAGAATAGGCAGCTATGGAGTCTGATTGCCAGGGAAACAGGGAGAGCACTAGGATTTTCCAGAGTATGGCTCTAAAGGTCTGTGCCTTTTTTATGGTGCAGGGACTGATATTGGCTCTGGTCAGCAGAATGGCAAAAGCAGGGGAGGACAATGCCAGAGCTCTGCACCAAGGGGCATGTTATTCCAGTAGCTCTGTGCCACCTTCTGACCTTATACTGACATTTTGCAGCTGTATGTGGAAGGGAATTTCTCCTAGGGGAAGAAACAAATGAGGTTTTTTATGATGGTTGAGAAAACAGAGCTGTGAGGAGCAGCTTTCCCCCTCAACCATCACTGCAAAGAAGCCTTCCCACAGCTGCACAGACATGGAGGTTCCTGTCTGGCTTTTGCCAGCCTTTCCTGCATGCCTCCACACTGAAAATGGGAAGGAGCTACAAGCCAAAAAGGCTGCTTGCAATGAAATGCCCCAGATGAGTGGTCTGACTCATGGTCTAAGTGTTGTTCCTTGGAAATTTGAGTAACATCACAGGGATAGTTCAGGCACAATTCTGATGGAGTTGTGGAAAGGGACCGCTGCCTTGGGCTTAGAGGATTAGGAGTTGAGCCAGCAAAGTTTATTCTCTGTAGCCTCTGACTCAGCGTGAACTTGAGCAGGTTGGCTTTACCTCCCCACATCTCAGTTCCTACACTGTAAAATTCCCTGCCCGAACACCAATTATTAATGCAGTTTTGGGCAACTCTCTTTGATCTGCATCATGAAAGGCTCCCAAGTGTTTATTGCATTGAAATCAACAACAACTGGACAGCTGGGTAGCTCTGGGTTAAGATTATTCTGTATAATGGGGAGACTAGCACTGTCCTGCCACTGTATGAGAAATGATTGCAATCCATTCTCAAACTGACAGCAGCAAAGCAGAGTGAGAAAGGTGGAGGAACTCTGGGAAGTTCTTTAATGTGGAGACGCTGTCTGCAAGGGGACCAGTGAGGCATTCTCTCTCCTTCAAGTTGACTCCAGGAAGGAACGAAAGGAAATCAGCATTCAGCTGGTCCAGCCACCGTCCCAGTGGCAGAGCACTGGCTGGTGTGCACATCACTGCAGATCTCTGAATGCCTGCGATGCAGCCACTAAGCAAGCATGATCCTGCTCTCTGACCTGCAACCCGTCTCCCACACCTCCAGCCCTTACACCCAGGGATCTGGCCTGACTGATGATTGCCACCAGCGGTACAACTACAGGCAGTGCCGATGGCTGGGAGTGAGGATGACAGCTAAGATCTTCAACAGTAAAGTGCTGGTCTCTGATCCTCGCACTGAGACAAGCAATGCTGCAGGGCAATATCAGTAGTAGCTTCTTATCCTCTTATGTCTACACAGCAGCTCAAGGACTGCAGCAGGAGAAGACACCAGCTAGCTTCAAACTAGCTCCCTCAGGTTCTGGTAACATCACTACAGGTTAAGCACCCAAGGATTTACCTAATTTCACAGTGGTTTTGGGAACCTCCTCAAAGTTCAGCATCACTGCTGATGAGCAGTCTGTGCTACATTTGCCTTGAATTTTGGCTGTGCATGCGGCTTCACACAGAGCAAAGGACAAGGAGCACACACGATGCCCTGCCCACCTGTATATACAGTTACAAAGAGCACCAGGCTAGGAAGTGGAGCAGTACTGACCATCTGAAGATGAAGAACTTGAGATAAAGTCAAGCTGGTCCATCCCTGGTTGTGCTCGATACTACATTTTCTAGAAGACTGTTGAGTCTAATTTAAATAACCTAAGTGAGGAGACTGTTGCCACTTACACTAGGGCCTCATTAGTGGCCAAACTCTACATATTTAGCTCATAACCTTTTCTTCAGGGGTCACGCTTTCTGGTCTGAAGCAGGTAATGAGATGCACAGAATACAATGTTCCTGGCATGAAAAGCCCCAGAGATACTGCACCCCTTGCTGGGATGCCAGCTTCCTTCCTACCCCCCCACCCCCACCCCATTATCCTCCTTGCTTTCTGCGTTGTACTCAAGACTTGCACTGACCTTTTTGATTCTGGAAAGCAATGAAAATGCGTGCAGCGTTAAGTGATGTATAATAAGAAACTAAAGAAGTTAGGCTGGCACTCTGAAATGCTCAGTCTTTAACTCTGCAGAGACTTCCTGCATGACCTTGTGTAAATCACTTAATCTCTGTGTTAAATGCCTCTGGTTGTGACCAAGGACTAGTACCTGGTCTCCTCTAATCAGACAAAACTGTTTGCAGCACGGGTGATGTCTGCAGGACAGGACGGCATCAGGGCATGGGTGACTGTGAGCTATTACAATTCAATGATACTCTTTGGTTACCTGTGTTTACTCTGGGCCGTGGGAGGTAAAGTGTTTTATCAATTGTTCCATGTCTTTGTTCTGTCTGGTGCCCGTTTCTACTGAATATATTGGATTCTTGTGGACAGCTGGACGGTGCTTTGTGGCTGTGCTTTGCTGATGGTTTTGCACAAGACACAAGAAAGCACTCCAAGCTTTCCTGTCCCAACAGCACTTTCTGCTTTTCCAGCTGTTTGTGAACTATGACCAGAAAAACAACTGTCCCAAAAAGCTACATTATGGTCTGCATTTGATGGAGAAGACTCTTCCTCATCAGTGTGGCTCTAGTTTTTGTCTTTTAAAAAGTAATACCACTAGCACATTCAGCCATAGCCCAACCAGCATCCATGCAAAACGCAGGCCACCCTCCAACAAACACCTGAGCCCCCATGCTGAGGGATGATTGCTGCTGCAGAACATTTCAATGAAATTCTAAGGTTTGTTCGCAGCACCTGGGGGAGGTCACAGCCTGGCCTATTTTCTGTTGAACCTGGGAGGCTCTGGGTACTTGCACATTCTGAGCTAAAATTCAAAATCTAGAGAATTCCTCAGGATGGCTCTCATGGGGTCAGAATGGTCTTGGTTCTTTAAGAGACCTCTTGGAAATGGAAACAAATGAAGCAGGAGCAGGCAGCAATGTGTATGTGAGAGACAGAGAGAGAAGGATGAGGTTCTAACTGATCATAAACGGGCTTCTGGTGGGAGCTGAAGCCAGACAAGGAGAGACTGGGTAGGATCTCCTTCAGTTCACAAGTCCAGCAAAGGAACAAGGGACCAAAAGGACCAAGTCTGGGCACAGAATGCCAGGGCAGCATGTAGCTGAAAGGAAACCCTCACATCTTCTACTTACCAATTCTGTCCAGCCTGTCAAGAGCCACCGTTTCAAAAGCTCGCCGCATCATGGGATACTCTTCCAGCACCTCGTTGAAGTTGTCCACCGAGAGGGAGTAGAGCCGGCAGTAGGTATCAGCTCGCACACTGGCTGTGCGCCGGCCGCGAGTCAGCAGGCAAATTTCTGGAATGAAAACCCCAGCCTGAGAATGTGGGGACAGACACCACCACCCCTGCCATACAAAACCTGGCGCTGCCATTCAAAGGGCAGTCCTGCCTGCCACCCAGTCTCCTCTCCAGGTAGACTCTACTTGCTTTCCCCCTGAAAGCATGAGCAGAGGCAATGTTCTCCATATGCAGGAACATTTAAAAAAGAAAATACCAGGGGGCTCAGTTGTGGCAGCTGCTATGTACAATTGCACCTCAGGGATTCTGCTGATCTAATTAGCCAGTCAAGTTTTGTTATGGTGGATTATCAAAGATGTCATTTGTGCATTCAGAGTGGAGAAGCTGTCTTTCTCCAACTCCTCATGGGCACTGGGAGCAGAAGGTCATGCCGTGAGCTCATTGAAGCTAATTCTCTCTTTAGATTTGCAATAAAGGCTCTGTGCTGACCTGTGGCCTTGGTGCCTGGTAGTAACAGCGATCCTCAAACCCAGAACATTTGTCTGTTCAAAGACACTTGGAAGTTACTTGCAGACGTGTCACAAGCTTACAGATAGGATAAGCCAAGTTAGTGGTACCCACTTACTAACTCTTGGTGTATTTACACTGCAGTCAGCTACTCTCGGAGGCTGCTCAGCTGGCTACAGAACAGAAAGTCCTTGACTCTAACATAAATGCCTCATTTGGGCACAGACGCTCCTTGAGCACTCAGCAGAGAGCTCCTGGGTCCTGCTTTTCCACTGATTACACACAGAGTCTGGTCACCTAAGACAGGCACTTAAAGACAGATGGTGTGACCTAAAGGCAGAAGGTCTGGTCACAGCATGCTTTTCTGTGCTGTTGGGTGTCAATCTACCAGCACCACTCTCAGGATTTATTCTGGGAGCACTCCAAAGTGCCAGTGTAGTAGCACTACAAGGTTGTGAGTTTTAGGCTGCTTTCCTAGGGAAATGATGCCTCTGAAACTGTGCTGTCTTTGAATGTGTGAGAAGTTGTGCGTGTGGTATCTGAAACGCATTGAATCTCATGGGCAATTTTAATCAAATCTGTCAGGGTAAGGGTATGCTGACTCAAGCCCTCCAACTCCAAATCCCGGAAAGCTGACCCAACTTGCTAGTGATGTACAAAATCCTGTACCCCAGAGCCAGCAGGTAGCTGCAAACATGTTATTTTGCAGGAAATAACAGAAGAAGTGAGTAGGAAATTCAAGATTGGGATTTTTTAATAGAGAACGGTTCTTACAGAGAGGAAGGAAAGTCAGGTTTCATTCTACCCCTCCTGGTAGGTGATTAATTATGATGTATTCAGTGCTTGTACTGAAATGTGCATCTACCAGAGAACTGTCTGTCTTGGGGTGTCAGTGAGGTCTCTGTGGGGCTGTGATAGCTGGAGAGTTTCTGTGTTACTCATAAAAGCAACATCCTAAATCTTCTCTTATGGTGTTTTCTGACCTTGTACTACTTTCACTGTTCCAGGCCTCTGCTGCTGATACATTATGCCTGCCTGCCGACCTTCATGACATTTTGCTGAGCCACAGACTGGGGAGATGATGGACTATGTTTTTTCCTCCATGTCTATACAGTACCTCATATGATGGATGCCAGGCAGTAGGAGTAGGCAACACTATAAATGTGCTTGGAGATTTGAGAATGCTCCATTTTTTTCCTTTAGATTCTCAGCTTCACAGATCTGTCAGTTTGCTTGGGGCAAAAGGAAATGAAACTACAAGAACTAAGTTTTCCTTCTCCACTTTGTTATTATTTATTGCCTAGACTCCCACACTGCCCACGACTCCCAGCCACCACTCATTGCACAATTTACTTATGGGAAGCTGCAGGACAGGTGAGATGAACAGAGACAGGGGGTGGAGGAGGTGACGGGGTATCAATTCTACATTCTGCCCTACCTGTGTATGACAAGTGAAGGAAAATATGAACACTACCAGTGGGTCTCACTACGCAAGGGTGACTCATTAACACGCACCTCCAAAGTAGGAGCCATCTGCCAGCTTGGTCTCCTTGTTGCCTTTGGTGAGGACGCTCACCACTCCGTGCTGGATGAAGTACATCTTCTTGCCAATGGTGCCCTCGCGGATGATGTAATCCCCAGGCTGGAACACCTCGAACCGCAGCTTGGTCAACATGGATGTCACAAAGTTGGGATCTGCGTTGGCGAAGAGGGGCATCGAGGCAACCAGCTTCCGGCAGTTGAAGTTGATGATTTCCTGATGACAATGTGAGTACAAACGAGAGAGAGGTGGGGGGGAGGGAAGCAGGGAGAAAACATGGGACAGGGAGCAGAAAAGACACACACATACGTTTAGTCAGCATCTAATAACCCACGAAGTTTCCCCAATTGATGTGTATGTTAAAAAGTCAAAAAAAAAAACAATGCTGTCCTCTCTGTCTGGCTCCCCCAGTGCAGGCTGGAATGGGCCTCGGGACACAGCACGTAGCAGTGCTAACTGAAGCTGATAGCTTGACACCATGCTTCATTGCCTTCACTCATATGCCTTCTCTCCGAGCAGGGACCAAACAGGAACCCCCCACCGTGCCAAATACATAAAATATACCTCTTAATGCAGAAAGCCTTGGATTTTGTGAGAGGTGCGTAGTGCTGGTGAAACGCTGTATGAAAAAGCCCAGGGCTCCTCTCTGGGAAAACGTTATAACTCACCTTGGCAGCCCTACATTCTCTGTTGCCCTTGCTTGACAATGAGATATTAAAAAGCACAAAAGTGCCAAGGCGCTCGGAGAAATAATTATCCTGGGCAGCTGGGGACAGTGTCAAGAGGAGGGAGGGAAAGGTGCCCACCAGTCACCGGGGCATGGGCTGCCTCATCAACCTCAGATGAAGAAAGCCCAATTCAGCTGTTCAGCTGTCATACAGCAGACAGGGACCGTGGCTCTTCCTATGGCTTGGTGTCACTTGGAGGGCATGACAGCACCTTCCGTCACACAGGAGCTGCTGTGCCATGCCAGCTCAGGCTCAGAAAGCAGCAGAAAGTGATACTGAGTACATCTCCCCAGCAAAACGCCCCCCAGCCAAGCTGTGAAGGAGGATCTGGATGACTGGAGCAGGAAGAAGGAGGGCAGGGGAAGCATCTGTCTCCTCCTCACTGGGTTGGGGAAAACTCTTCCAGCACTGCCCTTTTAGATTTCGGCAGACCTAGTTTTAAGATATTGCTGGTAGATGCTCAGTTCTTCCCTCTCCTATGGAGGGGAAAGACAGGAAGAAGACTGCTTCCAGTGCTTGTGCGTAACGTAGTGGAGGCAGGCACTGGGGAGAACCTGTGTTCCTAGGCTGCATGGGGCACAGATCAGGCCAGCACACTGCAGGGAAGTGTGTATAAATACAGGAGACACGGCTTTATATTAGGGAGCAAGAGGTGGGGGCTTACTGAGACACCACAGCAGGCAGAGGGGTGTGTGTTTAGGGAGGGAAGGGACCCGCAGAGGTGTGAGGCAATAGCGAGGCACTTTCCAAAGTGCTCTCTTGCAGGGCTTGTTTAGGAATGGGGAGGAGGTCTGCTCTTGTTGCAGAGCACCCACATGGTGCAAACGTTTGTATGACAAATTGATGGGCACAAGATCATACACAACATCATGCCAGCCTCAAAAAAAATGAGGTATTTATCCACAGTATTGGCTCTGCAGTGCAAGGCAGGTAAAGGACCCTTGAATAGATATAAAGGACAGGAGTGACTGAAGGAAGGAGAGCTCAGCTGGATGAAGATAGTCATGTCTGTTGTACCAAGAAAAAGCACAGGAGACTGGAGAGTCAAACAATGCAAGGAAGAAAGTGAAATTCATCTCCACATCCACACCAGAATCTGCTGGAGAGGTCTAACAGTGCCCTGAAGGACACAAACAGCCAATGGGCACTCCTGTGTGCAATGCAGCCAACCAGGGGTTAGCCAGGCTCAGAAAGCAAGCAGAGTCTTTCCTAACAGGATTCAAAGCATGACAGACTGGCTAGGACAGTCACTCCCTCTGATTGAAACTGTCTCACATGGAGACACAGCCAAGCTCTGGACTGTGGTCTTTTTGGCCCTGCCCTCGCTTGCATGGATGTGCTGTCTCTGCTGGGCACTAGGGCACACACACAGCCAGTGCTGATGGGGAAGCTGGCCTCCCACCATGCCCATTGCCCTCCGGTGTCCTCTGCAAACCACGGGGACAGGACACTGCACAGTGGGAGCTCCACGGCTGCCAAGGACGGCAAGAACATGCACTGCCCATTTGCAGCCCCTCCTTACCTCTCGGAGAGGCTCACTCAGCTCTCCCAGGATGCTCTCCTCATCGAACATCTTCCCCTGGTAGCGGTGCTCGTAGTAGTCATGGATGCGCTGCCGCATGTCCGCAGGGAGCTTGTGGAAGGACATATACTGCTCCACTTGTTTGTACTGCACAGGGGAGAGAGAAAGAGAAAGAGAAGGAGTTAGCAGGACATGCAGTAAATGGCACCCACTCATGGCCAACTACTTGCCAGACGATCCCCATACCTGCTTCCTTCACGCCACGCTGTTTTGGCCGAGGTAGGTAAACCTGGTGCAGGATAGAGCGATTGCCTGAACACAGGGGAAGTTTGCAGACACCTTTATTATATTCCCCAAATAGCTGCCCAAGGTTTTAACCTTTAAACTTAATCTCAGCCAGTTACACCATGGACATAACTCCACATTCCCTGGGTACTAACACACAGAGATAAAACTGATGTGAGTAAAGAGCAACCGGCTAGGGCACTCTGCTCAGCAAATAATGGTGTGAGAAGTCTGTGCAGAATGGAGGCCGAGGCACGTGTCCTGGCAGTTTGGCTCCAGACCAGTAAGTGATGGGTAGCACCTCGGTGTCTCAGCCCAGCAGGGGATCCCACTGTCCCAGGTGCCATACCAAGCAGCAGAATGCAGTCCTGCTGTGGATGTGCAGTCACAGGCAAACAGAAGGATGCGCCGAAACCTGACAGTTACTCGCATGAAGCTGCAGCACCCATGGGCTGCTTCTCCTGTCCTCTGTGTTCTCATCCACCCAGCTACGAGGCCGAGCACCTTTGTTTCCCACTCACAGCTGCACAGGTCCAGGTTTTTTCACCTTTTCTGGGCCCCTGCTGCCCCGTGCACTTGTGCTGTCGAACCTGCCTGTATTTTTGCCTAACAATTTGCATTTCCATCACGTCACTTAGAGGGGAATACAAGGGCATGCTGCCTGATGCCAGAGCAGTATTTGGGGATGAACGGTGCTTTCTATCAGTACCTGACACCTCTTCAAGGGCAAGGGGTTGTAAATGTGCCCACTTGCCCTGCAAGTGCTGCGGGGACAAGGTGTGTGTGCTGGTCATGCCCCCTCCCCCGGTGTGCAGCACGGAGCATGATCCTGAGCATGTACCGCACTAAATAATGCTGATAAGAGGACCACGCACCCCCTTTCCTTCTCCCTTTCCCCTCTTTTCCCCAATAAATCTGTCCCTGAATGTCCCTTTACTGCAGCTTGTGCTGAAGTGCCTAATTACCGAACTCCTGCTCATTACAGACCTCCCCTGCACACACCAGTGTCACTCAGCTCTCAGCACAGTCTGTGCTGGCACTGCCTTGCATGCTAACAACTTGATCTGCACCAGAGAGGAGAAGGAATTACTCGGAGAAGCCAAGGTGGCAGAGGGGACACTCGGGGTTTCCTGGCATTTCCAGAGCTTTTTGTCTGTAGCTTGCAGCAGAGGAGCTGGCTGTAAATATTCATGATCACTACAGCAAGATCAAAGTCAAGCGAGTCACCACCCCCCCACGGGGAGCCAGGCGGTGAATTGGCAATGAACGCCGCACTTTTTAATTCGGATTGCTGAAGTTCTGTAGAGACTGGCAGAAAGCTGCAGCGGGCTGTGCTGGGCGCTGCACTGTCTGCAGCTCCTGAACGGGGGTGGCAAAGGCAGCAGAAACCAGCAGTTCCTGTGGGAAGAACTCACTGGTCTGAGCCAGTCGTGGATGTTGCAGGCTGTGCTCTTAAATGCACAAAGTGTAAGGGCTTGGCTCAGATGGCAAAGCAGAGATGTGTGCTGCCTCTGGAGATGCACCATGGTACCTGGGGCATCCATGGGACTGGTGAATCAGATGCAGGACATGCAGGACATGCACTATGGAAAGGGCCTCAGCTTTTGCTGACTCAGGTTTATGAAATTTATCTCGAATCTACAAACAGCTCTGTTTGTTTTTATGCTGTGTTTTAGTTCAATAAATTACTTGCCAAAAATATCATTTCAGACTCTCAGTTTTAGTCCAGTGTCCTGTATCGGACTCTGTCCACCATACGGCAAACGCACCACAACACATGTTCCATCACAGAGACTCACTGGTCAGAGCTCCAGGTGACACCTTTGAGTGTGCCCCATGTCACAAGACGCCACTCATCACCTGCTGCCAGCCACCAGCCCGCTACCCCTCTTCTCCCCACCATAAGCACTTGCTGTCAATCTCCAGCTGACCTTTCCTTCTTGGGAAAAATATCCCTAACTTCTCAAATTCACAAGCACAGGTTGGATGGGGAGAATCGGACTCTGCTTACTCACTACTGTATACGGATTTATTGCTTTGTAACAAAGAGCAATAAATTATGGCTCTGCAAAGTCCCTGGGACTTGTCAGATTCTCCTACAGTCACTGTTCTCAGATAAGGCTCAGAGTAAAAGCAGGACAAATTTACTTCACGGGAATGAAACATTCTGCTTCAGATTACAAATTAAAAACACGGTTACAAAAGATAATTGTAGAACAAGAAATCACAGTTAACAAGAAGGAGGTATCTTGGCTCTCCTGCCTTTGGTAGTGCCACTTCCCCTCACCCATGCCAGGTGGAGAGTTTTTGAGCTCTCCTGCATGTAGAGATGGAGTCCTGCAGAGCTGCTCGCAGATGAGAGCATCAGCCCCTTCTCTCTGTGTGTGATGAAAGAAAAACCTGCAGGAGGGAGGACCTTTCAGTCCATGGTGGGCAGTACGTATCACTGCTCAGCTCCAGACAAGATCACTCCCGAGGCCACCAGCAACACGCGGGGATGGGATTAAGTCAGGGGCTGATGGTGGCTGTGGCGAGCATGACTGTCAGAGTGCATGGATATTAACCAAGGCCCTCAGATGGTGCAGACCTGGCCATCTCTAAAGCTGCTTGATGCCCATGGAGTTGGTGCCCTGTCAGGTGCCTGTCAGACATGGCTAGCCGTAGCCTGACAGCCCCCTTTTGCCTCCCTTCTCCCTTGCATTCCAGCCCTCCTGTCTCCACATCCTCAGTCTGACCTGTGCTTGGAGGACCTGTGCAGAGATTCGTGGCCTCTCTGAGTTCAAATGGAAAGACTCATTTAGGAATTATTTAAATCTCTCTGAAGACAATTGAGTCGATTTAAATCCTAACTCATTTTCTTTAAGTCTGTTTTTCCTCGAATAAGCCCTTGAAGAAGGCATTAATATATCAAAAGGGAACCATTTAAATGAGTATTTTTCCTTCTAGAACCTGCTGCTTTCCCTAGTTGTCTCCCCATTCCCCTCCCTTCCAGCAAAGCTCACATCACTCACATTCCAAAGAGAACAAAATATTTTTAACTCCTTTCATATCCTCGATCTCTGTCATGAGTCCTCCTTTAGCAGTAATAAATCACTGTCTGGAAAAGCTGGACTACTTCCTTGCCCTACTTCTGAACGTAAAAAAGATCCTGCATTTGAGAAGAGCTGCTTGCACCCCAGCCCTGGCACAGACACCTCTCTGAGTCCTCTTTGGTCCACAGACATCACTCTGCAGAGCTGCAGAGAAATGTCGACTTCCATTTTTGCAACTCAGTTAATTCAAACACACACGCTTTCACAGTATGCTCACCGACACGGGCACACACACATAACCTACTGCAACCAAAGCACCTGGGATGCTAGTTGCCCTTTACCCGAAGATAAATATACATTTCCTATACAGAGCTGTATTACTTGCATCCTTCCAGAAATAGGCTGAGGCAGCTGTGGGGAAGACTTTAATCTCACTCACAGTCTCCACATCCAAACTTCCTGCAGATCAACAGAGATGCACTCTTGTAAGAAGAGGAGAATCGAGCAGAGTAATGCATCTTCAATTAAGTGAAACGTTCTGATGCTCTGACAGCATTTTGAATGCCGTACGGGAATGGCAGTAAACATCCTGTGAGACTGTATTAAGATACATGGAAGGAGCTATGATGGATGATGCTGTGGATCTCTTAACTGGATTTGTGCTTCGTAAGGGCAAAGATCAAATGACAAGATTCACCGGATGGAGTGTCTTGATGGGACACAGTTGCATCTTTGTTTATTTTTTCTGACATATGATTAGGAGTAAAACAGTGCTGCAATGTCAACTCCCCAACATTTAGTAATCATCAAAACCTAATAAATGCTGAGTTCTGTTTTTTGTCTTCTACGCCATTTATATTCCCTCCCTCCGGATTTGTTCTGTGACCAGGAGATCTACTCAGTGTAGTCGAGGTACATTCTCCTGGAGTCCAATGAGGAGAAAGAGAGGGAGAAAACGGAACTTTTGTAACACAATAATATCACGCCAACACTGCTGGTGCAATCTTTCCTGGTTTCCCTTTGCAGAGCTTGGAGCATATTTATTATCAGTCCTAGCCTATAGAAGTTTGCTCTCTCCCTGATAGTTTGTCTGCACCTGGTGCAGGCTGTCACATTTTGACCTGCCAACACTTAGGAATGTAGTTGGCTTGACATACACACTCGTGCTCCTGAGCACAGTCCTGCTGTTTTCCACAAGAACACAGAAATTCATAAAACGCAATGTGCACAGGTCCATGCTGTCCATAGTGATGGGAAAGTGACTGAGGGGCGCTGTATGAAGGCATATGCTGTCCTTTCCATGTCCTCCAGCCCGCAGGCAGCAGGAGGATGGTGTTAGGGATGAGGCTGCAGGATTCTGCAGGACTCTGCAGGATTCCATTCTCAGAGGGACCAGAGAAAACTCTAAGTGAACAAGGAAGTGGAAAGACAGCCGGGGGGAGTGGCTGTGGGGAGGATCATTGCTAGTTGTAGCAAGGTGTTTAGGAATCAGTGGTTATCCCAGTGCCAATTCAACCGGAACAGCTCAGACCACATCTAGCACAGCACCAAATATTATCAGTGTTGCTTTTGTTTACTGATAATGGGCTAAATTTAAACCGATGTCTGTCTACTCTTCAGCTTTGGACGCTGTTTGGTTGCTTCCTCTAGATCCAGTCTTCATTCTGCAAGAAGCTTTATGTGCTCTCCTGGGTCTGAGCCCTTCCAACCACTGGGTTAATTTTTGCACCGCAGCAGCAGCTCAATTTGCTACAGGAGGATGATTTTCAGGTGCTGCATGTTACATGCTGAAATACATGGAAAGCTTTTAGCTTCACTGCAGTGATACCTTCAGAAATTATCTTAGGTAGAATCAGGCTCTCTGCCTTTTGCTCTGTTATGAATACCACAGACTCCAGCAGGAAATTCTTGGAGCTTTTTTTCCAGTTTCTATACAACATTGATTATACTGGGGATGGCTGCAATGATGAGCCACTGTTGCTGCCTCCCCTTGCTGGTAATCAGTACCTATTCAGGCACGGATTATGCTTCAGACAATCCCATTTCTGGGCTGTGACATGTCAACAGACTGAGTAGGGTCAATTACGAGCCTGATGGATGAAACAGTTGTTTACTTCCTCCCATCGGCTGCATTGCTGCAGTGGCCCAAGCACAAGCCAGGGAATCCCAGCACGGGGACAGAGCTGTTCAGCATGTAGCACTGAGCCAGCAGTCACACCGCGGGGGACACGGCCTTGCTTTGCTGCAAGCAATGGAAACATCTGAGAACTTCAGGGGTCCTAGGAAATCGGATCCAAGCACCTCGGGACCAACCTGTTTGCATTTAAATGCTGTGGCAATGCCCTGTTTGTCTGCTTTTACAGGTGCTCAGTCTTAAGGTGTAAGCCTGTGCACCGTGGCAAGGTACTGCGTACAAACCTAATGTCATGGCCATGGAAAAAGCTCGTTTTCCACAACCAGCTCCAGCCTGGTAAAGGCACCTGAGAATGCCTTGCTGGAGAACGCCTCTCTGTGCCACATCCTAGCACAAGCATATCGCCCTGCACCATGCACTTTTGGACCTGGTCAAGGAATCTTTTATTATTCATCAAGCACTGTGGAACAGGATATTTTGGAGATGTCAGGCCATGTCACAGGTTCCACCTATCTGGAAATGTGACGGGAAAAAAGAAATCAACATTACTTTCATCAGGAGAGCAAGACAAGAGAGATGAGGTAAAATCTGCCAGCAGACAAAGGCCAGAGATGTGGAGAAGGGAAGAGTGAGTCTGTGAGCTTGAAATCAGTATTGCTGGGAGCAGCCTTTTGCCAGGAGAGGTGGCGCAGCAGGGAGGCTTAGCTCTTCGTGTTACGATGTATTTACTTTTTTTATTTACAGTTCAAGTGCCAAAATGAATTTCAAAACTGATAATGAAGTTTGAAATCCCACACTGGGATACAAAGAACTGCTGAGGCAAGAGCGCTTTCCGTGACAACACACAGTGTTCGTGCATGCACGAACACACCACTCAGACCAGGCTGTGCTTGACATTGCTTAAAGAATAAAACTATTTGTCTGGTTTCTACTCTCAGAAATAAGATGTCAAAATCTGAGCTCTAATTACTGTATCTCTGATACAGCAAACCAAGACCAATCCCCTATGTAAACCTGCTGACAGAAAGCAAAACTACATGGCAGCTTCGTTTTTCCTTCTGTAAAGATGTGCTGCAAAGACATGGAAATGTCAACAAATCCTTCCTTTGCCTGCTGAGCATGGAGAGGGCACTGCCTGTACGCCTCCACTTCATCCCCCTCACCCAGCCACACACTCCGTATGGGCGCTGCTGCCTCTGTGATGGACATGCTCCCACTTGGGCACTGAACTGCCTGCTTCATGCCGACTGATCACCACTGCACAGGTATCTAGAAGATGTTTTACAGCTTCTCTTAGTAAGGCTTGGGTAAACACTTTCAAGAAAAAGGAAGTTCACTGTGAAATATTCTTCTGCAAAACCAAAAAACTACTTGATCCCAGTTGAGTTACAGCCATAAAGGGAAGGCAGTTTCCACTGCAAGATGTTTTTAAAAGAAACCATTGGGTTTTCATTCAGAAAGCATTTCCACATTCCTTAATCAACCCAGGATTCTTTTATGAAAAGGATTAAATAACCTTAAAACAATTGACACAAATTTCTGATTTTCCGGTTGAGTCCCTGAACTGAATGAACTATTATTGGCACCGCTCTATTGACTATTTCTTACAAACATTCTTCTCAAATCAAGGTGGATGTGGTATCCCTAAGAGGAGGGCTGTCTTGCAGCACTGGATGCACAATCCAGAGCCAGCAGTTCTCACCAAATCTTGACTGCTTGGTGCCTGAAGCAATCAGGGACTCTGCACCACAAAGAACAATGTAAGCTGGAAGGGACCCCTGGAGGTCACCTGGTCCAAATCCCCACTCAAAGGAGGGCCAACTTACACCAGGTTGCAAATTTGGCAAAGAAGGTGGGGATAAGGACCCCTTGCTATTCCTGCTCTTTACCATGACGGGGGAAGCTGGACCCGTACCAGTATCCTGAGCTGCATCCAAGCTTGCTCCTTCCCCTTGCTGACTCTGGCCTGCACAGCTGCCAGAAAACCCAGCCCTGATTACAGAAGAACCTACCTGGAGGCACTGCCTGAGACACTGAGCCCAGAACACATCAGCAGCCCTTGCAGCTAGATGCAGTCAGTAAAGCACATCATTTATAAGCCTTATTATCTATCCCAAATGCTTTGATTGACGGCAGCATGGGACATAACAGTTCTCAGGCCATCTCTGAGCAGACTTGAGGTAATACGCAACTAGTGCAACCATAACAGGATAAAGCAAGGCTCTCCAAACTTTTTTCCAATTAGGAAATTTGATTAAATTTTGCATTTGATTAAATTTTCCAGACACCTTCAATTTCTGGAGTGCTACACACTCCTGAGCCTCTCCTTTACGCACACTACCACAAGAGTCAGGGAGTTCTGCAGCCTTCCCACCATCCAAAACTGAGACACTAGCTGAGGGGACTCTTGCCCCTTTGGACTCTAAGAAACTGTGACAACCACCTGAGGAACCACCGATGCTGGTGACCTATTGTCTTGGGAATAACACTACAAATCCTGTCCAGGCTGGTAATGAACAAGAAATCTCCCATCTGACAGAGTGCGTGCAGGAACAGCAGAAGTCTTTGCCCAACTCCACACCAGCAGAGCAGCTGACATGAGTTATCTTCATACATCTGCGCTGTGTCATCCCCAAGGTAGCACTGGCTAAACCAACCCTGGAGCCACAAGAATTAATACAGCTTCGGTGCAGTGCTATGCTTGGGTTAATTAGCTCTGCTTAGAGGGGAGGGAAGGGGGCTAATCAGCAAAGGCTTGCTGCCAGGCTAATGTGATTATGCTCTGTCCAGGACTCCAGCTAGGATCTCTGCACCAAATTCCATGCACACGTTCATTTGGAGCCCATTCAGAAAACTGCACAGTCCAACAGCCTAAAAACACAAAAAGGGTGAGCTGAGGGCTCCTCTCGTCTGTGTTGTCTCTGGCAGTTTCAGATGCCTTGAGGAAGAGGAGAAAGAACAAACGAGGCATAGGGCAGCCCAGCTCCTGGCCATACCCTCCTAGCTTCTGACAAAAGAGGATGAGGGATACCCGCTGCCAGGGGTTATGGCTGCATCTTAGTATTCAGTAACACTTGAAAGATTTTCCTTGTGTGAATTTATTTAAATATTCTACGGCTCATTAAACTTTGGGCCTCCGCAGCACCCTGTAGCAGTAAGTTTCACAGTTTAATTACATACCAGGAGAAAAAAATCACTTCTTAAACCTGCTGTGCAATAAAACTCTGTCCTGCTGGTCTCCAAGGAAGGGCAAGGCCTGCCTAAGCCCAGGAGATGGCTTCCCAGCCCCCTCTGTAGCAGTGAGGCACAATGGCAGTGTGTGCTCTTCTGGCTCTATCTGTTTTTGGAGCACTGAACTTCAGTCCGCAGGGCTGATCCAGTCCCCAAACTGCCTCCATTCTCATGGGAGTAACTCATGCTGCAGACTTAGCGTGGCCCTCTGGGGAGAGGAGTTGTGCCTGACAGTCTGAGGGATGAAGACCATCACCTCTGGCCAGTGGCATCAAGCCAGTACGCTGAGATCACCCTGACCCGTACTGTGCCACAGAGATGCTGTGGAAAGGACCACACAACATCACTCGGTTCAAGCTGTTGCCTGACAAGAGTCTCCCACTTCTGCCCTGACGAATATTGGTCTAACATCTGCTTTGTCCTCCAACAACGATTGTATTTTCCAGACATTATGCTTCAGCCTTTACAGTTATTACATTTTCCCCAATTACCAGTATCAAAACCCTCTTTGCTGAGTTCAGGCCAATGACAGAAGGACTGAAACGTTGAGAGTTGGACAGCAAAGTGCCTTTTGGCGTGGACAGCCAGAGAATAGGATGAGTCTGTGGCAGGAAGGAGGGTGCTGGCGGTTGAACAGGGCTGTTTCAGGAACTGCGAGATGATGTCAATAGTGCTTCTGCAGGATTTGGAAAGCGCTTCTCTCTGTAACGTTACCCCTTGCAATTGTGCTGCAGCAGGTGCTTCTTCAGGATAACGCTGTAATATGTAAGTATCTACCCAGTTTCAATCTGTATTTTAAGAACAACAGGCACTGGACAGACTGAGCAGGGGAATGAATATGGAGAACAGAGAGCTTGAGAGAACACCAGTGTAGCAGACAGATCTTGAGCAGAGATGAGGCTCTGGCAGAAGAGATTACAGCTTTGCTGGGCTCTGCAATGCTGACAGCAGCAACTCCTACTTGTCATCAGTCATTCTTCTGCATGTACCTGAGCAGATAACGCGGGAGAGCCGAGCGTCTCTGCAGGATGCCCATCACTGCCTGCATCCTGCTGCGATGGAAGAGTAAAGCCCAGAGTCTCTCTCTGCTTTGTTCCGAGGAGCATGGCTGCAGTAAGCAGCATAATCACTGCTCCCAAAAGCCTCAAGGTTACAGCGCCTACTGGGGAGAATGTGTGTGTGTGTGTGCGCATTTGTAATGACTTGACATAAATATTAATCTAGCTGAGCTTTAGGATTAGAGAAAGAAATTAATAGGGCAACCTGCAAAAAGCATGAAAATAACTTTCATATCCAACTAGTTTACTCATCTCCCGAGCAGGAAGCACTCTCCCACTCTTGTGAGCCACAGTTACTGCAGGTTGCGCAGTCAATAATGAACCTACATGCTAAGGTGTGAGCTGATACAAGAACAGCTGAAATGGGCCTTGAGCCTCTGCTCTTGGCTATGGACCTCCTTCACCATCACCCTGTACCAGCTCTGGCACTCACTGGACTCTCCAGCAATTTAACCCAGTCACCTGGCAGAAAACTAACCCAGGAGAGAGAAATCATCTCAGTAGAGGTCTGAGTAGCATAAGATGTGGTGCACAAGAATGAAACTGTGCAGCTGTAAGTAGGAGAGTGCCGTGTGAGAACAGGTGTGCAAGGCTTCCCCTCTTTGGTCAGAGCTGTCAGATCAATTCAGTTATAAAATGTTAACTCCATGACTTTGGAAGATTTTTCTATCAAACCCCCTGAGGATGAACTTGTAATATTCTCCCATCATACACATGTAAGAGAAAGGATACCAGTCATGGGTGCAAAGAGATTTTGAAGCTAGACACTAGACTGCAGTTTAGAGATAGGAGTCAGCTTCTGACCCTGCTGTCACTGACTCTCCCTGTGTGACCACATTTAGGGTGTAACACACTCTGCAATGCAGGACAGGACACAAAGGTCTGTTCTAGCTTTGTCTCAGGGACTGGAAATAAAACAGCCACTTCACAGTTCCAGAGCTAAAGACCTGTTCTGCCTCAGAGCTTTTTAAGGATGGCACAGAGCCATACTTACATGATGGCTGTGCCACTTCCAGTGCCCGAGCTGGTGTGAGTGCTCTGTGCCACATGGGACTCTCCGCTTGTACTTGGGAACCTTGGCACTAAACTGTCTTGGAGGGTTCAACCTCCCTCTCCAAAATCTCCATGCTTCCTACCAACCTGTCGATCCTGTATGGCTTCCCTGCCTTGCAGAAACCGGCACAGCATGAAGTTCAGATGCTACAGGAGACTTAGACAGAACAGGGATAGTGTCTCCAAATGTTCAATGAATCCAATCAAGAGTGAAAGATGGGGCTAAATCATGTACTGTTTACTGTGACAAGCCTGCTATTGAATCCAACAGCCAGCACATCTTGTCTTTTATTCCTCTCCTAAGAAGCCCTGTTTGTACAAGGGAAGAACAAGTTGTTTGGCAGAGACACAGACCAATCTGAAATTTCACTACAAACTCCCTCCCAAACCTTGTCTTGAAGGTTACGCAAAGCCTGCCAATAAAGTTACTAGCTATACCCTTCTGTCCTGTTATGATAGTCATTTCTGCCACTCCTCTCCCTCCCCACTGTACCCTCTTTCTTTGGCTACTCCTGGAACAGCTGCAAAAATCTCTGCAGCCTGCTGAGGTGAGAGGCAGAGCCCTGTCTGCACCCGAAGGGGTACTCAGCAGAAGTCTCCAAACTCCTGCCTGCTTCTCCCAGTTGACCCTGCCAACTTGTTGAGATTCTTTGCTTATAATATGCTTCAACAGACACATTGTCCCAAGAGGACTGAACTAAATTGAGTTGCAGGGCTGCAAATCACGAAGCAGCCTCATTTTAATCACGGCTATTCAAGTGCTAAGGAATGCAGAAAGTAAATACATATTTGTTTTTAGACCATCATTTGTCCCATTTGCAAGAGGAAATTGAATGTACTCAGTCCCTGATGCTTTGTTCCTAGGAGAATACCTTGGGAAATGAACCTGCTATAACCACTACACATGAAATACACCCTTTGTTAAACCCTCTACTCACTGCTTTCATCACAAAGCTTTTCTCCTGGATCTATTAACCCTCTCATTCACTTCTCCACATTCTAATCAGGCTTTATTTAACATTTCACACTTCTGCCACCCTGGCTACAGTCTCTGCTGGCTTACTGGTGACTGATTTCCCTGAGCGCTGAGTGGAATCAAATGTCTAGGGTCAAGTTCTGCCCTTGACTTCAGACCTGGCTGGGGAAAAAATCATGCTGCCCAGTCCTGCAGGTGTAAACTTGGCTGCGGCTAGGCTGACCAGGTGGCTGGATTTGTAAATCAGTCCTTGACTTCTATGCTACTTCAAACACATTTGAATAAATATTCTGCATACACAGATTTGATCAGCTTGCATTCCTAGTGCTGCAGTGTCCTTCTCTCTGGCATGCCTTACTCTCAATTAGCTTTAGTCCTGCCAATCTGGAACACAGAGGCAAAACGCATCCCAGACCTCCACGCTTTTTCTCCTGGGCTTTTTCTTTTAGCTCAAGCTGAGGTTTGAGATTTTCCCTATCCTAAAAGCATGATTCACCCTCTGGTCTTTGCTTTCAGTCTCTGCCCTCCTGCAAGGTCTTTCTGTGGCCCAGCATTGTAATCCCTGTGTCTCAGACCTGCTCTAGGCCACCTAATAAAGCCTTTCTCCCACCTCCTTCCATGCAGCAACTTAAACCTCACCTTTCTTAAGCCAGTGCATACTAGCTGTACTTTATGGACTTGAACACCAGCTACCCTCTCACCTAATCTAACTGCACCAGGCAAGGTCAGAATAGGGCTAGCACCTCATTCTTCCTCTTCTTAATCTTCACCTGACCCTGACTGTAACACCTCTAAGCCAGCCAGGCCCTTGCTCTCAGTTACACACAGTCACTCTTCAGTGAGGCCTCCTGTTTTGTGGAGGTGCAGACCTGCTGTTTCAACCAGAAGATGAAGGCAGCTTTTCCTGCCTGTGTCCTAGAAGGAAAAGCATCATTGCACCAGCAGCTCCTTTGCTTTAGAAGACAAAATGCCACTGTACAGGCAGCAGTATACTGCAGGCATGGAAAGAGTGAAGGAATTGAGGCAGTTCCATAAGTTACCGAATCACAGTGAGCGCCCCTGTTTGCCCCTTAACTTCTTACAAATTTGCAGCATCACCTTAAACCCACCACCAGGCATTACTGCCACTGCAGCGGTAACCTGATCAATGGTGACATTTCTCTCTGTGCCCTACATTATGCAATTCAACCACCGTGCAATTAATTCGATAGCTACCTGGGGAACCTATTTGGTGCTCCTGAGCTTTGATCTGTGCTTTGGGGTTTGTTAGGTAGTTTCACTCACAAGCACTGAAGAGATTAATCCAGATACTTTTAAAGGAAGTGCTTGCTAAACAAAGCTGCACGTTCTGAATGTTTACTTGGGATTTGGAAAAAGATCTCGGAAAGGAAAAAGTGACTTTTAATTTTAGATACCAGTGACATTGATAATGCCAATCTAAAAAGATAGTCTGATACAAAAAGAATCACCCAGTTGCCCTACTATTATTCATTTGATCCCACATCTGTTTCCTCCATGGGTCTGTCTGGATAAACGAATTAAATTACCCGTAAACTGCTGTGGTGACAAAGACACCGGACCTTTGGCCTCTCACTTGAGTTACTCACAGCCCTAACTTCCTCCAGACAACACGTAAACCACCCCTGGGTCACATAAGGGTTGCAAAGCCCAGTCCTTACCTTCTCCTGGTACTGACGCCGTGAGGAGTCCAGAGACTGGATTAGGGCTGTGGCATGGCCGATGAACATGGCATAGCAGGTGGCACCGACAATCATGCTCAGCATAGTGAGCCACACATCTGACATGCCAACGGGCGCCTGCTGCCCGTACCCAATGCAGAGCATGTGACTCATTGCCTTGAACAGCGCATAGGAATACTGCTTCCCCCAGGAGTCATTCTAAAGAGACAGATAGACAGACAAAGCTTTAGCAGTGGGACAAGACATTCTTGGAGATGAACACATTTCAGAAAAGGACACCTAATGTTAGACCCCAAAGTCCATGTTTAAAGCACCCCTATATGTTAAACAAGCAGTTTTATTCCTTGATGCTTGGAAGTGTTGGGCACACTGGATTTAAAAACAAAGCCTAAATTCAGCCATCTGACAATAACTGACTTTGGTCAGGGTTTTACAGGTCCCATGTGCTCTTTCCAGCAAGGCTTTCCAGAAAGGAAGCCAGACTGACACACTGCTAACCTGGGATAAAATGGGACCATGCACTGGGATAATTTCAAAGTGACCCACATGTGGGAGAAGGGACTGATGTAGATGATTACTCCCCCGGGAAATGGATTTTTCAGAGAACTGGTAAAAGAGAGCCTGAGCAAGGTTGCCAGCAGTAAGATCTTAAAGTGGGGAAAATCACTTACTCCCCAGCAATTTATGAAATGTTTGGGAACTCTGGTCATTACCTGAAGACATGGGAAGGGCAGAAAATTAAGATGATAATGTCCAGACAGCGAGTTCTTTGCAGTGTCAAACTGGGCTTTTTTCAGGGAGCTGAACAAACTACAAATTGTCTCATCCGAGAGATGCAATAAACCACCGTGAGAAGCCAGCTGAAGTCAATGGCTTGTTTCGGACACCCTGTGCTCTCCCACTGCAACTAACAGCAGAGGCACCTTGGCAATTATATCATGGGAAAGGGAGAAAAATACAACATAAGCTTCATGACTATTCTGATTAGCTTGAGTTCATGGAACAGCACAAGGTACATTTACTGTCCTGTGGGTATTATATGCTAGCAAGTCCTTGCCACAAAACCTTGTAAAGTAAATGCACTGTCATCACACACTGCTATTACAAGGCATGTGAAAAAATACCGCTGCTACGGTGACATTCATCGCAGCACATAATCTGTACATTCATCAGTCTTCTTTCTGTTCCTAGGAAGGTGTTAACATCATGGATATAGCAGTGCAGATACATATACCATGGCAACTTAGAAGGTCGTGGTGCAGCAGGCCTGCTTTGGGGCTTGGCAGAGATGAGCCATACTTTTGGGAACTCCTTCAGAAAGATGCAGCAGCCTCAGCACCACCGACCAGCAGTGCTGGACGCCTCCCTGGAGGGATCTAATCACAATCAGGTGAATGGCTGATGACCTGTCTACAAAAAACAGCTTTCTGGGTGTCACTAATGTTGATGAAAAATTTTCAGTAAGCTTACAGGTAGTAAACAGACCCAAAGTGTACTGTTGCCGTTTGGGAGCCGTGGCAAAGAGCTGGAATCTCCAGAGAGTGGTCACGCTTGGTTAAGAGATAAGCACATGGACAAAGACAGGCGATAGTGTTACCTCAGCCCTATTTGGTAATGTTATGCAAGACAAGCCTGATTCACACTGCAATAAGAAGGGCAAAGCAACACAAGTGACAGCGAAGCGGACACAGAAGCAGCAGCACATTCAGGGTCCCAGAAGGGACTGCTCCCTGCTGGCGCCAGCCTGTCTGGGCTCCCCTCCCTAACAGAGCAGAAACAGTTCACCTCTTTTCTAGAAAAACTACCCTCGAGTCCTCAGAACAGACAATGCAGCCATTGGGGTCTCTATTCCTGGCTATGCAGTTGGCTTGCCCCAGTGTGTGACTCCCCAAAGGGGAATCAAAAAGAATTTGCGCTCTGCTGCCTGTACAGGGCAGAATGCAGCTCCTTGAGAGGAGCACGGCAAGGCGAGGAGATAAGAGTCAGTCCCAGCACTAAATACAAACTGCAAGACGTGAAAAAGCATGATTTAGCTATCAGTTGACCAGTTTAATACTCCTGGTTGAGGAGGGCAGTTTCAGGACAAAAATCCAGCAACCCATAGCACAGGGGTTAAGGCAGCCCCAGCTCACCCTTCTATTACGGAACCACCAGTTGAGTCTGGCAGAGAAAGGACAGAGATGTGCACTCGGCCTGACGGAGCAGAGCGTGATTTCTTCTCCCCTTGCCCCCTCAGGCCAGTTCTCCTTCTTAGCCAGAAAGTTCTCAAAGCAAATACCTTTCCCATGCAGGCACTTCTCACCTGCACTGCAGAAATGTTGCTGCCTCCTGAGTTCAGTGTGGCAGTAGTTTAACAGGGCAGCATCTCCAGAACAGAATTGAGGGCAAGGAGAAAAGAAATGCTGAGCAGAAATTCCAGAGGGAATTTGGGGAGACAGAAAAAGATTGGTTGAGCTGGATTTTGAAACATCAGGAAACTGGCTGCCAGCGTCTTTAGTGACCAGGAATGAGCAAAGAGGAGAGTCTGGGCATCAGGCAGGTTTGAGTTTTAAAAGCCATTCTTCCAGCAACTTGCTGTTAGGGAGCAGGCAAGTCACGGAACCACCCCGGATTTGGTTCCCTCCCCAGGAGACAACAGTTCCCAACTAACTTTTGGGTCTAGGAGACCAGCATTTGGAAGGAATTAGTCATCCAAACCCCTGATGTCCAACACCAGTGAGCCCCAGCAGCCTGCAGAAACACTTCTGGCTCCCTGAGAGCTCTACAGATCCCAGCAGCAAGGAGTTGGCTGAGTAATGACAGGCTGAGGGGTGAGAGCTGGAGGAAAACCCGGAGTGTTTACAGCATTCCCTAGCAGTGTGGCCTGCTGGGAGAAGAGCTCAAGGACTGCTGAAAGGGAGGCACTTCCATGAAGGGGAACCTTTCAAAGCAATTACCTTCAGCACACAATCTCTGAGTTCTCTGAGCATCTGTAAAGGGCGCTGGATCATCATGGCACAGTCTACACAATGACTCTTTGCTTATAGGTCTCAGTGTATCTTTACCTTTCAGGCCTGCTCTACATCCTTTTGTCTTCTACAGAACTATGCCAAATGAGCCGCACTGGTTCAAAATGTGATGTGGACACAAGGTTACCAGCATCACAGTGCCCTGTACTGACACAGCTTGCCCCTCTGCTATGGCAGTACACCATCAGACCAGTCCCTACAGTGGGAGGGCTGCACTACAGATCCGTTAGGGGAGGTAAAAACCTGCAGCCTTAAAACTGCAGAAAGAAAATGACTCCTCCTCTGCCAAATCTTACAGCAAGCTAAAATGGAGCCACAGATCTGTGCTTGAGCATAGTCAAGAGGGATGTTATCTCAAACACATGCCAGGCACTAAGAGTGTTTGCAAACAGGAGTTAAAGTTACTTTGAAGTGGTTTCTCAAACTAGCTTGCTTTCAACATCCACGCTGGCAGGACCATAAGGATTTCTCTAGGATTAGTGTCTGGACTTCAATGCCTCTGCTCAGATCCACCCCTGAATACTTGGAAACACATAGCTGAAACTCTTCAAAGGCAGCATGGGGCTCTGTGCCTTAGAGGAGCACCTAGAGAAACAGGACGGTGTCTCACAGGATGCTGCTGGATCTGAGGAATGTGTGAGTGTGCCTGACCCAGCCCTCATAGAAGAGGACTAGAGAGAGAGAAGTGGGGAAACAAAAGTCCTGGCAAACTCTTGGGGTAGGGACACAGCCCATGGGCACAAGGCAATGCCTGACTTATACCACTGACATTTCACAGAATTAAGAGTCTGTCTGTAGTGAAAGGGTGTGTTTTCCCCCTCCATCTGTCGTCCTAGCCAGATGAGCTGTAGGTTACATGTGGTTCACGTCTGAGACCACCAGCCCAGCCAGCCAGGGTGTGAGCACTCTTTGTGAACCCCCTGTTTGTCCCAGCTGTGATATCTGCTGGCCACAAGCTGTTACTCTGGGTTTGCCGCTGCCCACCACTTGGGACCTGTTGCAAAACAAGGCCTCTGAGCATCACTGCCCTCCCCTGGACAACACCATAACTGCTGGGCAGGGAAACAGACCTTCAGATCCAGTATAAGGGACAGGAACAGTGGGATCAGAGATGAAGGGTCATACCTCACAGGACAGCACCTGCCTGTTCTGGGCTTGTTTCCAGGGCGAGCTTTGTGTGGCCTTCGCCTTACAGAAGAGAAGATTCTCTCAGGACTCCGGGTGCACACAAAGTCTTCACTGCCCATCAGCTTTGTGTAGGACCCCCACCCAAGGCCCTGGCTGGGCCTTGGATATGTGCTTTAGCCTCGTCTCCAGCCCTGCCTCTGGTCCCCTGTCTTGCCGCTCCTAACAGGACTCCCTGGATGGACCTTGGACATGATTATCACCTTGCCTTCTCTGGGATGATCAATGGACCTGACCCTTCCATCACCATTTCTGCTCTGTGCACCCTGTTCAGGTCCAGAAGGTGAGGGCACTGCCTGTGCAGGGGTCACCTTGCTGACACCATCACAGAGCAGCCCTACCCTTGCAGCTGCTCCTTGACAGATTTATAAAACACAATAATCTACTACGCAGCTTTGCAGGGCTGCTGAGTGAGGGTATGAGAGAGCTGCTCACCAGAGGCTTGAGGGGAATTAGGAATCAGCCAGGAGACCCACACAGGATTGCTCTGTCTTCCACCATATGTGCTGCACCGGCATCTCTTCTTCCTTTCTATCAGCAACACAACAACGTGTCAGGGGTGGGGGTGGTAGGCTCAAAGGGGAGCTACTCTCCTTCTTTTGGCAGAAGGGAAGATGAGCAGTATTTCCTGTGCAAAGTCGCTGCATTTGATGGATGGGGGGATTGATGGACAGGGGGATTGATGGACAGGGGGATGTTTGCCTTCCCTGCAGGGTTTATCAGTTGAGCACAGTACCCAGGGGACTGAGCCACGTGTTTCCAGCAGCTTTCAGGTCTCAGCAGAGCTCAGATTTCTCTGATGAGGAGCTGCCAGGCGAGGGTCGTGGGGCGATGCTGCTGCCCGCACATATGCCTCCCTGGAGCTGACTCACCAGTGTTTCCCTTTTTAATAAAGTGCCCTGTAGGGAAGCTAACACCAAGGCCCCTGAGACTGGGGCTGAGCAATTAATACTGAAGACATCCTTCCCTGCCATTTCAGAGCCTGTTCAGAAAGAAGGCTCAGAGAGAGTCAGTGCTACAATTGCTAAAGACGAAAGATGGAAACATAGAAAAGAACCAAATGAACTGGACCCAGGGATTTATCGAGCCCCTGATATGATTTTGGCAACACCAGCTGCTTCACAGATCCCCTGGAAGAGGATCAAACTTTAGGAAGCAGATGGAAGGTGATGAATCTTCTTTTCTCGCTGCATTGGAGTCAGAGCTGGCTTTATGGACTGTCAAGTGGCTAGGTGGGAAACTCTGGAGTGGGGATGTACAGCACCAGCACACTCAAGGAGCAAGCCTCCGAAGCATTTGGCACCTTACGAACAGCTCCCCTTGGATGCAGCAGCCTTAGAAGATTCCTTTTTTCCCCGCAGTGGTTCCATCCCAGCTTTTTAGCTCCTGTGGGCAGTCACGGCAGTTGTGCACCCAGTGTATTTATCCCCTCACAGCTGTGACCAGGTCCGTACTGGGTGTCCCAACATCCAACCTGGGGACTCTGTCACAGATAGATGCCATCGGGGCCTCCCAGCCCTGCCCACCACAGCTCTCAGAGAGTCGTTCTGCACAGCACCATCAACACCTGCGAACAGCCCAGGCCACTGGTTTCTGGCTGTTTCCTGACTCGGTGGCTTCTCCCGTCACTTCACACCAGACTACAAGGAAATCGGTGCACTAATCTTGTCATCCACATCCATCGCTAGGCAGCAGGCTCCCAGTGACACTTCTGGAAGTCTCAGGAGATCAGAGGACAGAACCTTAGTGTGAGAAGAAACTATCTGATTCCAAAAATTCTTTTTGTTGAATGTTCTAAAAATGAGCTATTTCGGGGCTGGCATTTTCCTGTACAGATTTTGGAATGGAAGCCACCTAAATTATAGGTGGGGCAGATAATCATCTCTCCAGTTCTCCATCCCAGTTTCCTGAGATTCCATTTCTAAGACAGTCACTGAGATCACCATTTTTTTTCACTTTTATGAAATGGAAAAAATGAAAGTGATTTAGCTGCAGATGAGAAGCTGAAAAAAAAATCACACAAGGCAAATTTAATTCCCAGCTTCACAGGCTCTCAAGGAGGGGAAGACAAGCACTGCAGCATGAGTCCTTGCCTGGTAAAGCCATGCTCTGAATAAAAAGTTTCTATCCTACCCCTCCTGGAGACTCTGCTGAGCCCTCCTGCCTGCAGGACGCATCCTTCCCCCTCCTCCTCAGCCCTGCAGCTAATAAAAGTGCCCAGACTAAGCAGTAAGAACATGAGGTGGCTCACCCTTTGATCTGTGGTTCTTACCCAAGCTTTCAATGCACATAAACATATCCCAACAATCATTTGGCTAACGAGCACTCCCTCTGCAAGAAGACTGAACCACTTAAGTGGGAAAGAGCAGGAAGCAGGACCTGGTAAACATATGTCAGGAATAAGGAAACACGGTTCAGATCTGCTGCTCTCAAACTGTCCTGCAAGGACACCGTGGCCGAGTCACTTCATCTGATGCGGATGATTCGACTGCACCTCTGAGCTCTCCAGGACAAGGAGCTGTCTGTCCTTTTGAACCTGAAGAGCACAAGCACAATGGGGCCTTGATCTGTCATTGCTCCTGCCATATAAATAATAAAAAGGCAGCACTGGGGAAGACAGGGCAGCTACTGCATGGGTTGTTCCTCTGCTGTAGATAAATAAAGGGCTGGAGTCTCCAGAACTGCCAGTCTGGCACCTTCCAACAGCAGGAAACGAATGATTATTACAGAGGGAAGAAATAAACAAATAAACCCCCAAACAGACGACTTTTTCATGGCTGCTCACTCATCTCAAGCATGGGCAGCATGTGCCCACAGCTCCGTATGTGGGAGGCATGGAAGTTGGCAGTTTTAAACATTTTACATTTGCTCTGTTCTGCATGAGTGCCTGACATTATTTTTTTTTTAAAAGAAGGAACTGGCTGGGGGAATCTGGAGGTTAAGAGCTGCAATAAGAGGCAATTTTTTAAGCTTTGTCAGTTGTTGCTGCTTAATCAACTGGACATTGTCCCTTTGAATAAAAGATCCTGAATTCTCAGTGAGACAGTTGAAAGGTACCATGAAATCCCTGCACATGTACCATAAGGTTCAGATCTCCCTCACAGCAAACAGCGCAGTGAGCAGCACAGCTTGGGACGTTACTGGGAAGTCTGGTCGCTGCTCCTACGACGGGAGGCCGAACTGTGGCTTGGCAGAGTCTGCTTCAGCCTGCTTTAACGGGATATCGTGCAGCTCCCCAAGGAGCAGCAGGCAGTGTGATCACACCCACCCTTCAAGTGGATATGGAGCAGGAGGCTCAACAGTTTCCTTGGGACCAGTAATGGGAATTAGGATGTTACAGATCAGACCCAGCTATGGCTCCAGGGCTCCCCTGCCTCTTCTCTTTGGCTCAGCAGAAAGAGGGATCTCAGATCCCAGCAGAAAGACGCTCTAATTTTTGCTCTTTGCTGTCTCCTGCCAGGAGGGGGAGCCTGGCTCCTGCCTTGCGCTGCAGGCGGCCCACAGCTGGCTGTGCTGGGGCTCTGCTCCGAGACTGTCATGGCTCTACCAGCGCTTGCTGGACCGTGGAGGAAGCCCCTGAAAGGACATGGGGGAAATGGGAAGCTGGGGACACCATGTTAGTGCTGGGAGGCGACCAGGGGCCTGGGGACCATGAAGGACAAGCACTTACCACCATGCGGTTGAGGGATACCCAGCAGTCATCGGGGAAGTCCTGCAGCATGGGCACAAGGAACTGGAGGCAGCCATCCCAGTGACACAGCAGCAGCATCATCCCGATCAGGTTCACAATGCGCACCACTGCGCTAGCCAGATCATAGGTCATGTGGAAGATCTGCAGGGGACAAGAGGGAGCAGATTAGATGGCAGCTCCCCAAACAACCAACCCAGCATAATTAGACGCAGTATCGGGGTCAAGAGCCTTGCTGATGTGACAGGAAAGGCTGCATCAGCTCAGCTCGGGTCAGTCACTGTATGCGAGCAGAGCCAGCTGAAAAAATAGATTAAAAACCAAAATACAAAATTGTAATCACTCACCCCTCTTGCCCTTTGATTTTACCTTCAATTTACATTGAAAGCTCCATAACTCCTCTTATAAAATAAGTCGGTTGCAAATATTTCCAGAACATCAGCCACACCTCAGAAATAAACTCCATCATCACATCTTTTTAACCACAGTGACCTTCTTTGATTTCTGCTCTTGTTGGATATATGTGTTGCACTGACCCATGGGGGAAGCTATCTTTGTATCAGATGTTGGATGTAGTCTCTGTATGTATCAAATGCAAGAAAGAACAGCCTCAAACTCAGCAGACTTTTACCAGAGCACCTGGTTCAACTAATTCTTGTACCAGCTGCTGCATCACTTCCAGTCTTATGAGATGGATATGAAATTGCACTTAAATGAAGTGCAAGGAAAAGAAAAACATGTCAGAGCTACACAGCAGCTCTTAGCAAGGACACCCAGAAACCTGGCAGAAGGGAGCTGCAACCCCTTCTCTGCAGCCAGTTCTCTAATGCCAAGGGAGCCTACGTCCCTCTCGTCCACAGCACTAATCCTAAGCAGGACACACGGAGACAACCAGGTGCTCCATCATTAAAACCACATACATAGTCAAGAATTACTTGATGGACACTATTTGGATGGGGGGGAGGGGGTGTGCTGTGTTGTAGAGACATTGAGGGTGCTTGGCTCTTTTATGCCCAGCAGCCCTAAGCTACATACCTGCCCAGGTTTGGTTTTCCTTGTCCTGCAACGCGCCATGGTGAGCAGCAGAGGTCGGCCCTGGAGAGCATGGTCACCCTGCGTGACTCAGCACGGAACCACCTTCCAGTCTCTTTTCCCATTAACGCATCCCATGAAGAGGGGGAGCAGGGAGCAGACCCTATATGCTGCTGTAGTACCAGCAGTCCCTCCAAGGAAGCAGGATTGCTGGGATGCAGAAGAGGCAGCATGGCCACCTACTACAAGGGAGATGCTCTTGCTCCAACATCACCCCGCAGAGACCCCGAACGCATCTGACATCCTTTCCCACGCGCTGCTGTGTCGCTGGAGCAATCTGGGAGGGATGGAGGCCTGACAGCCATGCCCTAGTGTGTTCTGTCCTAGAGTTCTGCCTGGAGAAATGTTAATCACTGCTCCCCACACACAGTGCTGCTGCTGGAGGAGTGAAATATTTGGAGGGCTGGGTGTGAGTGCAGCAGACTCACCACTGTCAGCTGCCATGGCTGGGCCTTCTCAGGAGACCTCCCCGTGGTTTGGAGGCACGTGCAGCCTGACTGTTTTGTGTCTCAGCCTGCAACCTGGTGACACAATGTCCTACTTGGATTTAATGGAAGGAAATGGAAACAGCGTGCCTCCTGGTGCTGCTGCAAAGCTGACCTCCAAGTGAGCCATGCAGAGCGCATTTATCCAGACCTGCAATTTCCTTAGGGATGTAACAAGATTTACTCTCAGTTCTTCAGATGTAAAATAAGCCATAAATGTGACTTTCTTACAAGTTGGCCAAAAGACAGGGAGACACTGACACAGGCTTATATAGGATGGCAAAGCCATTTTCAGTTTGCTGAGTTATGAACAAAAACGGAGAGTGCAGTGACAAAAACTGCAGGGAGAAGCATTTCCTGAGCGCTGAACAGCTCCACAGAGCCCCAGTGCAGAAAGCTGGGGCAAATGATTACTGAGGAGCTGTCTGTCTGTCAGGAAAGCATCTAAAGCAGGGGACAGGGCCGTAGGCATGCTGTGTGACTGTATGGCAAGGTCCATCTAACTGCTTGCTGCCCTCACAGGGCTGGTCCTGCTCCTTGCAGCCACTAGCAGCAATATGAACCTGCCATCCTTGCCAACATCATGGACTGCTCCCACAGTGAGTCAGTGTGAGCAGCTAAAAAGGCAGAAAACTAATGTTACGAAATAAAGGAGTTGTGTTTGTCAGTTTAGCTCCCTAAATTGGCTCATCACTCTGTTGTCAGAGCTAGCCGTTCAATTTCAATGCTTGTTTCCACACCAGATATTAACACTTCCCTACCTAATCAGGATGCCATGAGGTCACATGCATTAGGAGATGCCAACGTGCTCAAACCAGACCAGGAGGGAGCCACAGAAGAATGCCGGGAACCAGAATGATGAATGATGTGGATAACTGCTTCTAAACCCCATTATTTCCGCTGCATCCAAGGTGCAGCTGGAGTCCACAGTGTCACTTAGCATGAGAAAGGCCATTCTAATGATATTTCTGAGCTGAAAAGGAGAAAATATCCAAAATCCAGCATGAAAGGCTGTTCTAGGAAATCCGACTCTCAATGCTGACTCAATCGATCAGTATGAAAGCCAAGCACATAATTCATAAAGAATAATTCCTACTGGTTTCACCTTTTTTTTTCCATTGCAGAAATGATCATTCTCATTTAGACAACCCAAAGCAAAGCCAGCCTATCTGAGTGACAGCCATGGGCTATGGTTTTAATGAAGCCAGAGCAGCAGTTTGCAGAAGGATCACTGGATGGATCTTTTGTACTGCCAGGGTTTTACTGTGTTAATGACTTTTCCTCTCCCACCTATGTGGGTTTTTCAAAGAGCTTCAGCCCTCCTGTAACCCAGGGAACTCCAGCCAGGGAGAGGGAGAAACCCAGACTGGTTTAGGAAGTGCCTTTCTTCCTTTAATATATTGAAAGTAGAGAGTGAAGAGCCTGAGGGAATGGACGGTTTAGGGGAAAGGTAAATGGATATGGGGCTTCTTATATGATGAATGGCATCTATTCTGGTCAGGGTTGGGCAGCAAGCCTTTATCCCGTGGTGCACCTCCAAAAAACAGCCATAAATGAATGTGTTTGCTTCTGCCACTACGTCCTGCTGCCTCCTCTCATGCTCTAAAGGGTGGATTCAGCTCACCTACTGTGGGCCTCAAGATCTAGAGACCATTAGTCACTAGACGGAAGCACGCCTACCGAGGGCGAGACATCTGGTTTGCAGCACTCATGTACCTGAGAAGGGGATGCACCGCATCTCAGGAGTTCCTGCTTCCCTCTGCTGCCCGTAACGGAAGCCTAGGTCAGAACTCCAGCTGTAAATGTCTGAACTGCAGGTGAGACAAATCCAATTTCAAATGTCAGTCTGAGGAGCTACCAGCCCACTCCTTGGAATACATTTGCATTCACGTGCAAGAGAAAAATACGAAACACTCACCCTGCGGCACACAGGAATAACAGCGCAGGGGTGGAATGAACACCTCTCACAGGGAAGAAGCTCCTACTGTAGAAGCACCGTGGTATTGCAGGGAATGCTAACTGCAGGAGTGTGCTGGAGAGGGCCTAGCCAGTGCTGCAGAGCCCAGAAGCAGCCTCCAGCTCGCCAGGGAGAGATGGGGAACAAACATTCCAGAATAGCTATTTCAGGAGCAGAGGAACATGCGTGGTAACTGGTACTTCTCTGGTTTTCATTATTAACACTCGGGGCTTTCTTGTCCTGATGTAACACAACCCCGGCTGGGTCCCAGAGCATTACACCTCCTTCTGTCCCTGGAACTGCTTTTGCCTGCCTGCTTTCAGATGCCTGTCATTTAGAGGAAGGGAGTGGGGAGGAGGAGGAGGAGGAGAAGGAGGAAGCATGGACTCTATCTTGAAGGTACCTGTTTCCAAGGCATTTTCTGATTGAGCCAATAGTGCTGTTATTTGACTGTCCAGAACAAACTGTGGCTTCAGAATCCCTGCTACAAAGTCCACTCTGTGCCTCTAGCCAAAGGCACCTTGTGGCACTCTCTAAAAGGACAGCTGGGGGAAAGTGGAAGGACCAAAACTTTCCTCAACAAAGTCATCTCTAGGCATAAGGGCTCCATCTTGGAAATCCAGCCTATACTGAGCAAACTATCTATCAGGATCCTAATGGCATGAATCCAAGATCCTGGAAGTCCCAGCTAACTCTGTGCAGCACCCCTCACTTGGCTCTCTGCTGCAACAGGCTTCCTCTGTCCTGAACCTTTGAGCTGGAAGAAATCAAAGACACCTTGGAGAATTGGGGGCCTGGCTCTGGCAGTGAAACAAGCACTTTGATTCAAGTCAAAGCTGTATATTTAATTGTTGTATGTTGGCACATAGCTTGCTGTGGCTATCCAAACCACTAGGTCAACCAAATTTCTCAGATCCTTGAGAGCAATGCTGTATTACCATGTCCGTCTGTCTCGGGACCACAACTGCATGCTCCTGGTGGCTCTGCATGGGCTGGAGGTGCTGTGCTTGGAAGAGGCAGCTTGTCCTGAGGGTCTGGGAACTGCGATACAGAGGCGTAGCGATGATTCTGTTTGGAGCCAGTGTGGCTGAGCCGGAGCTAGACACCCTGCCAGACAGAGCTAACAGCATGCACAGTCACTCAGCTGAATGCTGGCTCTGCGCAGAACTGCCTTGCATCCGCTGGGTTTATGAACAGATTCTGCACCGCAGGAAAGCAGTGAAACTGCCTGTTGCCCTTCACTACCTCTACTAGCAATATAGCAGGATTTCTGTAGCACTGCATCCAAACTGAGAAAGCCTGCTGGTCCTAAGCCAGTTCTGGCGTCTGTAGCCACACCGTGGATAACACACAACTGTGATAAATCCCCTGTGGATAATCAAGTGGCTGTGACACTGCTCCAGCTTAATAGAAAGCAAAGAATCTACTCTTAATTTATGGCTTAAAAACCCAAAGACCTTAAAAGGAAACATAAATATCAGAAGAGAACCAAAACAGTATAATATGTTATTCTGAGAGCTCTAGGGGTCAGAGTTAAGGTTGTTCTGCAGGGAGGAAATATGTATTTTTATTCCTACTTAAGAAGAGTATTTGTGAACTCTGGGGAAGAAGGTTGAGAGGTCTCTCAGTTCACCTTCCCATACTTGGCTTTTGTAGTTAAAATCAGAGGTAAAGATATATTTTCCTCACAGAGGCACTGGCCTTTGCAATCCTAGGTGTTCAGTCTCAATCTGCTGGAGACAGGTGACTGCTCTGAAGAGCTTTTTGGGAGCCTGGCCATGCAGCTCCATCCTGGAAGGCTGGAGGGAGGGAACAGCCAAACAACTGGCAGAGCTTGCAGGAGGGGCTTCCCCCAGAAGAGGAATCCTCTCCGGGCACATACAGCATCACGCACGTTAGAGCACCGAAGCATGGAAGCCATGAGCATACACAAGGCACACGCAGAGCCAAAACCCCTGAGCAGTTCAAACACTGCTAAAGACATGCAAGAAATCAGAGTCAAGAGAGAAGGGGCAGCTCCCCAAGAAATTCACCCTGTCATGTAGACACACCACTGGGAAACACAATGTTTCAGCAAAGCAACACAGAAGACCTCAACGGCTGATGCTGTTGGTGAGAAATGCATCATCAGCCCCTTTACTTGCTCCTTCCTCTCCCTCCACAACTTTCTGTTTATTCTTCCAGGGATGCCACGTTTAAGCTGTGCCAAAACATAAACAAATCCTAACCCAAAAGGCTTGTTGTCTCAAGTAACTCATCAGGCCACACATTTTGTTCTTGTGGATGAATAGACAAAACGCTGTTCTTGCCACTAAAACATACAAAGATAGAGACTTTGAATTTCTAAGGCTACTGTTGCTCAGACCAGACTGCTGAAAAGGGGCTTAGGAAGGAAGAAAAATTATGTAAAGGATCACAGTTGGGCTTATTTACAACCTCACAGCATACTGGGAAGCAGAAGGCCCATATGAAGGCTCAGCTTCGGGTCAGACAGCTTTGGGCTCTGCTAATCACATTGTGTTTGGCAGAACGGTGAGGGAGGGAGGGAGCTCTGGGATCCAGATTGTATTGGGACAACGCTGAAAGCACCAGCCAGCACAGAGCAGATGGACTGGAAATGGGAAATCATCTGTGGTGCACAGCTACATCTGCAAGCAGTGTGCAGATTCGGGGCTGACAGTTTGAGATGGTGTGGGATTTGGTTCTGCCCGCTTTTTGCTGTGCAAGCAAGGAAAACTATAGCCAGAAGATCAAGTTTTAGATGAAGGCAAGAGTTTGGGGTTGATTCTCTTTTTATGCTTGCTTTGCACCAAACGACATAATCAATGTCAGCAGAGTTGCTGATGCTGCCGTGAGTCAGGGTGAGAGGAGAAGCGGGTCTGTGATTCACTCGGTGTAACACTCACAGGGGTAGATGTTGGGGAGTGTGCCTGTCGCAAGGCTGCCTGAACAGTGAGTTGGAGGGAAGTGCATCGAGTGCCAGGTGTTAGGAGAGAGATCCGAGTAGATTTTACACTTTAAATAATAATCCTTTGTGCTGCTGTGGCAGTTTTCATATGAAGGTCTCAAGGGGCTCGGCTGACATTAATCTGGTGTGCTTCAATATCTCCAGTGAATGTGTTATCTCCATTATCCTAGATGGGCAAAATGAGGCACATAAAAGGGAAAAGCCAGGGGCGCAGGAAGCTTTAAGCAAAGTTTTGGATCAAATCTGGGGACACCAGCTTTGGAATCCTGCTCTACCCACTGCACATGTGGTGTGGCTCCCGTACAGAACCAAGGAGCTGCCCTTAGAAAGAGCCACTGCAGCCCAGAAGCAGGGCAGGGGGAAGAGATCTCTGAACAGCCTGTTGCTGTTGAAGCCCTACAAGAACACCATGCAGGTCTGCAGGCCCCTACCTCCTTCTGAGGTCTTCTAACTCTTTCCAGGCAGCTGCCGTCTGGCTAAGGGAAGTTCTTCTCCAGCTATGAGATACGGGGCTGTAGACAGGGAGCAGCAGAAAGCCCAAGCCAAAATTAAAAAAAAAAAAAAGCCTTTTCTTGCCTTCTCCCTCAGAGACTTGTGTCTACTGGAAAATATTTACAGCAGAGAAAGGTGAAATAGCAGGACTAATTAGCACTGAGAAAGCTGGCATAGACAGCAGATGTTTATGGATATATATAAACCCCAAAGATCCTGCCACCACCATGTGTTTTGCCTCTTGCACTCTTAGAGTTCGCGTTGTCTTGACAACAGCCCCCCTTCCCCTCCCCATGCCAACCCCCAGCCTAGACTTTAATCTTCATCCTTTTAAGAACTTTTGTCACCACGGCAACATGACACAGACTTTTAAAAATATTTTCTAGCACAACTCAAGACGACTGCCTTCCCTGCACGGTTTTCTTTAAACCTCTTGGATGAAAACATTCAGGGTTCCATTCTGCCTCCACAGAACTGAGCTGTAAGCACCTCGGGTGCTATTGAGCAGGGACAGGAGTTGGCCCCTGCCCCCAGCCCGGGTGTACGATGGCAGTTTCTGATCCCAGAGAACGTGTCCCAGAGCTGCAGGGTCCGTGCACAGACTGGGGCCAGGAACTCCGTGACTTCGGAGCACGTGCCCCTTTGCTTTTCAACAGGGCTTGTGTTCTCATACGCCTACAGCTCAGGTTTTCAACAGTATTCATATATCTCTTAAACGCCTTTGGAAAAAGAAAAAAAAATCAAGCCCTGGAGCTGTAAGTAGGTTAGGTGTCTAGCTCTCTGTGGGAATGAGATATCTTACCTGCCTAGGCATTTTTTTAAATCTCTCATGGCTCTTATCTGCATCTTTGGGGGCTGTAATTCTTCTGAGAGGCCAGCAATGAATCACTTCTGGAAATAGGTCACAGGCTTTTTTGGAAGTTTAAGAATGACCACAGTCTTCAGGCAAAAGGCCCATCAGGCTCAGTGGCTATACTTAGGTACGCCTAAGCAAAGAAATATCTGGGAAGGCAGAGGGGAAAGGAGGCATAAATACCTGAGAGAGAGAGACAAGTGGTTTGAAACCAGGGTGGTGGAGGTGGCCGGCGCGGGAGAAGGCAGCCTGGCGGTGAGCTGAGGTCATCAATGGACGACTTGGATGACGGAGGTGAGCCCAGGCTGCAGACTCTGTCACAGGAACTTCAGCTGTGGCCTGATCAAAAATTCATCAAGCTAAGTGGGAAGACACCCCCTGAGTCCATTGAGCTACCAGGCACAAGGCCAATTAAAACAGTTAGCATAGGCAAGTAATGAGGCAAAATAATGGAAATATTGACCACACTGTGCTGTCACCTAGGTCAGGCACAGCCCTGCCCTCAGAGCATGGCTCTATTTTCAGGCAGGAAGCTGAAAAATTGCTTGAAACTGAAGTATCAGCTGGCAAGAGGAAATGCTGCTTTCCAAGCAACGTGCTGCTCGGCCTGAGGAATACATCGACGCAGGAATGCTTGAGACCAGGAGCTTGGCAGGTATTGAACACACACCTGGCTGAATAAGAGTAACTTTAAAAAACATTATATATTCTTCCTTTTCAGAGCTTAAAAAAAAATAATAAAACAACTGAAGAATAACTCTACCTGCGAGCAGATTATTACAGAGCTGTTGTTTTGGAATTCATCACATGCTCCCTCTGAAGCATTTCATCACCATTAAGTATGGAAGAGCAGAATGAAGGAACCTCTGGTCTGCCACACTGCTTCTCCTCCATTTACATACTTGAAAGAGTCTAACCCAGAGAACCAAGGACTGTCAGCAAGATTTTTAGCCACAAACACATAGAAGAACATGGGAGAAAGAAAATGAGATCCAGAGAAGAGGCCCTTCAAATGACAAAGAAAATCACCTCAACATTCAGATTGCCTGCAAAACAACCACAGCTCATGTTCTAGAGAAAGCTGCCACAAAACACGAGCAGTGACCTTTGTTTTCAGAGTTTCTTCAGTCACGCCTGAAGTTTTTTAGTCTAAGATTCGTAACAGATTTAAAAAATCCAAGGCTGTCTTTTAACACACTTACAGACTCCTGTGACTGGCACCCAGGCTGTAACAGAAACTCATCAGGACCTGCCCAGTAAGTGCAAACTCGCCAAACAATTACAGAACTTGGCAGTTTACTCTTGATCAGTTACTACGTCTTTAGTGCTTCTTGCTCTTCAGTTGAGAGGCACCCTCTATTAACTTTCTATCAAGCCCCACTCAAACATGACAGTTCAGCAAGAGGGTGAGCCAGAAGGCGTGCACCCCAAAATGAAATGAGCTTGTTGTCTCCAAAGCACTTCTCTGCACCAGCACCCCAGCTCTGTAGTCAGTGTTTGTTTAAAGGATTGGCCTTTTGGGAGACTGAAATGATGGCAAGTTTTCCTCCACCCATTTTTAAGCAGCAGGTAACGTCACTTTCAAAACGATGCATCTGCCTGCCGATGCTGCAGCTGCGGGACGTTTGGTCGTGTTTCTGTACACAAGCACAGTCCATGTCTGCTCACAGCCGGGCTCAGCCCGTCAGGCCGGCTCACTGACTGAATGTAGTTCCACCTAACAGTCCTCCAGCTTCACTCGATTACAGCCTCGGCAACCCAGCCCAACTTCCACCCCTGACTTTTTTTAAGCTGTTAGTGACTGCAACACCCGCGAAAGGAAGCAGCCTGGCAGGCCTGGAGCCTTAAATAGTTTCCTGTGCCACGAGGCAGAGAGTGTGAGCAAGATAATGACAAGCTCCTCTGGCTGCAAACTTGGTGACACTGGATGTGCATGGAGAGCAGAGTTCACGGATTGAGGATGCTCAGCACAATGGCCTGATTTTCTGATGGGCTGAGCATTTGCCTGCAGAGTCTCCATTGATCCACTTTGGGCACTTTCTTTTTCTTGTGAGTAACATCTCACAGGCGGCAGATGAAAAGGAAGGTGTACTTGACACCGCAGTGAAAGAAACGCTGGACTGCAGCAGTGCACAAATTCAGAACAGAGGTGTGCCAGGTCACTGGGGAGGCTGGAGCTTGGTCCTCGGTAGCACAGATTTGAATTGCGTTGTTAGCATTGCTTTTATTTCTAAATTACTTTGATGAAGGCTGGTCTGAATAAGTCCAACGAGGATCTGAATCATCTGTTGGGGGACCTCAACCAGTTTGCCAGCAGCGTGCCAAGAGATTTCATTGCACAGACTGATGGAGATTTATTTGCATACAGTGTCACACGTCGCATCCTGCCCAAGACAAGTAACAGGAGAGACAAACGCCCTCCCACTCTTTCAGAGTAATAATAGCAATATAACCTTTTCAGTACTGCAACGTGCACCTTAGAGAAGACATCTCTTAAAAGAACAGTGCGGAGAGAAGAACTCCTTGGGTAACATACCTAAGAAAACCTGTACTCTCCCATAAGCTTCCCAGGGCAGAGGCTGAGGAGTCCGAAATGAGAGGAAGAGGAGCTACTGGAGGAAGTGCAACCACCACCCTCACATCACGCAGGCTGCACTGGACCAGGGAAGAGGGAGGAAGTGACATTTTTTTTATTTGCTTTAGGGATTTGGGGCACAGAAAAGTGATACTTTTTTTCTTTAACTGACAAGCACTAGATTATATTTATGAAAATATGACAGCATCCTGCTACAGTTGTATGTAGATACTTTGGGTGATTATAGAACAAAGTTCTATAAGTCAGAACAAAGATGGTTAAAAGCAGTATTTAAACACCATCTAAAATGTTCCTAAACCTCCCTTAATACATGCTGGGCAGGAACATAGTCCCTAAAGGCTGCCATTTTAATTATAAATGCATTAGGAAATGGTGCCTGTTGACAGGTATCAAGGCAAAAATACCCAGAGCTGCAGCCAGGAAAAATGAGGAAATTTGCACAGCTCTTCTAGGGGTATAACATAATAACACCACACTAATAGCACTAATAGTAGTAATGAGAGTTTGACAGGGATGCTGTACATCCAAGCGAAATGCCAAGTCTGCAGCTGTGCCTCAGAGGCTGAGCTCTGGAGGCATGTCACCCAGCGGAAGCATGGGGCGAGTCCCTCTGCACTGTCCCAGCACAGGGCGCTTCTATCCTAGAAACAGATCTTTGACACCCTTTCTTTGCAGCAAACCCGTACCAACCAACGGTCCCAAAGGTAAAGGGTGCTAGCAATTGCTTTTAAGGGCCGCACCCTTCCACAGGCTTGTCTTTATCCCTTTTTCCTGAAAGGATGAGGCATTAGGTAATAGGTCTCTGCTGTCACTGCTGGAATGGAGCCAGGTACCACCATGGCACCACAAGATGCTCACACAAATGTTAACAAAGTCCTAACGAATCCTTTTCTTCTTGCTGCATCATATGATCAGCAAGTATTTTATTGGTATTTTTCTCCAAAAGGCACACTCCCTCCTAGAATTACTGAAAGAAAGTGAATTGCTTTGGCCCAAGTGCTGCCATTTTCCTTCAGAAATCGCTTTGCTGCTATCTCTGTTCAAATTTTCCTTTTAGTCCTGATGGGCACGTGACCCTCTCCCGAGGTACTCCTCTCCTGCCCCGTGAGCCCGGCTCCCTTCCCACTGGTAAACATGCAGAATAATTCCACTAACCGCATGAGAAGAACAAGGACAAACTACATCTAGTGTCCATTCCAATCGCTCCAGCAAGCTCTTAGGCAGCAACCAAAATCAGGAAATCCAGAAGGAGGCATAAGAAACCTCCCATCAGGCAGAGGGAAGATAACCCACCTCCTTGGAAGACATCACCTGAATGTGTAATAGTGAGAGATTGATTTAAACTTGGAAGCAGGAGTGTTTTTTAACCTTCCAAAGCTCTTGCCTACCTTTTGACTCTGGATGTTCTTATAGCTCACATAAACGTCCAAACTGCCCTTGAATTGTGCTGTCTGTGGAAGAAGCTCCGATGTCTGAATGCACGCTGTCTGAAAGAGTATTTCCTTGAATTCATTTGGAATTTGCTGCCTTTTCAATTTCATTGACTGCTCCATATCCTTCCTGTATGCAGCAGGCAAAATATATATGGCCCTCGTCTTTTTCTGGCTCAGTTACTACCTTATAGGCTTTTTCTTTTCTCCACTTTCCCTTAAAGGAAAGGATTTCAAACTTCTGATTTATTCCAAGTTGCTCTCAAGCATTCTCATCAGTCTCCTCTGAATTCCCTTTACTCCTACAGTGCAGAGGTAGTCCCAGTGACTAAATTTGGGATATTTTCATCCCCAGTTGTCCTACAAAGGAGATTTATAACATTTTTAATGCTTGTCTCCACCCTGTGCTCCTCCAACACCTGCTCTGCTTTTTTATCACCTCCAGCAAAGAAACGGGCAGGAAGAAACTACACAGAAGTAGCTTTCACAAAGAAGCTACACTACGAAACAGAACTGGAGCTGCCTTAGCGTTCATACTCTCCTCCCTGCTCTGCTTGGTTTCTTGTTTAGTTTGAAAAGAAACTGAGTCCTTTGGGAATTCACTTCATAACCTGCTCATGCGACCTCTCCTGCCTTACCCTCTATATTCTGGATCATTCTTCAACTTCTGCTGCCTTGTCTGATTTAATGACACCTCATTGCTGTGAAAGCCCCCAGTGAAGCAGCAGGAACATTCGCCCCCATCAGTGCAAGAAGAAATGGGCAGAAGAAATGATGGTGGCAGCACTGAAAAATCACCAGGGGAAATGAAGTACATAAAAATGACAGCATTGATCATTCTTTACAATCCCCTAACAGCTCGCTGCATGCTGCTGCGGCAGAGCCTCCCTTGTCAATACCTCTGAATATTTTTTCAGAGAAATTAAGTGCGGGGTAGAAGCTGCTTTACCTCTGTGGCTGTCTGGGCTTTGCAGGAGCTATGTCTACACTGGCTATGTCTACAAAGGCTACAGACTATGTACACTGGGGCTCTATCGACACTGGGAAGTGAGAATGGACTCCAAGCAGTGCTAGGTATGTGGGCCAGCCTTGTGGCACGCACCTCTCCACCACCGCAGTGGCTGTAGCATGGGCTCGATGTACCAGAGGTGAATTTAGGAGGGCTTGAACATCCCAAGGGATCTGCTCCTGGATGGTGCTGAACCTTAGTCACCCTCGATCTGTCCAGACCACACAAATGAGGGCTGTGTGGAAGGGCTGAACATACTCAGGCCCCATGCCTCACAAGAAGTAAGGCCAAGGCTCAGTCCATGTCTGGATGCATGATTATGGGGATGCGGTGCAGATACAAGAGGGGACTCAAGAAATAGCACAGACTCCTGCTGAAGTGACAGCACAAACCCAGAAAGGCTGGGCACTGCCTTTCCTGCCCCCCAAAATAATGTTAAGAAAGTGGTAAAACTGCAGCCCAGGACTAGCCTTGTGCCCTAGGGAGCTGTGCTGTAAGAAGGGTGGGAACAGGACTAGCGCAGTGCTTCAGTGCTTTACATTTACTGTAATGAGTGGTTTTACATGAACACTTCTAACCTAAGGCAGAATTATTATTAAGTGTCACTAGTGATTATAAATGAAGCTGGATCCCTGACCCCGTAAAGCTCTGGCAGAGCAAGAAACGTGAATCAGGACACAAGCATGTCAGGCAGAGGATGTAGATCCCAGGAGCAGCTGTAACTTATAGGATAGGGCAAGGAGAAGCAGCAGGGCAGTAGGCACATTCCTCCTACACAGTGTCAAAGGTACTCATCTCAGGAAGCTTTAGCACGAGGAGTAAATCCTTCTTTGTTTTAAATAATTCTATCACTTACTTTCTCTGTGTTTATGGAGCTTTTCCTCCACAAAGCGAACAGAGAGTGAAGAGTCAACCAGTTCCGCTAGAGCACCACGGGGTAAGAAATGCCACTGGGAAACCCAGCTTCAGACAAAGTCTTGGCCCCTTCTCAGGCTGCTGCCCTCCCGGGGGAGTGGGAAGCCTCAAAAAGCCAAGGTAAAACCACACATGGGATGAAGCAAACTTGAGCCACTTCAGATTTTAAAGCCAATGTGGGGGAACCCAGATATGAGCCTGCTCCATTAGATGAGGACTCAGCGTGAATTCAGAACCATGGGACCTTATTTCCCAGCTCCATGTCTGATATGGTTGAGATCGCATGAGACGGGAGGTTTTGGCTCCTTTCACTAAACTTACATGAATATCTTTCGGGTTTAGAGCGCCGTTGTATTCCAGAATTTTGTGCACATGGTGGGCAGCAAGTGAGACACGGGAATCATTGTGAAGTTTCTCTTTCTGACCACCTACAAGCTGGTGACTTCCTCGAGAGAACGTACTCTGAAGCATGCAGATGGGTGTGGGCACTCTGAAGAGCAGTAAACAACACAATCACAGGGATCACATATTTCACAGCCCCCAGTGGGACGACTGAAAATGGAAGGCAGTCAAGAACAGATGCCTTGTATCCAGTTATTAGTCTGGATCTCCCTAAAACCCCAAGCACCTCAAACTCTGAAAGGATTAAACTTGTGTCCACGTATTTAGCAAGTGAGTGCTATTTGAGCCTGAGCTTTGTAACTCTCCTTACTGCAGAGACGAGAAATGATCTGAACATCAGGATTTCATTAGAGAGCCCTCTCTCGTAGGTAGGCTAAATATCATGGGGGATGTAAACACTTCTGATGAGACTGATGAGAAAGCGTTTGGCAATGTGCTCTTTTCTGATCTGCTGGATGCCAGAAGAGAGGATTGGAGGAAAGACATCATTGAGGATGGGGTGAGGAGCACAGAGCGGAATATATTGGGATGCAGGTAAAAGGGAAAGCCTCAAAAGGAACTTCAGGGCAAAACACAGACTGTAAGACTCCTGTAGCAGCGTTAGCTTGCTGAATGAAAGGTAGGGAGGCCACATCATTTGGGGCATCAGAAATCAGAGCTGATACAGGGTAAAGGAGCTTCTGCCAGGAGGTGCAATCGTACCTGGATCTCCCCAGCACAGCATACCTTTGGATCCAGCACACCCAAGGTGACCTGGCAAACCCTTACCGACACAACAGGCAGCAAGGGAGGGCCCGCAGTGACAACCAGGGCCAGGCAGGGCCAGGCACGAAGACAAGTGTCTGGCCAGGACGTGCCACTGCCCTGCAGCAATCCAGCTAGGCTTTGCCGAGCTGTCAGCCCCACAACGCAGCTAGGCGCACGTACGGAGGTGAAAGGATGTCTCTGCTGAAACTGATGACCACAGATGACCTCCTGCTGCCATCGCCCCAGGAATCAAGAGGATCTCTACCTACTCTCCTGCCCCTTCTCCGATGCCAGTGCAGGCATCTGGAGTTGGCAGCTGCCTCCCACCCATTATCACATCTCATTTTCTGGGCCTGCTGTCAACTAAGCTGGTTTGTCGGTGCAACCTCCCCACCTTCCAGCTCCAGAAGCAGCCCACAGTGTGTTGTTCTGCCGGCCCCACAGGCGAGAGGCTGCTTGTCAGCTGTCACGCAGGGTAAGCTCTGGACCACCTGCAAACAAGCAATGGGAACAAGAAGCCACTGTGTGGAGTGCTGGTGTGCAGCCCTGCCTGGAATAAAATATCCTCCGTCCCTTTTAGCCTGGTCTTTCCACTTCAGTCACATGCAAACATCTTCTCTTCCATTTGAAAGGTCTCTTCAGAGAAGAGTTTCTGCCCTCCCTCCCAAAACAATGCAGCAAGTTGTGGGGTGCTGTCCTATAGCTCACATCTCCTCTAGGGAGGAGGGAACGTACGCGGGCAACTTTTCCTCCAAATGCCCCCCAGGTTGGTAGCTAATCAAAGCAGGCACTGCTTCGCTCCAATGGCTGATTGCAGCACTGGCTCTTCGCCCTTCCCTCACCCCATTAGTTGATCAGGGTCAAACGCTGGGCTCTGAGACTGCTTCCCCTCCGTCTGCTGCTGCTGGCTAGAGGCTGCCAAGGTAGGAAGGGAACAGGAATGAGGCTGAAGTGAGCAGCACATCCTGCAGCCAGTAATCACTCGGGCTGGGGCAACATTTATCAGGCAAGGGAATGGCAGAGCACTCCTACACTTTCACCCTCAGGAGCTTGCTGCAGCACACTCGGAGCCCACGGTGCTTGAACACAAAGAGCAGCAGGGGCGATGAGGCAGTATGAGCTTCCATGGGGGCTGTGCAAACCTCACGATGGCCCCCAGGTTTTCAGTGAGAGCATGATCCTGCTCTGATCTCTAAGATCCCCCCTCCATGGTGCTACTGAGCAAAGCCAGCAAAGATGCATGGGCACTCTTCTGCAGTGCTGGTGAACCTTGAAAAGCAGGAGGCACGCCTCTCTCGGGAGAGCGCACGGCTGGTGTAGCGGCTGCACTGCTGCAGGCAGGCTGGGAGGGAGGTCCGGAGAGCTTTCTGTCTCCAGCAGCAGAAGGAAGACTGCTGCCAGCTGCTGCACGTCCCCAGTCAGCACTCTGTGCAGCACATCCAAGTCTGAAGGCTGCAGATAAGGGGCGAGTGCTTTGCGATAAAGTTGCTTTTAAAGGAAGCATCTCCTACAGGAGCTCGCAGCATGCTCTGCCTCAGGAAGGGGGGAGGAGGGAAAGGGCAAAGGCCAGAGAGGAAATGTCCCAGCCTGGCTCCATACCTCATCGCCTGCATTCCCAGCGCTCACAGCGAGCAGGGATGGAAACCAAAGGGTTTTTTTCCATCTTCCTAAAATGGGCTGCACTCTTCCTTCCCTGCTAGCTGCTGAAATGACCTTGAAGAGAGCAAGGAGAGGGGCAAAAATCTGTACAAGACGCAGCAGCAGCATGCGCTTGTATCTCATCTCCAGCAGCATTGTTGCCAAGGGTCATGAGGGGAGCTCCAGGAAGGATTCCTCAAGTTCTCCTAAAGCATCGCTGCACTGCCTCTGCCCTGTGTGCACTCATGGGAAGCGCTGTGCAAGGCAGCAAGACGAGACAGAGCTACAATCTGCCATGCTCACTGCTACGTGCTCACTGCTACGAGAGCTTTCCTTTTGCTTTCTGTGTTGGAGAAACCAACCTCTTCCCCCTAGAAACAGCAAAGACCAGCTCTCTGCTCTCCAGCCCACTCGTTCTCTGTGGAGCAGCAGGCAGAGCCTGGCTAAGCAAGGCAGTCTCCTGTGTTTGAAAGTAAGTAATCCTTCACAATATACAAGGCAATGCTGCAAGATGAACTTCCCAGAAAAAGTGACAATGCCTTGTGACTTGAGCAATTTAAAACTTATCTCGCAACAGCCTTGAAGATCAGATAGTTCTGTGCCAGGGCTGATTAGATGATGCAGCAGGTCTTCCTCATCTCTCATTTCCTTTTCGTTCTGCCTTCCTCCTGCCCTGCTGGCCTTCCTCCGCTTTTCTTTCATATTCCAGAGTTGGACTGGGGTTGCTTCTCCCTCAAGACAAAATGCAATGTGTCTTTCAGATCCAGAGGGCAGACAGCTGAAGGGGAAAGTTCGTATCCATCCTTCCCTGTACCTGCAAGCTGGAGGTGATTTATCGACTGAACAATCCAACTGCTAAGATGCCTGCTCAGCCTGGCAGGCAGCAGGCAGCAGACTTTTGTGGAAATGTTTGGGGTGCAGAGGAGCAAGGCTCACAAGTAGGCGAAGCCTGAGGGGAAGGGGAAAGCCTGCTGGAAAAAGTAACATCAACCTGGATCACACGTGTGGTTTTTTCTCTCCACCTGTATGCAAATGACAGCCCTTTTAGTCCTCTGTGTGCATGGCAGAGCAATATGGAAATAGGGAGGAAGGTGATCACAGCACAAGCTCCTCATGGTTCGTTTGTGGCTCCACTTTGCATCTCCCATGGCTGCTCCAGCACAAGGCGTGGATGGACACACATGGAGATGGGGAAGTGCTGGGCTCATGTGATACCCCAAGTCCACCAGTGCGTCCATCAGCGTCTTACGACGCATTCCTATAAAACCACCAGCAGAATATCACCCTCCGACCAAGGGGAACATTCCCAGCCCACGGGGAGTCCCCATGCAGTCACTGGGATCTCTCTAGATGGTCTCTTATGTGAAGGGGCAGGCAAGGCTCTGCCAGCCCAGCCATTTGCCAGGGCTGTTCCCAAGCTTTTTTGGCCCCCATGATGTGCTCTAACACCCTCGCAAAGGAGACACAACTACTCTGACGTGGCTCACCTCCTGTTCCTTCAGAAACCAGTTAGAGCCGAGCTGGGACTAGTTTGGGGTGGTGGTGACAGGACAATGACTAGGACCTCTTGTTGGTGATCACTGCTGGGCCCTGACAGAGCCTCTGGACTTTGGCTGCACTCAATTTATATAATTAACTACACAATCCCAGACTAATTCTTTGTAGTGTCAGAAAAGCCAGTCACTGATGGGATAAAGTGGAATTAGGGATGTTTGGGTGGTGCATACTGGAGAGGAGTCTAATCAGCCCTATTCGAGGGACAGCCTCTCCAAACTGGGCTACACTGAGACACAGCAAATCAAGAGGAATTAACACCCGGCAGTTTGCTGGGTGAAAAAAATATAAATGAAAAAAAAAAAAAAAACAACAAACACAGCTGCTGCGTCTTAACTGTTCTCCACCCCCTCCAGGGACTTGAGGAAGAGCAGGCCTGTCAGCTGCTTCAAGACACATTATCCTCGCAGTTTCTTCCCAGTGTTTACAAGGAAGCGCTGCTGCTGCCTGTTTGGTTGCCTCTCAGTGTCAGTGCAGAGTGAGGTTCTCTCGAAGTTCACCCTCCGCAGGCTCCACCACCCAGGAGCGGGGCCAGACCTAACCCAACGCCGGATGAGGGCAGGCTCCCAGGGCTCTGTGCACCGCCTCCGTACCAGGCAGCGTGCTGCAGAGCCCAGCTCTTCCCAAGCCGCTTCTTTTCCAGTTGGTCCCCAGCCACCGTCAGGGCTGGCCCTTACCTCAAGATTTCCCCTCAGGCTCATCTCCTTCTGCTCCAAGTCCACTTGCTCACTGCAAAGACCATCCGTCCTTCCTTTGGATCCTGGTGGGATCCAAACTTGGGAAACATTCACCAAGCTTCTCCTTCTCTCCTGCCCCTTACGAGGCAAAGATCCAGAGTAACCACGATGCCATCCTCTTCCATGTTCATCTACCTTCGCTAAGTCAACAGGTGAGAAATGACATGAGACATGTCACAGTACAGTGAAAAGCCACACACTACGACAGAGACATCTCTGTCCAACGTTGGGTTAGGGCTCTGCTTCTGGAAAAGAGTAGGAACAGTGTCCCAGCAACCCAGGGGCAGGACCTGCCAGAGGGCACATAGCAGAGAAGTCCATGTCACATCTCAGCGGGATTGCTCAGAGCCTGTGTCAGAGCAGATCTCAGGCCTGATGGCACTGCAGAACCTTGAAGGACATGCTGCTGTTTAAGATTGTCAATGAGGTGACTACATCATTACCTTCACTTCACAGAAAGGAACACTGAGGGATGACGGGCACATGGCTTATCCTAAGCCCAGAAGGAGGCTAGGAGAAGAATTCGGGTATTTCTGTTTTCCAGTCACATCTCTCACATTCTTTTTGCTGCTGTCATGAAAGGCCAAATGTTTCCTATGATCAGGCCTTCCCTGATTTCTGGCTTCTCGCTCATAAATACTGGATGAGCAATGACAAAGATACAATCACCAGTTCAGCTGCGAACTGCCTGCCACGTGGCTCTGCCAAGGTAGACAGGGCCACCACTGCCATTTCACAGTGCCAGGAAAAATATTTTTCCCTTGAGATTAAAAAGCCCAGCTCCACAGCCTCCGTTCCCCTTTCCCTCTGGACATGCATGCATATACCCCTGCATTCGGCCCTAGACCAACCTGATCATGTAGAGAACTGCTGAGCTGAGGACGGAGAGCGCTGCATCATCCAGGCTCCTGCGCTGCTGACCCAGCTCAGAGCTGCACGGCACCCGTGGCCGGCTGCCACCACCCGTCCCTCCAGCGGTGACACTGCTGTTTCTCGTGCTGCCACCTGCTCCGGGAGCCCTGGGGGCTTGGGCTGCTCTGTGCTTCGGGACCCTTGTGCCATCAAACTGCCACAAAAAGCTCGGAACAGCAGGGTCCCAATGAAACGCTCATCAACTTCTGTGATAAAAAAGCCAGTCGAGGGACACTGATTGAGGGGAACTAAAGCACTGTTGCTTTCTTGGATGACATTTGTTGTAAAATTCTGAAGATTTTTTTGTGAAGTTTTATTTTTGGTTCCTTTGTCCAGATCATACAAAGGATTTTTCATGTGTTTCTAGACTAAAACACCACATGCGTGGAGCAACCCACTTCAGGAAGGACTGGGGTAGGAGTACTTGAGAGGAGGCATATTTATCAAAAGTGGGGCAATTACCTCTACTCTCTCCAATTTTATGGCACACTCTTGTTGAAGAACTTCTCCAGAGACATTATCTAGCTCACGGCTCTAGCAGCTGCTGTTCTGCAGGACTTCTTGCTTAGGAAGGGACGAAACAAGGGAGGAATAATGACCAACTTATCCCTGACCATGCAGGAGCAGGGAAGGTGACAGAGGCTGGAAAGGCAGCAACCGGGGGACACTCATTCCTTGGAATGAAAACCCAGGGTGAAGGTCAGCATCGTTAACAACACGTTACAATTCTTTCCTGGTGACATGGTGCTGAATGAAAGGAACAAAAAGGTTCTTGTCCTGAAGTCAGAGATGCAGTTCCGAGTCCTTTTCCAAGAAGGCAATAAGGAGAATTTTGCAAAGAGATTGCATAAACATTTTCCACTCTAAAATGACTCTGGGAATGTGGAAATTGCCTCATCCTTTCCTTTAGCCCTTGGGGTATTCCTGCTTAATCAAAATGGGGAGAGGGAGGAGTTAAAGTAGAAGAGGAAGCTTAAAAATATGTATCCTTGTGAGAGAAGCAAGAATAAAATGTCATCTCTCGGCTCTGAAAAAGTTACCACATTGATTTCTGCTTCATAAAAATGAGGTTAAGTTGAATGCATTAAGCTGGCAAACCGGATAATTGCATGTCCTGAAACTGTCTTCGAAACAGCTCTTTTCACAGCGGTGCTCAGAAAATAACTTCATCAATAAGGCTCTTGCCCATTAAACCTTCGCACCTCTCTGTGCCTTGCTCAGGAGTGAAGCTTGTCCTTCCCCAGAAAGATTTTTTCCTCCTTTCACCTCAAACTAGTGGAAAAAGTTAGGCTGTTTTGCATTACATTAGCATATTTCTGGCAAAGAAGTAAGGAGGATAAAAACCAACCGTCTTCTCAGGGCTGGGGCTTTCCAGCTCTGATTCCCCACACATGGTGTGCTGCAGAGTCTTGCACTGTGGCTGGCAGCTTTTTTCTCCAGAGTGGAAGTGAGAATTGCTTGGAACCTCGGGTTTTGCCCACTGAGCCCTTGTGCAGCCCCCCTGGCAGGATGGGTCCTGCCCTTTCTGCCCGGCTAGCATCGCCCCGTCCCCCTGCCTCTGCACCTTCGAAAGGCAAGAGCTTGCCTTCAGCTACCTCGTTCGCATGGCAACGCCTGTGACTTCTTCGGCTCACGGTATTATCCAGCGCTGGTGCTGAAGCCTCAGGTCTGAAGACTGCACTTTCTCCTAGCCAGCTTTGTCTGGGAGGGAGATCGGGGCTTCTTGCTCTGCCTCGAGCCCCACAGCATAACAGCACTTTCCACAGGGTGTAGCAAGTGTCTACAGACAGGGAGATGTGGTGATAACTGCCTGTTCTCTCCCAGTGGCCCTGTCCTCCTGCTGGAACAGAATGGACTGGGTAGGTCCCCACTACCCTGGATTTATCCGGCGTGCAGAGGTGCCCCCGAGTGCCCAGCAGGTCTGGGGGATGACAAACAATCAAATCAGACTTGCCCTCACCCATCAACTGCTTCAGAGCACACAAAAACACTCTGTGGGGAAATGAAGCAATCAGCTTCAATTTCTCGTGTCAAAAAGCACCCCAATGCTGTTGTGTTCCTTCTTACACTCCCAAATCCCCTCTTCGTCCTTTCCCACTAACCAGCTTCTATTTTTTTTCCCCCATGGCCCTATCTGGGCCAAGGTCCTGCTTCATTCACACAACTTATGGATCTGGCACAGCCCTTTCCAACCCTGTCTCACTAAATAAGAAAAGTGAGGCGCGGAAATGCTGTTCTCTTCAGCTACCTCATTAAAGTTTTTCACTTGATATGAATGCAATCAATACTGCCTTCCTGAAGAAGCTTCAGTGACAGGAGCAATTAATTTGCTCCCACTTGCCAAGGCTAATGTGCCTCAGACACACTGGCCTTAAAGTATGGGGTGAGCCTGGCAGAACATTATTCCCACGCAGCTAAAACACATGGGAGAACGCCCCATCAATAGCATGCAGCCTCCATGGTAGGAAGTCTTGGAAAATGGCACGGTTTGCAGCAGGAACCTCCTCGCACCAGGCTCCAGCACTTCTCCTTTGAGGACCCTCTGTTACTGTGACACAGCGGCAATAACAAAGGCTGCCAGAGAGCCCCCTCAAAAACAATGGCCTGAAGACAAATGACAGGCAGCTGGCAGGATACGGGCGTCGAGCTGCGGGCAGCTGGTGCTGGCAGAGAAATGCAGAGACGTGAGCTCTCTGGGAGAAAAGCGAACCTACCACGGTGCCCAGCGAGGGGACGTGTAAGGAGGAAGCTGGGAGGACTCTGAGGGAAGAGGAAAATGAGAGGCTGGAGCAGCAACCAGCTCTCCCAGTGATTAGAGATCATTAGCAGATCAGCCTCTCTCTTTTGAAAGCCTTTATAATTCTATCACAGTGTGAAAGCCCAGACTGAGAGCCCTCTGACACACAGAACGAGAGGCTGGGCACAGGCAAGACCCTCTTATTGATGTGCCCTGTGCCCCAACCAGTGGAGACTTCTCTTCAGGGGTCTGTGGGGCCTTAAACCTCCCAGATGCTACTAAAGGGAGCCAGAGGCTTCCCAGGGCCAGCCCCACAGATGATTGTGTCATGCAGGCACCCGGCTACTAAGAACAGCCCAGAGACAAGCCACCGTGAGATGGCAAATGGCTTTCACTTGCTACGAGCTGCATCTGAACCACTGACCTAGAGACAAATGGCTCCGCGCCCTCCTCCCGGCCCCTCACGCCATCTATTCCCTGTATCATACCACGCTGTTGACAGGAGACACATTAAGCACTGCCATAAGGTGACTATAAAAAAAGAAGAAGGCTTTTTCCTTTTTATGGCACCCTCTGTAGCTGCACAGCTATTCAAACATTTGCCTTGCTCCTTATAATTCATTATTACCCATTTTTTACGATACCATCTTTGCAACTGTGTATTCCCATTGCCCAGGTGGAAAGCTTAATTTGAATTATGGCAGCAGAACTTCCTGCCAGAGACAAACCCCACCAAAAAACTTCAGTTAAGGTTTCTTTCTCCCGAAAGGTGACACGGCCCAGGTTAGGGGTTGGGCCACTGGCTGCCCAGAGCCAGTGAGGGGAAGGTAATGTCTGCACAGAAATGCAGAACATTTTCCTTCTGTTGTCTGTCCCTGTTCTGCCAGCATATTCTGCTGCACAAGTGAAACAGTTCGATGTAAAGGCTGTGGTAAAATCTTGAGCGACCTTCTTCTCGTGTGGCAACAAGGGGGTTTTGCTATTAATTTCAGTGCAGCCGGGATTTTCTCGAAAAGAAAAAGATGCTCCAGTTTTGGGACACTTTGTGCAGTAAGAATGCAAATTACTGTAACTGGCATTATGATCCTAATTAGCTCTTTGATGACATTAATACAAATGCTTGATAATTCTGCCTTCAGAAATGAGGTAATGCAAACTAAGGAAGAAACTCGGCCCATTCTCCCCCTCCCTGCCACATTCCCCGTATTTGCTGAGTCCGATTTTGCCCAGTGGAGGCCAGAGGTTTTAACGAGTTACTCTCATGGGTCTGCCTCGCTATTTAACGCGACAGAATTGCAAACCATATCGATGAAAATCTGCTAAGCTATTTTCAACTGCTTGTGGAATGGGACCCTGCTGTGCTGCTCGAGTACAATAATTCTGTGCAGCTCCTCCCCTCTCAGGAGCCAGTTATGGATTTGGACTATCATTACATCCCCCAGGCCACTAGCCATGTTAAGTTAATTTAATTTAAGGAAGGCTACAAATAGGTCAGAAGAACCTAGGGGAATTAGCTGTTCAAATGAAAATGGAAATCAATTGGGAGCTACGGTCTCGCAGTTGTTGGAAGCTTTCTCCCGGTCCTGCCTGGCGAGCCCTCTAGCCTTTGAATCAGCTTTCTGAATCTCTTTGAATCTTCCTAAAAGCGACGTCATCTTTCAGATGATGTAATCTGTGGCCAGTAACAGACCTGAGAAGATGCATTTCCTCCATTCTCCAACTTTTGTATAATATGGAAACTTGAGGGGAAAAAAGGACAGCATCCAGGAAGGTTTGCACGTTTTCATTGAAGTAATAGTCTGAAAATGACACAATTGTCCTTTCTTCAGGTTTCAGCTGCCAAAATTGAAAAGTACACCTTTTTTTGACAAAAATCCTTAAAAAATCCTCTCACTTATGACAATTTCTTATTATTGTGATATATATCAAAACCAGTTAGATCCTTTCCTTCTCACCATAGTCTCTCGCATAAGATTCTGAAACCAAAATGTTTTGGTTAGCATTGCCTACGTGCTACCTGAAAACCAATTTCCAGGAGCAGGATATTACTGTTGTGCCAATAAATGTTCCTTGTCCATAAGTCACAATAGTTTGATCTTAAATAGAGGATACTGCATCCTGGCACCAAACACTGGGGCAGATGTGCATAAAACAGGGAAAGCTCAGCAAATTGCTCTTAAGAAAAAAAAAATCAATCAATTTTCCTATGAAAACCTAAAGGGATTTTTTATTTTTGTTTAACACTCGCAGTCTGCACTGTCTTTTGATTGGGTATATGGGTTACAGGGCATTATTCTGCTTCATTATTTCTTCTGGGTGACCTTGGGATAAAGTCTGTAGGATATTACCATTCAGTCTGCTTTCTCTGAACAGTTTCTCAGGGATGACACCGCGAAGGCCCAGCTCCCTGTGCCTGGGAGCTGCAGCGTGGCCCTCTTTTCACATGGCCCAGAACCACAAACCTGCCTGGATACCCTGAATATCTGCTGGGGTGGGCCAAAGGCCGAGGTGAGAAGAGTTCCCCTCGGGTGCCACCAAGCCTGGCAGCATGAAGCAGGGTTAGGGTGGGCGTGCACAAGAAGCAAGTACTGCCTTCTGCAGTCTCTTCCATTTTTCTGCTGCCGTATCCTGAGCCCAGGTTGCTCCCTGCTGCAGCACAGCCACTTTCCCAACCACTCCAGAAAGCACAGGGGTCACCTGTAATCTTGTCACCTCTTGTTGGGCCACCTCTGGACTACTCCCATGGCTGCAACAGAGGCATGACAGGAGTACCTGTGCTTGTTCTCACCCTGGCAGCACAGCTCCAGACCCAGACTACGTTGGCTGCCCTGGATTTCTGCTAATGCACCTGGTAACTACCAGACACCAAAGCTTATAAGGCGATGAGCAGGCACGCTAGGCTCAGCCAGCTCAAGCATGCCTTCCTCCACTGCAGTCCAACTTCTGACTGCAGGACAGATACGGGCAGATACTTCAGAAAGACTCTATTTATATTCTGCCCTACTGGTAAATTCATTCCTTGGACCACTCATGCAAAATGGATAATGCAAATAAACTGCTACATTTGGAATTAAGCTTATTTTTGTACTCCAGTGAACATGAGCGCAATGGATTTTCTTTTTTTTTTTTCCCCTTCTTTAGGGTGTTTGCCAAGCTGCAGGCCCCAAAGCACTTGGTTCAGGTCTGGGGGAGGATGTCACAGCAATCTGCTGCTGCTGAGACAGAATGGCGCAGGCACTTCAAACCACTGGCTCTCGAGCCCACAGACTCATGACTAGCATTGATCTGGAACTGATGAGTGGCTGGCTGTTTTACAGCATTGCAGCCCTAGAGAAGGCTGCTCTCTCCTCACTGCAGGGTAAGTGATAAATTCATGCAGAGCATAGCCAATTGCAGGGGAAGAAACAGAAAGGCTCTCTCAACTCAGGAAGTGACCACTCATCCCTGTACTCACTCAGAGTGACACTAATGCATAGATGTAATGTTCATATAGGAGGCAGAGCAAGGAGACTGACATCTCTGTGCACACTGCATCCTCCTCTCCTCCTCAAACAGGACTCAGCGTCTCAGCAGTAGGTACAAGCGAGGAGCTAAGTTCCCCATGGCAGCAGTGATTGCTCCAAGAACTGTCAGCTAGGTTCCAGGGAGCACAACAGCTTCCTCCCACACAGAGATGAAGCAGCACTTCTCTTCCCCATCTCCTTGGTGCTTTGTAGCATGCACTGCACCGACGGCAAGGGATTGCCCCTTCTCTCTGCTTCCCTCCCTCATTCAAGAAGGTGGAAAACCTCCTAGAGCCACACACTCTCTGGGAAACTGCTGCTTGGGTCGAGCCCTGTTTGAAAAAAGACTATCGTGTTTGCTCTGCTGGGCTCTGCAATGCATAACAGAGTCTGCATTGCAGTCTCCAACTGCAATCCAACACCATCTGTCCCTTCCACTTGCAGCACTGCATCACTCCAGGGAATCTGCTTTTCAGGAGGGATCCAGAGCGTGCCCAGCTATGCTGTCCCCTGGTGCCTAGCACAGCCAGCAGAAGGGCAGAATGCCCCACCCCGATCTGCAGTACGAGACTGGAACCACCACAGGCTGCTCAGTGAAACCCTGTGAGAAGCAAGACAGGAAAAGGGTGCAGAATTGCTTCCTTTTCACTATGTTTTTAAAAGAAAATCAGTGCTCTCAACAGCAATTATATTTAACTCCTCTTCGACCACTTTATGGAAAGGAAGTCAAGTAGCAGAGGTGTGCAAGTGCTGAGCCCTACACTCCTATGACTATGTAAATCAGCATCAAGGAGCTACGTTGGCATCAACCTAAGCCGCCAACTCCCCTTTCCTGAGTGTCAGAGGAGCAAGGCAACCAGGGGAAAAGACAACAGACCTGGAGATACTTCATTGCTCAGCCCAGTCTCCAAGCTACTGAGCCACACCAGGGAAGACATTTCTGCTTTACTGGTCTCCATCTTTCAATGCACATCCTGTCTGTCTGTACTGTGAAGCAAATTAACCTAGTAGTGAATTCTTCAGGGCTGTAGCTGTCTCTCTCTATGCATCTGTACAGCACCTTGCACAATTTCGTCCCAAACTTCAGCAAGGCGTTGTGCTCTGCTCTAAGTGAAACATTCACAAATCATAAGGCTACAAAGATGAAGCCCGAGATTTGTAAGGTATGCACCAATGCTCTCCTTCTGAGTCCGTGACGCTGGGAGGAGGAAGTGGTTCACCTCCATCGTGAACTAGTGTTCTGACAGCTCGGTGCGATCTAGCCATGACTTGCATGGCTGCTTTCCCTTCACATTCCCAGGAGCACACTCTGCATTAGATCATGTTCTGCATCAGCCTGTGCTCCAAAGCAGAGGAGAAAGAATGGGGAAGAAGATGAAATTGCCTTGACCAGCTTTCATTGTCCTGAAAATATGCTACTGACGTGGAGAAAGCTGCAGAGAGCTTTCTCTCTGCTTTGGAGAGCACAGAAACAGGAAAAAATAACTAATTTTCGAGCTGCTTGTAAGGTTGTGGCTTCACTCACAGTAAGCCTGACAACTCACCCTGCATATTGCAACTCCCCTGAGAACAGCACAAGATACTGGGGCTCTTGGTTTTCACCAGACCATTATGTTTTTAAACGGACCCTATTTGTCTGCAGAATGTTCTTCTTTCCTCTTCCCCTCTTTCATCATGTCAGAGAATTTAGAAAACAAGAAGGTTATAAATATATAACCAAGCCATTTATTCAGGAGCTAAGCATGTAGAAGTTGCTTGGGTAAATAAACGCTGCAGGTTCTGCAAATCAGCTGTCTCTAGACCCTTCCTCTGCGCTGTCTCTGGACCCCCTGGGGCTCTGAGAGGGCAAGACCACACTGTCTGGCTAACTGCTCCCCGCACAGCCAGCTCTAGCTTCACACTGCCTGCAGCAGACCCACGTGCACTTGCTCCCCACTCAACCCATGCATCCCCTCCCCAGAGCACACGCACTACAACCCTGAAGGAGATAGCACAGTCTCAAGTGACTGTGCAACAGCAAGCTGACGGCCCTTTTGGGAGCCTGCTAAAAGCAAAGCATTACACTCAAGACAATCTTTAGCATTCGCACTGGAATAAAGTGGGAGAATGGGCATTCAATCCAAGCACCTTTGTGTAATACCAGCATAAGCAGAGAAAAGATTTAAGATGCAAGTGCACCACAGCCTCTGCTCACCTCCTCCCACTGATGAATGTAGCGGATGAGCCGGGAGAGCCGCAGGAGCCGCAGGAGGCTGAGGATCTTAGTGAAGCGCACAATGCGCAGCGCCCGGGCTGTCTTGTACACCTCAGAGTCAATGCGGGTTTCAACGATCAGGAAGATGTAGTCAACGGGGATGGAGGAGATAAAATCCACCACAAACCAGCTCTTCAGGTACTTCATCTTGATCCGCTGTGGGTCTAGGATGATCTCCGTGTTGTCCTCCACCACGATGCCTGTTCGGAAGTTGAGGACAAGGTCGATGAGGAAGAACGTGTCCGAAACCACATTGAAGACAATCCATGGGGTAGTGTTTTCATCCTTGAAGAAAGTGATGCCCACAGGGATGATGATCAGGTTCCCTACCATCAGCAGCAGCATGGTCAAATCCCAATAAAACCTGGACAGCAAGACAGAGACATGTGAGATCAGCTATGGAGTGGGAGACCAGGGAGCCCACATCAACAGAACTGATGTGCTTTATACATCTCTCCTGTCACTTGTTACCTAAGCTTTGCTAGTCTGCCTGATGTTTTCCCAGTGCACAAGCTGCTAACGTAATTAAGTGCTTAATAGCACAGGGACACTCGTCTTCGGGCTAAGAGGGTTCAGAGAGGAATTGGGTACGTGGCTGGATGTACTCCCTGGAAAACTTTGACTGGGCCTTCAGGGCCACCAAGAAGACAGAGGTATTTGAAGTTACTACAGTGACTGTTATGAAAAGGGACAGAACAAGTATCTAGAAGGGCTCAGAGTCAGCACGTCAATAAAGCCATTTGGGGTCACAGTCATCAGGCTTGCTCCTACTGTCTGATCCTCCTTTGGAAGCAGCCAGCGCTGGTAGCACTGGGATCAGAATAGAACTAGGAACGGCTGTGTTTGGTTTAGCTCTCTTGTTGAACCAAGCTTACACTGGGCTGGACTTGGAGTTTAGTTCACACTCTATAGACTCCTCTGCTGTACAGAAATGATCAATAAAGCTCAGAGTCATGCACCTGGAAATTATCTATTTCATTTTTAAAGTAAGCAACAACAACATTTAACTACTGTGTCATGAAGCAGTCTCCACGAAACTTATCTTCACTTCAGTGGCAAGTCAATATTATCCAGCAGGCCTTACAACAACACTCATTTTCATTCTTGAAGACACACACAGCCTAAATACATTTCCTAATTTATTTGTTTGGGCTTTTTAAAGATTTTCCCCAGGTTCTAGTGTAAACAATATACAATCACATGATGTTGCTGCGACTCAACCAGAGTGAGGACTGAATTTTTTTCTGGATCTCATACTTTGATGAGGAGTCTCACAAAGGACCCTCAGTGCCCAACACGTGTTCCAATCCCCACCAAATGTTTCACACGTAGAGATGCCAATGCACTGTGGTCTCACAATGCCAAGATTTCATTAGCTCTACATCGTATACTGCACGGCTGTTACTGTTACACTGTGAGGTATCATAAATAATTTACAAACTTGTCACAGTAAATGGACAAAGTGCACAGAACAAACCGATTACTGGGTTCGGTTGCTTACACCTGAAGATGAGACATTCAGAAAGCTGCTGTGGCTCTTCTAGTCGGTCACACCAATTAGCATGGTGTTTATATTCTTCTTATTAACCTCCTGAGTACCAAATAAACCTAACTCCCTTGACTATAAAAAGGCAACAGCAAACTAACAGGACCCAAACACAAGGGAGAGAATTGTGCCTTCCTTTAAAGCAGATCACCACAATACCAGTGAAGTCAGTGGAGTGACTCTGGATTCCCAACGATGCAGTGAAGGAAACTGCTGAGTTTGCCAAAGAAGGGCATCCTCATGCTGCTTGTCCATCTGTCTGACCAATTACAGTCAAAATCATGGAAATGTTTTCGAAAAAAAATGGACTTGCCTCAAAGTTCCTCAAAATCTAGCTCTGGTAAGAATTGTTCAGCCCAAGCCCGTGCTGCAGACCAGACTGAGCTGCTGCAGAACAATGTCGCTGTAGTGAAGCAACTCATGGATTTGTTAAACTCTCAGCAGGAAAATCAAAGGGTAGAAGATAACTCAAAAGCCCTGCCTGCACAGATTCTCTCTCCTTGGTGAGAACCTAACACTCTGAAGCACCTCTAAACATGTTTACGATCCCAGCCATTACACATGGACAGACAGGGCCACAAACCAGCAGCCTGCAATTCTCAGAAATGTTCAGCAGAGGCTGATGGCAACTGGCTTTTGTGTAAGCCAAGTTATCCACTAATGAGGTTTCCAAAAATGTCATCACCCATCTCCTTCTTGCTCTCAAGGTGCTATGCCCCTGCAGGCAAAGTATCATGCAGTCCTTGGCGTAGTATAGAAGTACAGTAGGTGCTGGTAGACACTCAGCCATGAGATAGGTCCGTGTGCTTCTGAGAGCAAGGCCGCGTCATACAGCAATATGCATTAATACCGTATAAATCCATGCTGCAGTCTTCCTTATTAAGGGTCTGAGATGATGCTGCATCTTTCCTAGTCAATTAATCTAGATAATCGCACAATAGCAGGAAGTCTGGAAGCAGTGTGTACGTTATTACTGAAAATAAATAACCTCCCAGCCATCTTTAATTTGCCTACAGGGGATACAGGAGGAAATATGCACAAAGAAAATTATTTTTCCCAAGTTTCAAATTAATGGCATGAGACAGATGTGGCCATACACACACAGATGCAAAGGTAAGTGGCTTTCCTCAGAGATCTTTGGATTTTCCTGCCTCTTATGTCTGCATTAGCTGGTGATTTCAGTACTAAGCGGCAAGTGGGGACGACGACAGCAGTGGCCAGGACTGCTCACAATTCCAGTGAGCTCTACACACACAACCCCAGTAAAATGCTTTCTGTCTGACTGCTGCCCTGATCTCTTGTAGTCAGGCATGGTCATACCACAGTCAGTTGTCCTGCATCCTGAGCTACAGGTTGGTGTGCACAGTATTCCAGCACAGCAAATTCACCTGCCTTTACAACATAAACTTCCTAGAAGTTAAAATTTAACTCTTAGGATTGCACAGTTCCTGCACATTGCATCTACATGGGAAGTATGATCTGCTCAGGGTGGCATCGCTGGATTTACACTGAATAGATTCTCAGGGACTGCAACACCTCAGAGGTCTAGTACCATCCATGTGTCATTTTGTATTTACACTGAGGAACACTTTTCACTCCCTGTAAATTATTGGCCAGAATGAGTAACAGTGCATGCGATGTATGTAAGGGCAAGCACCAGCTATTAATAACCCATGTTTTCTGTATTTCTGCACTTCCTTTCACCCAGGGATTCCACAGAGCTGATGGTGATGAAATTGGCTCCGCTGCACCCACGAGAGGCAGAGTTATTATCCCTGTCTTGCAAATAGAGAAGCCATGTGGCAAAATTGAGAGAATGGGATTTGTCCACTGAAGTCTGAGGCTAAGCAAGGACTACAACCTGAATTTGATTCTTGAGTCTCACCAGACTGGAAACTATTCTTATGGCTTGACAAAGGGTCTCACAGAGATTTGTATCATTGGCGTCTTCCTCTGATATCCTGTCTCCTCTCCTCTCTTCCTATTTTCAAGAGCCTACATAAAAAATTAATAAATATGAATGTACTGTTTTATTATAGCTGACTTAGTGCAACTGAGTAGCTCCCAGCATGGGGAACAGCCAGCACTATATAAAACAGACGTCTCGTTCGAACACACTTGTTTTCAATACTGCATCCTACTTCTATGCCACTTCTTGGAGCTGAAAATCACATTTTAACATGCACTGCTACCTTTGAATGGTTAATTCCAAATATATTATTTAGTTCTAACAGAATGTGTATGAGAATTAGTGTGTGCAAAGGCAATTCAAGAGTATATGCTCATTGAACATATTTGGTGTCATGCAGTTGATTTGATACGAAGAATGCTTCATAGGTATTAGTTTGTGGGCTTTGACGAGCAAGCTGGATCAGCCTTCTGTTCTGTCTAGTGCATAATTTAACAGCAGGCAAGGAATGTGGCTTTCAGATGTAATTTTTCTGTTAAATAAACCTTGATCTTTCAAAACAATTCTATGGTGCAGTATAACCGTTTCTAGTGCACGAGCTCAGGAGGGATAGTGACCACTGGACTGAAAATAACAAACTGCAGGGGTTAGCTTGGTCAGCATCGCTGCGTCAGTCTAGCATTCACAGACCGCTCCTGAACAGGGCACATTTGTGGCCTTAACTTCTGTTCTCCTTGCTTGGTAGCACTTGCACTGTCAAGAGAAAATAGACTTGGGCAACCTCACCTTTAAATTAACAAAGCTTTTTGGATGTTTTCAGCTTCTGCCGTAAGGCAGCCAACTCAGGGTTGAGCTGAGGAGCTGCCTGACAGTGCACAGGAAGGAAGCAAAAATAAAAAGGCATCTAACTGAAAATGCCAGGGAGCCAGGATATCCTCACCAGCGATGAATTTAGCTCAGACACCTTGTCGAACCTTCCTAACCTTACAAGAGCACATCTTTAATGAACATATCTCGCTAATACCAAAACCAAAGACATATCCAATTGCTCTACCAAGCCCAGACAGGCGCAGTGCCTCAGTGCTGACTCAAGAAACAGAGTGCCACCTACTGAGTCACCAAAGTCATCTCGATCCTCTGCTTTGCATGGGGAGGAATGGCCATGTTATTTCTTTAAAGAGCTGATGAAAATCTGCCCTCTTCTGCAGAGTGGCAGCTCCCTTCCCCCTCCGGACTGCATGTTGAATTATACACTGCTGTGCTCACCAGCAACTATCCTGACAGGAAAGAGGCCACACTTTAATTCCCAGGACTGCTAGTCAGGCTAGAAATAGAAATCATCTTTTGTAAAGAGCATTATCGGATGTCAGCGTGGCTGGTGGGAGGAAAGTGTACTCCAGAAAGCAGCCATTCACATAGGTAACAGCACAGACGGGAGAAGGGAAAGAAAAAGGAGCTGGAAGAGCTCCTTCCCTGTCTCTGGAAGCATTATTTCTTCCAGATATGAGTAGGCGTATTTCTACTGGAGAGTTACAAAGTTTGCATTATTCACAGAGATAATAGCAAGAATGTGGTGATTCATTGCTCCTAAACACACTAAAGGATACTTAACCAGCTACTGAGTCCAAGAATTCACTTGCTAGAAGTGAATTTATTTATAGTGATTTATTCAAATACCTGTGCACTTGAAAACCTCTTTGAAATGAATGCCCACCAAAAAAAAAAATTCAAATTACTTACATAAATTTTCTGTGTGCTATATATAATGGGAAATGAGAAGGGGAACCTATTTAAAGAGTAAGACAAACAGTTTTAATTCCTTCTGACCAACCCATGCAAATAATCTGTATGCTCTGCCATCCTGAGTAAAACCCCTGAGAGCACTGAGAATTAGCTGTGCACTATGACAGCACGAGGAAAAGGGCTCTGCTGTGCCCCCACCTCCTGCAGAATTCCCTGGCCTTCTGCTCCGGCAGCGCTTGCTGCTTCTCCTTCAGGCAGAGCCTGCTGCTGATCCGAACTGTTCGTCTTCCCTTTCGACTTAGTCGCCACAGTGATAATGATGCCTCAGCAGGGTACGGAAGAGTAAGGGGTGCCACCGAGTTACTCAGATGGGATGCAAGTCTGCATGTGATTAACTTTCCCATCAGGAGTGCGAGGACTATTAGCTAGTCAAGAATTTGAAGTGCTTACACAAGCAGGTGTATGATTAGGGATATCTCGCAGTACAGCACCCGCTACAAAGGAGGTGTACGCCTTGGGGCACTTTTGTTCCATCTAGATTTCTGAAAACTCATGTACTGCCTTTGACAAATTTTTCATAGAATTCAACTGTCGGTTTTACTTCAGGCAAGCTATTTTCTAAGGTCTCAGTTTCGCCTTTCACTTAGATTATCTCTAGTCTACATAATTGCTCACCTAATCCCCTCTGAACACCGCAGAATTCCATACCGTGTTTGGAGTTTAACACACATGCTCATATTATCATCTTCAGATATAATTACTGGATTTTGGTGAGTGGAAAATTAAGAAAGCTATTGCTTATGCAATAGTTTGGAATGGCATTTGCAGTCCAAGCAAGGTAGCACATTAGCTTTTTTATTGCTTCTCTATCATCAATTTTTAAATCTAACACTTCTCCATTAAACAATAATCAACAGCCTGCATTTTTCAAAGTTATGTCCACACGTTAATTAAATCCCAGCAGACCTACGAATTATCATCCTACGTTATCAATAGAAAGACTGTAAGATACCAAAGATTTAAGCAATGTATTCAGAACTAGCATGTAGATAATATGGATGCCTAGTTTCAGAAGAGGTTTCCAGTTACGGTATATCCTGTAACTCGCGGTTACAGCAAAGGGGAAATTTCCATTCTCCTTCTTTGTAGAAATAAACATACACATTACTTAGCGATATTTTTATTCCAGTTATAATACTTGACAATTTGCAAACAACATGTTTGAGGCACTGATGCATTTACCCTATTATAACAGAACACATTATGAATTATTCCCTTTCTTTAACTTACAAAGCATAATGCATTACATTAATATCAGTTAGCCTAAATTATTAGTTCTCTGATAATACCTATGATACACCCACTCTATTGTGAGGCTTCTTGAAGAGATGAAGATTTGCAGTATGGATGTTGTTATAGGAGGACTCCAAAGACTGGAGGACAAGTAAAGCAGCCCTTAGGCCAGGGGCAGGCTACCAGGGAAGGCGTTTGTCTGTACCACGCCGTGGCACAATGCTCTGAGTGAAGGAGGAGTTGGGGGGCTGCCGGTACAGCCCCTGCTGCCAGTGCCCAGTGGCCTCTGGAGCAGCCAGAGCAGACCATGGGCAGCTTTCTTCTTGCTGGCACAAGTCTTGGACCTTGTGTTTTCCACTGGCTCTGGACAAAAACTGCAAAATGTGATGTGAGCTCGTTAGCAGCGGAGTGGCCTTTTTCTTCAAGCATTAGCTAAGAAGAAACAGCACAGCCGGCACCTTGCACAGGGAAATCTCACTCCCTGAGGTTCTGGATGGCTGTGACACCCAACACTGACGTGGGAGCTGCCAGAGGAGCCACACAAAACAGATTTACCAAGAGAGAGGCATTTCTACAGCCTCCATCTGGTACCACCGGTCAGTTTAAAACAGGCTTTGTGAATCAGCCCGGGCAGGCAGCCCTGCCGCTCTGTGGCTGTATCAGAACACTTCACTTCCTTCCTTATTTTTCTGTCTCAGAAACCCCAAGTGCTTTCTCATCCTTGCACTGAAATGTACCAGTCATGAACCAAAGCCACGCTAAGAAAAGCACTGTTCAAGCATGCCAAAAAAATGGAACCTTGCCCCAAAACCTGCTGACACACCTTCTCATAAGTGTTTTAACACTCAAATTTAACTTTGTATCATCTGCTCCCCTAATCTGAGGGAGTTTAAGTGGCTTGGCTAGGACAACAGCACTCCAACCACTAGATAGTGCTATCTTTCACTCAAGTTCCTCCAAATGCCATGTGTGTGAACTACACAGCAAGTGGCATCGCTAAGCTTGGTTTCATGCAGACCTAACAAACCTTGCAGGGTGTTGTTTCATTACAGTCTGAGGCATGTCAGGACAGAGGAGTTCATGAGGCTGCAGCGCTGCCGCCTGGCTTGCACACGTCCTGGGATAATGAGACTTCTGGACATCTAATCTGTAAAGTCAACATCTACCACCTAATCCTGCAGAGTGCTTAACAGAAACTGTACAAGCATTTTCAAGAGTTTTATGTGCAATATGCCATTCAATAAATGTAAATGTATTGGAACACTTACACCTACTCCTTGGCCTGCAGACATACTGTATCACACAGAAACAATATGCTCCTGCATTTCATTTCCAACAATGCTGAAACACAAACATGTCACAAGAACAAGAAAAGCCACAGTGGATTCTGCTCAAAGTAGTCAATTGACCACTCTCCTGAACTGACGCTGCCTTCCTGCCTGCAGATACCTGCCTAACATATTAAGTGGTAATTTAAATCTGCACTTAGAATCCAGCCTCCTCAGAAAGGTAAAAATAAATGCACAGACAGAAACAGAGGTAGCCACAAGAGACCCTGTTTGTTCTGGCTCTAAATTTGGAGTACAGAGGCCAATACAGCACACCTCCCATTTCCAACTAAAAACAGCATTGGTGATACTTACTTGTCTGGACACAGCTATTACTAGCTCATGGAGAATTCCCCTGTAATGAGCTGCAAAAGCAGTGAGATTTTTGTGCGTATTAATTGTTGGAAAGCTTATTTCCTCTCTTCCTTGAAGGCCTGAAGGAAGAACATTTACACACCAGACCTAGACAATTTATTGTTTTCGTAGCACTGTTGCCCAGGAGGAGGTGATCAAAGACACAAATTGTTATGCAGGGGGAATTCATCGCCAGGAGTGGCTGGAGATACCACTGGGAAGTTAATACAGTACAGATTCTGTGGGAAATTTATACGCATGAGCTTTCTGTAGATGGAAACCAGCCCAGTGCAGCTGCTGGCAAACCAGGCTCTAACCTGCTGGATGGGCTCCCCTCCCTGCTGCAGGTACATGAGATCATTTCAGCCTCCCCGATGAGGGGAGGTGCAGGCAGAATACACAGCAGCTGCTGGTGCTCTGGGATTACCTCCTACACAGCCACATCACTGCACAAGATGTGCTCTTCTCCATCCCATGCCCTTCTCATCAAACTTCATCAGAAGAAACCTGCAACACCAGTCCCCCAGAGTTAAAACTTAAGTACAATTTTCTATTTGTAGCATTTAACCAAAACTGCAGGAACACTTGCGCTCATGGCAGACAGCCTAAGCCAGAGCTTAACCCTTTCTTCACATCCCACTCTACTGCACTTTTAAGTATGTCGATTCCCCCTCCTCAGCCCCACATGCCAAATCCCAAAGGTTTTCAAGGTGTTAGATGTGTATTGATTTCATAGAGCTCCCAGCATACATTATGCATGAGACTGACATGCTAAGGGCCTGGCGATGCCACATTGTTTGATCTTCTGAAATCTCTGGCTTGTATGAATATGGAAAAGTTCCTCTTTGTTTGCTGTCCATTGATCCAGACGTTGACCCTTCTCTGTGTGCATTTATCTCTGATGATTTAATAATGAAAAAGACCAATAAACTGAGGGAAGGAATGAAGCCCCTTTAGGGGGACCTATTGCCACGGAAACATGACATATGTTGTTGTTGCAGGGAACAGACAGATCAATAAGGGCTGCAGCTTCCAAGTCATCATGGATGTGTTGTGGAATGTAAAGGACTAAAGCAGAAAGACATGCACAAATTGTGGCATTATGAAGTTCAGACTCTGGCCCACATCCAAGGTCTAGCATGACTCAAATTCAAATGGTTGTGCAGTCTGTTTCAAATGGATCTGCACTAGGGAGCTCCGAGTTGTCTCAAAAACCAGGAATACTGGGCCGAAGTTTTCATTTGTACCCAAGCAGATGAAGGAAAGGGGCCATGTCTTATTTCAGAGTGCTCAGGCTGCCATTTCTTGGAGACATACAGGTAGACATCTCAAAGCCTACTTCTCTGAATCTTATCTTCCACGCTTACTTGCCAGAGTATAAACAGCAACTCACACAGGATTCGGTGCTGCAGGCACAGACTTCGCATATACAGAGATGATACAGATTTATGGATGCACACATACCTGTTCAGAGTAAACACTGCAGCAAGAGTGGCAGAGAACATATGACACCAACTGAGCTAACACACGTCTTCCACCAACTTAGCATCCCGCTGAGCTACAGGGATGACAGGCTGGCCTGTTAACTGTTTTGCAGTGCCATTGCTCCCTTGACATAATATGAGTCTACTTGAGATGAGGATGTCAGTCTCACCACCAGGAACCCAAATTTACTAAAATTAAACACTAAAATAGGGCAGAGAGATTACGTGAGTCACATATCTATCAGAATCACAGAAACACAGTTTAGAAATTGGAGGACAGTGGAGGGAACATTGCTCTTTCTGCTAGCTGCTATTTTGCATTGGATTGACAAATTCGTGTCCACATGCTCTGCGGTAGTCCACAAAGAGGTGACAACCGCATGCAGCAAACAGTTAAGTCATCTGCCAGCCTGAGAAAAAGACTTCTAGCCACCCAAGATGCTAAAAATGTCCCTCCTAGGTATTGCTATGCTACAGCTTGGTGCTGTTTAGAAATCACGATTCCAGCCCATTCTGCCCAAATGGAAAGCAGGGTGAAACACAAGGTCTCTTCTGACACCGTTCCCAAGTTCTCACAGAGGCTCCTGGGGACATTTGGGGCACCCACCGCAACCTTTGAAGCATGCACCATCACGGTAACCGTCTCCACAACACCTTACAGTGGGCTTAAGCAGCCTTCGAAACAACTTTATGCGCAATTTGGCTGAGTAGCTGGTCATTTACATCCAGTTTCAATGAAAGACCAGCGAACAGAGCTGTTGCTCAGCTGCATGAAGCAATTTACTCAATGAGATGCATCTCAGCCTGCCTGCAGGATGAGGCACACGTGCTCTCTCATGTGCTTTCTTCAACATCTAAAGTTACCAGGATTTATGGCTGGGACAAGCAACAGCATCTGCCAGACATGGGTACCTGTGCACGCTTACCCCTTCGCCTCTGTGACAGCCGTGGATGTGCCACAAGGGGCCAGGGGAAAAATTCAATCTTTTTTTACCTGTTGAGAGGCAAGATGGAAATCCAAAATGCTGCCAGAGAGAGGTAATGGAAAGTGGTTTGTTTTTTTTCCGTGGTCTGTTTGAATGTCCATGTTCAAATCTGTGCTACTCTGAAGGCCCAAAGCTTCCTAAACCACATGCTCACCAAGGAGAGAGAAAGCTGGAGTGACAGAACATGTTCCCTGCAGGTAGCTTTTGTCCCTGAAAAGAACACTTTACCTCAGACCTTGTGGTTATGCAGCACAGGGAGAAGCAGACGTGGAAGAGAGTTAACTCCCAACTTACACTCCCAAGTCAAATGCCTTCTTTGACAAGTATTGCTTCTGGGTCAAAAACACTTTGGCCAGCACAGATGACAACTCTGGTGCAAATTTTCTGCCTACTCTGTGACCAAAAGTATGGCTTCAAGTGTTACAGGCTGAGGAAATGCCAAAGGAGCAATGTGCAAGAGTGCTCTTCCGTAGGGAAGAGCAGATGGGGTGGAGGGGAGTAAGACATGTTAAAAGGTAACGGGGCAGTGACTAGGTGTGTTTCAGTTTCAAAGGCAGAAAATATTTTTCCTTCCTAACTCCTTCTGGCTGCTAATATCAGACTCTTGTTTGCATTGAGTTATTTGGGCTGGAGTAGAGCAAAATGAATCCTCAAAAAGACTAATGCTGCTGGGACTTTGGGGCTACTCAGGTATCTAACACCCCAGACAAGAGATGAATGACCTTCTAAAAATGCAACAGTTAAGAAAAAAAAAAACAAGTCCAGTAGCCTCTGATTATTTTAGGACTCAGCAGAAGCATATTGTGCAAGGGCTATGCTTATCTAAGGCATCCATGTGAATCCACTATCCCCTCTAAACATCGGGTGCTGAATTAATTACTGCATGTACTGAAGCAGCACATAGCTCACAGGGGATCTTTGCCTTTTGGTCTCTGAACTCTTTATGGCAGGGGCCAAGGTCTCACCATCAGCATCTGCCCGCCAGGGAAACTAAGGCACAGAGCAGCAGCCACTTCTTCAGGGCCTCCCTCACACACAGGTCCACAAAAGAAGGGAGGACAGAGGCCAGGAATCCCAACATTCACTCCAGGGTCTTAAGGGCACTCAGATCAACTCAGGACTTAGCACTTGAGGTCCACAGAAAGGCAGTCCTCACGCAAGGAGCCTCTGTGCTCCAAAGCCCTTTTCAATGTCTTAGAAACATTTATTCATCGTCTGTTCCTGACCTTCAAACTTTGGTAGAGAGGGCACATCCTTGTTGCGTGGTGGGGATTCTCCTCCATCAAAGCTCTAATCCAGGCTGCAGGTCTCAGTGACCCACACAGCCCTCTCTCTGCACCTCTTTGTTCCAGTCAAGAGACCTCCCTGAGCAAGTTGTCACTGCAGCCCCTTCTTTCCTCACCATTCAGAACGCCCACTCCAATCAACGGGAGCTTGCATAATTACTCTCCTTAAAACCACACAAAGCAGGCAAACACTGGTTGTAAAACACAGCAGCTTGCTGTAACTCTACCATAACATCGAGTGCTCCTCCAATATATATAGTACTTTTCTGCCAGAGGCATCCAGACAAATAGTGATGGGCACCATTAAAAAATGCTTAGATAAATCTTTTCCAGTATGGGCTGGGCTTGATCTGCTCTATTTAAGTCAGTGGAACACAGCCATTGAGCCCTGGGGGAGCAAGTGCCAGCCCTAAATCATTTCTTTGATTAATTGTTCTTGGGAAGGAAGAATTCATTAAGCATTCAGCTCAGCAATTAGAAATAAATATATTTTTAGAATGAACAACCTGCCAGAAACAAGTTGTTTCAGAAAGATACTCAGATTGATGCAGCCCATTTCCCATCAATACATACCAAGGAGGCTTCAGCCTGCCAGGTCCCGTCCTAAGCCAGAGGGACTTTGCAGGAGAAGGGAGCACAGCCCTGTCCCTTAGAACTAGTTGTATGTCTGCACAAGTCCAGTTCACATTCTGTGAGCAACTCTCTAGGAAATAATGTCGTTTCTCTGTATACTAGTTTTCCAGACATAAAATGGGAATAAATATCCTTGCTATTTCACAGAAATATTACAAAGCTATCTCTACAAACAGCTGGGACAGTGCAGATTTGACAGTGATGAAAAAACAGAAGAAAAAAAAAAACACCTGTCAGATATGCAACACAGTGAAAGTGAAGTAACAATCTCTTTAGAGCTTTTGGACATATAAGCAACCTATTTCCCACAGAATTCAGGTGTAACTGAAACATGCAAGTAGCTTTGTTGACACACTAAACAATTATCAGATGAACAGAGGGACAGGTACCTGTGCCGAGCCAGTGATAGCTGAGCGCTTCCCTGTCTGTTTAAGGTGCAGACCCAACAACAAATGAGGTGTAAATGTATATTTTAAATCTATCTGATTCTGTCTTACGTCAATCACTACAAGCTCTGAATCTGCCTACAAATAAGCTCATAGTCCTTGGCAACACGCAAAAGTGTTCAGAAAACAAAAGAGGAGCAAGAAGCAGGTCTCTCCGTTTTCTCAGTGTCTGCCCACCCAGCCCCGTGTGGCTGCAGACATGGGCAGCGATTGCCAGTGGTGGTGCTCCTGAAGGAGGCACAGTGCTGCAAGGCAGGGGCTCACCTCAAAGCTCCAGCAGCAGGGCTCAGTGAGGACGAGGTCTGTTCACCCCCAAAGCCCAGAGGAGAACGTGCAAGTGAGAGCAATGGCACTTGGTGCACACCACAGCCCCCTCCCCAGTCTAGAAGGATGTACTTCAGGTCCTGAGGCTGGAAGAAGAAACCCCCAAAGGACCTAAACCTGCTGTATTGAAAGTTACAACCACAAAGCCCATCCCAAGCTTCAAACTGTTGTGTCTTAAAAGGAAAGACATATCTTATCCTTTGCTTTCAGTGCCTGGAGGCAAGTCTGTTCCCTGCCTTGTTTTGGGTACCTATGATGGCAGCAATGTCTCAATGAATTCCAGCTTTTTCAAAAAGCAATCTAAGAACATATTCTCAAAGGACTTCTTCTCTGAGACATGAAATACACCTGTAGATTTTTACTTCTATGCATGCAGACTGGAATTTCAAGGCCGCTGTAGCAGTTGCTGACTTCACCTTTGATTTCAGCAGGAGCAGGGACGTGCTCGGGTATTGTGTAAATTAGCCAGAAACTTGTGTATTTCAGCAATGCTTGATTAGGTGAATTCTATGTTTGTTTGTTTGTTTTTTCTTTTTCTTTTAATTTTTAGTTAATGCAGTCCTTCTGTTTAAGAAAGCTTAGTAGTAGGGCTAGGGTCTTCCTCACCATTCTTTCAAATTCATCTTACCAGAAGTATATGCGATATGACTCAGCCCAGCTGGCTGGCACTCAGCAGATCACAGAAAGGCTGCGCAAGAGAAGTAAAAAGATGGTTCTGCCATGAGGGAACCTGGGAGGATGCTCAGCAAGTCATTCAAAACAACATCCTCGGCCCTCCCTGGTCCCACCGGGGCAGAGGTGCCCAAGAACATGGAAGGATCTGGATCTTCCACTCTCTGATCCTCCTGCCACGCAGAGAGAATGCGGTCCCCAGTTCAGGGGGTACCTGGAAACTACAAAGCCCTCATGTGCTACAGTGGTGGGGCCACGTAACTGCCTTGGCAGGTGAGCTTAAACTGAGGACCAGCAGTCGTTAAGGTACCTGTTCTCTGAAATTTTCCATTCAGCTGCCCCCATAAGGCTTGACTGGCACAGAGGAGAGTGGAATCGGGAGAAGTTGCTTCAAAAGTTCAAAATTCAAACTAAATCCCCACCACTTTGAATTTTAAAGCCTTTCCTTGATTCTTTCTCTTTGTGCTCAGAAGCCGGAGCAGAAGGTCTTTCCGCTGGAGTCCAGACAAAGCAGAGAGCAGATTAGCTCTGCTCTCGAGTATATCCAAAAACATTTTAGCCCATTAGATATTTGATTGTAAATTAGGGATCTCCTTTATGAAAGACATCACTGAATCAGAAATAGCTATTTTGTGGGCAACGAGCAGAAAATTCAGTGCTCTAAAATACTTCCACTGTAGCAACAGAGAGCTAGCCTCACTAAATCCGGCTTGGAAGATCCCCTTCACGAGCACCAAAACGTGAATGCAATCCCGTATCTCTCCCTGTGGTGTGACGTTAGCAGGTCTCAGACAGCGCTTGTGCGGTGCCCAGATGTGCCCAGCGGTATGGGTACGCGAGAGGCCAGAAGCAGCTCCCAGGAGAGAAGCTGATTCCCAGTGCCACCCCACTGGCTGCAATGGGTTCTCACCAAGGAATTTTGCTCCATACGTTCACTGATTAAAACCTAACTCCAAAGAAATGACAATATATCCTTCTGCATACACAAGAGCCCCAGAGTGTGGAGAAATAATTGCCTCCGGCACTGTAGAAAAGCTGGAGTGAAATGCAGCAATTAGGCAGTGCACTGCAGAACACCCAGAACACCGCACAGTTGCTGCTTCAGGGCAGGGTCTGAATAAACTCGAGTACACCATTTGAGCTGTATGGGAATTACCTGGCTGCTTATGAAAAGCAGTAGTTTGCTCTGTCAAAAGCCATGGGTTTTGAACCATCAGGGTAGTTTATAATGCTACAAAACTATCTGATTTGGAATATTTTCCCTTTCTCTCTCTGAGCTAAGCAGGAGCATACCCATTTTTCCTTTGCAAAACAGTGGGCAAAGAGTGTGCAAGGAATCCTCTCCCCTCCTCCTGTGACCTGCTGTAGGAAAGTTGTTCCAGCTCAAACGCCTGCGAGCAGAGGTACAGCTGACCAGGCGGCTTTTCCCTTACTGGACTACAGATCTCAGTAGCCAAGTCTGGGGAAGATACAAGTTTCCACATGTCCATCTCCACCCGAAAAAGGCGCTCTCTCCTTGAAAACCACAGCCCCTAGGATGTGTGCAGAAGGAAGGCCTGCAGCCCACTGGTGGGACAAGCTGAGGACTAACATCAAGGCATCTTGTTCAGCTCTTTCACAGCTTGTCTCCACACATCTTATCTAAAGACTAGAAAGAAATGCTGATGGCCTACCATTACTGAGAAGATGTGTGTGTGATGATTGCACTAGAGGAAGTGTTTAAGAACGGCTCAGCCTCGTGAAAATAAAACCCTCCAGCAGCTGCCAAAAGTTCAGTCCCAGAGGGGTTACAGTTCCCAACCCCCCAGGTGGGCATGGCTTCCATGCCTCGGCAGCTGCAGCAGGATGCAATGCTCATGGATGGGCACTGTCTTTCCTCTCTGTGCACAAACCAATGCCTCCATCATCTCCTACCCACCACAGGGTGTTCTGCCTTGCACAAAGGGTTGTGCTGACCGGGGGATTGAGCTTTGGAGAAATGTCACTGCTTTTTGTTCCTCTTTCAGTTATGGGAGACAGAGGACTGGAGACATCGGAGGTGCTTTATGGTGGGAAGAAGAGAGATAAAGAGACGCTGGTAGCCTAGGTGTGGGAATTATCCTCCTGTGGTGCCTGGGAGAGTGTTCCTTGTACAGATGTTTGACACGCTCAGCTCTGCTTTGCACTTCTCACGCACACATCTCTCACGAGGTGGTGTATTATTAGATGCACCCCCGATGTTACGTATTAATTTCCAAAGCAGACTCATTCACACACACATAACACATCCACCCACATGCAGTAATGCTTAGACAGACACAAAACCATCCAGCAGCCAATTATTTGGGGTGGGAACAGCTTGCATTAGCTCATGATGAAGCTTAGCCTTAATTCTACTGAGCTAGAGAGGCTGGGAGCTGTGCGTTGGTCTCCTGACTGACTGCAGATCTCAGAGCAGGGCAGATGATGTCAAGGCAAATCTTTTTTTGTCTGCAGTGCAGATTTGGCTGTGTGAATTTACTTGCAGATGAGGCTTCCAGATCCCCTGTTCAAAAGCACAAGCCCTAGGCCATACCCACATCTGCCACCGCTAGCCTAAATTCCCCTTGGTGCTGCAAAAGGAGCACACAACCAGCAGCACTGCCCTTGTCTAGGACCTATGCTTTGGCCACCTCTCCACCAATGCATGTAGCCAACAAAAAGCAGGAGGAATTCACCCCATTTGGGTGATGGATGAGGATTGTCCATGGTGCAAAGCAGAGCCCAGTCATAATGGGAATTCACCGACATGTTCTGAACGACGTTACATTATGTGGTGTTTTGCAAAACTGAGGACCAGAAGCTTCCCAAAGCAGTCAGGGCTGAGCCAACAGACCCTGCCAGATCCGGAGCTTGATTAAAGTATGCCTTTGACCCAGAAACTTGCTCCAACTCCCAAGCATGGGGCAGGCCCCTCAGTTGCTCTCTAACCAGAGCACACACAGTGTGTCACCGTAACCGGGGCTGACATGATCTGAAGCACACCTGGGCATGCACTAAAAGGCAAGGGGCAGAACTGATCGTCCAAAAGATTCAGCAGTCGCTGAGCTCAGATGCTGTTTTCTAAAGCTGCTGTGCCAGAGAAAGAGACACCTTGCCAGCTCCTGTGCCAGACCTTCCATCCAGGAGTGTTTACTGAAGTCAAGTTGTTGCATCTCCCACGGAGAAAAGCAGCCCGCCTTGCAATACACATGACCGGTGAGGAAAAGTTGGAACATTTTCTTTTTACAGCATCTCCAAACCCCGTGCAGGGGCTGCATAATTCTCATTACAGACACAAAAGACAAAATTCTCATCTCCATTCCCTGTCCAGACTTTTTACCTATATTTTTCCCAACCTAGTTCCAAACATGCTACACAATATAGCATCATACGTGGAACTGTAAAGGTGCTGGCAATAAGTAACCATTATTCAGAAATCACTTAACAGTGCATGGATCTACTAATTTTTGTGGTCCTAACAACAAATGGACAAGAGATGTAACCAAATCTTCAGCAGCACTCAGAGTAGTATAGTCATGAAGAAATTCTCACGGAACTGCCTTCTAAACCATATACCCTTGCTGACATCTACTCTGAATCTTTTGTTATGTTAAAATGTTTTAAGAGGTCTACAGCCTCTCCCCTGGCCCCTAGCAGTACCATGGCTCCATTGCCAAAGTTGGAGAAATCAAGGCACAAAGAGCATTGCGTTCATGGTTCCTCATAGTGTCAAAACCAGATGCCTGACCTGCCTTCCAGTTTGTCCTTGTACCTGCTACACATTGCTCATGGTCCAAAAGGCATCCGCAGCTAAATGAGCATGGGAAAGCGATACAAATGAGTTTGTGTTGGCATCAAAGAGAACAGCCCATAATCTGTGGTCTACACTGGTCCTTCCTCCTCCCCTTCCCAGTAATTCACAGAAAATCAGGGATGGAAACAAATGTTCCACTTGTTATTAATAAAAGCGTAACTTGTGCATGCATTAGTGCTTTAAGGCAAAGAGGGAAAGATCAAGCACCAAGAATTTGTGCTTAACAAAAGCAGGTTTGCCATCGCTAAAAAAGCTGCAGAGAGTCAGCCAGTGTTATCATTTGTTATCGCTCTGCCTGTCAGGAGAGCCAGTCCAAACCCTGACACTGCCAGGCAGCACCACCTTTGCACCGCTTCCCTACGCCTAATGCAACTGCGGTGCCTCTGCAGAGCTGCAGGATGTCACTGCGCTCGCTCAGCCCACACCCTGGGCTCTGCACCATCCCTTCCGCCTACTCACGAATGGGGACAGAGGTGAGACCACCAGGAGTGGGATAGGATAAACTGGGGCCTCCACCACCTCCTGTCCCCTGGAGACGGGCATGTACACACGCATGCACCAAGTCCTCTGCAGATGAGCCATCACGCCAGTAACAATGTTAGTGCTGTGATGAGTTAGCACCTTGTCCTGAAATCACGTGCGAAGCCACGGCTGGGAGGAAGGGACTTACTAATGTGGAGTCCCCGAGTCTTTGGAATGTAGCCGTTATCTCCCTCGCAAGCTCCAGAGTGCTGATAACTTTGCAAGGCATTTCTTTCCCACACCCAGGCAAATCCAACTGTGCGCCACCAGGCTTTCCATCCCCCAGACATCAGACTGTAACAGTGCCCTGCAGCTCTGACTAGGAAAATGGGATCCCACCAGAGCCCCTCTGCATACAGTCTCACTGGAGCTGTGTGCAGGATGAGGGGTTACTCAGCGTACAGTTGCCGATCTCCTGGCAATCACCAGAAGCTGGAGCACAGCTGTGAAAAGGGATAAAAGAAAAAGGAGTTATAGCTCCTACACTAGGATCAGCTGGCAACCTGCAGCACCTCTCCTGCCTCTAAGCTCTTTCACAATAGATGCATAAACACAGACAACCTCTCTGTCCAAAGAGGCAAAGATTTAAATCCTTAATGAGCACATTTGGACAAGTCACCACAAATGAGATTAGCTTTTGTGCATCGCTGGGGAAGCAGTTGTGCCCCTATAATGTCCAAGGGGTGGGCCCTCAAGCTGACCTTGGAATTCCCCTTTGAATGCTCATCCGCTGTGCTCTCACTCGCAGCATCTTCCCCTGCTGCATGCAGTGTCTCTTCAGGAGTTAACAGCCTGGTTTACTACAGCCTGGTGCTTAAACTAGGCACGGGGTGACCATTTTGATGTCAGCCGCTGTGAATATACTGCACGGAATGAATAATTTCAATTTGTAAAGGGACTTCCCAGGTAGCCAACCATTCAGCAAGGAAAAGGGGCAGAAAAAGGTCTCTGTAATAGCACCTTGTTAGCCCAGCACACAACTGCTTTCTCTTCTGTATTTCTGGAGTCCTAACTGCTTTGTCTGCTGACAAAACCCAGGTTTTAGTGCTGTCAGCACTGCAGAGCTGTAGAGCCACGCAGAGCCAAGCCGCGTTCTCATCTGCCTTGTACATCACCAAAAAAATTGCCCACTTAAGCAATGATACCTGAGCAGTATATATACAGATACACAGCAGCTCTGGTTTGGAGACCCCAGGACAAACTTGCTGCTTGGTCAAGAATCCTCTCCTGACTTGCAGGCTGAAAAGCACCTTGTGTTACAGCCATCCCTCTGCAAAATGCTCAGTTAATGTAGGAATGAGTGCTGTATTGCTGCTAGACAAAGAGGTTATATAAACATTTCTGAACAGAACTTAAATCAGCCCTATTCACCATAATAACTCTGACTCTTTTATAACAGGAGCAAGTAAATCTCATGCAGATATATACCACGCCTCACCAAGATGGTTATGGTGCTGCCAGCCAGATGCTGCCTGGTTTGAAGGATGGCTGGGGATGCTGCCCCTGCATCGGCAGCTGCAGGAACGCATGAGGATACCGAGAAGCACCAAGGGAGGAGAAGAGGCCTCAGGTCTCTCCACACAGAAACAACCCCATGCTCTGTTACAAACCAGGGAAGGGATAGAGCAGCATTCGGCAGACTTGGGGGCTTTTGTAATTCTCTCTCTTGGTCTTGAGTTCTGGAAATTGCCTCACCCCCCTGAATACAGGAACAGCCTGGACCTTGTCCCAACACAGACCACGTGGCATAAACATTTTGGGGTGAAATCTTGTGCTCTACCAAGCCACTTCCCTATGGAATGGCCTTTCCCTTGCTCTCACCGGTGAAAATGCGGTTTTTTGAAGTTCTCAAAGACAGAAATGGAGTTGGCACCTTCTTTTTGAGTGACATTCATCTGTAGGTAAATTGATTTAATAGCTTGTTAGAGTGCCAATTAGAACCAACAATAACTCAATTGACCTGTAACTTCCTTGGCACCAACAGAGCTTTCAAAAATAAGAGAAAGGACGAAAGCTATGCTCTGGCAGAGATAAGAGCTCAGATAGTTGGTTTTGTGAGCAAATGGAGGGATTCATGGGCTTGCTAATGAGATGCTCATAACACATCAGAAACAAAGACAAATTTCAATGGTTCCAAGCTAAAATGACACTGTGTTATCTCCAGACAGAGATCACTCTTTTATCTGTATAATAAATGAATTTCAGTGCAGTAGCAGTACCGCTACAGCAGAAAAAAAAACTGAGTGCAACAGAAAGCACTAGCAGTTACCTAACCACAATAACACCATGCTGGAAACCCAAGTCTACCTGCTTATAATAGTACTGAAACGTCCTACACCGATTCTGTGTGCGCCTACCAATAAACACTTCTGGAAAACACATTTTTCCCTCAAATAAAATCTGTTTCACACTTACGCAGTGGAGATTGTGCTTCTACATAAATTCATCGTTTGAAACGCTTGGCTTCAAGGATGGATGTGTTTCAAATTTAAAAAAACAAAGAATGTGGGTAGAGTTTGTCTAAACATTGCTGGGCTAAGAGCATCCAAGGATGGAGAAAGGGATAAAGTGGAGAGGTTTGAAATTACTAGGCAAAATGACCACTGTTAAACCAGGAAGGAAAGCAGGGACTGAGAACACTGAGCTTATCTGAAGAGTCCAAGGGATAATCGCAACTACAAATACATAGAAGGAGAGAAAACAAATGCGGGGGAGACGCATTTGGAAAAAAAAAAAGAAAAAAAAAGAAGGATAAGGGGATAAGGACTGAGACTGGCAAGGGAAGGAACTGGTGTGAGAGAAGTGCCACTGACACCGGGCTGAATAAAGTGCCAAGCACAACGTACTGCAATTGGACAAGGGGCCAGGGTGGAGGGGGAGAAGAAGCATTACTAAAAGCTGTGGTGAGGTGGAAAGGAGTAATCAAATGAAAAACTGGGCATGAGGACCTAGGACTGGCTGGACAAGAAACATGTTACAAGAAACCTAGAAAACGGAGATGGGAGTGGTGAGATAAGCAACACAAACACTGAAAGTGAGGGGTAGGGAAAACAGCAGATTGGAAGGAGCGGGGCAGAAGGCATCATGCTTGGGTACAGGGGAGAAAACAAACAGTCTGTAACACAGAGCACGTTTCCCTTCGAAGCCTGGAGAGCTACCCAAGAACCTGGCACATCATTGCCGCTTTGCTGTAACTGCCTGCTATGGGCATTGCTTAATTGAGAGCAGAGGGCAGTGCAGCATATCCTCTCAAAGGTCCATCGCTGCTAACGAACCCAGGGACATTATTATGATGAGGATGGGGATTGATTTACCTTAACAATTATACAAAACCACTATATTAAAATTAGACTGCAAAGTCAAAAGCTTCGGTTATGAAATAGCAGAACGGAGGTTAGCTGTATGTATTACATTACAGTCATTACATGTTTCAGAATAGTTCTTCCTACAGAATTCATTCAAGATGAGAGGAAGGGCTTGAGGCAGACATGTGGGGAAGAGATTTTCTATACGAGCTCATTTCTTGCACAATCTGAAAGGTTTGCAATAAAAGAGATAAGGAACTGCAGGACAAGATGTGATGGCTAAGGCAGATGAGTGCTGCCCTGGAGATTCTGTCTCTGCCAAAAAGTTCCTGCAGAGGTGTTAGGCAAATAGCTCAATCCAAAACTGGAACTAGAATAATATTTGTAGGGGATGATTAAAGAGGACACTATGTCACTGTTCACAGCTATGTTTTGTGGAGTTTGATTCTTGACAACCCCCTCCTCTTTTTTTCTTTTTTTTTTTTTTTTAAAACTATAACAGACAAACTAACAGACATCAGAGGCTTGGGTGGGATCGACATGCCTCCTTCTCAGACTGGCTGCTCACCAAGCAAGTCTAAGAAATGGTCCAAATCCGAAATGTCCCACTCGTCTTAAAGCATCAGATACTCTTAAAACAGGCAGCCACTACCTCTGTGCCCTGGTCTTGTGGGTCACAGCAATGTCCGGTTCCTTACTGGGCACCCACAGAGGCTGAGCTCTGAACGTAAGGCATGCTGTGGAGTGCTACACGCTCTGCAAACGGGTCCTCAGGTTGACTACACCAAAGTAATGCATGTTCTTGACCTTGCTGTCTGTGAGCCTCTGTCACCTCACTACAGACTGGAGATGACAGTACTAGTTCCCTAGACAAGGTGTCAGGAAGAGAAATGATCGTTTATTGCTTTTACAGTTGAATATTTCCTAAGTATCAAAAAAACCCTGTTTTTTTCATACTAGGATCTGAATAAGATGAAATAAATATGCTATCTTACAACAAGAGATGGGTAAAATTTTAAACAGCTTTTTGCAAAGGAACAGCCATCCCCGTGTGCACTGAATGAGGCCTGGGCTTCTGCGGAAGAGAGAATGTGGTCATTTATTGGCAGAGATTTGCACCAAGGGTCTGAATTAAGTTTGTGCAGGAAATCTTAATCATGATATTGTCTTAAATCTCCATGTTTGCTTTAGTATTTATTCATATGATTTGATCTCATTTTCTGCAAGTGAACAAATATGAAAATACTATAATATTATATGATTATGATCTTAAAACATCTTATGGTGGTACACTGAGGTGTTTCATTTACTGAGACCTTCCTGTTTTCAAATGCTGCCTCTATAGTACCTGAACATGTCTCCTACAAATAACTATATCCCCACAACAAGCCTCTAGCACGGGATTTTTTATCCTCTGCTTCACAGTCAGAGCACGAAGCTTGGGGTGACTCGCCCAAGGACATGAGAAGCATGGCTACCACTAGTTTGGTCCCCTTCATGGTCAGGAAACCACATTTCCTCTCCTGCAGCTTGATTCACAGTCCACTGAAGACAACAGAAACCTAATCCATGTTGCTCAGCAGGATTTGGATTATCCCTCATGTTATTCCTGCTTGGATTCCCTTGTTCAACTCCAGCAAAACTGCCCTGGGAATTGGCAGGAAAGTTCTCTGCAGTAAAGACAGCAAGATCTGACTTCAGGAACATCTCCCTTCCTCAGCTAGCAGTGCCCCCACATGATTTTAAGGCAACTGCCATCGGCACAAACAAGAAAAGACAGGCAAATATATGAGCTGCCCACCACCAAGCCAGTGCCTGATTTGCACTTTTTGTTTGTTTCTAATGACTGGCACAGGCTCTGCTACTAATGCAGTTGTTTCCCCTGCCTTTCCCTCCAAGCAGAGGTTTCAGTGAACCAGAATTGCAATTTGCAGTACATAAGGCTCACACAATGGCTAGCTTTCATTTTACTTTCATGTGAGCAGTGGGCAAGTCACAAGATCAGCATTTGCCACTGTGGGCAGCCTTTGAATGTGGAGAGGCATGAAGGCAGGCACAAGCAGCAGCATTCTGGGCAGCAGGTAGAGAAAAGAGTTATTGTCTGAGAGCGGGAAGACCAACACCCACCTAAGTGAACCGCCAAAGCCAGGAGTGTGCTGCATGCTTCACAAATTGTTTACCCTCTTAACAAAACAGCAAAAAGCTTACGACTGAAAACAATCTCCACAGACAGAGCAGCACCCCGTGAGGCACTCTGGAAATCACTTCTGTTCAGGAGAGTGGAAAAGAGAAGCATGCATCCTTTCCATTTTTGCTCAATCCTGCCAGTGCAATTGGGGTCAGTGTTTAGTAGTATAATTAATAAATCCCACTGATTCCCCAAGGGAAGTGTCTGACTGACACTGCTGAGAGGTCTGGACCAGCACGAAGGGGAGCAAATGATTTTGTTCTTCAGAAATTCCCCTACCTTACACATTACACCTCCACATCTATTTCTTTTGGTGCCACATAAATCTCCCCAGCTCCTGAGCAGGTGTGGGGGTCTCACAGAGGAAGCAAACGAACAAAAGGGTCTGTTTGCAGATAAGTATTCCAAGGAAGTGAGAACAGTGGAAAGAAAAAATCCAAAATCTCAAGTTGGGACCGAGTGGAATATTTTCCATTGTTTTCAAGCAAGCAGCAGCTTCTTTTTCCCGTGAAGAAGTTAATAGATTACTGGGCAGTGAATAATGTGTAGTTCTATTTACATCCACTGTTTGGACTATTTTGGTCCTTCAGATAGCGTATCTGTTCTCAGGCCTTTCTAAAAGCAGCATGCTCCACTGTTTTGCAAACAATTCTGGAGAGCAGCTCCAACCAATATGCTTCACTCAACTTCCGACTAGATAGATCATTGTTTGTCTGGAATTTTTTTTATTACACCGATTTTACTAGATCAATGCTTCCTCTAAGCAATAAATTGCAATTCTATCTATCCACTGAAAAAGCTCTCAGAGCCTCAGATAAATCTTGATCTACACATTGGTTCTGCACTGATGTGCAATCAACCACAGATGCAAATAAACTCAAGTAACTAGCACTTAGATCTGAACCTTGGAAGAGGAGCTAGTACTCTTATTTTCATTAGAAATCGCTAAGACGCCTTTTAAGCGCTGCCAGAACTAGTCCACTGCATTAGTCATGAGTACTCAGTGGCACTGAGTCTGGTTTTTATAAAGGTCATTCGGTGTCTTTTCCCCTCACAATGGACTAAAAGCAGAAATCAACAGAGCCTTAATCTATATTAATTTGCTTTACTCTTTGAGGGTCATAGATTTGCCACTGGAATTAGCTATATTAGATGCTAAAATGATAATTTAATGAGACAATGATGAAAGCCTCTGTTCTATTCTAAAACCGGAATGCCTCTCACATAGCACGAAGGAGAGTTACTCCATGAAGTCAGAGGAATTGCACAAATGTAATTTTACAGCAAAATCGAGCTCTGCTAGTTAGGGTCAGAGTGTTCAATTCAAAAGTTCACGTCTTGAGCTGTACGTAGCCGGAAGTCATGAGGTCTGGAGCTCTACCAAAACACCTGGAGACGCACCTCACTCTCAGAGGTGAAGCTGGTTTCTCCAAAAAGACAGCAAAAAAGATCAGGGGCTGAGTATTTATTAACTTTAAACTTGTACACCAAATGCTACTGTACAGCTTTGGTGACAATGCAAAGTGCCAGATAATGGAGACTCGTGCCTCTCACAGCATCCTAATGCTCTAGGATTTGCACCCATCTATAGCAAGGAGCAAGCACGCCTTGTACTGCGTAATTTGCAAAGCAGCAAACGGAGTCCTTTGGGCCAAGGATATAGCTCTTGAAAATATCTTGGTCATACCTGCTCTGTGGCGCAATCTACTGCATTTCGGAGGTCAAGAAATGTTACTCGTATTCATATGAGTTGTTTCCAAGAGAGATGCTTTGGTAGCACTCAGAGCAGAAGGGAATACCTAATCCGAACAGCATCCGGGAAAGCTCCCATTCTTCTCCTTCAATGCCGCCATTGTTCACAGGTTATTTTTCATGAAAGTCCACGCATTTTCTCTAAGTGGCAGTCACATTCAAACAGATATGCTGCAAGTGACCTAGAAACTGGGGTGAACAAAGTTCCCTGGAAAATGCACATACTGACCATACAATAGTGTATCCAACTCCTTCCGGCCTCTTCAGATGTTTGTCTGCACAATCAATACCACTGCCCCATCTGATGCTGATCCATAATAGTAGGGAGGAAGCGCATATTTGTGTGCTCGGCTTCTAGCATCAATTTAGAAGAAACACAAAATGGCAAGCTCTCAGCGTACCTGGAATCTGACACCAGGCAGACAATTTCTCGCACCAGGGCACAGATATCCAACTTTGCTTTCTCTACAGAAATGCAAAGCTACGTTGCAGAGGATTTTGTTCTTAATGCTAACAAGTCATACATGGATACATCTGTAACTGCCTGCATGTGAACATTTGCGTGTTAGCACACTGTATGATCAGCTGGCTTGGGAGAGTGTAGCTTGCCTGCGTATTTCATTCCTTTGTGTAAGGCTAGGAGTGGCCCTACAGCCAAGTACCTCACAAATAAAAACTTGCCTGATAATTTGCTATGCCATTTTAAGGAATAAGCACTGGTTCACTAGGAATCTTCAAAAAATTAACTCTTAGGACCATCTCACCTTGGGCAAGGTGGCTACCTCAGCTACTGCCACAATCCTTCTACTGAAGTTTGCCAGTCTGGCTCTGTGCTGGAAACAGCCATAGAGACAGAAGGGCATAAATCCGTTATACAGATACATAAAAGATATACAAACTGAAGGCTACTTTAGGATAAATCCAAATATGATCCAGAGACTAAATCCAAAATTACTTTAAGATGCAACACACAGAGAGCACTTTGCTAGAATAATCCAAGAAAGCACAGCAGTTAGTTTTTAACTCTAGGCTTGTGGCAAATATACTAAGTTCTGTAGCCAAGAGAATGAAATTGGTTTGTTCTTTCTAGAGCTAAACACTCTCACATTTCTCTGTGTTTGTGAGGTATTACTTGACCAGTCACAACAGTGAGGCAATTTTATACTATTTCCAATCTGGGTTTGAATAAGATTGTACTTACAAGGACTGTGCATCACGATGTAGCTACTGGAAACCCTCATATGCTCGGTCAGCTCTATGCTTGGGACACTTGACTGCGCTGAATTTAAATGACAGTGCAGTCTTCCAATTCACATAGCCTTCTAATAAAGTTTGTTAATCCAAGCAAGTATCCAGGAATCTGTTCAGTGCCAGTCCTGAACCTTCTAAGCTTGTTAAATCCCTAAAAGGTAGTGCCAAGAGGTTTCTGTCATTGGGCACCAAAATCCCTCCTGCAACTCCTTCCTGCAATTATCTCGCTAACTATATTTTACTGAATAAGGCAACATTTCTTTTAGAGTCCAAGAATTCAATAAAATCACGTAATTTGATGGCTATGTTTGAATAACGTGCTTCTACTGTGTGCTTTTAAATGTGAAATGTAAGCCAGTTGTAATTAAAGTTGAAGCAGTAACCCTTAGCCATTGATTGCACTAAGTAATTAATTATTGATTGCAGCACTTTACATACGTATTGCAGAGGACAGTTCACCTGTGCAGTAGACAATACTTTACTCACAAATGCCTAAACACAGCTCCCCCCCCCCAGCTATGTGATTGAAACCATACAATAATTGGTTCTACTGTTTACAAGTTAATTTTTTTATTAACCTTCATGGCAATGTTGCTATCTGAGTGAAAGAAAGCCATTACTCTCCTAAAGACAATGTTAACTATTCCCTGCCCAAATTAGTCTTGCAAATAAGCATCTGCAGATGCAAAAGAGCAGATCTTTGTCTGTAAGACTATGAAGGTCTTAAGTTCCTTCAGAATGAACGCTGCTATCATCCTCTGCACATACCAATTCCTGACAAGCGATGCTGCGGTAAGAAGCTGTACAGAGCAGCAATAGTGGCAGCATCATTCCCTAACTCTTGGGGAAGGAGAAGGGAGAGGACTTTGAGGTATTAAAATGGGACATGAAACATTAAACTGGCAGACTGCAGGTTGTGAGCTGGAGATGCAGGAGTAGTTAAGCAGCAGACATTGTGCTTTTAGTCTGGAGTTGTGCATCAGGTGGGAACGTTTTTCCCCATTTACACAGGACTATGGAGAGGCTTTCCCTTATAAAAAGCTGAAGCGAGAGGCATCTCTTAGTTTAAAAACACAATTTAAAATTAATAGTAGTATGGGGACACTAAAATTAAGCTCAAATACAAGCGAAACCTGCAGATTGCTTGACTGAAGCAGATCTTGGATGTGTCCTCCAGCTCTTCTGACTAGGAAATTAGCAAGGAAAGTTATCCCTGGGTGTGTGTTCTGTGCAGAAAGGTCTGAGCTGGACAGGGTAGGGGAAGGGGCAGGCCAGTTTTGAGTGGGCCAGGAAGGGGAGATTGTACCTGAAGTCACTGTAGGGATGGATGATCCAGAACCCGGCAGACTTAACCCTTTCCTGCTCCCGCTCCACGGCCTTCTGGCTGCCAAACATCCTCAAGGAGAATTTGTTGACCCCCGGCTGGAGCATGGCCCCAAACTGCCTCTGCATGAAACCAGCTTGGCCCAGCCTCTGCTCCTCATCTGGGGTGATCTGGTCGCACCCTCCACCTCCTTCCACTTTGATGGAGGTAGAGGAGCAAGCTCGGGGGGGCTGCTGCTGGGACTCCGGGGGGGATGCCGGTGGCGGGGGTGCTGGCAGTCCCTGCTCCGTCTCCCCACTGCCAGGGGGGCTCTTGTCCTCTCCGGGGGAGGCTGGCTCCCCTTCACCGCCGATCAGCCTCTTCTCCTCAGCCGCGTCGTGGAGGTGCCTGCTGGTCAGCGAGGACAGGCTCCCTTTGAAGCGGCGGCAGTCCCCATTGGTGCTGGTCTTGGCGCCCTTGCTGCTTGCCTCTGTCTCCAGGAGGCCAGGGTCTCCCCCTCTGCTGGGGTCTCCCCCGAGTGCCCGGGTGCTCCCAGCAGAGGGCGAAGGCAGTGGCTTGAGCCTGATGCTTTTCCTCCGGGTGTCCTTGTCGCTGTCTTCCTCCTCATCCATGATCGACGCCTTGGGTCCTATCTGCTGGGGCAGGCTGTAGAGCCTCTTGCGCATGGAGGGGGGCAGCTTGTCCATGGCCGCTGCTGCTGCTGCTGCTGCTCAGTGAGGGGGAGAGACCCCCCGGCTGTGCCGAAGGAGGGGAACCGTCGCTGCCCCCAGGCCCCTGCCCCCAGCTCAAGAGGCAGGAGGGACCAGAGGCTGGCGTGTCATCTCCTTACCAGACTGTGGCATCCACAGGCTCCGCATCAACGCATGGGCTCTGCATCCAGAACGGAAGGAAAAAAAAAGAGGGAAGGCAAAAAAGCCCCCCCCTCTCCTCCCTTGTCCCGATTTGGCTACTTGCTGCTTGCCTCCCCTTGGTGAGTGTTACTGCAATCCCTGTCTGCTCAGATCCAGAGCACTGGGCAAGAAGTCTAGAGGAGAGCCACACACTTCTGGCTGGAAGGCGAGGGAGGGCGGCAGCAGCAGCAGCCGCCTTGCCATGTTGGCTTCGAGATGCAAATGTGCAGTGTCTCCCGGCGGGCAGACATCATCCGAAAAGCGAAGCGCAAGCCTGGGTGCCTCAAACTCCTCAACCTGCCGGCCAATAACACAATGAACTGCAACCTGCAGCAGCCACTGCTTGCTTACATCACTGTCATCACTTATTCCTCATGCAGCCCCGGCTCCTGGGAATATTCATGAAGCGATCCCATTCTATTGGGTTGCCATAGGAGCGACTACTGCACACAGGCTCTGCCTACCTGAGCCAGCACCCGGGCTTCTTAAAAGGGCAACGTCTGGCTGCCAAGGGTGTGTGTGGCAAGAGGCACGCCGCAACGCTGCTGCTGCTGCTGGGCTGCAACATCCACGGCGCCTGGGCACTGCGGGGCTCCTGCCGCTCACCAGGAGTCAGCCGCGGCTTGGCTGTAGCTGAGGGAGCGCCCGGCTTAATGCCATCCTTGGTTTAGCAGCAAAACCTACCGGGCAGCTGTAAATTTAAAAATAGCAGCATCATAAAAATAATAGGAGCAAAGAAGATTCCTTTTTCTCTTAGATGCTGGCGATCCTTGTCTCCTTCTGGAGTTGCAGCTGCTTGGCTGCAGGTTTTCTGGTGAAGACACGGGGCGGGGGGGGGGGCGGGGGCAAATCCAAATCTAAAGGAAGAAATACCGGTTCACCTTGAAAATCTCACTTGCATGCAAAGCAGGGGCTTGGGGAGTGCCTGTCTGTTCTGGCACAAGTTTGCCTGCTGGGAACCCCATTGTGTTTTTTACCGAAGAAAGGTTTGGAAGGTTCTTTTCCTTTGCTGCCTTGCTTCCCGTTAGACATGCCAAATGCTACTATTTCTCCCTGAGGGGTTGGATCCGTAGAAGTCATTCAAAAAACAGCAGGCTGCATCTCGGAGAGCTCCCCTACCGGAACGAGGGAGGCTGGACCGGGATGGCAAAGACGCGTGTGGGATGCGTGGGCTCTCCCTGCACCGCGGGGAAGCCCACTTCGCTGGGCACCTGAGTCAGCGCTTTCCTGCCGGAGAACAGCTCGGGGTAGGAATCCTCCCTTCCTTTCGCTGATGGCCATGAGGCACCTCATGTAACACAGAGGCCAAAGCCGTAGAAAAAAGCTTAAATCAGGCTTTTGCCTACCTTTTTTTTTTTTTCTTTTTCCTTTTTTTTTTCTTTTTCCCTTTTTTTTTTTTTTCCTCAGAAAAGGAAGAAAAAAGGTGGCAATCAGCCCTGCCCTGCCCTTCCCTTCCTTGGGAACGGCTGTTTATTCCACTATGCTTATGAAGCTCTTAGACTGATAAACCAGTTCCAATTATTTTCTAATGTAAAGCCTTTGAAACCAGTGGAGTTAAATTAAGAATCCGTTTAGCCATGTAAGAGGCTGCTTGCAGATATTTTTGCACAGACTCAGTATCTGTGGCTTTCTAGAATGTTTGTTGTTTTATATAGTTAAAATCATACCTCCCAGAAAAAGGAAACCACGTGAACTCTGCAGACAGGCAGGGAGGCTAAACGCACGCAGCCAATGCCCACTGCAAGCAGTGAGGAAATCCTCACCAGTTCCCTGAGAATCGCTGTGCTTCTGCTTCCATAAGCAAATGTTCACCTTTCCCCCTAGGAGTCACTTGTCACAGGCCTAAGATAACTCTGCCATTTAAAGCAGCAGGATGGTACTTAAAGCTCTTACTTCAAGGAAACGCAGCCATCAGCAGTGACTTCACCATGCACACAGACAGCACATGCTTCTTCATCTTTGTTTGCCTGCTCTCCAATCCTTTCTCCAAAGCATTCACCTGCTCCTCTTCTCCTCCCACCTCCTGGCACAACCTGGATGGGCTGTGACTCATTTGAAATACTCTGCAGAGAAGCTACCTGGTGCAAGTATTATTTAGTTTTATTCTTTTCATCGCAACTTCTGGTAGAACAAGCTTTTTCTAGGGAAATAAATCTCGATTTTCAAACACTGCCGTAGATTAGATAATGTGAACTAAGCCAGTGATAGCAGTAAAGGTCTTTTTCTCCTACTTTCTTCCTTCTCTAGGCACTAAGGGATGCTGAGGTGTAAGCACTTCTGTGCCTAAGCTGCAATCAACTGCCTTCCAAAATGAGCTGTTTTGATTAATGAGGTGCATAACATCTGAAACTGATGCAGCTTCTTAAACACAGTCCCTAATGTTCCCAGAGAATGACAGAGCAATAAAGGACGTGCTCAAGGAATCAAGCTGTTCACCTTCCTTCAGCTATAGGTATTCTAGCAGGCTCGGAAAATACCCATGCTCTTTTTTTCCTGGTCTTTCTGGGATTATTCTCTGAATGCTGCCTTATTTGATGACACATATAAGATTCTCTTACAGCCTTGAAGTGGGGAGAGAACACAACAGAGCATCCAGGCAGCAGAATGCTCCTTTATCATTTTCGTAGCTAAGAAAGGAAATTATCAGGTGCAAAGACTGAGTCAGGCTGCCTGGCACACTGCTGCACAGTGACAGAAGCATGCAGATGTCCCCGTGCTTAGACCTCTGGCTAGCACTGCCCCGGTCGCCAGTGTCCAGCCCATACACAAGGCATATGATTCCTCAGTTACAGAGAAGGTTTTAAAATTACTGGTTTGGGACCACGTTTGTTATCTTTACAACTATTTGTAAAGCATTAAGCTTCTCTTCAGTATCACACCTGCTTTGAAGCAATTTCTTGAGCACGTCACTTTAATATCTTAGTCCCATTCTGAAAAAAATGCTTAACCTGAAAGGAGAATGTAAGTGCTGCATCGAATCTAGGCCTTGTCGAGCATATAGCCCAAAATGCTAAAAACCAGAATGCGAATTCCTGTGTAGCTCTGTCTGCAAGCGTGGGTTCCTAAACACTTCTAAACCTTGGCTCCAGGATTCCCAGGTACCAAACTCAGAGGAAGTTTCAAAGTCCTTAAAATGTAATGACAATTTGGTATCCAGAGAACTTCAAAGTAATGGTATTTTATTTGAGAGCCTTCCAAGAATTAAGTGCAGGAGGCTGGGAATTATTCTTGTCTAATGGTATGAAGCTACCATCATGGACATTATTTACTATTGGCGTTATGGCAGTGCTTTCCACGTTAGCAATGGGCCTTTATAGGCACATTTTAGAACATTTCAGAAAAGCTGTGACTGTTGCTGGGCTAAGCCTTGCCTATCATTGGCTGCACAGAATACTCAAAGGGGGTATAGAGAAGACACCTACCAGAAAAAAGGAAAGCTCTTTTTGAGGAAAATTATCTCTTTTTTTAACAGTATTTATCAGATGCTGCTCCAAGACCTGGCAGAGATACAAAGGGAGCTGATTTAGTAGGGAGAATGCAGGTGAAACAGCCGAAGATTTGCTTGTTTCTTAGGGGATTTTGTCAACTTTATGTACATATATATGTGATGCTACTTTAATAAAAATACAGTGCTGCAATGCAAATGTGAAAAATCAGGTTCCTACTGAGCTCAGGATTATACAAGAACAGACTGAGAGCCATAAAAACTGGTATCCTCTTGCTCAGAGTACAGGAAGCAGCAGTGCAAGCTTTCTGCATGCTGGCCTGCTAGGACTAGCTCTGCTTGGGTGAGAGTTTCAGGCATCATCCTTGAACCCTTGGCTTCTCAGATAATAAAGGAGTTAATTAACATGTGGTATAGATCGGAGGAACTGGAGCAAGTCCCTTCAAGGCTGCATGTTGTTCCTAGCAGGCAGCTTCTAACTCATAACTGGCATTTGAAAATCCATGAAATATTAAACACTACAAAACACAAAAGTTCTGTCTCAGAGTTTTAGTGGTAGAGTCACTCACTGCCCCTGCAGCTTGTATTATACCTAGAAGATAACAAAAATATTAACCATAAATGCATAAATCCTATATCCTCCTCGCCCCTGCCACTTACACAAGCGTGCTGTCACACTTGGGCTCGTTGAAATTCAGCCTCTGCTTTCTTACTGCTCTGTCAATAGGAACCGGGAAGTGGGGGACTGAGCAGCTGGAGCATATGCTGAAACCTATTTATTGCACAAAGAAGGCACCTGAGCATCTGGTCAGGATAAAGAAAGTGCTGAGCAATGGGAAGTGAGATACATGCCAGGATGCTGGACTCTGGGGAGAGGGAAGAGTTCCACTGCACTGGAAGTGAGGATGGGAGCAGAAAGTCCTCTTGTGCTGCACAAGAACTGGGTTGCGTTGGGAGAAAGAACAGTTCCATGTCCATTAGTGGGAGCAGAGAGGTACTAAACAGATCTCTAACAACAATGGACTGTGGAGCTGGCACAGAGAGACAGCAGCAGCAGCAGAGGTACAAAAGAAAAGCTTGTGTCAGAAGTATTTGGAAAGCTATTTTCTGTCCAGCTTCCATTGATGAATAAACCTGGAGTAATCCCACCCTCTTCATCCTTATAAGCACAGCAAAATAGGAGCACTTGTCTGGGACGTGTATTTCCAGGGGGTTGTTGGCAATGTGCTCGTAACTAGCAAACAGCTTTGCCACTGCAAAAAAGGAAATGTTATCCAAAAAAAATCAGTCATTCTGCTATCTGTGAAAATAAGTCACAGACTATGCAAAAAAATAAACCCTCAGGATTTTCAGGATGTTTAGAACTTCTGTAAAGGTTGAAAATCCTCCCTGAAAGAAATAGCTAAAAATCACAGCTACACACAGATTGATTAGCAAGAGCATCTTGCTACCCAACCTGTAATACTCCCCGAGCAGAAAACTTAGGGACAAGTAACCAGGTGTGAAGCCATGAGGAAGAGAAATTACACAGGCTCTGGGAAGCTGCTGAGGTCAGAGTAACTATATGATTTTGTCACAGTTACTTAATTTATGGAGTATCTGCATTGTGGTCTAAACCCTATAAATGAGTTTTGCAATGTCCACGCTGAAATGTTCATACTAAGCTTGTATCTTGGACTTCAATAACATTTGCTTTCCAAATGTATATTCCATCAAATTCCTGTTAAAATACTGAGAACCAGCTTATTTTTCTACCCTTATCTGGAATTATTGAGAAGAGGGTTGAAACAGCATGGGGAGGTTTGCTCAAACTGGATCCGTTCAGTGACTATCAAACGACGCTTTCTCAAAATAGCGCCTTTCACCAGCGTTTAATGAGCCGCAGCTTCACAAAGAATAATGGATCCCTCTTCATGAGCCTCTCCCCGCCGATGTATCTTCTGTCCACATGAACTGTACTATTTTTGATTATCACACAGGGCTGGATTTGATGGGAAATGTGCTACTGTCTCCAATAACAGTAATGGCAGCACCCAACTTTGGGAAGGCCAGACTTTTTAACACTTCCTCTTCCTCAGTGAGCACCTCAAACCAGCTCAACATCACATTGTTGATGCAACTGCAAACCAGTTTCACACCTGTACCACCTGTTGGACATGCACACTGCTCTCCCTCATTGTTTTTATGAACCTACCTTAACGATGCCTCCCTGCGGCAAATTGCTGAAGACGGGCAGAGAATTTAAAAATTTTAAATAAGAGACTGTCTGCTAATTAGAAATAAATTGCTCTGTAAGCAGAATGGTTATGAAAGAAATGTCCCATAGATTCATGTGTTGTGTCTGCAGTCTCCCACATGACTGCAGGATTCAGCCCAAACTTTTCCTCCGTGATTGAGGAAATGTAATTTATTGAGCCTGGCATGCAGGCTGCAGCAGAAGGCCCTTTGAGCCCTCACAGGTCCCTTCCAAGCAACATTATCATGTAATTTTATGACCCTATAACTCCTGTTCTCAGTGGGACACAATAGGAATTCTCTCCTTACTCCAGTTATCTACTTCCACAAATACATAGAAAGATACTCCCTCTGAGACAAAATCCCTCTGTTAACGTGTTTTAAATCATTAACACGTTGAAATACTACTAGGAGGGAACTGACAGACTGATGGATATAAAGCATGACTGTATAAGCTTTGTTTCCTTAGGTGGACAGCTAAAAGCCATTCATTTCATGATTTTGGGGGAAAAAGCTAAACATTTTAATGCTTATTCATGATTTCTGAACTCCTGAAGACAGCAAAATTACAAAAACAAGCTTAGCCAGCATATCTAAGCAATATGGCAGCAGAAGAGCTTCAAGCAGAGGATCCCACCTGGTCATCACCCCTGCCATAGATACCCCTCCTCAGGCTGCTGCCCCCAGAGGGCCCATTTTAGGTGGTTACCCCTCCCACTCAGTAATTTTATAGGAATAGAATGTCACTGCCAATAAAAACAAGGCCAAATGGAAGGGAGATACGGCATTTCTGCCTGCGATTCATTCCTTCCTGGCATGAGTACATCCTCTACAAACAAGCAACCAGGTCAGGCCAGCCTGAGTCCTCAAGATGTTTCCATTATCTTGCAAGAGAAGAGTGATTTGGGCCACCACCACATCTGTTGCTCAGCAGCAGTGTCTGCAACTGCCTGCGATGCTGAGTGCCCCGGTGAGCCAGTAGATAAACAGAGGAGAGGGAAGAGGCATCAGCTGGTAAAGCTGCACTTAATTCTGTGAGATTAAAATAAAGGCCTCCTCTCTCTGGGCTCTGCTTTTAGAAACCAGCCCTTCAGTGATACCGCACGTAACCCACTCAACACCAGAAAGATCTCATGGTTATCCTAAAGCTTGAGATTATTTCCTGAGTTTGCATATGCCTGCGCCTACATGGGCACATTTGTGTTTGTGCTAATCAAGCTTTTACCTCAATTCTGGATCAAAAAAGCACGCCAAGTCCATTTGCACCCCTTTCTGTCATTTGTTACTTTTGTTTAATTTTAAGTGTTACTGAAGCATCTAGAAAATTCTGTTGATCTCAGAGCTACAGCAGAGGAAGGTAACCCAGTCCCAGTCTAAACAGAAGAACAGAACACAGCAGCAGAGCAAACAATCTTGTGCTCTCCAAATGCCAGTTCAGTGCTGTGCATTTCCTTTTTGCTGTTTCTGTTTCAGAGAGGGCTTTGCTGAGAGGAGCTAGAGCAGGGAAAAAAAGCAGATGGAGAAGGGTGGATCTAAAGGAAGAGAAGAAACTATGAACAGGGAAAGAGGGCAGGGTGAGAGCTGCCTGCATTGTATTTGCTTTTCTGTATGTTCAAGTTGTGCTTCAACGCTACCATTACGGAGGGTCTGAACTTCCATTCCAAACTTCTTCATGGTCGTTCTTGTTGTCAGCCAACTAAGATGACATTCTGAAGACCTTATGTTTACCCATTGGTTTTGAGAACAAGAAGGGCGTATGTGTAGAAGAAGAAAAAAAAATACTTTTCCTGTTCCCTATTCTAAATGGTATTTCAGGAACCAGTGTACTGTTGTAGAAGTAAGAGCTAGAGGAATTTCACAGAGAAGGAGGTATGAGGCATGATCAAAGGTCAATCACAGAAGATTTGGCTCTAAATATTCAATCACAGATACCCTGGCTCTAAGAATGGGGAAAAAGGGGAGCATTCCATAAGAAGTCCCAAAGAGCTCAGAGAGCCTGTTGATCAAACTTTGGGTGAGCTATCCCCATTTACATCTGAAAACCACACCTCCTGGTCAGAAATAGCCCCTTCCCCACCTTAAGCCCACTCCTCATGGAGCATGTGCAGTGAATTAAAGTGTCACAGGGCCGTTAAGCTGAGGCGAGACAGGGAATCCCCAATTGGAAGTTGTCGTGCTCATTTAACCACCAATTTTAGGAGGTTTGTGTATAATCAATGCGTATAAAGATGTATTTGCGGCATCGAAAGGTGTGCTAGCTTTGTGGGGCTACCACCTAGCACCCATCTTGGTGCAGACACAAAATAAACAAGTATCCGGACTCAATGTGCCACTCGGGTCATTGTGCACTGGGCAAAGAACCCAGTTTTGGGACAACGCCACCCAAGTTGCTAATAATGAGATCTGAACTTCCTAACAGAAGGAAACACAAGTGCTGTACACCTGACAGAGATGAAATACCCAAGAAACCCAGAAGGTTCATTGGGGATTTTGCTTTCTGTGCCTCTCCTTCCCTGGGTGCTTGTTGCCAGCGACACCTATTCAGGCTCTATGTTCTTGTGCTAATACCCATCACACAGGCGTACCCCTTATTCTCAGGCACACAGAACTAATGGAGGTTTTAGTTTCCACAGTGCCCCACAGGCTGGCCCAGCTGAAGCAATGTCAAAGGCTCAGATGCTGCTGGAGCTGAGCTGCAGGGCTGTGTTTGCCGCCGTTCGGGCAGAGTTCTAGCAGTCTGCCCAGGAATCCCCATTGATTAATTTCCACGGCCGGTGCTTTCATTTGTTTTCAACACTTGGTTGACCTTTGTGTAAGAGTTTAAACAAAGCTCTGTAGACACCTGAGGCCATTGCCTTGAAAATATCAGTTCATCATTGTATAAATTTGTCTCAGAGGATGGTAGCCTTGTGTTTGTGTGTGTGTTTTTGTGAGGGGGAGGCATCCCACTCACCTGGCTCTATCTCTGAATGCTGAAGCTTTTTTCAGCGAAATCAATGAGAAAACTTCACACTGCATCTAACATTACTGCTCTGCACTGTCTGATGCACGGGCATGGCACACAGAGCAGTTCTAGACGCTGCTTCCTGGTCTCTCTCTACTTCTTGGGCAATGCCTTTTCCCTTGCGATTTGTGAAAACATTCCTGGGAACAGGGACCAGAAGTCAGGCTTTCCTGATTCTCCCCATAGCTGTTAGCTGACAGAATCAGATTCCCCTCTGTGCTCTCCTACCCACTGATGGAATCTTAAATCTTCTTCTGCTCAGTGGAACAACTTCACAGGCACCTCCCATGGGATAGTAGGGTAACAGGAAAGTGGTGTTTGCTTCACTGGCTGCCGTTTTGGGTAAAAGAGTGAAGCCTGCTCTATCTTTTTGTATATTAAAAATAAAAAGCTTAAAACTCTGACAGAGTTCTAGAAGATGTGAAGGTGTACACAGGCCTGCACATACCTGAACTGCGATGAGATGATGGGGAGAAGTGAATTGTGGCAACTTGATTTGTCAGTGTTCCCCCATGGCTAGGTCGCTCCCTGCTCAGCAGCAGCCCTGCGGAGCCACCAGCGCATGGGGCTGCAAAGTTTGGGGTTGCCCCAGGCTTGGACAGGCCCCCAGGAGTTGCAGGCTGCAGTACACAACCTTTAAGCACCTATAATCTGTCACTGAGACTGGCATTACAAAACTGCCTGCAGTCACATAGGGAATCTGTCTGCTTCCCAGGTTATATGTGCTCCTACTGTGTCCAGCCCAAAGTTACTAGCAAAACTTACCCATTTCTGCTTGCTGCTTCTGTTCACTACTGCGGCAAAGAGAACTGTGTGTGTATAGATATAAAGTAGCTTAGTAAAGCAGACCTAGACACCACAATCATTTTCTCCTCCTACTCTTACAGAAGGATGTCAGATTAAACAGCTTTCTGAAGCTGGAGACATCTCAGTGCATACTTTACCCCAGAGGAAGCACTTCAGGTTAAAGAACAAAAACAACAAATACCACTTCCCTCTTTTTAAGCAACTTCATGTCATAGTGGGTGCTTGACAAGCTGCTGTTCAAAGTCTGCTGAAGGAAAAATTGTATATATTATTAGCCACTTCTCTGCTTGTTAATTCTTTGTTTTTCACCGTTCTGCAAAGCCTTTCACAAATCCCTGTTTCAGTGGAGCAACAGACTTCCACTTCCTTGGATTTGCAGGTTTCACTTAACAGGATTAGGTGACAGGATTTATTTAGAAATGTGTGGCTATAAAAATACTCATTTTTTTCCCTGTTCATGAGTAATGGAGGGAAAGCTTGCGATTTTCTTGTCGCTTTTTTAAATTCAAACATCTCTGCAGGGGAAAAGGTTCAGATCAGGTGTTTGCCACCCACACTTTTCAGTACTAGAGAATGCTTAACTTTTTCTAGCAGGGAGAAGACTGGAGTGGAATAAATAGAGAAGACTAAGTCTTGCTGTGAGACCTAAAGAATATGAGATTCAAAAGGACTTGATCTTACCATCAAGCCTAGGGCTGACACAGAACTTGTTAAAACATCTTCCTGGGACTTTGAGTAGTCTGAAGACTTCTCTAGCTTTTCACAAGAGGCAGATTTATTAGTCTAAGCTAGCCAGAACATGTAGCCCTCAACCACACACTCCCTGCTCTACAAGAGGTGCTATCAGAGCTGCTCTCATGACTCTGCCCTTCCCTATTTCTTAGAAAGCTCTAAGTGCAGAAGACTCTCAAAAGGTGGTGAAATTGCACTTTGGACTGCCTTTGCTGCCCGTGGTAGAGGATGTTGGTGCCAGATCAAGGCTAAAGATCCTGCTCAGTGGAGAAGAACAGGAAAACAGGAAAGATCCTAGGAGCTTAATCTTTTTTAGTTAAGCAAAAGGAAGAAGTAATTATTTGATAATAATCTGTAAGTACCCACATGGAGAGGAGGAGACCCAAACACAGAGGAATCCTCACTCCAGTAGATGTGGCTACAACAGAAATGCTGCCTGGAATTTGAAGTTACACACAGTCAGGCTGGAATAAAGCTAATCACTTGTAATATTGAAAGCAACCAACCTATAGATTATTATTATGAAGTTTTTCACCAATTCTCCATCACAGATTCACTGATTCTCTGCCACGGGCAGTGTCCCTACCCATGGCAGGGGGGCGTGGAATTAGATCATCGTTAAGGTCCCTTCCAGCCCAAACCATTCTATGATTCTATCATACGAAATTTTAAAAAATAAGATTTGTTTTTTGTTTTTTAAAGGTGTGTTTTAGCTCACCTTTAAACCAGCTACTAGACTTGAATCTGGAGTAATTTGGGTTAGTCTTAAATCACACCACATAGGAAGCTAGAGTAAACGTTAATTATGTTCTTTACTACACTAAAATCTAGAAAACTGGAAAAGCAAATGACCAGTAACAGGGGCTGGAATGTTCATACCTTTTTCTGGGTCATTTGTGAATATGCTGAACTGCCTACATCCCAGTACAAATCCCTACAGAACTCGCTTGGCACTCTGCTGGTGTGAGACTCAATCATTTACTTCTACCATCTGTTTCTACTTTTTATCCAACTACTCACCTCATACTTTTCCTTATCCTCTTTGGCTGCTTAATTTCCTCAAAAACTGGATGATGGACTTTGCCAAAGCATCTTGGAAATTGAAATGGACAGCATAAATCAGATCACCCATACTCTGTTTCTTGATGACCCTTCAAAGATGCCCAAGAGGTTTGTAAACTGTCAGCCCTTCACAGAGACCACGTTGGCTCCTCTCAAGCAGACTGACCTACATCATATTCATCCAAGTTCATGTTTCTGGCCTCAGAAGTTCATGATTCTAGTTTTGTTTAGAGTGATGTATTTGTCTACTAAAGATTTCCGCCTAAGCTAGGAGAAATAGCTAGCCATTCACGTCTTTTGTTGTCCTGCACTTTCATAGGACAGCAGCAAATTCTGTATGTATCCTTTATAAAAGCATTACAAAACAGAAACGGATGGATCTTCCTTCCTTGCTGAGAGCTGCCAGTACTATCACCACAATGCACACCTGGCAGCGCACCTGCCTGGCAGCACTGACTTGAAATATCCCCGTTCTGACCCCACCAACATCTTCTATAAATATCCACCAGCATTCATACACACGCTGCTCCCCTGCTTGGAAGGGAAATTAGCTCTCCTGAGCAGAGCTGCAGTAAGAATAGGGGTCTGAACGTTGAGATGTGTAAATCAGGGTCTACACAGAAGGTGTATGCCACTTGGTTACAGTGCTCACAGGACATAGCTTCAAGATGAGAATACCGAATTGTGTATCGATCAGTTGATTCGGCACACGACAGCAAGCATGCTTGCTTGATATCAAGCCCTATCTCACTACATAGTTTTGCAAGTCAGCCAAGATCTCTCCACACTCTTCTAGTTGAAATCCTACCATCCTCCTCATTCAGCTCTGTTTTGCTTACACTTCTGATACATTTCAGTGCCAGCTCTGGCATTCTGATTAAAATCAGCCTGGAGGGAAATTGTTAGTCACATGTGTCTGAAACTGAAATAATACCTTTCCTTCCTACTGGAAGAATCCTAGGCTTCTCTCGTACTCCTGATGGAACTGTTTGCATGCCAACATGGGAAACAACAGCGTTATACATGCTTCAGGTCATTATCATAACTACTCCAACAATACACAGGAGAAATACACAGAAACAATGTTGATGCAGAAGTTGTAGCCCCCAGCTACAGGCAGGATGACCTTAAAATGAGTGTTGGGAGGTTCTGGATTCCTAAATCATATTTTTGAATTTTGTAATGAGTTACATGATTATCAACATCACTGATGGTATTTACGCTAAACAGGGGGCTGTGCAGACTTTTTTATTTTTTTTATATGGACTGAGTGCTGAGAACTTCTGCCAAGCTGGACCATCACAATTCCAGTTTCAATATGGACTTGCTTCTAAGAAACAATGGATTGTCAGGGGTCACCCCCTTGCTTCTTGCAGATATCCTTCTGAGAGTGTAGTGGTGTTGTCTAACAGTGAATCCCAACTAAAATCCACAAGCGGTAACCCTTCCTGTAGAAAATGTATGCAGCATATTGAAATTTCCCAGTCTCTGCAACTATACTGCATGGATTTCCAAGTGTGATGAAGTCTTTAGCCTTTCATGTTTATTAATGCCTTGTAGCTAAGTAAAATGACTAATAAACTGGCATTTTAAAGAACTAGATGGAGCTATTCTAAGGACTGAATAATAACTAACCATTCATTTACTAAGCTCCCTCTAGCAGTTTTTTAGTATACCCAGAAAGAATATCGTGAACCTATGGAAATAAGTTTAGGCTACTTTGCACCAAAGATGCCCCTTGCTGTAAGCGCACAAATTCACTTCAGCACCTTCTGCCTATTTCCTTTGTAGGGAAAAGGAGGAAACAGGATTATCTCGCCCAGATTACCACAACAAAGTCAATGCCAGACCCAGAATTAAAAACCTGGACCAAAGAGAGATGATTTTCTGAAATAAGGAAAAACTAAGACAGAAGCACTTGTAGATCTGTGCTTCACCCCCTGAAAAGAACAGGGAATTCACAAATACTATCACTCCCTTGTGCACCACTGGGACAATACAGATTGCCAGTATATTCCTCATTATTAAAAATTAAAAGAGGGAAACCATATGTACTGCTTAATTTTCTAAGCAAGGCGCAATATTAAACTGCAATAAACTGTACAATATTAAACTGCAAGCCTTTGTGACTGTTCACTTGAAGCAAGTTTTAATGCTACCTGAGATGAAATAAGCAAGATGCTTGCTACAGAGAATCTAAAAGAGTTCACCCAAGGCCCCTCAGCAAAGCAGTGTCAGGCCAGGAACAAAAATGAAGGATTTCCGATTTCCTCATCCTATAATCAGTCCATTGGAACAAGCTTGTTCTCTCCACTTGTGCTTGTTCAACACTGCCACTTAAAACCAAAATCAAGCTGTTGTCACTGAACTCAAAGCAGCTTTTGTTAAGCATTTCCCTATAAATGCATTCCGAAGCACAATTGTTTTCACTAAGCCTGATCTACCAGCTGCCAGACCATTAAAACTGGAAGGACCCACTTCCATCTCCATCTGATATGAATGTTTAAGCAGGCATCTCAGACCAACAAATGAAATCCCAGGCTGGAACTTTGAGTAGATATTCTAACTTTGATTTCTTTCATGGCTCTTTTGTCTTGTATACTGCGTTATTCACAGGGCCTTATTCACTTCCAGTTCCTGTGCTATAGGTATTGTACACTGGCTAGTATATGAGTAGGAACTGGAAGTTTTCATAAAATAATCAGAGCAAGTGGGATTAAAAATAGACCAGGCTTGTAGTAGAAGAGGAAGAAGACACTACCATTCCAAGGTTGTTTTGCATTTCAGATCAATAATGACGAACAATCTTCCAGAGGTGTCGGCTAAGGTCTCCGAGCCTTCATCAGCAGCCTCCTGGCCTCTCTGCTCCTCCCTGGCTGTAGGCAACTTGGGCCACTGCTGCAGATAAACAGTGCACGTCTTCCACGCAAGTGGAGGGGAAAGCTGATGGGAAGGCACAGAACCTGAGAGATGTCCTAAGGTGGCACGACAGGGATCCTCAAAGCCTGTGCTGCACTGAAACCTGCAGCAGTCGATGGGAGTCACTCTGTTAGTGGACAGCTTTTACCTCTGTGCCCTTGACAGAGGTCAGTTTGGAAATGCTAGAGTTGAGAGTGTGCACTACCCAGAAGAGAAAGCAGCACGTGTGACATGGATTTATGCTTGCAGTTCCGATAATTCTGACTTCTTGAATTCACCCCTAATTGCTGTGTGCCTCACAGATGATTTACAGCATTTGATTTACTGATCTTATTTTACTCTTCCTGCAATTTCACTTCTTTGATCAAATCTTGCCAGCAGGTTTTCATTACCAAATAGGTGAGTTTTTTAAATAGCACAATTGCAAGTCATCATCATAAACATCAATCTTCATAACTCATCTGAGCACTCTATGTTCTTGTAATGTCACGTGTCAGGATTCTGCTGCGAAGATAGCCAGCTGGTGTGGCTGCCAGCTTCTCATTCCTTTATTGATTCTCCCCTATTTACTATAATTGAGTTTTCATACTTACCTTGTTCTTCAGTATATAAATGCCTATCAGAGACAGGAAAAGAGAGCCAGACCAGGGATTTCCACTCCTCATCATCTCAGCAGAAGAGGGTGCTGTGCAACACTTATTAGAATAGGTATTTTATCAACTGCGACAGCCAAGCTGAGGACTGCCTATCCAGTTATCAAACCTACTGGCATGTCAGCAGGTCACTGTAGGAAAAAACTTATATTCCTTATTTTCTAGTTTTGATGGAATGGTTGGGGAAGGAGAAAAGAATAATCTCCAATTTTCCAGCACTGACTCATCTGCTTTGAGCTGCCAGTGTTAAAGCAAACCTTAAAGGGAGCTTTGTGTTTATTTTATTTTACAGGACCGTAGAGAAATTCTACACGTCACTGTCCTGAAATGTTTGCGTGTTTAAAATCAAGATCCCCCTTTAATTTAGTACGGACTCCAATAAGCTTATAGGTTTGTGTTTACAGGACAGGGCATCCAGTCTGTCCCTAGCTGCCAGGCAGCCAAAGCATGCAGCCTCCCTGCTATTACTACTCCTGCTGCATGACCCCGTCTCAGGTGGAGTGACGGGCACAGGGATCGCTCAGTGCAGACCTCGGTGGCTAAGCCAGCACGAGGGGTCACAGAGGGTGCATAACGCTGCTGGGGTATTCTGTGGATACTCATGAGCCACAATTAAGTGGGACAGGCACCCCTGAGATAAGGACTTTACTCCTTGTTTTGCTTCCAGTTTTACCATCTAATCTTTCAGTTTTCCAGTCTGAAAAGAAAGCACACACTTGCTTAGAGACCCTTACAGAAGTCTGCTAGCTCTGATCAGATACTCTGCCCTCCCAGGGAGGAGGCTGCATCTCCCTGACACCACACATCACCAGGAACGACCTACAGAATGGCAGGCAGTGCTGATGACCACCTTCTGCTAAGGCTGCCAGCTTCATTCAGCCTGCAAGATGGCCTCACACACCACTTTTATTCCCTGGTGAACCACGTCACCCTGCTGTTTGTCTCTGGCGTGAAGCAGGCTGCTGCTGCACCAGGTGCTGGCTCTGGCTATCCCAGCTCAAAGCAGCAGCAAACCAACAAATGAGTCTGCTTACTGCCGCTATCTACTGGCTGGAACCAAACTGAGCATCTGTGTGTCCTGGGCCATCCACTGCTAGTGGCAGGGAGAATTTCTCATTCTGCAAAATTGTTTCTGCAAAGACTCCTCAGAAAGCAAAAAGTTCTCACTTAAAAAGGTTCCAGAACTCAGCCTCACAATTGCTCTGACACTCTCTGGTATCCCTGTGCATGCACACATAATGGATCAAAATATTTCTTGTTCTTTTTTGGGTAGTTTAGACTCCATTTGCCAAGTTACCAACTTGGAATTTGTCAGCCATTTTCAGGCCTGCACTGTAAGAATAAGGCATGCACATATGAGTTTGTTCTGAAAAAGCAGAACATTTTTGGCTGTTTTTGTGCTTCTACCACTAGAGAGCAGGAGAATGGTTCTCCCAACTGACTCCTAAAGCTCCAGCAGAGAGAGCTGCTGTGAATCGCCAAGGAGCTCCTTACATAACTGCATTTCTGAGGCTGACACTCACAGCAAAGCCACAGAACTTTTCAATCCATTTATCAAACCTTTGCAGTTGCCATTTCCAGACAAATGAAACCAGGCTAAGTATGAAGCAGAAGAGAAGTCCACATCCAGAGTAACGTGCTGGAGTTCTAACAGAGAGACAGACATTGCCCCATGTTTCACTGATACATGCTAGGGGTTTTTGTTTGTTTTTAATTCCTTTCAGCACAAGTCTAGTCTAGACTCCACCCAAGGAGAAGAATACTAACTATTAAGGGTTGAACGCTGCCACAATATACCTGGATCTGGAATTACAAGGGAGACTACATTCATGTGCTTTGTGGTCTGTGATAATTACCCTGTAGACATATCTGCATAATTAGGAGAAAGATCTCTGAGCCATGAAATTCTGTTCTAGGTTTTCAGTTTTTCCTAACGTTTAAGAAAATAAAGAGATAAAACTATAGCTGTGGTTTCATACCCTGATCTACCAGCTGGTGGATGCTGAAAAGGGAGAGACCTTATTCCTCCTGCAGCTTTGCTCTCCTTTCCCCTTTCCTTGTGCTCACTGGACCTTCACAAACATTTCTATCCACTAAATCCAGAAAAACTTTGGCATTTTTTTTTGTTTTGCTTTGCTTCTTCAGCTGTCCAGCAGTTCTCTCGCAGACTATCAGTTTATTAAAGTACCTGACGAGAAACAGACGCAGCTTACAGCTGCAGCGTAGAAGAGAGCTGGAGAAATAAGTGCCCTCTTTCCATAGCAGTAACCTTTTGATCAGGCTCATTCTGACACACAAAATAGCAGGCTAAGGTTGAGATATCAGGAAGGGATGCCTTGTCAGGAAAGCTGCTGAGATGTTCTCAGAAAGAAGTGCTGGAAGCCCTGAAGAACATTCTGTACTGGGCTCAGGCCGGGCAGTATGGGATAGTACCTACAGCACTCCTTGGACTCTAATTTCAGCAGCACACGTAACCACCTACAAGAAATGGAATGGGTTTAACGCCAAAAGCAAATTGACCTGGATGTGCTCTCCAAACAGAGCGTTTCAGTCCTCCGTTTTTTACAGGCCAAGTTATATTTCCCCAAAATAAGCTACTGAACGCAGAGTTTCTCTTGACTTAGAATTACGTTTATCTGGTCAGACCACAAAGTGCAAGCTGAGACTTAGGCAAATTCTACTGTCCCTAAGAGCTCCCCAGAAAAGCTGTTGTTTTCTCCAGCAAAACTAACCTTCAGTAACTCCCTAGATCAGTCTCCTTCCAGGACCAGCCAGCATGTGAGAAAGCACAAAGCAGTGCTTTTCTCAGACAGGAGGAACAGAAGACAGAGACAATAGATCCAGACTGTATTTCCCACTCTATGTATCACGTTAATTCAAGTGCAGGGTCTATGTAGCGGGTAAGAAAGTGCTGCCTGCCAGCCAGCACTACCCTGCAAAACCTTCTGCGAAAAGATGCTGTAAGCCCAGCTTATTACAAGCATGCTGCCAGGGCCTGGAGGTTCTCACTGGCTCTGGCTGGGTGTCACATCCAGCCTCTGTCAGAGCCTTGCCACTGGCCCAGGAGTGACAACAAGCATCTCAGGTAGAATTCCTGCCACTTTACAGTCCAAGAAGTATTGGGCTCATTCTTCTGATATATACTTTAAAGCAAATGCTTTGTCAGGTGGGACAAAGGCAGGCAGATCCCAAGCTGAGTTTCTCAGCTACTTTAAAGTAGATTCAAATTCCTCTCTGCTTTGTTCCTTCACAAAAGTAGCTTTTTACATTGGAGTCATTTTCCCACCAGGTTGTATCAGCAGATTGTGCTGAAACCCAAGACACCGATTTTCTCACCTGCGATAACTAGCTAAGGTTCCACTTTACATATTGACTGACCTATTTAAGAAACAGGCAAGTCCTAGGGAGCATGCTGCAGAAATCAAACGTGGCAGGCAGGAGAGCTGGGGCTCGATTCCTACTGATAGCAAAGAACGCGCATTTGCTTGTACATTTAAGTTGCAAACCTCCTTAAGTGGACCAATACAGTCAAAGGATGAATTATCTCCATTACAGCAATGTGCTCCAGAAAAAAGCCCTGTTACAAGTCCTTACTGTGAAGCCACAGTTCCTAGGGTTTAGAATGGACAGGACAAACTCCCTGATCTGAGCTTAGCTTTTTTCACAAATTTGTTTCAGAACTCTTGTTTAAGTTAATTGAATGAAGTTCAATTGCAAAAATTAAAGCTGAAAAAGAATAGATAAAACTGGAAAAGAATAGAGAATGGATGAAGATCTCACACAGCTGCAAGAAAGGAAGATGGGGAGTAGGAACATGTCCTTAAATTTCACAACTTCCCCTTGTGTTAATAAAGTATTTAGCAAACCCTACAGCCTGTTACCCCTGAACTTTAAGAGGGCATTTATAATGAGGACAAAAAGTTCGGTCTTTTGCCTCCAACTTCCTTAGTTGGAAGCTGTCCCAGAATATCCCTGGGCTGATGCTTTGAAAGCTCTTTTCCTACTTTTCAGCCTAAATGTTGCATGTAGCCAGCTTATGGCCATCTATTCTTATACCAGTGCATCTTGGCTCCTATGTGTTTTAGACTACCTGTATTTGCTTTGCTGGCAGCCTTGTCCTCAGCAGATTCCGAGGAACTTAATCCCATTGTAGCTCAACTAACTTAGGGAAGGGGCTGGCACTTTATTTTCTGCAGTTTGTTCTGTTGTGATTTATAGAAGAACCCTAGCTAGCACCAGCTGCATCAGGCACTGCATAAAACATACCTTGGCAGGCAGCTGCTGTTCCAGAAGGCTCATGCTCTAGGCAGAGGGTCAGGGTGGGAAGGTGATTTAATCAAAGTCCTTCATCGAAGGCAGGTGTAGGGCCGCAGTCCCCTGAGCACCAACCCAGCTCAATACACCAGCGCTGTTTCTCTTTTACAGCACTTTGATACCCGAAGGCATTTTCCATTTGCACAGTTGTCACCATCTGTGTCACAGGTAACACCTAGAACAGCTCCAACCTAACCAGACCAGATCTCGCAGTGCAATCTAGAACGTGTGCAGCTGCTTTTGTGAATAGGCTTTGCTTCCGCCCCCAGGGCTTGCAGCCAGCCAGGTAAACATAAACTTGTGACTAATTCTGCTTAGCTGGCCAAAGGCAGGTAAAAGCAAGCAGCTTCAGATCCGGACCATTCCTCAGCTGGGAAGGTGAGAGGCTCGAGGTTGATGCAGAAGATCAGTAACCAGAGCTCCTGCCTTCTGTTCTCAACTCTGACATGACTCATGATGTGAACATAGTTCCACATGGGCTGATACACCTTGAGGGACTCCTGCCTACTGGCTCTATCTACCCTGACAACTAAAACCAACACCCTTACTACACACAAAAAAATAAAAAAAATAAAAAAATTTAAAAGTTGAGCTGTTCTCACAAATACTCTAAGCCTAAAAGCTTCCTGTGTACAACCCTGAGCAAGGCTCGAGGCCTTAAGACAAACCCAAAATCAGAGATAAGTTTTCACTACAATGTATCAGCAAACAAAGAAAATGCTATGAGGGAGAGACTGCAGCAGCACTGTGCTTTGGAACAAGGAGACTATAAAATGTCTTCTTTCCTGCTGTGGTGAAATTGCATGCATAACGTTGTGTTCTGTGATGGGCTCCCTGTTATCCTAAAGGCATCGGCAGATTTTGCAGGGAGTTCAGAGAAAAGCAACACAAGTGACTAGGGGGCCAAAGGGATTGACTTGTGAAGAAAGATTAAATTTGCCAAATGTAATATGCATAGGCTGGCTCAGCAATGACTGGGGCCCATGATAACCACCACCAATTGCTGAAGAATTTGAATACAAGGAAGGAGAAGAATTTAGTTTGTTATGAAGCACAATAATGGGAAGAAAGGGAAAGGAAATGGAGGAGTAAAGGCAGCATTGGATAAAGTCCAAGGAGAGCTTTCTGACAATGAGATGCTGCTGCTATGTGAACGATGGGAGAAAAATGTTTTACCCTTGCAGAAATGAAAGTCTTGAGCACAAATTCCTAAACAGCTCTGATATACAGAGTGGGAAAGCACAGTTGCCGTGGAAAACACTGTAGAAGTACACTTCATCAATGGCAAGCCAGCAGACAGCTCTTTGGAGCCCTTAGTTGCAAACAAGCACAACAAAATACCAAGAAACAGGAAGCACCGGCCTCTGTGAACTCAGGTAGCGTAACACAGCAAACGTATTAGCACCAGCGGGAGGCTTGTTCACGCACCGAGGGACAGCATCTGCCATGTAATGGAGACTCATGGTGACAGCGAGGATAACGTACCACTGTGAAAAGGCACCTGAACAAATCCCACTGCTCTTCGTCCCTGTGTGCCTGTTCCCAAACGCAGTCACAACCAAGGGACAATGCCTACAGAGGTGCAGTCTTCAACCTCACCCCTCAGTTTTCTTTCACTCATTTAAGTTGGAGCAAATTGAATCTGGTCCAACACCTGCTAATTGCCAGGGACCCCACAGCACTCACAAAAACAGGCAGCATGTATGTATATGTGTGTGAAGAATAGCTATACCTGCTGGATTCCTGCAGGCAGTCTTCACAATGCTGCTCTACAATCAGATAACACTAGCCTAATTCAGGAAAGAATTTCATCTTGTATCTGTAAGATAGGGAGAATTACATTCTCCAACTTCCTCAAAATACTATGAACCTGATAACCTATTTGTAAAAAACTCAAGAGATCTCAGGATGAAAGTGCAAGCAGCTTATGTCTGCAGAATTCAGAAAGGCTCTCTACACATCAACAGCTTTGCAGGGCATTGTGTTATGGACAAATGCTAAAAATTCTCACCTTTCTACATGTCATTCCATTGCCATTAACTATGCTCTCTCAAACCAAGAACAATCAGTCCAGTTCTTCCAAAATCTAGCTGTTTTCTTATTCTTGGGTAGTAACTATGTACCCCCTGTCATATCATATGAGAGGCTTATAGACACTCCGAGGGGTACAACATCTAAGTGTCAGAGACAACTGTTTTTCCCAAAATCTCATTAGACAGTTCTTTTCAGCAGACACTGTATTGCAAGGCTGCTGCTCTGGCCCCGAGGAGATCAGCTCAGGATATCTTTAGAAATCACAAAGTATTGAGTGCACACCTTAGAGAAAAAGCAACACAGATAAAATCAGGATATCAGTTTCAGCTAAAATGTTGGGATTGTGCTTGAAAGAAATAAAATGCCTTCAAATTACCAAGCTTATCTCTTGGCCTTGTGTTTTTCCTGTGCCTTGAAGATGTCTGTGCTCAAAGCTTTTCCCTTTCTTTGGACAATAGGGACTGCAAAGGAGCCTTTTCAGTGTGTCAGGTCAATAGTCCAGAGACTGAGAAGGATTTGTGCTATAGATAGTAACAGCATCAAAGAGGCCATTACATCTTCAGCACCAGTAATCCCCATTTTAAAAACTCCATTATCTGACTGGCTCTTCATTTGCTTGTCACGTAATCCTTGCTGTTGTGGTAACTCAGAAGCGAATGCTGTGAGCTTAATAGAGAAGTGACAGAATTGCCTGTCCATTGCCCGTCCAGTCAGGCTGGTTATGGGCAGGGCAGAAAGGAATCACAGAGCAGTAAGGACTTCAGAGATGTTAACTGAGCAACAGGAATAACGTCTGTGAAGATGCTGCTGCAGCTGTGAAATACTTAACAGACATTCCTGGGGATTGACTGTTTTCTGATTTTCATTCCATCAAAACGGAAGAGACTGATAGGCTTGTAAGATGATCATGGCATAGCTGTGGAAGAAATCCTTGCTTTCAAAGTCTCAAATCCAAAAAACAGTCAAAAAATAAGAGGCTGAGAATCACGGTGATCATTCCTGAGAAGATATGTCAGCTTTAAGGAAGTCAGTGCTCCCATTTGCATCTATATCTTAAATCCCACCTGTACAGATCACAGCCCTTTGCATCTTGCTAAAAGAGGAGAATTAGGGGGAGATTAGTACAAAGGTCTCTCACCAAGAATGGGTGAAAGTAGGGAACCCGAAGATGACCAGTTGTGGCACAAGATGTTGTCATATTGCCTTTAACTCTCAGGAATCTGATGCAAAGTATTTTAAAATAGCTGTTGTAGATACATGTACCTACATGCACCATGCCATCAAATGAGAAAACAGTTTCTCCTTTAACAAGCAACTTTGTGGTGCTTCTCCTGCATGAGACCAAAAGGACTGGTTGCTCTGCTGGGGCATCCAACTGAAATATGGAATCTCTCTTTTGGCAAAGAGCCTAATATTTTAGTCTTGAATTAGAGCAAAGTATCCTGTGTTGCAGAAGCCCAGATGCAATGTCTAGAGGAACAGTCCAGCTGCAGCCCATGGAAGACCCTGCAAGATACAAAGACAGTGGCTAGTACATAAGTCAGCTATTTGGATGCCTCAAAAACAAATAATTAGGAATTAAAGAGACAGTCCCACTTCAAGTTGCTGCACATAAGTAGTAGTTGCTCTGTTTCCGTAGAAAAAGGTTCCAAATAGTTGGTTAGTAACTCATGGTCAGATGCAAATCCTCCACCGATGCTGTATGAATGGCAGTCAGCACACATCACACAAGGAGATGCAACAGCTGAATTGTCATGACTAGAGTTGAGGGTGGGGGAAGGATCATCCTTCACTGTCACCATAACAGTGACATCTTTCTGTCTGCAGTGTTTCAGACACCCAACAATGTGAAGAAGAGCAGTTTATCATTACATGTTCTTCATTTATTCCACTTTCTGAATTTGCAGGAAATGGGAGTTGAAGAAATGAGATGACAAGCCTGGATTTCAAACTGACTTGTGATGACACTCTGGAAAACAACACAATTGCTTTACCATGAATTGCTTGCCATGGTCAGGCTGACACTGGCTTTAGCAGTTTCATTACACTCAAATTAAGGGAGCAGCAACTCTGCATCCACAATGCCAGCCAGCAGCTGTTAAAGACAGACTACTACTGCATCTTTCAGCTCATAGTGCCAGAGACCTCAGTGCACCAATTAGGCTTTAATCACCCCATCAGACTCACCCTTACAGCCCCTGCTTTGTCTCCAGGACCTCCATTTAAGTTCTGGCCTGGGCACCCTGCTGTGGGCCTGCCTGTTCCTGAGCTGTTTTTCAGCTTTCCTGGACTGACCTCAGACCTGACTTGTTCTTAGCTTGACAATGGCTGGGCAGTTGATGGAACCTGTTGTGGTCACCAGCTTGCTTAGTTCAGGTAGTGCACATCTGTGTCCTGTTGGAGAGGGTGCTGCCTCTGCTGTAGTCTCCCCCACCTGATGGCTTATCTCTCCTCATGGAACAGCCCTGTTCTCAATTCTCCCTGAAACTTGGTCATCTGACGTGCCTCAGCGATGCCGAGGGGCATGTGGATGAGAAGGGATGGGGATGTTTGCAGAGGTATTAAAGCAACAATTCTTCCACTATTACTTTCTCACTCATAGTTTTCCTTCTCCTCACACTTCTGTTGTGCAGCTGTAATCCATTGTCAAAAGCAAAATGAAATGATAGTCTCAGGACTAACTAGGATGTGCAATGTGATAAAGGGTGGCTCGTTAAGGTAGGATCAAGTCAGAAAAGAGTGACTAGAAAATGGCACCGGTAACCAGAGCCTCTAGACCAAACCTAACTCCCATCAGTAGTGAGCCAGAATCAATGCTTTTTCTTGACTACTGGATAGAAAGCATTAAATGATTTCAGCCCTGTTCCTAGACAAAAACTGACTCGAATTAAGAACTAGATGAGCCACAGAGACCAAACTTTCTCCCTTTTTTGAGATGCACATGCAAGGATAGGACAAGTTTGTTCTGCTTGAATATGTGCAGAGCACACTATACGTGCAGTGGAAGTGCTGTAGCTTTAAAAAAATGTGGACGAGTTTTAGGCAGGTGATTAACCAAAGGACATTTGTGCCTCACTTCCTCAGATTATGCTTTTCACAACATAGGCACCAACTGCTCCCAGTGGGATGTACCCCTGTCTAAAAGTATTGAAGGATGAGTTTATGCACTGAAGTTTATGCACTTTCCATGCTTTGGTTGCATGTTATATTGATTTTAGAGTAATGCAACTACAAAATCTCAGTACAACAGAATGAAGAAAATACTGCTAATGCGAAGGAGCTCACAGCAAGCTGTAGTCATGTCTTACTCAAGCATGCAAACTGCAGCAATGCTCACTTTCACAGCAGTTTGCCTCCCAGGAAACTTAACATACTCCTTCTTGCCCCATTTCAAGGATGAGGACTCTCTCCCAAACTTACAGATAGTGTCATACACTATTTCATTACTTCCCCAAGGCTACACTATCTTGGTTTCCAGTCTAAACACTAGAAAATTTGCTTTGCTTCATAATCGTAACTATCACACTGGGGTATATCTTTTCCTTAGAGCCAGAGAAGATCTAACTCTGTAGGGATTCCTTGGCACACTCATAAGCTATTTGCTTTTCTTGCTCTAAAGTTTGCCAAGAAAAAACGGCCAGAATTTGTGTGCTGAACCCCAGCGACTTTCAGCTTCGAGAACAATCTGATGGACAATGTAAACTAGATCAAACCTCATGCTGTTCAAACTCCCACATAGCCTGCACCTGAAACACAGAGCCTTAAAATCAGCCAGCAGCCCTAGCAGGTTTGTGCGGAGCACGGCTTGGATAGACTTGGGATTCTGGCCCTTGAAGCACTTAAATTCTTCTCTGCAGTTGGAAATAACTAACACCTCTTCCTGCAGTTACAAAACATTATGTGCAGCCATGCTTTTTCAACAGTTCATCTTCCTTCCTGCTGTCAGTGACAGCAGTATACAGCAGAGGGACCCAAAGTCTTCTGCAGCTGTGCCTGAGCATTGTGTCACAGGCAGCGGGAACATGGCGAGGACAGCCTCTCACAGCAGTGCAGGAACAGGGACAGAGACTGACAAGGAAAAAGTCTTTTGAACTCAGTCACCCAACACACCAATTAAACAGAGGCAAGACGCATATATTTCTAAAGGCTTTTTTTTTCCTGCCATTGTTACAGGTCTTTGAAAGGTAGATGGATGGATCAGGCCAGTGAATAAGTGGGACGGTGGTAATGCTTCTAAAATAGCATTCCCTACCACTAATAGATCCCTTTTCTCTGTATCTGAAGGGTAAAATGTCGGGTTTCTTTGCCTTTCTTGTTGTTGTTGTTACTACATATAGCTCTGGAAATATATATTTTTAAATGGTAAACAGCTCTGGGGAGAAAAGGTATAATTGATGATGATGATTAGACTTGGACAAAGAGGCATCCTACTGATAATTAGACTGTGATAAAAGACGTTTTCTACACCATATATTTTCTACTCGTTTCTCCCTCCTGAAGTGAAGCTTTTGGGGGGTTCTTTTTAGTTTGAAGTTTACATTAGCCTTGAAGTACATGCAATAATACCATCTGGCTTTGACAAGATTTGTACACCCCACTGGTCTTAGTATGTTGTGTATTTCCTTTTGTGCTCATTTACTAGCAAGTATTTGTTTCTCTAACTTGGTCTTTTAGCTCAAGTTGAGCCTCAGAGTGGTGGTACAGTGTTTTATCTTGGCTCAAGACCAAGGTGGGGCTTTGGAAGCAGCACTTACAAAGGATTCCGAAGTATGATGCTCATTAGACAGCAGCGTATGAATTCCCCTGCTGTTCAGCCACCTACTGATTTGGGGTAGAGCAAATCACCCTAGCTGGTACCAACACAGTGAACAACACCAAGCTGCTGAACAGCTCATCCCACCCTGAGCTGGGCTCTTGCACAACCCAGGAAGCGGTGCTGAGCTACACAAGTTGCAGCACTCAGAAACTAGAAGGACCCACCTCCAGCAGTGATCTGGAGCCTCAGCCATGCTATCTTTTAATCGCACAGGCTGACTGGCAACCAAGACACAAGCTCAGATCTGTGGTTCTGTTTCCAGAATCTACACAAACATGCATGTGTGTGTGTACATTCATAGAAATGTGTATTTATGTATATAGCCAGTGAACAAAAGTACACATCAATCGCAGGGTTTCTTCTAACTATATTGTTGAATAAACCGTATTTAAACTGCTTCAACTGACAAGCTCAGAGGCAGACTTAAAATATATGATTTCTGCCCATGGGTTGTTCACTTACGTGAGAAAAATGATCCAACAGTCCTCTCCAGATGGCAAAGGCAATTTGGATTCATTACACTTTGACGGAAGGTAGGACAATATTTTTTTTTAAATAGATCCAATACAAGAAGCTCTAGAATAACTCCACTGATGACATTGGGATTAATTTCTGAGTATTTACTCAGACTGTCAACAGAGTTGAAACTCATATTCAGAGCAAAAGTTGACTCTGCTTTGGAAAAGACTTGCTGCAAATAAGCAGCCGTTCAGTCACCAACACCCTCCTCCTGAAGGCAGGTTAACTACATAAGAGAGGATTTGCCAGTGCTTTTAAAGGTCTTCTTATAGCTCCAGTTATACGTTCGTGCTCGCGCTATGCCTTACAACTGTGCCGTGTTGTGCAACCAGTGGGTTTGCCTATTATTTATTCTTTGCCTTGACAACTGAAGTTTACCTAAAATATAGATTTTACTCAGAAAAAGATATTACTTGATCATAAGATCTGCCCAAGTAAAATGGAGACTCTCAGATTTCACACTGAGAAAATGAGTAACACCACTAAAACCAACATGAGTAACTTTACATCTAGCTGATTTATATATTCATGGAGTGTAATATATTATTGCTACTGAAGAATTTGTGACATTCCAGTTATATCTAGCATTTATGTATATGAAATATTGGTTTGTACTTGAAGTTCAAAACTCCCATAGACTAATTCTTGGCTTTCCGATGACAAAAAATATTCTGAAATGGTTTCTTTCCCATGGCTCTATGCCCTGAGTTTTTAAACTTGTACTAACAATGAGATTGCCAACACCATCCTTCCAGTAACCATGAGATTCCTAACACCACCCAGTACCTTAACAGATAATCTCTACAGGTGCTTGATGTTCCTAGAAAGTAGCAGCAGGGATTCAGAGAGTCAGTGTATTCCAGAATCTAACATATGCTTAGCACATCTTCTAGCAAGCAAATGTACAAAATTTCTTGATTTTTCACTGAGTTCTCTCTATATTCTAGTTAGATGCCCAGTACAGAAGCGAGAAGGCAGGAAAAGTAAAAGATTTTTTCTTCATTGGGACTTTATACTCTATTAAGCACTCTCTTGTATTATGACCACAATAAGCAGTAAACTCTGCTACACAACCAGACAGTAATGAGTCTTCCTGCAATCACACCAATCCTGTTAACAGCTGTAACACTTTGTGCAGATGCATCTAGTCCTCTTGTAGCACCAGAACAGTACTGAATAGTGTTCACAGCTATTTATTCTTTCCAGAAGGACGCATCGCTCTGCCCATCAAAACATACCTGCCAGAAACTGTCATATAAAAAAAAAGAGAAGCCTTTGTGAGTCATAAGCAGAGCTTTTCAACAGTTGCTAAAGCAGGATTTTGGAACTGCAGAGAGGAAACAGTTACCTTTCCACAGCTTTTAATAGCTGCATGTCTTTCCACTGACTTCAGTGCTCTTAACATAGCATGAGAAAGGCAACTGCTGTCTGAGGGGACCTTACCTCTGCACTGCACTCAAGCAGTTTCAATGCACGTTCTTACTGAATTAAGCGGTTTTAATGCACAATCTTACTGAATTAAAAGTGAATTCTGCATATCTGCACTACATACGTCACCCTGCACCAAAATATCTTTCAACAGTGTTTTGAGCACTACGAGTAATAGCTGTCGCTTATGTGCTTTTTACACCCCATCAGTAAGGGGAAAAGTGCACGGTTGTTACCCACCCACATGTGCACAGAGCTATTGTCAAATGTCCACAATGATACGCACCTTGCAGCTGAAGCAAAAAGTCATCAGATCTGTCAAGATCCTTAGATTCTTTCTAGAGGATGGTAGTTGTCTTTGTAGAACTCAATGATTTTAAATACAAAACATTTTTCAGTGAGAAAATGTAGACTGGCAACCCTCATGCAAATTTGAACAAGTTGACCATGATTATACCCCATGACCTGAAATAGCAGGTATCTAATGCCATTTTTCACTCTGCCCACACACACTTCTACACACAAACACACACTTACTAGTGAATACGCCCCTCAGATCTACACTGCAGGCATACACGTTTGGTCACAGTCATTTACTCCATTGATTCAGAATCAATGGAGAGCAATAAGCATTTCCAGGCACAATTCCTCAGTCTAACCACATATTCCTGTACCTGTGATAGGCTGGACATTCTGATGCTGTCACTTTCTCTTCAGTGCTTAAAACATGGAATGTGATTACATGTTGCCCTGAGTGGAACGACAGTATCTAGACACACAGAGGAGCATGAAACAAAACTCCAGAATTTTAGAGACTAATGGGTGGCTGCCACTGAAAAAAAATAAAGACTAAAGGCACTCAGAGAAGCTGCAGAATTAACTTTCCCGAATAAAATGAGTCTTCTCCATATTGAGTTGCAACTATGTAACACCACAAAATGCAGAAGTTCACAGATGCTTCTCTAACTTCTTTTAACTGCACTAAAAACAGCTGAGAGTACGAGAGCCTCGTGTGGGCTTTTTAGGGGTATGACACCTCTGTAATGGTTTTCTTTAGGAACGGATTTGCCCATTCACAAGGAAATCTTGGTCAATAACCTTCTTGCATCCACAGATTCAGAATTAATCATGTCCTCTGCTACACTGGGCATAAGTTGCCATGTCCCACAGGAATACACTGCAGCCTTGGTAGATATCCTCCCCCTGATTGCTTTGACAAGTAGGGTTAAAGTGTGTACCACAATTACCCTGGATTTCTGCACAGCTATGGTGTTTAGTGAGTTGAGGTATAGAAGCTGCTTCTGACTGACTGCGGCCATTTGTATACTACTTGGAAAAGATATTACAAAGGGAATGAAACAATATATTCTTGGTAGAACGAATATATTCTGGTCAAAGAGCTCTAAGCAGGAAAGCCAGAGACCATCACCCTGCTCTGCCTAGCAACCATTATCAACAGGCAGATTTTTATCGTCTTTACTCTTGCCCTCGTATCCATAATGCCTGAGAAATTACCACCCTATAATTTCCCTCTACATTGCAGGAACAGTTCTGTGCTTCAGCAGGCATAAAGTGCCTTAGGCTACCTATTTTCAAGATATGATTGCACATCTGGGGCACATACATTAGCTCAACAAAAAGTCTGAGACAAAACAGACCAGAATTCTATTGACTTACCTTTGTATTGCTGCAGATATACAGTACTGAATAAAACTACTGCAGACATACAGTACAGAATAAAACAGCTCAGATTGCTAGCTAACATAGTGGTTTGCCAAACTTCTGAACACAAAATTAAGTGGAAATCATTTTAAACTCAATGAATGCATGTTTTTGGAGGTGGGATATGGATTACTGAGATTTTTGACAGTATTTCAGACCACAGAGGGATTGCTACAAATTGACTGAATCAAGTCAAAGTACTCCCTTGTTCACAATTTAGCAAAAACTAACACCTAGGCTGCATCCATTTCTACAAGCAATACACAAACCCAACAAATGTAGGTGTTGCTGCTTTCCTGGGAGCATACATTTTCCATTCGGCAAAGCTTCACCACATGGCTTCTTGCAGACAAAGAATTTGGAATAGAAATTAGACCTCACTATTCTTAAAACACAACAGGAATAAACAAATCAGATTTCTAAGAAAACCCATCTCAGTGGAGTTGTCAAAGTTGATACAGGGAAAAAGATACCAGAAATAATGGCTCGCATTTAATAGTGATAATGAAACAACCAAACACACACTTGTACACAAACACACACACACAAGTGCATGCAAAACTTAGTTCCCGAGGATCCACATACATGCAGAATCTTTACCAATTCCTTTTGTGAATGACACAAAGATTGGCAAAGTAATAATGATTTCTGTCAGCACAACATAGCACTTCGGTAAATTGAAAAGACTTAACAATGTCTGTTTTAATACAGCAATGTGCAAGGTCATGCACATAGAAGCAAAATCTAGAAGTGCCTACAGATCAGGGGGTTATATCCTGACAAAGCAGAGAACCTGAAAAGGACTGCGTGTCTGCACGGGTTCTCAAGGCTTTTGTAACTATGGACTATAAGCAGCTATGTAGTGAGGAGGAAATGGAAAGATCTGGGAGAAATCCCTAAAGTAAGGGAAGAGTTCAGTATGTTTAATTTATCTTAAAAGGGGATCAAGAGATGAGGTGATTATTTATGAAAAGGCATTATGCTAACAACTAAAGAGCTTTGTAAGTGAGCACTGTAACACATAAAAATAACAACTGTCTCCAAGTAAGTGGGAGATAAATAGAGAGTACACTTTAAAAGCAAGCTGATTAACTGGCAGAACGAACTGACAGAGGAGACACTGAATTTTCAGTTATTAAACAACTTTGTATCAGGACAGGGTGCTCTCCTGGAAGGTTTGCCTTAGCCAGATATGACTTCTCACCTTTCAGTGAGGAATAGATGAATGAAATGTTCCCTTTGCTTTTGTCTTCAGAGAACCTAGGACAGCTATGCAATACGCATTATCTTCGTGGGAGAAATGCTATAGGCCAATACCTAATTTTTTTTTCTGAACTACAAATACAGACAGAAGCCTATCACTATGCATAAAATAGCAAGTGCCAAAGCAAGAAGTCACCCAGATGACATGACCAGTCAAGTATGTGCAGGTAGGTGGTGCATGCACGAGAAGTTGTACAGCCTAATGTATGTTAATTCAAAATCAAGCGCATGTAAACTGTGCAAACATGCTGAAGCAATTTGAGAACTAAATACAGTCTTTAACATCTACTGATACTAATTCTGTTAAATTCTTTTAAAAATAACAATGCTATGCAACATGTACACAGTTTTAGCTATAGCCTAGGTCTAGACAGCGCCCTCCTGGCTACACATTCACTTGTGCCTGTCTCAAGTAGCAAGTAGTAACTCAGGGCCTGAACTCTTCCCAGACAGATAAAAAGTGTCCTTCATACTTTTGCTCTCTTTGAGTAACTGACCTGTTATGACTGCTCAGCTGTGGGTGACAAAAGCAAGTCCTATACAAACCAAACTTCTGTGTTCTCTTCCTGTGTGGAAGAAGCTAACTGGTTCTCACTAGAGGCCCTGTTTCTGTGTTAACAATCCACAACCTGCACAATTCCAGAGGTATTACTGCCCAGTGTGCCATGTGCTTAGCTAACAGCATGTCAATTCAAATTACAATTGCTCTGAGGAAAGAGCCTTACAAACAGAAGCCTTCCAGGTGGCTCAGCAGATTGGTCCATTTGCCATACATGGTAGAACAAGTTAGCCTTTTCTGACTATGCCTTTGGAGTAAAAATATCTCATTAAATAATAATTATGGCAGGAGTGAGCGCTACTATTGAGCACTAAGCAAGTACCCAACTGAATCTTAGCTCACTGGCTGGGAGCAAACACGGTTTGCTTTTGCATGCCCAACAGCTGGATGCAGGCAATGGGCAGAAAAGCAAACAGGGTACTGGGCAAAATGTAGGACTCCCGAGGAGCATAGACGGCAACTCTAGGACACCCCTTATCTCCCTGTCACAGCTCCAAATCAAACCAGGACACTGCCTGTTCCCTAGCACAGCACACAGGTCTGTTATACAGATTCCTGTGCTGCCCTCCTCACCATACCTGACTGTCACCCAGCTGTATGGTAAGCAATGCGATCACCACACAAAGTTTGTTCCTTTTCCTTATTTTGCCTTCAGGTCTCAATTCTGTGGTGTTTGCATACGTAAGAAGGCTGATCAAGAATAGCTTCTTAGTACAGTGAAAAGATTCCAACTCAGTGGTTCATCTGATAAGCATCCTCAAAATATCTCAATACAATTGTAAAAATAAATTGTGTCCTTTCACTGTGCAAAAGGAAGAATTAATATTGAACAGCTACAGGTCCAATCAGACATAGCTCCTGTGTGACTGAGCCAAGTTTATAATTACTTCTTCTACTGTATCAAGCTTCAAGCAATGCACTTCAATGGAGAAAGTCAGCAAGAACAATTCTGAAGTTAACATGACTAATGGAATTTGTAAACTTTCATATAAGAAAAGGCATCAGCTGGAACCTCAACTCCCTGACTTGTTCCCTTTAATCAGCAATGACTTGCCAGTATCGTCTGGATCTTCACGCTGTTTCAAAGAGCACATCAAAAAGACTAGATAGAGAAGTATTTTGTCTTTTATTTTTTAGACTAACTCCTTTGTGGACATTTCTTTCTCAATTGTTCTCCTATGCCCCTGCAATCACACTTCAATAACATTAAGTTTCACGATCCCTCTTTCTTACCCAGATTAAGCTTTAGAAGTTATAAGGTACTCGGTTCGTTGCATCACATCACTGAGAGATACTCCCACCTCTCTGGTAAGAAAGAATTGCATTTCTAGCCCTTACGTTTGCAAACTAGAGCTTGGAAATACGTGCACACTGAGCATCTAAGCCTACTGTCATTCTAGAACAACAAAAGAGGTGATGAATTGGCTCAAGAACCAATGTTCTTGAAGCTGGAGATCGTCCATTGGTGTCTATAAAATGCAAGCAAGGCAGCCATAATGGAATAAGGGGGTAGCTGCTTGCTGGTGCTAATTCCATGGGTACTTATGGGAAGGCTGAACAGAACCTTCTCATCTCGTTATTTCATAACTAAGGTGTCCCGTAGTACTCGTAGATAAGCAAACACTCTGCTGAGGCACTAAGAACTGCCTACTTCATTGCACCCTTAACCCTCCCCTATAAATTCCTGATTACCGTTTTGTTAGGGAAAAAAATAACAATTTACATATTTATGAGCAGATGATAGAACTTTTAAAAACTGATCAAAGACACAGTGTTGTGAAAAGACTGCTTTATATATGCCTGAATGGGAGAAAATTCCTGACAGTTTAAGTCCATGAGCTTGCATTTCAGGCTAATCAGTTAACATTATGAATGTAAGTGGCTATTATTCTTGTATTTCCTACGACAGCAATAGAAAGTCACATTTATGTATCATATTGCAGGCAAAGACACTCTATTCTGACTCAAGCCAAAGTTGCCTGTGGTATGTGCTTCTGACCCAGTACATCATCTTTGGCTCATGGGTAGAGACTATCTAAAACCCTGCTGGTGCATGATGTGCAATGATCAGATTAGCAAGTACCTACAGTGTGATAAGCAGTATAAATCAGTCAGAACTGCAGAAGAATCTCTTCTGATCTGTAGAAAACTGCAGTCCGTGGTGTACTTTTTTCTCCCATCCTACTGACAGTACCTACGCTGCAAGCAGTGCCTCCCCATGCCCAGCACTTCTAGCTGAATTAGGAGCTGGCCCTCTGATTCTGAAAGCCACTCTTACTGATTTTCAATCGGTTTAAGGCAAGACAAAAAATCTAAGTTTAAAAGCATATAACAGCGTGATCCTAAAAGTTGCCTCCTGGCATATTTTATGTAGCTAAGGATTTACCCAGTTTCATCTGTTTCCATTCTGACAACAGGGAATAATTTGGAAATCCTTCTTTCTGGAAATAGTAATTGTGATGAAGTGTGAGATGAGAGGAGTTCAAAGCTAAGTATCTGAAAATCAAGTAGCACTTCATGGTATATATTAAAAACTGATGGGCTTAAGTGATTTGGCAAACCTAGAAAAGGTCACTTGGCAATTAAGTAAGTGACAGAAGTTGTTTCAGGACATGTGTTCTTGCTTCTTGAAGGCTTATTGTTACAAGCAGGTAAGAGAGGCTGAACGTCTGTACACCGGGAGAATGAATGATTCATGTGCAAGTGTGCAAAATTCACACAATTCTCATTTCCCAGCTGCTGTACATGATATGCTGAGAGTTTCTTTCAGATTTGCATTGTCTAGGTTTTTTAAAAGAATGAATAAAGGAATTTTATCCATCCCTTCTTAAAGGATGAGTAAGATATTTATTTCTAACCTAGCACTGATAAAGGTTGGTGTCTGGGTATAATGCCTGAAATGATTTCTTAAGTATTATGTATGGCTCATTTGTTGTTGCATGAACTTTGTTTTAGTACTGCTCCCTGGTCTGTTTGCTGCACCCCTCTCCCTGCTTTTTGAGCAGGATGGAGAAAGGGGGTGCTTACTTCCGTTCAGGAAAGGCTGCTGCCTGTTCTTAAGGGAGGGAATCATGAGAACAGTGTGCAGTAATGGATCTCTGGGGAAAAGTATACAATCAAGAAAATCCAATAAAAACGTTTCCTTGCTATACTCTCAAAGCTGCTAGTAAGCTGTGGCTCAGGGTCTTTCTGGTTATCAAGGATACCTCTATGTTTAACAGCCCATCACAGGTGTTCTTCATCTTGAATTTGCCTGATTACTTTTCATACCCATGTAAACTTTTGGCATCCATAACACCCTATAGCAAAGGAGCCTGTACATTAATTGTGTCCTCTGCATTTTGTAATTTTTTACCTTTTTCTTAAAAGGAATAAAACCTTTCAACATCTGAAATAATATATTTTTCTTCGTTTTACAAAAAGCTCTGATTAATGCAGCCTTTGCTTTGTTGCTTTTCAAAACCTTACGAAACAATGGTCTTACAGAACTCACACCTGTTGGAGAAGAAAAGCTACAGATTGCATTACCTTGCTGTGCTGCTTTGAACGTAAATGAAAAGCCCAGACAGCCTGAAAGGATCGTTTCTTCTAAACATGGAGTGTGTTTAACTTTACTTGCAAGCATGTGAGTCTGCACTGACACCAAAAAGCAAAGTACTTTCTGCTGTGCACTGTACAACAAGACCTTTAACATTGCCAAATACTCTTAAATTGCTGCTATGTTACTATTTTAAGTACTGAGCCTCTTCGGTTTGGCTTTTTACTCCACTAGCGAGATATCTACAAGTGAACGGGCAGCTCTCATAAGCAGGGTCATCTTGCCCTTCTATATGGGATCATACCTTCCACACGGATTTAAACTCAGAACATACAGCAGAACTGAACCTTCAAGGCCAGAAGTATAAATCAAAAAGAGAAAGACCAAAAACTTTCAGACTGCTACTACCAAGACAAATAGACAAAGCCCACCCGCATGCCAGTGAGCTTCATTCTGTTTTGAAGGTAATTCAGTGCAGTAGCATTTATGCACTTCCTTCCAACAGGTTTCTCTGACCACCCAGGGAGCATGAAGAAAACCATGGTGAAGGATATGTGGAAGTCATATCAAAACCATCTTTTTTTGGAGGAAATATCAGAGTGGTAGGTGATTTGTAGATTCTCTACAGCAGTGGCTTTCAATCAGTCACACTACTCTACAGAATATGGAACAGCCTCTGAGGCACTGGAAATTTTAGCACAGAAAGCCATTCCCTTCCAGTCCTTTACCTCTTGAGTTAAAAGTATTCTCTGTCAGACTCTTAAAAAATAGACACGAACCAGCTTTTTGACATTAACACTGCTGTAATTAAGACATTTTAGATTTACTTTATAGTAAGCGTGGTAGAGCTGTCAAAATGTTGTCTTTGGAAAGGGGTTTTTTGTTATTTTTGAAAAACAATGCTATGCAGCATGTGAGGAAGAAAAAGAAGCTTCAGAATGATCTCCAACCTTCCACTCTGACCCTCAGCCTCAGTTCCACTCAAGTAACAGAAATGTCTCTAAAATTACACTTTTCTTGATTAATGTGATAGCTTATGCCACATGACATCTAGTTTTCCACTGACATCAGGCGGTTATTAAATGTTAGCAAATACCCCATCTCTGGAATGCTAAGATAGGAAAACAAAATATCTTCTATCCCAGATGGCATTTCATCTATCATACTTGATTTTTTGCTGAGAATAACAACTAAGATTGTGTTTATTTGCATCCTTGTCTATTCAGGTCTTGTGTTAACAACAACAAATAAGACAGAGAGGCTCTCCTTCTTACCTTCTGTCAAAGGATATCAAGAAGAAATCAGCTGAAGCTGGCAAAACCATTCTGCTGTGAATTTGCTAGAAGATCAGAGCCATAGCCAGGTTCTGCAAAAAATGACAACAGATACCTCTCAGTTTTCATGCAGCAACTAAATTAGACTGAACAAAGCAATTGCCTACTGTTTTAAAATTAAAACATAACTTAGAGTACGGAAAAGACATTCCATATTTATGAAATGCTGACACTAAGCTTTGCTCCATAAAACACAGAAAAACAAAACCAGTTCTTGTCCAAGGCAGGCACAGAGATGAAAGTGGGTTGTTTTAGTTATTTTAAAAGCATAGCTTGACAGAATAGCCAAAACTTAATCATGCTTGCCTATTTGGCAACTGCTCCTCAGTGGTATCAGTTGCAATGGAGATGATTGTGTCTGGCCACCTGTGTCGTATGGGAGCACAAGAGACTGATATTCACACTTGGAGGCTGCTCAGGTTGATGGGTGTCCAGCTTTGTTATAGGGTATTTACATGCTAGCCCTAATAATGCTTTGCAGAGTGGCAGTCCATGAGCATCAAAGGACACATTTCAGATGACAGCATTTCTGCATGTTGAGTAGAAGCCAAAGGTTTCACTGGTAGAAGACCTTGGCCAAAGTCTCACATGCAAAATTTAGTTGTTTGCCTTTTGCATCTTTTATGAATAGATAGGCTAAGATGATGGCCAGGTACTCTTCCTATGGAGAGTACTGGGGGGTTTTCAGCAGAAGACCCACGTCCCCAAACTTGCATTGCCTAGCTCACTAACTTAGCCTACAGTTAGCAAACTGCAGGCCAAAGCATAAAACCCATTTCTTCAGAGACTTCCAATGGATCTTTAGAGTAAAAGGAAATAGAGTAAGCAAATACTGCAATTCAGTAGCAAATCATAATTGACTAATCATAATTTACTAATGCCAGAAAGCCAGACTTCTGTTTGTTTGTTGTCTTCCAGGTAATTGCTATTTCAGGCACCGAACACATGGTCTTACACTGTACATGTTGCATAAGCCACCATCCCAGGCCTCTCCAGCACTTATAGATGTGATTTGCAGACACAAATCCTGGAGCGAGGGAGTAGCAGGCAGCAATATGGAAGCCAGCACTGCTCCTTTACTCCCTTCAGCAGGTCATTAGTTCCCTCGCATTAAAGGGTAACCTGACTTTACAGGGGATAGTCACTGTTACCGAAACAGAGTGGTTGTGTCAAGTCTCTCTCCAACTATCCAAGAGTTCTTGAAGTATCTCAGCTCAGGTACTGGCTTTTCATTTATTGTACATGGGTTTGAGATACACTTGAAAACATCAGTGGAATGATTGCTAGCCACAGTGAATCCCTGCAGCTAGGCAATAAAACTGACAGAAGAAACTGAATGTTTATAAAGCTATATACATGTGGAAAACAACCACCCTAGCCTTGCTTATACAGAGAGGTACTTTCAGGTAACAATTACCACTAAGGAACAAGATCATGGGGTTACCTCAGGCAATCCTAAGGAAATGACAGCTCAGTACACACTAGTTTTTAAAACACAAATAATATATTAGGAATTAATAGAACCAGAGCAGAAAAATTGTTACCACCATGTATTTTTTACTGGTGTATTCTGCACACCGAATATTGTACATGCTTTGGTCACCTCATTTAATAAGGATACAAAAGAAAAAGGTAAGATGATTTCAAATGAACAAATCCATAGAGGAAAAACTAGGAAGACAACAACCCTGGTTTAGGAACTCCTTATGCAGAAATTTCTGTAGACCAAGAAAAGGCACTAGGGAAGTGTTACTATATCACCCTCACTTCGCTTCATATGCTTCCTAACCAGCCACTGTTAGCCAGGGGTATTGGCTTACAAGGATTTGTTCTTGTATAAGAAATTGAGCTTTTTCTAAGATCTCATTGGGGAAAAAAAATGCTGTTTTCTGGGCACTGAATCACCCATTTGAATGTACAGCGTATGTCTTGTTTTAGGAAGGCTTCAGAAACATGCTCAATAACCTCAGAAAATGAAAGATGCTTATATACTTTGTCCCGAGCTCTGCTTCTGCTGCAGTTCAAGAAGAAAAACAAAAACCCATTACTATGGATGATAATAAAGCCTTCTCACCTAGGCGTAGCAGTATCTGAAATGTGTGATTACTTGATGCATGCAAGACAAAAATGCTGCTTCCTCCTTTCCAGAAAGTTAACTGGTTGTTTAATTTGCCAAATTACAGCTTCAGAGGTGAGTTTCTTGTGATACGCAGGAAGACAGCACTCAAGAATAGGGACAGATTATATGCCTGCCACTGATTGGAAAAAGATATCCAACAGAATATACCCTTATTTTGAATGTCTGACTTACGCTGTTTCAATCTACCATTACCAATGAGATTTCAATATGGGGCTAATGGGAACCCAACCCAAACAGCTGACAGGGAAAAAAAAGAATCATACATATTCAAATTAACAAGAAAACTATGGTGTACGTTACAGCATAGCACACTTTCTGTGCTGCATCACATGCAATCTAATGTCAAAGCAAAAGCCCTTCAGGGCTGGAGAAGTAATGGGTCTTTAATTTTTGGTTTAGGCTGTCAGCACAAAGAAAGATTTCCTATGTAGCACTGCATGCTTCTGATCAATATTCTTCTCCTCCACATACTAACTGTCAACTTTATTGAGATGGGAATGTCTCTGGTATCTAATATTACATTATTTGGGGATGTAACAAATACCTGATATTTCATTCCCTAGCTCACAGGCTCCTGGCACAGGATATTGCCAATTTTCATGGAAGTTACTCGTATCCTGCTGCAGACCTCCAGTTTACATGTGGTAGATATGAGCAACTGCATTAACCTTAATCTGAAGGAAAACATTTTATTATATAAGCACAGCCCTGCTCCCATAATGTTATTCATATCAATACAAAACATGGGGGAGACTGAACAAGTAAATTAAATAGTGTTCTGCTGCTTGTTTCCTAAACCGTGTGGGATCTTAGGGGACTAGAGACTCCTTCTGGTAGGGCACACAGTCCAGGTTGCGTGTCAGACTGCAGTACTGATACACACTCACATTATCACTGCTGCCCCATCCAGCTCATGGTGCCTCAGCAATCCTGAGGATACCCTGGCTGACTTCTGTCTTCACTTCAGACCATCTGGGAGCACTAAACTGTACTGCCACCTCATAGTGCTGCTGCCACTCTTCCATCACCCTCTCTCTTCACAAAAGACGTCAAAACTAGCATCAAATCACCACTTTGTCACAACAGCAGTGATGCTGGGCAGGCATATAGCATGCTAAATGCACAGAATAAGAGGCTGTAAGCTAAAGACTGTTTTCCGCATCTCTGATGGACAGGGCAAAACATAATGGCTTTGCATGGCAGCAAGTGAGACTCATTCAGACATTATCAAAAGCTTTCAAAAGGTGAAGACAGTTCTGCACAAGAGTAGATTGCCCAGGTAATTCTGGAATTGTGTCACTGAAGATTTTCTTGCAAGCAGCTTTGCCAAGAGAGGCAAAGTTTATAGGAAAAGAAAAATATTTTGTTAGGCCTAGCCTACAAATATTAAACTCAGCATGCTTCTGGATCCCTAGAGAAATAATTGTGCACAGAGGTTTATCTGGTGGTTTTGGGTTTGTCATAGCCCATCCGTGGATGGGAAATCTTGGCAATGACAAGGACTGTTTCTCCTCCAACAGTCCTCATCAAAAAAGGGGCATACAACAAATGGCTTATCTCCAATCTGCAATTCTCTCTTCCACCCATCTGTAAATTTGAATTAACTAATAAACACCCTTATGCTTTCAAGGTCATGGAAAATGAAAGGCACTCAGCAAAACGGAGGCACTGTCAGTGAAGGGTTTTTATTATTATTATCGCAAACAGAAAATTTGTGAGGCAGAAGCACTTTCATCTATGCCATATGAGGGAAGTTGGAAAACTTAAAAGGAAAGAAAGAACGTAAATAAATTGTGCTTTGAATAAATGTGACCCTTCCCTAGAAAAAGCCTAAGGCTTTAGAGAACAGAGCCTCAAAACACATGATGAGGCCAAAGACATCATTAAATCAAGGATCTTCAAGCAAATTCAGCCATACTGTCTTTTTTGTTTGTCCCTGTTGATAGTGGACAAGCTGTTTTCTACTGGCTGCTCACTGAAGAACTGGCACAGGGCTCTTCCACTTCTGGCCAGAGAGACCTCACGTAGATAAGCTGTTTTTTGACAACTACATCTGCATACTTATTTGAAGCTCTTGGCTCAACCCAAAACTCTCTAGCTAATCTTACCACAATTAAAATACATAAATGGTAGAACTACAGGGCTACTTTTGTGTCACATAATTTAATGTCCACATCACATACACTGCTATAGGAGATTCCACAACTTCCTTGTAAACTTCAAGCACCCTCAACGGGAAACAAATAAAATGATTTAGGGAGTAAGATGAAAATATCATTTAGATATATAGCACTTGACAAGTTAGGAACAACACCATTAGATAAATGGCAACAGCACGTGTACTTACGGAAACACTTTCTGGAGACACACGCAGACTGAAACTTTTGGAAATAAAGATAAATGAAAATTTCTTTGGAGAAAATGTTTTGATTCTGGAGAACAAGAAGGATCAACTGCTTAAAAATTCTGGAAGACCCTAAGCCAGAAGGATCACTTAATTCTTGCGCTGCCTCAATGGCAGAACGTCCATCAATTATTAATCTTGATATGGCCACCAAAAAGAACAACTCTGAAGTCTATCTGCAAAATCCATTTCAGCCTGATGCCTAATTCAAGTCAGACTTTTGCTATTTTGTAAGGCAGGAGTGAAGTCTAGTCACTCAGAAAATGGGCCAATTTGTTTCCTCTTTTTCACTTAGACATTTAAAACTCATTGCAAGGCATAGAGTTCAGCAAGGAAAAAAGTGAAACAGGATAAAAACCATGAGGAAGATTCAATGGCTGCAGCTCAACAGCTGGGGAAAGAGGTCTCTCAGCAGGTGTGTGAACTTCTGACGCTCCTCAGGACAGCAGAAGCCACCATACTGGGCCTGCAGCATCACACGGCACTTACCTTCAAATTGCTGCAACCTCTGAGTTCATCTCTCTCAATGCTGACATATGTTGACAGACCTGCATGAAGACATTCTTGTGATGGATACAGAACTGCTATGTAATAATCAAATACTGAGATGTAATTTCATTAGCACTGAGAAATCTGGGCAGCGAGGCTTCTGACTGTCAGATCACATTCAGATAAAAGAAGGACCAATTAACTATGTGAGACGTTGATTAATGGAAATGAACCTGTCAGTTTCAGAGGAAGTCACACAGCTACTAACAAAGCAACTTGAGCATAAGGTAACACAGTTTATTATAAAAATCAAAGCCATAAATCAAGTATTCTGAATAGAACATTTTCACTAGCCTGTTATATATGCCACTGTGAGTAATCCTATTTATCCCTCTAGCGCAGCTGGATAGAAGAGGATGGTAAGCTGTCAGTACCACAGGGAAACCTTCAGAATAGATAGAAAGCACCTTTGGTTGCTTATTTTATCCATTTCATGCATCTGGTAGCCCTTATTTTGTTAATCCATTACTTGTCCGACTTGTGGAAGCGTGCGCTTTTGGCAAACATACACTCAAACTTAGTAAGGAAGTTATGGTAACACAACTGTGTTATTGCTGTTATCACCACCATTAGTATTACGATTAACATTGTAAATGGCTAAAACAAACAAACAAACAAAAAAACACTAGGACCAAAACCAACAGTCATATATTCTGTATAATCCAGGCTAGTAAACTATTGCATTTTGCCCTACTCGCAAACAGTAACAAATCTGTTCTCATCTTCTCTATGAGGAAAAACAATTTTTAACACATTATCAAATCCATATTGCGCAGGAACAGATCTCTCTTCCTACTTGTACCTCTCTGCTTCTGACTCTCTAAAACTAAAAGCTTTAAATGTTCAACAAGGTAAAGACCCTGCATTTTAACTTTTTGAATTTTAATTTTTCCACATGCTACTACAGCCTAAGACCACAGTAAGAACAAATTGCAAAATGAAATCACATACATAAATTGCAAAATAGCAAACAAAACCAGGGGAAAATTACAGTAAAAGTAAAGTAAAAGGGTATACTTCTGAGTTGAATGGACACAGCTGTTTTGGCAATGATATTAACATGCAATCAAAAGAACACTAATGGTTGAAAAGTTTTGTGAGAAGTACCAGAATTCAATTTTCAGGAACATTCACAAGGAAAAGTTGAGCTAGTGGGATTATTTGTGAATCAGGGCATAGTAAGGTTACAAGACAGAAAAACATTTATTGCTTCACAGTCTCTCTTCTCTGTAGCATTTCCGTGTACATTTAATATCTATACATATCAATAGGCTGTATGTATTTGGTAACAAAGTAGATTGGTCACTAAGCCCTACAAGCAACAGTTGCAGAGGGAATAAATTTGAAGTCCTGACCATAAAGGTGGCTGGGAGAGGTTGTAAGGAGGCTAGTAAAAATGAAACGAATTACTTGAAACAAGCAAAATGAGGAAGGTAAGGTGCACTTGAAACAACAAAAGAAGCTGGGGGACAAAAGTTGAAGAAAAAATAATAGACTTAACAGACATGCAAGAGATCATTAACAATCCACCTTCATGAAGATAAATCAGCTTTACCAATAGGCTCCCTTTCACTTTAGACCTTAGAGGCACTGTGTGGATTATTAAACGCACCAAATTATAACTGCTGTTTAGCTTTTTTTAATGTTTCAAACAGAAATTACTTTACCTGCTTTTTCTTGATGGAAATTGATGTGTAGATTGCTGACTGATTGAAAGATAACACCCAGACTGACATATACCAGACCAACACCTCAGCAAAATCCAGCCAGTACCATGTGATGGAGTAAAAGACACGGGGGTAAGCCACACAGTGATTTGACAAGAGAGGGAAGGAACTATAAAGCTCACCTGTTTAAGGAACTTGCCACTTTAAGGGATTAAATTATTTAAAGTGTCCCAACCCAAATCATTTTTAAAATGGCTTTTACCTTTCAGTCATCTTTCCCTTCCCCAAATTATCAGAAAAGGCCATTTTAGGAGGGCAACAGGAATGGTTACTTTCAATACACTACTGCCTTTTACAGAACAGAAAATTGTTTTAGCTTGTCAGATACTATACACCCATGAAGGCTTCTCCACAAACTCAGTAACAGGGCTACACACTCTCGCAGGGAGAGAATTAACTTTTACTGCTACCATCTGCAAAGTCTCAAGCAAACCTGAGGTACACCACAATGATAAACCCTGAGCACACACATGGGATTTACTATCTCATCCCTGATGAAGCACATATTAACCTGTCAGGCTCACCTGCTAGTCTTCTTTTTCTGTATTCTATACTGAAATTTAGGAAAAAAAATGGCAAACTCATTCACCTTTTATAAAAAAAACCATTTTAACAGTCTTTCTACATCTTTACTCTCTGAACACAAAATTAATCATGCAAATCCCCAAAGAAATCAGAATCAGCAAAAGCATGCCTGTATCATTCTTCCCACAATATTATTTCTCCTGTATTACACCTTACTCTATACACATATAAAATCATAACACACTACTGTAAAAACAGGAAGCAGACTAGTATACCCTTCTCAAGCAAAAACCTATGATTAGAAAATTAAGCAGTGCTAGAGTCACATTAAGGTTCCACATCAAAACTATGTGCAGTTGTGACTGATATCTCTAGACAAGAGCAATATGAGATACTGCACAATCACTGATGAGTTGCACTGGCAACTGTATTTAGACTATAGGTCTAAAAAAACTGCAAGCACTGCATAAAAAATTTGAGGTGCCCTAACAAGGCTGGGAAGGAAAGAATTTGCATACCCTTTTTCTGCACTGCGACTGGCCATCTGTCCTGCTAATAATTACTTCTTTTCGTGCTCCACTTCAATAGTGTTATTTTTAAAAGGTTTGATGAGAGTATCTTATGCTCTTAGTTTACTTCTCCCACCTTCAAAACCACATTTTGAAATTTTTGCTTTGTTAAGAGATTGAGCTTTTGTTTTCCTCCTCCAGAATCTTTTAGCATGTCTGCCATAAATCACTCTTGGAAAACTAGACACTAGAAGATGCTGCAAACAAACCATTTTCTACAACTTCAGCTGAATTAGGGGAAAATTGATTCAATAGATGTATTCATACTATTCTTCTCTGACATTTATATTACTTTCTTCTGTAGTTTCCAAGAAAGTCCCAAGTTTACAAGCCAACTCTGAACATTTGACAAGCGCAATTTGAGAAATCCTCATGGGAAAGCAGTGATTAGAGAAAGCAACTGGCAGCTGGAGGCCCATGCTGTATTCCCTGTTCCATTACTGATTTTTCTGGATGACCTTGTCAAGTCATTTAATGCCTTTCTGCCCGTGCTCCCCTATCTGCAAAACATTCAGATAAACAGCTTCCTTTTGAAAAACATTATAAAATTGTTTATTACAGAAATGGTTCCTCAGATACTAGCCTGGCTTTTGGGTTGTAACATCAGACAGAAGACAACACAGTTGCTACATGACATAAATGCCGATCTATTGTTTTCTAACAGACTGAACCATCACAGTTTAAGTAACAGGTTAACCTTGTACCCAGAGGCTTTATTTCAGATGAGACAGTAGTTACTCAGACCATTTTAACCTTATGCATATCAACCAAGCTGGCAACAAAATGGCAAACTACAAAGGCAACAAAAAGACACAAACACACAAAAAACATCAAACAAACAAAAAAAATATCATCAACAAAAGAATACACATTAACTTTTTTGTTCTGTTTAATTTAACAAAAACATGACTATTTAACCAAGCCTCACCTTGGTCAAGCATGTGCTGCTGGCAGTAGCAACACTCACATTTGGGATTAATGGTATCAGCACAGAACCCTCAGGTATGCAAACAAAAATGGTTTAATGGTGGCTAGCGATGAACCAACATCCCTGAAGTCAGTACAGGTTAGTACAGGCTCTCACAGACATCTTCCAAGCTCCTTCACTGACCTTGGCTGGTTAATGCACATATTTCTATTGCTAATGTGCCAAGATATGTACTATAAATGGAATACATAAGTGCAGTCTTACTATGAGTCATCCTGCCATCACTCTTTGTCTAGATACAGTGTAAAATTACATAACTCTGGGAGCAACCTAATAACAGAGAGGAAGCAAAATGGGAGAGAAGTGCAATTTCGATTTATTAGTCCATCTGTACAAAACTGTGCTGGCTAGCAAAAGGCAACACACTGGAAAAAAATGCTTTTTGACATTTAGCATAGCTCCTACTTCAGGTACCACAAAAGTTCTGTTTTAGTTCTGTGAACTTAATGCAACATACTACTGCACCAAGAACTGAAAAGTTATGTTAGGTTTTTGGATAACTTTTCTACGTGGTCTCAGAAATTCATCACCTGAGGAAGGACAAATGCAGATATCATCGATGTCTCCCCTCAGCCTACAAATGGCAGCTGAACCCACCTCTTGACCTGTGCTTCTCAGCACCGCAGACCAGTTCTGCTATATCAACATGCCAATATGGACCAATCCGGATGGAGCCCGGAGTGTAAACGGTATTAGGAGAAGGGGGAAGCCGCCAGCAGCGCTCCCCTCACAGGAGCCGCATCCTCAAAAGCTGACGTTGAGCCCTCACAAAATGGCGGCGCTAAGGGGAGAACAACCGCTCGCGAGTAACGGCCCGCGCGAGCCCGAGCGCGCTACCGGATTGGCTCTCGTTTCCCTGGTGCTCGCTGATTGGTGAACGAGACCCCTCAAGCGTTCTCTCCACTCTCCTACTAGCTGCCCTTTCCCGCCTCTGCTGCCCGCAGGCCGCTCGTGCCGAGGAGCCACAGCCCCCTGAGGGCCGCGATGGCGGTGGGCGGCGGCTCCCTCTTGGGCAGCGCCTCGACGTGGCCCTTGAAGCGCTACGGTCGCTTCCTGCCCCCGACGGACAGCGACGAGGAGCAAACCGCTTCCTCCTGGCAGGTGGCCCGGTACCGGGGTCTTTTCTCTGTTTTGCTGCCTTTGTAACTCCTATCCCTGGCCCTTCGTGTGTGGAGATGTGTGGCATTTGTAGCTGTAACCCGAACCGTGGAGTGTCTTCTGTTATTTTAGCAATAATCAAATGAAAGCTAAACGTGAAACAGTTGAAAATAATAGTAAAAATGCTACAATATCACGCCTTTTCCTCTTTTTAAGCTAGTTTGCATAGTTGTGGCTTGGGCGGGGCTGTTCAGCGTGGGAGTATGACGCTAACTAACGCAGGCATTGAGAGGTTTTCTTTTGTGAATTAATAATCAAACATGTTAATGATATTAGTGATATCTGTTAGTGGTCTGCTTTTTTCCTCTTTCTTCAGAAGTGACCCGCTGTATTAAAAGCTATAGATCAAGTCAGAAGAGTTCACGTGTTTTTTCAAAGTAGTTAGGTCTGTGTGTATGGGGTTCTAATTAGTAAATATTTCTTGACTCTGCCTGCTGTCTGTGGGAGCTGAAGGCAAGTTACATTTCTGGGAGGTACTTTTACCTCTGACTTCCAGCACTGACCTCTGAAGCCTTTCTCATTTTGTACTAGAAATGGAAAGTGTAGATTCTGTGCATACAGGGATAGATTTTTATTTTGTCAATCTTTTTAAAGGTTTTTGAATCAAATGAAGAATCTGGTCATCTTATCCTTACCATTGTTGTATCTGGCCATTTCTTTATCTCCCAAGGGAGAACGGTACTGGTAAGTTGGTTTTTGTTTGTTTCTCACATTTAAAAACAATTTCTCCTTTTCATTAGCATCAGCATTGACTTCTTTTCCTTTCTCAGCTTCATGTCCTCTCCCAGTGAAAGGAAACTGCCAATTTTATTTTGCTCGTGGAAATTTTCATGTGGTGTTTTCTCTCTCTGTTTATCAGGCTAACACTACATGTATTATTTCCTACTGAGGAACAGTGTTTCCTCGGTGGTTCTAAAAAATCTAGATTAAGACACAATACTAAGTGCTGCTGACATTGAAAGATGATTTTTTCCAACATAATTCTTCAGCATAAGAAAACAGAAAATATGCTGTTAAGAAATACATAAAAATATAATTTATTGTAAGATTTGCCATATGATCCAGCTAGTTTCTTGCAAGTGATCTGTTAGTATTTTGATAATTTAGTTTGTCACAGGACATGGTTCTTTTTGTTTTTGTTTTCAATATGTTGGGTAATGTGATCTAACATCCATCTTACCTTCTCAGAGACAAAATAAATTCAGAGTTGTGTCAACTGATTGTGCTGTAGCCTGTGCTTCAGTATGACTGGCTTCTAAACTATAAAGACATCCTAAAACACCCCATCTAAGGGAATGGGTTGGATGCTGAGATTGCTCCATTCTTCATGACAGAAAAAGCCTGTGCTGGAAAGTGGGATCCAGTCTGTTCACTGCATATCACCAATACCCAGTGATGATAGCAAGTAGGAATTGTCTGATAAATACATTTAAAAAAATAAATTACAAACCATTGCAAAATGCTGCAGCAGTAAGATAAATGCATGTTTAATACAGAATGTGTACAAGGATATGTATAAGATTATAAATTAGTTTTTGCTGTGCCTCCTAAAATGTCTTAAACTTACAGAAATATCTTCTAAATATAGAGGGGGAGACCCATGTAGGTACTCAAGATTTCAAGATTCAACTTAAAAATTCAAGATACCCTTGATTATTTTCTTTGACCTTTTGAGTGTGTTAAGGTTATTGAATAGGTAGTGAGTGAACTAAGAGAGCTGTCTGTATAGCCCTCGTACAAGGCATAGCATTTGGCTTATATATTTAGGAAGGACAAGTTGAGTGGATTTGGACAAGGTAAAAATGGAACATGGAAAGCATTTCAGCAGTGTGTGTTGAATAAGAAAAAGGAATGGAGTAATTGAATGTCCAGATAGTTAAACAGACACAACTGAAATAAGACTTGCTGCTGTTTCTTGCCAAATTCTGCTGGGAATGAATCAGTGCAGAATGCCCCTCTCCTGGGGCTGGTCCCGTTTTCAGTACGCTGATCAGACAGCTGTAACTGTTTAGTACCTAGCAGACTTGTATTACTTTGCAGAATGTCCTTGAAATAACCATATAAAGGCTAACTGAAAGGAAGTTTCAGTAATTAACTAATGAGCAAGAAAGGCATGGACAAAAGCTATAGCCCTTCAGAGACTTCGTCTGGCAAAGATTGTATCTGGCAAATAATAATGTGCAGATAAAGCATGCTGTCATAAGGGATGAGTGCAGGAAGAAAAGTGTTATAAAGACTTGGCTGAGAAAAGCACTTTCTTGCAGCTCTCAAGTTTAATGGCTAGTGAAGCTTTCAGGCAGCTGCCTTGCTTGAAATACCAAATGAGGAATTTCTGAAGGGATCTCTCAGGTCTGTTTCAGTTTCTAAAAGACACTAAGATACTGCAGTAATAATCTCAGTTTAAGAATAGTGTAGAATAGAGGTGGAACAAACAAGCTTGGTAAATATGACCAATACATGATATCAAGAGTTTTAAAACATCATTTTTTTTAAACAAATTTTGGCAATGTTTCTACACCAACCTTAAGGCCACACCAAAGATGTTTTATTAAGTGTATGAGAGAAGGTATACAAAACTGGTGTTGTATGCATTTTAAAACCTGATTGTCAATTCCTTTTGGATGCACTTGTCCTAGGATGTGTAATTGGGATCATGCTGCAGGTGTGTTCTGTGCATATTGAACTTAACCTAGTGCAAAATGCATCGGTACAACATGCCCTGTGCCTATTTATCTCTCTCTGCAACAGGTCAGAGATTGCAGTAGTCCCACAGTCCAACTGTGGGAGCACAGTTCCCTCTTCAACATACTGGACTGGCTGAAAAACCTAGCAAATATCCAATCTGCTAGTTCTGAACACTGGTGGGCGTCTTCGGACCTGTGTTTCCTGTTTACAAGTGATTTGGCCCAACATCTGGCTTAGCTTTACTGGTTAGACTTGTTCCTTAAGCACATGCCCTCCCAGAAAGGTGTGCCTTTCCCCAGTGCTGACACGCAGTGATAAAATTCTGCCTAGGACAATCCCAATCCGCAGGTATCTTTTCAGGCTCTGATGACCAGTCTATGGAATCTACTTGGTAAAGCAGCCAGTATCATCAGCCAGAAAGGTGATGCACAGGGCGTGGTGCTGTCAGCCAGAAGCTGGTATCAGCACTGATATCACAGTATGCATGACCATTACTGAATCTGTGAATGGTTTTCTTCAAGCAGTACACAGGGCACTGGAAATTCAGTATCATTTCTGTATCACTCAAGCCAGAACTATGCAGGCCACTGGTGGAATTTTACGAAGTCCTTATTGAGATGCCATGTAACAAAAAGAATTGCAATGCAGTACAGCCTGTGTTGTTGCTGTAGAAATAATCAGACCATAGAAATGGTTAATCTCACTGGTGCTATCTCCCTGTAGTCTCCAGCTCCCAGGAGTTGTCAGAAACCTGTCACAATGTTTAAACAGGCTTTGCACAACTAAGTATGTATAGTTCTTCTGAATCTGTCACAGACCACATCTTCTCACTAGGGGGTCTATTATAATGGACATTTTTGTCATGGAGGATAATGTGAAATACACAAGTTTCTGCTCCAGAGGGAATGTATGAAGTCTGATAAAGTGCTGGTTCCAGCAATTGTTGGAATGATTCAGCTCTAGTTTTTAATGTTCATTTGTACTTGCTGGTGTGGGTTACTGAGTTTCCTTTTCAATTCCAAGGTGTTCTTCAACACCTATGTGCTGCCTTACTCACTTGCATTGAAATTCCCTCTGATGTACTTACAAAACTGTTTCTTGCTATGTAGTAACTACATCCTTTAAAAACTGTTGATGTCTAGTCTTTTGATCCATCTTTTAATCCCTGCTTTTCAGACCTTTTGATGTACTGCAGGCTTCTGATTTTGAGGGAACCCATTAACAACTATCACAGCTTTATACTTTTGCATAGGAACACAGCGAGGCACAAGACCTGTGCACGGCCCTATCAAACACCAAATAGTGAAAGAAGTATTGTCCGTTATAAGGGGGGGGCATACATGGTTTTCATGGTGATCCCACTGGCTGCAAGACCCTGGAGAAGCCTGAAGGTGACCATATTGTCTTTGGAGTTTCCAGTTTGCAGATAATAAGGAATGTAACAGAAGGTCTTCTCAGAGGGATGTTGCGCCATGGTTAAACACGGTTGGTCCGGTTGGAGTTAGGCTTAATTTACTCTAGAGGTGTGATTTAGTTCAAGAACTACTGAATGTTTCACATTGTTCTGAATGACATGAGACTGCTTTAATGGACCAAAAAAAAAAAAAAAAACACAGCCAACCAACCTGCAACAAGTGCTGTTCTTCCACATTTCCTATCTGGTTTGACTTTCCTGAGGCATTTGCTGTTGGTGGATAAATTACCTTTTCTAAGACTGAAGAGCCTTTCTGCAAGAGTAGATATTTTTGTCATAGAACAACATTAAGCAATCGCACGATGTATGATTACAGAAATTGTGATCTGACATCAACAAATGGTTTCTCAAGTACACTACCTCATCTCAACCACTAGTTATTTCAAAGACAAATGAAGGAAGTTATTCTGGTAGTTGTTCTGTTGTCACAGGGACCACTTCCTTCTCAACTCGAATAACTATTTTGTATTTTTGTAAAATTTCTGTGGATGAATAATAAAGGGATTTCTCTTCCCTCTAGCAGTAATCCAAGAATGAAACAAATTGCAAACTAAATGCAAGAATTCAGAAAGTGGTGAATGTTCCTAATATTTTTTTTTATTGCAGCAGTAAAGGAACCCTTACCCCACTCCAAGAATTTTAACATGAACCATTCTAAGTGATAGGTTTTAAAAAAAAAAAAAAAAGTTTTTAGGTAACATCTTTGACAAAGAAAACATTAATTGGATGCTTTTAAAACTGGCAGTATCGTAATATGATGTATTTTCATCTCTTCTGGTTTAAAATGGGCATAGAATGTAGTAAAATCAGTGCATTAATAGATTCAAACTATCTTGTTTAGTACCTTCTATTTTTTTTAGGAAGATAAAAGTCAGAGTACATCTGTTCTTCAGTGGTGCGTACATTTTACAAAAGCCAAAATGAACCTTTTTAGCTGCCAGCGAGTTCTGAGTTATGCTGATAATATTGTGGGTGGATGCTTTTTAAAAAGTCCAGCAAGAAAAAAAGTCAGTTACAGTTGAATCAGTTGAAAAATGTGAACTTCTGACTTCAGGTGCTTTGTATGGCATATACAAGTTTTCTTTATTCATTCTTCTGCAGTAAATGTTAGTGTTAATTGAACTCTGTGCTGATCGGCTTCTTAGTTAGTTTTCTCCTAAACTGATCTTGGTTGGCTAACATACAAGTAGTGACAGCTCCAATTATTTTCTCTTTAGTGAGCATGGATCCCATGAATACTCATTTTTGGATGAAGGTGTATTTTGTTCAGTTGCTCGGTGATTCTTCCATGAAATGCTTTTTCATGTCAAGTAATGATTTAGGAAATACTAAAATACAAACTATTTTGTGTAACATACTTCCCTTCATATGAAAACATCAGGCAACAGCTTTTGTGGGAGTTCTTTGCTTACTAAATGCTTTTCTTTGGTGTCTTACCTTTTGTCCAACTTTCACTACATCTCCATTTGCACAAAACTGAGATGAAAGACAGTCGTTCAGAAATGAAAATATGTATTTCATTAATGGCTGGATTAACCTGATCCATTTGGGGACGAATATTCAAGGATTCCTGACTTTATATCAAAATATTTTCTCTTCACTGCATATATTTACATGTTCTCACAGTTCTTTTTATTTTCTTAAAGCAGGACTGTTACAAAACCTTTCCTTAAAGAAAATTGGTTTCTTAGGACCAAGTGAGACTATGACTCTTCTACAAGCATTTATAAAAGTTATAAAATCTTCACATAAGAAGATCTTACAGAATTATTCTCACAAGCCATAAAATAGTAAAATATTCAATGAATGATCTTCTAGCAGACTTTTCACTAATGGAATTTACAATACTATTTTCTGGCCAGAGAGCATACTACAATGTATGCGCTAAGTCTCAGCATGTTCAGACCAGGCAGATCAGTCCGTACCTGGTGCTTGGGTGCTGCAGCTTGATGCAATTGCTTACAGTACCTGAGGATGCTCCAGAGCTGATGATTGAAGCACATCTGTCCTACTCTAAGAAGTAATTGTGTTCAATGTATCCATCAGTTGCCCAAAGAAAACCAAATTATGTTTTAATGGGTAGACTGTTTTGCGGAATGGGTATGCTCTCGATAACATTTTAAACATTCTTTAATGACACTGCCAGAGATGACTTCTTGTGATGAACCAAATGGAATGCAGAGGATGGTAAACAGAACATCAGAGCCTAGAACATAAAAAAAAAAACCCTAATGTGTAATGTGTGTCAAAGGGATTTTGTTTGTTTTGATTTTCAGTATTTCATTTTGAATTGCATAACATTTTTAGGACTTACTTTTGCTGCAATTTTGCTTAACAGACTGCATATCTTAGGAAAATCTCATTCTTGCACACTGTAGATAATGGAATTTTAACAGGAATATCTCAACATCTCTGGCAATTTCTGGTCGCACTCAAGATACTTCATGTTCTGTGTATGACACGTGCAACTCATTTCCTTTCCCTCCTTCAAATCAGAACATCATGAAAATTATATTTTGTTGTTTTATTGGATGCAATTAATTCCAGTGCTAGAATTCTTAATATCCTACACATTAAACAAATTGAAATTGTGAAGAGGGCTTATTTAATAGGATAAAATGAATCCAGAGCAATTGATTTGTGACCTGATCTCTTGAAGTATAGGCTAAATGTCCTTAGTGCCCTCCCGGTCCCCTCCTGACTTCTAACAAGCTAACAGTGCTTAGGATACAGTAGAGTCTAGCCTCGTTAATTAGGCAAACGTTCAGCAGACATCCTGATGTTCTTGATGTTCTCTTTGCAGTGCCTGAAACTTATGCACCAGGTTTTTGAGATGATATTCACAACTCTACCTTGGGTACGTAAAAGTCCCTGTGCAACAAATGAGGACATTTGACAGGGACCTGGGGAAGTGAGCAGGTTGCTAATGCTGCTTGCTTGGTGGTGGAACTACATCAGTTTCCCCGTTTGTGTTTCCTGTAACGATACATGCCTGTTGTAACAATTACGAATTATATGACCAGCATCAGTAAAGAGTTATAAGGGCTTCAGATTTATATTACTCTCCTGCCCTAATTCTTCTAAACCCTAAAATTTTTTTTTTAATTTTTTTAAACTAATTTTTAAAGAGTAGTGGCATTAATAAAATATTCTTACCCTAAAGTTAGAGTTCAAAGTAAAATACTGATCTAGGGAAGTATGTATTTTGTATCAGGACTTAAAGAAATTGCTTACCTTGACTTACTAATGGAATGCTTTCAGGTGCTTCAGCCAGCTAATCCCATGAGTGTTCTGTTTGCCTCTCTAGGTCCTTGGTCAGCTGTCATTGTTCTAAAATGTAGTTTAAAAAAATGTTTTTTGAGGCTCTATGAAACATTGAGGTTTGTCCCAAGTTGGGGGCTTATCTTTGCTGTTCCCTCCTGCAAGGGGCTGCAGTTTGTACCAGTCTGTGGGAACTCTTTGCAGAAAGCTGCCACCCAGCAGCATGTGCTCCTGCACCCAACGCTGCGCTTTGGCAAAAGACATTCATCGGTTATCGAGTCCCCTGCGCGGCTGCCTATGTGTGGCCTGCATTCAGTCCTTCATTTAGCTTTCTTGCCTCTGTACAGAACACTTTGTTTAATGAGTTCAGCCCTGATCAGTTCTCCAGAATCAAACAAGCCTGACAGCAGCATTTAAGATCAGGCATCTAAGAGATTGGGGATGAAAAAATTGCATGCAAAAAGAGAACACAGAGCTTAACATCCTTTTATTCCTAGTTAGCTTGCTGTCTGTCTGCCTTGGCTTTTTGGCCTTTATCCTTTTCCTTTCCACTTCCTATTCTATATTCTAAAGATCTGGTTGAGGCAGCTAATACTTAACATGAACTAAGATCGAAGTTACACACAGCCTGTGAAACACATGGTTTCTGCTACGCTCTTAGCTTCCCAAGAATTTGGATACTGGCATATTGCTTGGAAATTTCTGGAGAGACAACTTTCTACTTCCCCCACTCTCCAAGTAGTCATGTTTGGGGAATTTTTTTGTCACATTGCCACTTGTAATCTCTGCTCAGTTTTCAAAACAGTTCGTCACAGGAGGAAAAAAATGATCTATTTTGACAGTATTTCGATCTCAGAGACAGATACAAAAGTAAGGAAGACTTCTACTTCTAGGTGTGTTAGTCACAAGATAAAAATAAAGGTTTGATTGGAATTATGTTCAAAGCTTGATTTCCATAACTTCTAGCTTTAAGCTGGAATTAATTTTTTTATTTTTCAGTCATTAATGAAATGAATCTTTTTATAAAGTAAGCAGTTTTCTAAGTTAAAAGCGCAAAATGGCAGCTCACATTGTCTTTTGGAAAGCCAATAGGATAAAAATTGGTATTTTTCCATATATACACAAGCACTTGATTTACAATCTATATGCGACATTTCAAGCATATAATTTCCAGTATTATAACTATTAATGACTAAATCCCAATCAAAGAGGTCACCATGGAAACATGTACTTGTGAATGTTTTCAGATTTTGCTTAAGGTTTCTGAAAGCATCTCAGTTTTGTCTGTTATGTAGCGTTCATCATAACAGTTACACATAATTCACAAGCTTTTTCAGACTGTTCTATCATCCTTATTTTTCCCTGTCTTGCAATAAGATAGAGTAACAGTCTTCTCAACTCTAACTGAGCGCCCACTGATGTTTGCTTTCCATAAGAAACATTTTTATTCCATTGCAGACTTTTACCAGATTTAGTCACATTGTGCAGATATCTGGAAATAATACTACTATTCCTTTGTTTCCAAAGTAGTCATTTCTAAGAATAAACAAGGTGTTCTTCAGTATAAGTGTTGAATAATTGTAGTACCTAGAATGTCAGCAGTCAAAAAATGTTGACATTTGTAATGTAACAAATCACTTAACATCTAGACAGTGAACATTATTTTAAAAAATATTTTTCACTGTACCTCCCACACTCAGCATGGTGAGTAGACCCATGAAGTAGAGCTCTGCATAGGATGATGCAGTAGCTGGGCAGTGTCTCTCTCCATCTGGGGAAAATAGCATGTTGAAGTCATCCCTGCTGGTTTTGCGCAGTGTTGCATGAGCTTGCAACGTGGAGGGGTCAGAGCAGGCAACGTTGCTTACTTGTTGCTTACCTTGGGCAACGAGTAGACTAAGGAACTGTCACAGGTGCCTTCCCTGGAAACTGAACAGGGCCTTTGCAAGCAGAAGATTGCTGTTTTCAGGGAAATGGCTGCATACCACATTGCTGCCCAGCCTGAATCAGAATGTTGCAAGCAGGATGTTGTCTGAAGCCTTCAGCATCTCTTTTCTGCCACTCTCCTCCATTTTTCAGACAGGAGCACTCTGGCAACTATGCACTGGAATATTAATTAACCCACTAACATTTTTTTGATCTCATGCTGAACTTGTAATTCCTTATGAATGTTCATTCCCAGTCTGTGGGATACACAGCTGAATCCCTCATCCATTATGTTATGCATTGTATACCCCCAGTCTGAACTGTGAACTCTGAGGACAAACAGTTACATATGTATTTCATGAGCATGTTATAATTGGCAGCGAAAAAGAGAGGAAGTTTGTCTTTGTGTTTGGTTTTCTGGGTTTAATTTTTAGTTAAGATTGATTGTAAGGCCTTTAGGCAACCCTAACATAAAATGAATAATCTGTTCATGTATTCAGATGTTGCTTAGCACCATAGAGTTTCTACAGGATACAATAATAGAAGTATTCATAATAATAACCAATACCTTGCAACACAGAACAAAGGCCTCATTATCCAGCAACTTCTTGAAGGCTGAAATGTAAAATCAGAACAAAAGTATTTCCCAATTAATGACAGACTACATGGGTGTAAGTCTGGACCAGCATTATTATCTCTCCCTCATGTGACATGTCATGTCTTGTCCTGGCTCCGAAATATTTGGAAAATGCCTTGCTTTGTTTTCTGCTTCAGCTTATTTTTTTTCTCAGGATCCTCCCTCTGAGAGACAGATTTTTGTCAGAGATGTATGAAATTGTTTCCGTGAATGCAGTGCTCTTACAGGCATGACCCCAGAGAATAACAAAAAGGCTATAGGCATGATGGAATGCTAATGATCAAACTTTTAGAAATGTTGCTATTTGTATCTTCAAATTGTAAACATTTGAAATCTTATGTTCCTGCCCAATTTTATGTTGCCTTTCTGTCTATATTCCCAATGAATCTTATACTGCCATCTGTCTTTGCTCGTACCCAGTACTGCTCAGCAATGAACAACTCTGAATGTAAAGCAGGTACTGATGGTGCCTGCTGAAGGGGAACACTGCCCACGGCTGCTTTCTCTGTATTTCTGTCGGCACGGTGGTAGCAATCTGGAGGTGCTATTACTATTTTTTTGTCCGTGCATATGTTGAAAGCAGATTTAGAGTTGATTCATCATCTCTAGAAGGGATCAAATGTGCTATAATCTTGATATATTGCCATGCATTTTCCAGAATCTACCCCACACTTAGCTCCTGGGTGGTGACAGAGATCCTCTCAACTTTGAGCTATGGAACATAGGACAGATTTGTTTTGGTCTTCATTCTTGCTGTTCAGAATTCACCTACCTAACTTCATACATGGATCTGTAACTATTTCAGTGTTGACAAGAAAGTTCATGCAGTTAAGAAGAATCTTGTCTTAATCCAAGCAGCCTGAAATACAGATTCTATGCTGCCTGAAGTAACATGGAAAAGCCAGGAGGAACAGAGTGAACCTTCTTAACGTGGTGCCAAATCAGACGTTTTCTGCTTACAACTGAGGAAAATCTAGAGGATTCTGATTGTAATGACAATTACTGATATAAGTGATCTAACGATCGAGTTAAGTCTGAGCAGTTCTGCTACAGGTTAGATGTTCTTAGTTGCTTCTGCTTGGCAATATACAATCAACAAAGGTGCAAGGGAAAAGGAAACACTTTCTGTTTTGTTCTTCAGTTAATTAAACTTCAAGTACATTAACTTTCAGTTAATTAAATTTTGGGTCGAATAATTAGGAGTACATAAATAAAAATTATATATATAATTTTTTCCCCAGCTTGATTTTACCTCAGAAACAGGGCACATAAAAGAATGCCAACCTGGTAAGCATCAGTAAAATAGTTGGTATGAAAGTTAAACATTAGTTGCCTTTTATGATCTTTGTGAAAAGGGTTATTATTTTATGGAGAAAACATTTGTTCTACCTACGTCTTACAGTGAAAGGAAAAACTATAAAAATAGACTAAGTATGGGAACAGCTATATTTAAATAAACACAGTTGGTGTGCATCAGAGACATTAAGTATCCAAAATGAACAGAGTAAGCAGAAGTGGCCACAAGTTAAGGAAAGTGGCTTAGTGAAAGAGGGGGATATTAGAATTGCTTCACTAACAGTCTTTCAGGACTTGGCAGGGGAATCAGAGGAAATCAAGCAGCAATGGATAAACAACCTATGGCAGGAAGCACTAAGCATGTAAGCACTAGCAGCAGTTATACTCCAACACAAATTATTTCCTGGGTTGTTTGGTTGTCCAGATCTTAGTCTAGCTGCTTAACTGGAGTGAGCAGTTCTGAATTAAGGTATGGATATTCCCCTCAATATGAGTAAGTTAAGAAATGCTCAACATTTATGGCTTGAAATGAGGGAAGAGGGAAGTAAGTCCTTGCAGTGGGATGGAATTAACCTTAAGTTGGTTTGCATTTATTTCACCAAAATAGATTTAAATGCTCTCAGTCTAGTGTATTCCAAACACTGAGAACACTTGCTTTTCAGACTATTTGTATAAACCTCAAGAATATACCATTTCTAGAAGGAACGGTTTAAAAATATCTTTTTTGCTTTACATAGTCCAGTTCTACACAACCCACATTTTTCTCTGTTCTGACCTTAGAGCCTGTGCCATTCAAACTCTTTTGCAATACATATGTTTTCTGCAACCAGTTGCTTCCCTTCTTGACTGCCCTCTAGGCTGTACTTTACTCATCTTGTTTCAGCTCCATTTTCCTTGCTTGCTTCCTTAGTGGATCCCTTCTATCAGCAGTGGTAGCGTGAGCACAGCTAACTTGCTAGCACCTTTCCATTTTCAGAATTAAACAATATTTGGGGGCCAAATTCTATATATGAATATCCTTAGCAAAATTGCAAAGTCACACATACAACTGAAATTGCAACATCTAGGAATGTTCTAACGGTGTTGCGTTCTTTTCCTTGCCTATTAATCTCATCTTACTCTGCAGGCATTCTGCTCAGCATTATTATTTCAAAACAACTTTAAAGTCTGCATACCAAGCTCTTGTCTGTCAGGTCTATCAAAAGAAGCTAAAACTGCATACCTCAAAGCCAGGGATGCTAAAATTGCCAGGTGAACAAAGGAGTAAGGGTATTTCACAGGCTTCCTTTCCTGTGTCAGACTACATGACAAACTGGCCTTCTTTAGAGGCTTCCTACTGTTTCACAGAGAGGATTTTGTCTGTACATGGAAGGAGGATACCCTCTTGCTCCAGTACTTCAGCAGTCCAATTGCATCACGCAGTATGGCTGGAGAGCGATGACTTACCACGGAAGATGCTCTTTTCTGTCGCGAGGTCTATCATTTGGCGGTTCGTCCCTCTTAGGATCCAGACTCCTTTAATAATTCCTGTAGGAGTAGAGGATAGCTTGGCACTTCCCTTTGGTCACAAAGTGAAGTTTTTCCTACTCTTTTGACCTTGAGGCTTTTCACACCTTAATAAGTTCTACCCTGAGGCACACTGAATGTGCTCGTTGCCCACAGACAGAATGGGCTCAGTGCAAGCAGCTGAGGTGTCTTACCTGCTGTCTGCACCTTGCCCAAAACAGCGCAGATTCGTTTCTCCCTCTGCCTCTAAATCATTTGGGACCAATACTTGCAGACCGTCGTACCATTCTGGAATCTATCACAGCAGGTGTCTGATCAGAATAGTCTGTGATCCAGTTTGCCTTTGGCATGACTCTTCCAACACTTCATAGATATTCCTCATAAAAGTTCAGTTAAAAATCTACACCCAGTTGCTGCATGGGACTCTAAAACTAGTGCCAGTATACTAAAAGCAGTGTCTTATTAAGGTGACTTCTTGTACCAAAATAGAATGGCAGATGGTTTCCTAGCCTGGACCTGTGAAAGATGGATATGAACTGTCAAAAGCATGCTTTTGATGGTCCAGGATGGGCATGACTTTTAATTCTTGGCCCTTAGGACACCTATGCAAAGCACCCTATGTAAAAAGTCATGGTCATCAAAAGCATTATTAGTTCAGATAAAACATAAAACAGATTATGTAATTAACTCCCTGCCCTTAAGCTTGTTTGTGTTGGCTTTTGTTGTTTGTTTTATTTTCACTCTAGACTTTCCTAAATAATGACTGTGTGGCAGCCTGTAGAATTACTTGGGGAACACGGTCGCTTGTCTTGAAGATTTTTATGATGTTTTCAGGTTCCTGGGGTATTTTTACAGAATGCTGAGCAGTCCATCTTGTTTGAAGAGACTGTCAGCTAATGCAACTGGAGTATAAAAACATCTTTATTGAGTTATCAAAGCTGCTTCTTGTTTACCTGGATTCCATCTGGAGAAAGTGCCTGTCTGGGCCTTAGATAAACCAACTGCTGGCCCATTCTTCAGGTTTGCCTGCCCTCTGCTGCCTTCTCAGGCAACTTCATGGGATTCAGAAGGACTGATTGTAGCTCTCCTTGCGGCTTTCTTAGTGTGCCTTTCAAGGAGACTTTCGTAACATGCACACTGAAGAATATATATGGAAATTAGAATGTACCACGACATACTGTTTTTACCGGAGCTACAGATTCCAATTTAATTCAGCGTGGTAAAAATTACATGTTGGCAATTGTTTGATAGATACAAATGATGCCTGTACTCAGATGACAGTAATCTTCATTAGGGATTAAATTGTATCATGTAATTTGAGTGTGTACTTTGGAGTATTGCATGTTTGCTGTGCAAGTAGTTTGTGTTCTGCTTTATTTCAGGAAGGCTTTTCATTAATTGATTGCCACAAATGGTTAAAGATAGTAAGAAGAGCAGACTGCCTGCTGCTTTGTGCAAAGTCAAAGGTAGGTTGAGTTACTTTTAATATTTCCAATTGCTAACTCAGTTCTGTTTCTTAAGGTTTCCTAATATTGGATAAATTAAACCAGAAATTCTGAGGTAATGTAAATTGTGTATATAAATTAAAGGGTTTTTTTGTTTGTTTGTTTTTTGTAATTTAAGTATGGAACAAAACTGAATTGAATCATTGTAATGTCTTTTGTAACTGCTGCTATTTGAGACTTTTAGACTGCTTTCTGAGAGTTAGCTATTAAAACAGCTAGACTGGTATTTATTTTAGAGTTCATCTGCCAGCCTGACTGTATAAAACCTGAAATGGTCCCACAGTGTGAAAGCTGCACTGCTAACAATTAAAAAGATGAAGCAATTCTCTGACGTGTACAGAAGCCTGCTACCTATCAGTCATCCTTCACTGTGGCCCGTGAAGTATTTAAAGCAATTATTTAGCTATTTTCTGGCTCCTGAGACCTGGCACAGTAGTGCCCACCTGGTGATTCAGACATTTGATATTCAGGCTAATAGAAGAGACCTGAGTTTCTCTGTCTTCCCCTCAGATCTCATGCAAAGGGGTTGGCTAGCCTTTAAGTAATTACATGGCATTTGTTTGTTACCAACTTAAGTATAAACCACAGTTTTCTTGGTTCTTAGGTGAACTCTGGGAAAGTCCTTAACCATCTGTGCTGAGCAGTTTTTTCAGAAACAAAAGCTGTTTCTAAATGAGGATAGCCCTCCCTTCTCTGCTGATACTTTCTAGGCTTTGTTGTTTCAGCCAAAACAGCTGCTTCCAGTTTAGCTATCTCTACTTGATGAGGGAGTTCATCTTTAGTTAGAAACAGGAATTTTGGAAAGAGATAAGCCCCTTGTTCAGTAGCTGCTAGAGACCAGTTTTAACTGTTGGCACAGCACACTGAACTATTAAGGCATAAAAACATCTCAAGTATTCTGAGATGTTCTGGCATTCTCCCCTGACAGGAACAGAGAGGGTTATTATAATTGCAAATAGCAGTATCCAGGAGAGCTGAAAACTAAAAATTCTTCCTTACTTCTACTTGTATCTCTTATCTGATTTCTTTCAAGAAAGGTGCATAACTGTTTTTTTCATAGGATGTTACAAACCAAAGAGTACAATTTGCAAAGTGGAATGCCTTGCTAATTGCAAGATAAAGGCACACGTGAGGTATAATAAACATTGTACAAATATAAGGACTCATCTTGTTTCAAAATAAGCCTAAACTAATGGTAGCACTAGGAAATGCAAAAAATAAGTATCTTGATGTGTTTTAAATTCATGGGTTATGCTTGCCTGAAACCAAAACACCTTTGCTCTCTGATTTTTGTCAGATGATTGTTATAAAGTGTGGAATATTACTGGAGAAGACTATTGAGCTGTTGCAATAATTAGTTCTGATGAATCAGTAGATCATCAGTTTCCTTTAGAGTTAACAGAACCAGTTCCCCAGTACAGCGTTAATGGACTCTACTGCATCTCATGAGAAACAAAAATCAACGTCACAATCATTTTGAGGCTCGAAGAAAGCCCTGAGGGACATTTTGGAAAAGGAGGAATATTAACATAGTCTTTAATGAATTCACTGCATCCAAATGTTTACTTACCATAAATTCTCATGACTTAAAGTGGATTTAATGGTATTGCAGCAGTCCCATCATATAGCTTCTCTACTTTGTATCCTAAATTGTAGCTGAAACAATCCCTTAAATGCTATCAGTGTATATTGCTTCTGTGCTAATCCTCAAAATCATTTAAAAATATTCAGGGAGCCAGCCACACTATGTGAAGGGTTATGTCTCAGCCCCTGGTAGACCGAAGTAGAGTTGAGAAAGACAAAGCAGAAGCCATTTAAGCAGAGGAAAGCAAGCTATGTTTTCAAATACCAGTTCCTATATTTGCATGCACAAAGCAATTAAGGGGCATGTGCAACTAACTACTACTCTAACGTTTCTGATATACCTTCTGCTCCTTGTTTTCAGTCTGATTTCCTTACTTTACTGGTTTCAGTTATTTTCTCTCTTCTCTGCTTTTCCACCCTCTGCATATTACCTGCTTCGCAGTTGTAGGTAATCTATGTCAAAAAAGCATGGAGGTTAATCACTGGGGTTATGTACTTCAGAAGAAACTGAGTGAACATTAAAAGATTGGCTTTTGAAAATCATTAATATACATTGACAGTGAAACTTACTCTCATTTCATATAAAATACTCTTTTAATAGGGCATCGTGGACTCTTAGCTAGCAAAATGAGTTTCTAAACTAGACTTTGAGAAATTTAGTGTTACCATACTTAAAAGCAAGACCTTTCACAGACCAGTACTAAAACTCAGATATACTATCAGAAACTTTATTCAGTGAAGCATACGTGCATGTAATTCTGAAGCCATACCTGTCAGATGCACACTTGTGTCTTAGAAGGAAGGCTGCATGGCTGACTACCCTCTCTACAGCTCCATCGCTAGTAATTGCTCACATTAGTCTTTGATGTACCCCCATGTAGAAAAAAACTTTAATCTGAAAATCTGCAAACAGTAGCAATTCTTACTATTCTTGTAGTAAGCCATTTCCCTTCATACTGTTTTCATTGAGCTCACCCTCTCTAGGGTGGGAAGATTGAAGTGACCTCAAAGTTCTTCAGTACTTCAGCTCTTGTATAGTTCAGGTGCTGCTGCCTAGCACTGTTAACGCTAAAACTTGATGCACATCTTAGTTGAAATGGATCGCTCTCTTTCTGTGAAGGAAAAAGGTGTTTAGTTCACAAAACCTACTGTCTGTAACTGTAATCCTAAGTATCTAACCATCCAGTCCCTGCAAAAAGGCAAATGGCAATACAAATTGTTCTGACTGAAAATGATTTGCAGATGGTAGGGGTAACTAAAATAAGAGTTCTTTGAAAGTCTCCAAAAAGAATTCAAATTAAGATGCAACTTACTTTTCTCTCATTTTAATGAGAACTTATGTGTCTGGCATAGCCACAAATCAGTGCTCAGTTACGTGAAGTTGACCCAGTTAAGCTGACACCTCCATTAATGACAGGAAATCTAACTGGGTGCTGGTAAAACAAGTGCTACCATCTGAATTATTTTGACGTTTTTCCCTTTAAAAGGCATTAAGGCAGCCTTTTATACTTACAGTGCCATAAAAATCACTTTACGCAATAGCCACATCTTAAAATAACATGCATGTAAACATACAGACTGTCACAAAGAGCTGGCTCATCTTTGAGACAAAAAACTTTAAAGTGAAAGATGTCCTTGTATTCATGTAAATCAGCAGGCTAGCAGTGTGTCTAGACATTTTAAAAAATGGCTTTGATGTTGAAACCTTAGAAAGATGAAGACTTATAAGCTATATCAGTCCAAGGAAAGAAAAACTTGCTCCTTTTCTGGTGCTTTAACAATGTTTTACATTTGAAATTTCAAGATCAAACTGAAAGTCCCAGTAATACACTCTGTAAACAAGAGCATTCAATATGTAGCTGTCTTTTATCAGTGGGATGTGTTTAAGAGAAGCTTATTGTGCATGACAGGTTCTCCATGTATTTAAAAAATACTATTGTTCAGCATGACAACCTACACTGGGGGTTGATTTTGTGCAATTCTTAATATTATTTTACTACTTGAGGTAATTAATTCTCCATTTTATTAACCAGGAAGATTCTCTCAATGAAATCTATATACTGGTGTATACGTACAGTATCTGCCATTTCATGTCCAAGGACAGCTGCAGTGAGCCAGTCTGAATGTCTGCATTATTGCAAGAGAGGTGGACTAAAACTGGTTTCCAGCATGAAAGTTTCCAAGGACTGATTTCAGGGAGAGGTTACAGAATAGCTTTCCATTTGCACAGTACTCCTTCCTGCTGAAGCATTTGAGTTTCTTTCACTCCCAATCAACTGCATTAACTTCTACTCAAGGAACAGCGGCATTAAGTTGGAATGCTAAACTGAATTTGTATTTAGCTATGCACACTAGGTAGGAAAGGCTGATTTTAATGCAGACAATATAAATTCTAAATAGAACATAATTCCCAGAACTTTTAGTTTAGATGCCAAAGTTGACTTGTGCTTACTTTAGTGACATCTCATTTTTTGTCACCAATAACCAGTCAGAGCTGGAATATCCTTAGAGTGTTTGCAGCAACAATAAGAACTTAGATTTCCCTGCTATAACTGTACCCATTGTTGTGGCAAAGCTTAATTAGTTGTATTAGTTGTAAGTGTCCCTGCTTGCTTCTTTTTTTTTAAAAAAAACCTGATTTTCAAGTTGCAAATTATATTCTTATCTAGCTGTTGGGATAAGTGAAAATACAGCATGGAAAACTTGATTTTTTAAGTTGGTGCAGTGATCCAAGAATTAATCACCGTCTACCTAACTATATCTAATAGCTTAATCAAATCAAAATATTTTGAGGGGATGAACAGTTAATTTCTTTTTTTGTTTTTGAGCAGAATGAATGCCGCATGTTTAGAGTTCAGTTTGGTGGAGATTCAAAACAACAGATGTTGGAACACTGCTGCAACTGTGTTCAGAAACTTGCGGAGTACGTACCGGTTCAAGTAACCGATGAACAAAGCCAGAACCTTTGCCACAGTCTCAGTGGTGCAAGTCAAGTGGAAGATGCTGAACAAGTACTACATGTAGTAAGCAAGCGAGAGCATGTGGATGCAAAAATGGGAAAACAGTCACCTATCAGTGCTAGATCTGTAAATGACAGCTTATTCTACTTAAATACAGACTCCAAGACAAAAAAAATCAGCAGAGCTCAATATTCTTTATAGTTCTGTAGCTGTTTACATCAAACCAGTGTTTTTCATAGCAAATGAATTTACTTTTTTTTTTCTCCCCTCTAGCCAGCTACTTTGTATTTTGTATCTCAGGAACTGTATTAATTTTCATGAAAGCTGGTATGGGAAGAACTGGGAAACCTAAAGTTCAGCTTGCATGCAGGGAAACTCAGTTAGTGAACAGGAATGGAGTCATTCAGGAAGTCAGCTACAGAAGCTGGCTATCATATTGCTATTTTCTTAGTGTGCCTGAAAAAGGTTAACAAAATAACACTCTAAAAAAAGTGGTTTTAGCTCCTCAAGCTGGGAACCACCTGGCAGCTTTTCAGCTGAATTACACAGCTCAAGAAAAATGGTCAGAGACATTTAAGTAACTGTGACTTGTGTTCTCCTTTTTGCATTTACCTACTCCTGTTTTGTAGTTTTAATAACTGTAACACATAGTAATTGTATACATTTTAGCTTAACCTGACACATTTAGATGTGACTTCAGGGTAGGACCAGAATGTTTCCCCTCTAAGACACCAACTTAAGGTGATTGGAGGAGGCAAAGGCAATGTTGCTGAGGATGACTAATTCTTAAATATACAATCTCTTGGCTATTCAGAGGATCACATTTACCATCTCTAAAAAACATGCGTGCAGCTAACTCAGCCAGGGAAACTGTTGGGTATGCAATAAAATATCAAGGGCCAAGAACAGCATCCTGAAAAGGGAATGTCAAAGTTTTCAGCTACATTATTTTCAAGATACAATCCAGGAAAAGTCCTACATGACTGGACAGTGAAAACAACATGTGGTAGAGATAGTGGGGGGAAGAGGTGGACAATACTGTTAATTTGACTTACACTATTTGAAGAAAGATGTATAGAAAATGTATAACCTTCAACATCTGATCTTCAAGATTCATTGCTTGTTCTTTAAGCGCACTTATCTATCCTGTGGGCTTTGCTCCTTTCCTGATGAGTTAAAATAAAGAATGAAAGTTCAATTAACTACTTAAAGGCAGAATGCTATTGAACACTAGTAGTCACACTATTGGTATCACTTTGCTCTCACTCTGTGACTGAAAGCCTCACTCAGAAAACAGAATTGACACCTCAAGCTATCTTTTCAGTGATACAACCCATGGGAAGTTAAAAAGCCTGCTCCTGGTGAGCACTCTTGCACAGTGTTTCTTTAAAGGTACTTCCAGTAAGTATTTTAAAAGTTACCTTGGTTTAGATATGACAGTTTAACTACAGGCCCATTATTTCATGTCTTTCATTTTTAAAGACTTTAACAGATGTGCTTTAAAGTTCCATAAAAAGAGATGCCTTTTTACTGCATAAGGTTCTGCACATTCTCTTCCCGTTATCTCTAAAAATGGAACCACTTCCCTTCTTGCACATACCCACTCTCTTCTTGGTAACAAGCCCTTATTTGCATTTGATATTTTCTAGCCAGATGAGCCTCTACCAGATTCCTACACAAGCCTTGGAGAAAGAAGATCTGTAACACAGCTAGCACAGGTAAAAAGAAAAAATAAATCTAACTTGGACCCTGTAACTGAATCTCCCAGGCATAGAGAAAAAGCTCTCTCATATACTGTAAACGTCTGGTAGGTGTCTTCACCGAAGATCAGGATGCTACCAATGCTATCGTCTGTACCAACAAAAACACTGGCTCTAGTGTAATGATGTGGAACTAGGAAACAAGCTGCAACACCAGAGACTTCATGGTGTAATTGTAACATTTGCCTAAAAACATGCTGCCACAGCAAGAGAAAACAAATACCCAGAGGTCACTTATAAATATATGACTGTCACTGACTCTGTAGATATTATCTCTACTTAGCTTAAGTCTGAAAACATCAATCATTCTTGACCTACAGCAAGAGATCCCATAATTCAATTGACAGTTCAACCAAAAGTCCAGGGTAAAGCTGTGCTTAGTATTAGTGGGAGTTAATGTTGCTTATTGTGAATTTGGGACAGCACAGAACAAGACAACTGGGGAGAAAACTGTACTTTTTCAAACCTGTTTTTTGTGCAGTTGCTTCTAATGGTTACTAGTTTCTTTTTCTTTATCGACAGAGAGATGAAGTTGTTTCTTCACATCAGTGGTTTAAGGGACAACGCCTACGCTCCCTCTTAAAAATTTATCATCTCTAAAACCTAAAAGGCTTTTAAATGTTAACAAACACTTTGTTTTCATAAAGCAGAGTTCCCCAAACTCTCTACCTCTGTGTTGAGAGCTGCAGCACATACCTTGCTGTTTCATTCACAGGTTTGTTTTTTCTCCTTGTAGTGATCCTCCAGACTCTAGCCTAGTACTTCTAGTTACGCTGAAGCTTGACAACGATGGGACTCATTGACTTGCTTTACTGATTATAAGCATCACTGATTACTGATTAGGAAGTCACTGGAAAAGCTCTATATGCCCCCTGCTAGGCAGTTGAGTGCAAACCTAAAGCTACATCCATTACCATTCTACGTAGCTTGGCCTCAGAGAGCAAGCTCAACAGCAGATGCTACCTACAGTATTTTTTGTGCATCTTTGTGCTTCTTATCTGCAGTGAAGGCAGATGGATTAATTGACAACATGAACAGTAGCCTCAGGACCGCGCTAGGTCCTCCAGTCTCCCTGATGCTACCTGTGAGCCTTAAAGAGATGGAATTAGTGACAGTGGTTGCACAGGGCACAGTATGCCCTTCCTGTCCTAGGGCTAATTTAGCTCTGCTGTTGAACACTCAGTACAGAGCGATCAGACACGGCAGAGCTTGCCTTTATCAACTGTGTTTTTCCATAATCATTTCACAGCTAATTTCTGCTTCAAGAGGCAATACTAGGAAATGTAAATTTATACCAACATTGTAAGAGAAGACCTCAGGTTCTAAAAAATTCTTTTTAAATCACAAATGCATGATACCTGCTTCTGAACAAAGCTATCTGCTAACAAGGCTTTTATTTGCTGTATGCTTTAATCCATCTCTCCATTGAATTACTAGCAAATTCCCTTTCTCAAAGACTCCTTGATGTAGTTTCATACATCCACTGCTTGCCCCTCCACTTTCTAGTCAGCTTAACTCAACTGTACTGTACTGTGAGCTGATTTCCTGTGCCCTGACAATACAAAGTTCATTCAGGGCTGAGCGTCTTTTCCTAGTTCACCTTGGAGACATACCCATTCAGCTGGTGCTCTGGAACAGCATGGAGCTGTATTTCTACATTTCTGCCACCTCAAGAAGCTAGCAGCAGCTTTGGTTTTAAGTAAAAAAATATACCTGCAAGAGAATAATAATTTTTAAACACTATTTTGTGTTCAAAGATACTTTTCTTCAATCAACACTATGCCATGAGCTAGGTTAACAGCAATAGTGCAATTTTGAACCAGTAAGATTAGGAAAAATTAGATTCCCCCCTCTCACAAACATAGCTACGCTTGATGTCAGCATGCCCAAACAGCCCACCTCATTACTTTGCCTTGTTTCGGGTTCAAGCAGCGGAAGCTAGGGCCTGACTGAAACTAACAGCAATCCTGACTTTTCCAGATGGAGAGGCTTGGTTTAGCCCTAGTATGCCATTAGTGCACCAAAGAAGAGGCCAAGCTAGGCATCTGAAGTTCTTTAAGCCCAGCTACAGACCCCCCCCCCTCCAAAACACAAGGACCACTCACCTCAATCACCAGCTGCCTCTGCACATCACGCTTGCCTCACATGAAAGCAGCACTTCAGTGGCTTCTGTACTCCTGCTCTCCCATGCAGAGTAGCCAAACAGCATCTTGGCTGATGCTTTTATGACTTCAGAACAGACAGGTAAAGCAATTTAGAAAGCAAGTGGGTGGCGATGTTTGTATTTGCAGCCTGAACAACAGGAAAGCGTTGGTACACAAACTTTTAAAATCATTAACGTGCACTGTGAATAATGAGATTTACAATGAGCAGCAGCCCTGGCTATGGCAGGGCCTGTACAGTGTGAAGTTGCCATTTCTTCGGTATGGCTCCCATCCAGAAGGAACACTGGCAGCCAGCCACAACGAAGCGTTAGTTGAGATGCTTCAGATTGTTGTCGTAGTCATAGCAGCATGGAAAGTGCTCAGGAGCTGCCAAGCAACCTCCCGGTCCATTAGCCTCACGCACCTCTCTGGTGTACCTAATGGATGAGATCTGGCATCACCCATGGACGCCAGGAGGCAGCAAGGGCCTCCTTGAGCTCAGTGCATGCTGTTGTATGGCACCTGTTTTGCTGCTACTAGTTTTGTAGTGAAAAATAGCATGATGGACATCCTTCCTGCACCACCAAGGGAAAAGCTGAGAGCAGGGGTCAAGTTGGGATGAAAAAGATGTTCTACACCTTTCAAAAAGCCCCACCATTTAGTTCTAAGAGATAATTTGCTAAATTAACAGCTTAGAACCACATTGTTGGTTATCCCTGCACAATTAGAACAGCAGTACACACCCTTCACACAGGATCCTTTTCTCTTATACAGAATGGATTCACTAGGAACTCATGTTACCCAGGAAACCAGCATTTCGTAATGGCACAGGCAGGAATTCAGAGCAGCATGAAAGCTGTATTAGAATTGAAACCAGGTGTGAGGGGGAGAGAGTTCCGTAGATAAATCATATAGGATTGAAAGTATTCAAACAGCATAATAACAAGGCAGATGCATTTTTATTAAATACTGAAGGAAAAATCTGACGTAGCTGCATCATTACAAAAACCATGTAATGCTACTTTTTATGTACAAGATTAGTGCAACACCTTTGTTTTTCCTTTTGCAGTCTGTGCTGAAACAGAAGTTTGAGCTCCCCCTTGTGTACCGGCATTCAGTGTGGAGCGCACAAGAGCTGGGGCCCTTCATTCGCTTATGTCTTATGGATCAGAATTTCCCAGCTTTTGTGGAAGATGTGGAGAAAGAACTGAAAAAACTCGCAGAAGGCTGAGCAATATTTAACTTACTACCATTGGAATATCTGCTCCAGGATACACAGTACTCAGGATATACAAGCTTAAATGCAATTAAATATTTGAAAGTCTCACGTGTTTTTGTCAGTGTTTTATTTTTAAAAACAGGTGAATCCACTTTTTATACATCATTGCACTTCAACAAATACACAGAACACAAGTTCATGCATCTACAGTTACGCACATCATGAGAACCCTGTTAGGTCTATTTCTACAATCTTTGAATCATGAGAAATTACAGTGTCAAACTAAAGATTAGAACTAGTTGCATAGAATATCACCATGCTGTAACATTTTATCATTTAAACAAAAAAGAAAATTATAAAAGTTTGCCTGAATTGAATGTACAAGAATATGTTGAACACATCAGTGCAAAAGGATTTGAGAATTTACATGAGTTAACAAAAAAATCACTTAAAAAGCAATCATATATATATATTTATAAACTGAAGTTTTGTTTTTGTTTCAACTGCATTTCTCCACCATCACCACCTTGTCAAACCGTTCCAGCTTTTGAAGTCTGATTATAGGACACTCAAGTCTTTCTATATAGGTTAAGCCCTTAAGATAATTTCAATTTATATTACTTCTCTAAGTACCAGAACAGCATAATTCTCTCATCTTTCAGACATACAGTAAGGAATGAACATCAGCAGCTTAAAAATGAAACACAATTACTGTATTTTGGTTTTCCCCTCCCCCAAATATAAATATATACTGTATATATTTTTAAGTTTTGCTGTACTTTACAAAAAGTATCACTAGATGGCAGCAGTGCGCTTTAGAGCTTTGCCAATTTAACAGCTACAGTAAGTAAAAAATGGTGCATGCGTGATCCGACTTACTACTTCTAATGTTTAAATATATTAAGGAAAAGAAAAGCAACATTCACAGCACATCAAGCCCAAAATAGTTTACACCTTCTACACTGAAGCAGTATTAAAATTTATCTGGCTAGGTCATCCTTACAGGAGAGGCTAAATAAGGCATGCTTTAGACAGTCATATTGTTGCTCACTTGAAAAGGAAAAAAATCAGACAGAACTGGAGTTCTAGAACCAAGAGTTCCAACCCTTAAATTTAGCAGGTCATATTGCCATCAGTCTCTCAGAAACTTAAAGCTCTAAAAAAGAAATGAGAAAAGGTGCTAGTCAATGCCTGACAGCATTTTCAACATCACGTGCCACAACAGTACGTAAACAAAGCGCTTAACATCCAATTTGGTCTTAAATAGAGGCACAGGCTTCCCAACCGAGCTTAGCTTCCAGGCTTTAAGACGAAATAAGGAGGGCTGTTTTTATTAGTGATAGTAGCAGTTATGTAGAGTTTGAGCGCTATGAATCATTAAACTACCTACACATTTTATGAAAAAATTCTTTTGATAACCCCCAGTGCTCTTCGAAGCGTGACAGGAAGGCTAGTGCCATACTCTGAGCAGCTGGTAGCTTTAACACACGGAATGAGTTAGGTTTACATACGCAAACCGTGGGAGAAAAAGGAGGGCTTTAGTCTGACCGTTTCTGAGATGTGTGCAAGTCATACTTACATGATAAGCATTTTTAATTTGTGTTTCTCTGGCGTAAGTTTTTATCTTTATGATTGTTTGTAGAATTGGTTTTCCTGGGGAAAGAAATAAAAAAATGCATTAAATTACAAGTGTAGGAAAATATTCTTTTTACATACCAAATTAAATAGGCTGAAGGAAGAATGACATGTTAACTCCTTCGAAAATATTTATCAAGCAAGGATCTGGCAGATTTCGATTTTCATTACTTCACTGCTATCAAACAACAAACCAAGCAGGTACCATTCCCAAGCATCAGTGGTCCAAGCCCCATTTGGGAGCAGGGGCTTTTTTGTGTCTCTCCCCCAACAGACTTTTTAATCCCTTGGCCAAAAAAGCCAGAGATCAACTCAGAGGCTTTGAAGAATGAGGATTTTGCCTGCTTTTACTTCACCATATAACACAGGGTATGCTGATCTTTATTAGAGCTTTCACGTCACAGCTAGTAATGGCACGCGTAACATAGCACTGCAAACTCCCGTAAGCCCCCATACTAATCTCAGCAATATTTTTTTTCTTAAGGTGCACTTACATTGGCCCAGCTGGTTCATCATCTGCAGCAAGAATTCAGGTGCAATCCAGGGAAGACAGGGGAAGGAAAGAAAAGAGAGTCAGTCTTTGTACCGACGCCAGCCCAACTGCAAACAGCAAACCAATCTATCTACAGCATTAAAGGCCATTCCACTTGGTAGTGCAAAGATTCATGGAGTTATTTTCTGGATTCAAGTTTTAATGGCAGGTATGTTGCTTCAATGGTTTTAGTTAACACTTTGAATGCTTGTCATGAAGAACTGCAACTGTAGCGGACAGATTGTTGCAATATGGTCAGATTCATCTTGTCCCCAAGTTCCAGTGGTTCAATCTTATAAAAATAGATGAGAAGACAAACCAACATTTCAGTTGTAAAATCCTGCTGTTTGTTTTCTTGGACTGATTTTTAAGCCATCCTTCAACTGTGGGTGGGTAGTTATTGGTATATACACAACAGGGTGTATATGCCATATGCTCATCTTCTGCCACGGACGACACAGCCTTTTTATTTCCCATTTTTCTCAAGATCTAATTATCGGAGACCAGGTTAGGAGGAGGTTGAAGGTTCAATACTTGATTCAAGTACCCAGGTGTAGACCTGGGATAGCAGCAGGCTTTGTGCGTGCGTCCAATAGAGCACAGGACTCAAAGCACCAGGAAAAATTCCAGTGTCGCAACACCTCCAGACACAACAGACTTCAGCTACAGAAGAGTGACAGCATTGTTTTGCCTGTCTCCTGGCGAGAGGCCGGGAAAAACATTCTCTTTTAAGAATTGGAAAAAAATCGTCAACGAGTAATGTTTCATACGGGCTCTTTCATGGCCAATTGAATACTTTTTGAATTTAAAAAAGGCCTTATTTTTCCCCTGAGCTGCAGTACAGAAGATGGAAGTGCATTTAAGCAGCAGTACAAAAATCAATCCAGAAAGTTACGTTAATGCTCCCGTAGAGGTATTTTGGGGGACCAATTCATGACCTGCTGTTTTGAGCACTCCACAGTTGCTGCTCCCCCTTGTGCGGGAGGGATTTTTCACTGAAGCCTTCAAGAAACTCTCAGCAGGATTCCACAAGGGGGCTTGGTGCACATGAAGCAGTTATGGAAATTACAGTCTGAACAGTGTGGGCATCCGCATGAGCACACGCTAGGAGTAATGTCTGTCAAACGTGACATTACTCCACCTGTACCTTCAAGGCAACGGAGAGGCAAAGCCACCGCTAGCACAGACAGTGACCGGAACAAAAAAATATTTCAAAAAAATAAAGAACTAACCACAAACCGAGAGCTTTACAGCCAAAAATAACATACTAACGACACACCAGTGTCCACAGAAGTCCATTACCAGCAACAGTACACTATCGGACAAGATACAGAGAGAACTAGGACTAGTAAGGACAACCAGACATCAATGTGCTGTTGTATATACAGTGGAGATATACAGAGACACATCAGGTACTGAAACACAAAGCACAGTAGAGTAAATCTAGAGCCTCCCTCCACGATAATCTTTTGACTCACAAAAGATTGCAAAGCAGGCTAGGCTACGTACTCTGCGCACTTGGTGGGAAGAGCCTGGGACAGACAGCAAGCCCTGCGCCCCCCCAGCCCCAGCCAGTAGCGCTACCGACGCCGTTCGGCGTTACCACTCGGTTATCTCAGCTTTCTACAAGCATCAGACAGCTTTGAGAGTTTGTTTTGCTGACCTTCAGAAATAGCAAACTGCACCATTAAGATACAAGCTCTCTTTCGCTACCAAATAACCATTGCTCCTCCTCAGTTAAAATATTTAGATGTGTATTTCAGACAGGGAGTTTAGTGTGTTAAAAAAAAAAAAGCTTCACATTTATAAAGGCTGCCAGCAAAAGTTTCCCTGCCAAAGATCCAACAAAAATGCCTATTGGGATACTTGTGATTATGCATAAGGCCTAAGACCAGTGGATCACCACCACTCGCCCCTTCCCCTTCTATAACCTAAACAGTGACAAAACGTGACTGAGGAAAATTTCTCTATGCGTTACTACCCCGGTCAGACTTTTCTCTGCTGAAAAAGCATCCCCAGTACAGTACAGACAAAGACCAAAACCTGAGCGAAATCAGGGGGCAACAGAACAACAGAAAAAATAAGTACAAAATTAGATTAAATAAAGATTAAAAACAGCAAACTGAAATCCAAATTAGTTGTGAACGTGAATGAAGAAGTTTTAAGAAAAAGTGTTAACATTATGACTTGTGCATTGTATAGACTGAAGCGGAGATTAAACAAACTCCAAAGCATGCAGATCTCTCACTTACCACCGTTTTTTAAGGGTATGATGCAATTGAAGGGGGGAAAAAAAAGAAGTCATAGTAACCGACAAATATCAATATAACTCAAAACCTTTATGCCAGAAGACCTGCTCTAGTAACTGATTTCTATCGCAACTGTATTTAAAATGCATGGCCATAGAGAACCAGCCTCTGAGTATGCTGCTTCATTCCATTCCGCACCTGCGGGGCTCCTGAAACGCTGCCAGGTGAAGCTGTAATTTCGTAATTGACCAACCTAAACCCCCTCATTTTCCAGGGGGTTGGCTTTTTAATTCAGAGGGGGCCTGCAGACTCCAACAGATCGTTGTTTATATAATGCACGATTAAGGTACGTATAGGGATTATCTGCTTAGCGTTGCCTTGAAATTGCAGATTTCTGAACTGGAAGTTTAGAATCGCTCCTCTCTTTAGTGCATTGCGCACCAAGCATGATCTTCTTAGGCAAAATTTCTGGACGTTAAAACTCTGTGGGGATGACAAATATGTTTGCTGTGGCTTCAACTTGCATTAAGTGTCTGGGAACAGAACTCAGGCTACAGCAGGCTGAAAAAGGGGCTGCATTTTGTGGAGGGCTCCCCTTTTACAGTGCTGCTCACTCTGTCAGATAGCAAAACTCAGGCCTGCTTTGCACACCTGTAGTGAACAGAAACATCATTACAGCACACACCCAAGCAGAACACCCATGTGCAATTTCTGCTCAAATGCTTAAAAGGAAAAGCCAGTGTCTGTGGCTGCTCCGGTCTGGTGTTACAGTGCGACCACCACGGCTTGCAAAGCAGTCTGTTACAACTGCTGCAGACTGCTGGGGACTTCTGACATTTACACTAGCTTCAGGTTGTGCTTTCCGGGAAGAGAAAATCCAGCAGTGGTTTGAAAACTTCTGAGAAGGACATTAGTATTATTCAGATGTGTTTGCCCAAGTTAAAAAAAACACCTCAATAAATTCTTCGGTGAACTCATGGAAGGTGCACGAGGCTCCCCAGCAAGCACCCTATGCTTTCTCCCACACGGCTGTTTGCAGAGACATGGGCATTACGACCCGCGCTGACAATTCAGGTTGCACAACGATTTGGAGGCAGCGTTTACTAGCACAGCACACAGGGTTTGCAGTAACGCTCTCCTGTTTCGCTTCATTAATAATGGGGGGGGGGGAGCGGTGAGTGGAGACACCCACCTTGCTCCACAAAACCCACCGGTAAGGACAGAGCAGTTGCTCTGAAATGGAATGAAGGCATAAGGCAATGACGACTCTCTGGCCAAGATTACTTACATCAGACTCAAGGAGTTCTGACCCTTTAATAGCATCTAACAAATTAGTACAAAGGTCCACAGAAGCCAGGCTATTCCATTACCGCTACGATACAACGATGCTTGCGTTTAGGTATAGTTTATAGCTACACAATCTCACAGCGTGCCTGTCTGACAGTTTTCTCCCCATTTTGAATTTTAAGCATGGGAGAGAAAGGTGCGGGTAATAGGAAAAAAACAAAAATCAACTTGTTACAAGGTAAACCATTTAAGTGAAAACATTTTGTTCTTTAAATTACTTACAGTAATAGCAGGAACAGGGAAGTCAAGAAAAAAAATGAGTATTAGAAAGAATGTGGGGATATGGATGGAGCTGCTGCACAGCCGGAGCAGAAATACATTTACAGAGAGGCTTTGTATTAAGCTGACAAATGAGAGGGGAAGAATGAAAAAGCACGTATCGTAACCCAGTCACCTCATGGCTTTGAGCTAAGGAGTATGTACAGGATGGATTTTAAAGTAAAAACTGTTTACATTCCTAAGAGGGAATGTAGCCAAGGAGTTTTTACTTTCTACTTACCCTGGAACATACCCTTTAAAACAGCATCTGTGCTAATTTGATCCAACAACAACAGGAGAAAGCACTTTCCTTTAGGAATCTTTGATAGACTACATAAAGGTCACAATGGCTGATCACTACGTCTATCAAAAATGAGCAGCTTAAGCTATACCACAGAGGAAGAAAAAGCTATTTGCTCCCTTTTACTGTCAAGGGAAGTCCAAGCAACTTGCGTTCTGAGCAAAATGCATCAGCAGTCCTCCGCTGGAACAGTTTCTGACCGTGCATGCAGTGAAGTGCCAGCATCCCTGGCCTTGACATGCCATGTTCATGCAGCTTTCATCACCAAAAGCCATGGGAAGCTGCACGTTATTCACCCACTCTGGTTTCACGACACCTAGCTGGTCTCTGGAAACGGAATGCGACCGTATCGCTTTACCATGTGTAAAGCAAGCCACAACTCTCATTTTGTGGTGCAGAAATTCAAGCGCGGCCTTCCCTCCCTTCCTCCTTTCCGCACATAATTTGAGAGCGAGGGGGCTTGCAGGCTGTTGGCGATACTTGCTGCAGCCCCCTCTCCTCCCAGCAGGACGAGAAAGCCCCTAATCCACAGGCACGAGGAGCAAGATCCTGCCCCAGGCACCCACTAATGCCATCCCCACACCATCACTGGTGGAAATGCAGATTGCACGGGTGCAGAAGTTCCTTCTCCTGCTATGCAGCAGCAGGACAAAATAAAAAATAAACATCTGAATTATGTGAAGGAGGAAATATCAGCAAAGGAGCTACCGAGCAGCCCTGTTCTGTGGCAGAAGAAGCAATTAAACCAAACACAAAAAGCAAGGTCCATGCAAAAAACTGCAGTCAGGAAATGCCAAAGTTAAAGGATTGTCCTCACTCCTCTGGCTGGCAGTGCTTCTAGCGGGCGGTAACATTTTGTGCAGCCAGCAAACGCACTGGGAAAGTCTCTTCTGCAACACAGAGCCCTTTCCACCCAGCTCTAACACCTAAGTGGCCTCATTCCGCGGTGTTACTGAACAGTAAGCCAAGAAGAACTGCTCCGAATTCAAGCAGGTATCTTTCACTACCCATCTGAGAGAAGCGGTAGCTGGCACGCTACGACAGGTAATTTTTAGCCTGTGGGACATGGAGATGAGAGAGGGAAAGGGAATTAATTCAATTGATTTTATTTTGGCTGGCCAGGTAGAGTTCCCAAGAGCTCTGGAAAGCATCCCAGACGTCTTCCAGGACAGAGATAATGTTTCTCTCCAGTCACATCCCCCACTAGCAAGTGGAGGGTCCCGTTCAGCATCAGCCATTCAAAGTCTTTGGGGACACTACTTTGTACCAAAAAGGTACCTACCTCGAACCAACCCATCAGAGGATTCTCGGGGAGAAAAAAGGCCAGCTGGATACAGAAGACATCCCCCTTCCACCCCCTAAGGTGGGAAGCTCCAACGCCCCACAGGCCAGAGCTCGCACCCCAACATTTAGGCTGTTTATGGCAGCAGACACCTTATCAGCAGGAGTGGACAGCCTGCAAGAGGATGTGCCAAGCCGAACGATAACGATCCATTAGGCAGCAGTCCAAAGGAACACGCAAAATGGCCATCCATCCTCAAACACAGCTGTCTTTTTTTTTTTTGGCTGCTTCTGCAGATCAAAGGAGATCCAATGAGTCCAGAGTTATGCTGTTGTGATGGGGAGAGGGGTGATGGTGGGGAGCTATTAAAGAATCTCGGAGTAGGGACAAGTTTGGAGTAGTCCAAGGACAAAATGCACATCCCAGCAAGAAGGGGCAACAGGGAGGTTACTCTGCTACCAGTTTTTGCCCCTGTAAGTGAGGAGGAGGCACTAACAGCGCAGCCTCGCACAAAGGCTGGCGTAACCACAACCCTTGTCCTGAAGGTTTAAGGCATCAAAACCAATAGTAAGAAAATTCAGGAGACTGGCCGACTCTAAAGAAACCACAGCAGATGCCAAATAATGTTTATATTAAGTAATATGATGCTTAGACTCGCAGCTAATGAATGTTCTGGTAGGCAACTGCTTAAGTTGCTGGCTCAACTGTGGGCTCGCTGGTGTTACCTGCCACAGCTCACTGCAGCACGGAGGCATATGTACGATTTTGGAAACACGGAGTTTCAATTCCAGATAAACACACCACTGTGTTCAAACATTAACTTTGGCATTTCATAACAATGTATTTAAAATAACAATGGAATTAAGAATAACCTAAGTAAAACGCTCAAGTGTGGAAATCAGCAGCTTATCAAGGATTTCTCACATATGCATTTGTAAAATGCCCCAGCTTAGAGGGTGTTTCCTACCACAGTACCACAGAAAGCTCCAAATGCAGTTAAAGAAAGCGCTAGAGTCTCCAAGGAAATACAGGACTCAAGTCGGCCTTTTAGTTGAGATTTTATGCCGATTGCATCTCTTCATCTAGGCAAACCTAATATGTAAATATTGACTGCAATATTGAGTATTGGATTTTGTCCTCCAAGAAAGTGGGCAGAGAAAACACGGTTCAGAGTTTCGTCACTCTCCAGGACTTGAGCTTAGCTGCCTTTAGAAGAATAGCGAACTGAGCAAGCAAAGTCAGTAACCTCAGTTACTTGGCTCATCATCTTGGACACCTACACCAGAGATGAGGAGCCTGGAATTCCTCAGGCATCTGAAGAACAGCCAGACCAGCCAGGAAAACTTCAGCCTTTGAAACAAGCCCGTAACAAACGCCGATGTGCATTTCACCTCTGGTGTGTGCTCAATTGTGCTAACACACTTGTCGCATTGCAATCTGGTCAAGTCCAAGCCAATTTCTACTGGATTAAATCCAGTTTATGCTGCTTGCAATAACTATTTCCATATCTGATTACAATTGCTGATACCTTGTTTCAGTCCTTGTGAAACTTCACCAAGAGAAAGCTTGGGAAATGCAGGGAACTACCAACAGCCACCAAAAAAAAGAAAAGAGGTGAGATTCTCCCTGGCCAAAATGGTATAGCAATATGTGAGAAGCACGAGAAAACAAATTATTCTTCCAAATACATCTGAAGTTTTCTGGGCTGGTTGAGAGCCACTTACAGAACAAACTGCTGGCAGTAGAAACCCCTTCAGCAACCGTGAAGCTGTTAGTTGGCGGAAGTACATGCACAACACAGTATAAAGTTTGGTGGATACACACCTAGGAACGGTCCCAACGCATGCTCTGTAAGCAGTTAGTAATCGCTACCAAGGTGGTTAAGATCAAAAGCTAGTTTCCTCTAGGTATGCACTATTTAAGAAAGTTTCGATCTGCTGTGGAGGTGATCCAAGCCTCTGCCAAGCTACTAAAATTGATTACCTATTTTGTAAGATTTCTTCTTCCACTCGCTAAAACCCAGCTCGGGAGCAACGAAGTTATTTTCGCCCCAGCTCGACAAGCAGATTGCTGTTTCAGCACCTATGTTTCCATCCCAAAGGCAAACATCTTGCTGCGCTGTTACCGAGTCCTTGTGCAACTCAACGGCGAGTCAGTGCTGCACAAGCTACAACACAGCTCCCTTTGGGAGGTACCTACTGTGCTCGCGGGCTCGTCCAACCCAGGAAAGCCCCTGTGATTCAGTGCTTCCCTGCACTGACTCAGCATGTTGCCCTCCATGTACTCCCCAGCACCTGATCCATTATCTGGACACGTCATGCTCCTACAGCAGGCAAAATGGCATTACCAGCTGTTTCTCACAAGGATTCCTTGAATAAGTTTTCTTGACAAACACAGTAATAAGCAACTAGGTGTCACACGAGCGTCAGGTCTGTTTGTCAATGTTTTTCTTTCAAATACTCATTTTAGCTTCAAAATGCCCCTTCCCCCATTTTTAAAAGAAGGAGAATACGCAGAAGAAGTTCAAAGATAAAACAATTAAGCTGTTTGGTACACAACAAAGCTGTAACTAATCATTGCTACCATCAAAGCTAATAGCCTAATCTCTAGAAAATGCAACTCAGTGGACAGGAGAGTTTCCAGAGCATTCCTTAAATACATTGCTAATTCAGTTACACACCAAAATAAGAGCCCTACCTCCCACCTCCCCTCCCACCCTCCCTGAAAACGTGATATTTTTGAAGCATCTCTGTGGTCCCAATCCCTTTAAGTGCAATGCTTTCTTCCAATACCTGCCCAGTGTCCAATCCAGGCGACATCAGGGATTATAAGGTTTCCAGCTCTCTCCCTGTGCTGCCCTATGCTCTGTGGGCTGGCATGGAAGGTTTCAGGGCTACTACAGTAGGAAAGAGACGGGAGCACAAGGCCCACCTCGTGTGACAAAACACATTCCAAACATTGTAAAAATTGCCTTCCCATCCCACAGTCCAAGATCCTGGGGAAATGCAGTGTTAGGACTTCACACAGCACTCGGACTCTCTTTGCTTACTGGGGTTTTTAGGATTCGGAGAGTGAACAGATGAGAAGGCAAAGAGCTCAGAGCTGAACGAGCTGCACTGATGATCCTTCCTGCCACAAAGGCCCCCTCTGTTCTCCTTCCATAAGTTTGCTTTGCCTTTTTATGTTTTCCTCCTCTTACAAACGGCTTTGAGCACACTTACCGTCTGGGACTTCGTCCGGCCGCTTCCTTTTCTCATAAACAACTATGATGACAACGAGGATAACAATTTCTGCCAAGATCCCCAAAAAGGGCCAGAGGGGAGCCAAGTGGCTGCGGACACGGAGGATGGTTGTGACGGACATGGAGCCGATCTGGTTGGTTGCGTTGCACTGGTACTCGCCAGGATCCTCATTTATCTGTAGGTTTGTGATGCTGAGCTCGGTGTAGTTGTCTTTATTTGAAATAAAGAATCTGCCGGAAGAGTTGTTGATGTCCTAATGAAAGAAGAAAGGTGGAAGAGGAGAAGAGAGAGAGCTTAATAAGTCCTGGCACTGAGGCTTTTCCTCTTCATTTCTATGTCATGGCAAGTAGAAGAGATTTCACGGATTCTCACAAAGCAGTTAGTTCTTTAACACAACAGAGCCCACTGTCAGTGTTCATTCTATATCCCTCCCTGAAGTGAATTGTTTCAAAACAAAAAAAACAAACCATGTCAGCTTGACTGACAAGCTGTATTCTTCTCCTGCTGTGACAGTAGCAGCCATGAAATGCCAGCGGTTGCGATGTACGTGTATGCTGCAGTGTTCTCAGCCTCATGCCTTACGAGAAACCATTACAATCCATTCCCCTCTATACAACAAGATGAAACAGACTAACCTAACCAGACAAGAGAACTAGAGAGTGCTTGCCCAAGCAGGGGACAAAATGATTCCAATGTAGAGCAAAAAAAAGAAAAAGCAGTATAGGTTAAGATTATTCTACACTGCATTAGGTAGCATTGTCTAACTATTTAAGATACAGTGGACTTATTAACATTTTGCCTTTGTAATGTTTTTAAAGCAAACACGTACTGTTCTTAGACTGCCAAGTTTGTGAACTTCAGGAATATTTACAGAATCTGGAATTTAAGGCCCCATATTCTTTCCACATTTAGGAAAAAGATTTCCGGAATTACTTATTTTAAGAATCATAAGGGGCAAAACTGACAGAACAAAATACAAAGGTTTGATCTTCCTGAGAGTTAATCTTGGATGAATTTATCAACTTCACCAGAAAGAAAGCCTGTGGAGAAGTCAACAGAGCAACACACAGGACTCTGATGACTCACAGCACTGGCTAAGCTGCCCATACATCACTATCCCATGAAAAATTAAGCTCACCCTTAACAGTGAGCAAACAACCTACGCTATTACTTGCTGAATATTTGTTCTTCGTCTATCAATCAAGTTACTGCTTCTCTGGCAGATGTAAAAACAGACAGGCTGAAGGATTTAGCAACTTTCAGCTTCTCTTCTGCTCTTCCAATTGCTGATCAAATTTTTACCTCAACAGTCGGGTTGCCACATGGAAAAAATGAAAAAATATGGGCACTTAAATGCTAATAGATATCACTGCCAAGTCCTCCTATTGAGTCTTGTGAGCTCAACTAGTAAAACCAAAAACCAATTTAAGTAATTTACAACTGAATGCGTTTTTAAAGTACATTTCATAACTCGTGTTTGCAATTTGTAGCAGATACCCTCAACATTCCATCTTTCTGGACAACTCCTAACTTTGTCCAGCAGCAATGTAAAAAGCAACTGTTTGCTCAGCAACACTACAGGTGTGCAACAGTTTTGTATTTGCTGCTGCTGAAAAATGTCAGCTTTGCTCAGCCACATCTCAGACTTATGGAACTACATTTTGAGAAGTTACAAGGCACCCTAAAGAGCACATCCCTAGAGCTAAGGTGGTTGTTTCCTGCCTTAGTGGGAGTTTTGGGATATTTATACATTCCTAATACCCCAGTTTCTTACCTCAAATACTCCATTGACCTTCTTGCGCCACACCCATTCGGGATGTGGGTAGCCCACGGACTTGCAGTACATGAGTGCCTCCTGCCCCTCATTTTTATTTTCACTTCGCTTGTGGCCAGTGATGTCAGGGATAGCTACAACAGAAAACAGGAACTGCATTTACAAGCTGCTCAGTGGATAGGTAATTATTTTAAGCTTTGAGAATCTGCACGGCAAATAAGCGACAAGTTCCCTAGAAGCTATCGCCTTTCCCACATTGAGCCCAACTTAAAAAAGGAAAACCAATTCCCACCTCTCTCCAACCAGCATCTCAGCTGAACATCTGCAAGCATATCACTCAGGCTTGGGTCACCAGGAAAACAGAGGGGCAAGGGAGAAATCTCAACATTGGACTTCAGTTATCTACCAAAAACCTACAGAGCTCAGATGGCCCAGGTGCTCCTCAGGGCAAGAACAGGAGGAACATCATTGGCACCGCTCAGGAGGTCCCTGTGGCTCTGTGGGTACCTTCAGCTTTGAAGCAGAGCTGCCGGGGACCCTGGTTACAACCTGCCCATTGTGTCAGGGCTCCGCGCTGATCCTGTTCTTAACGCAAAGCTCCAAAAGCTGCATCGAGCCATTATTCCTTGCAGTGAGATTGTAGATTTGGTCTGCAAATGTACCGTGACCTGGAACACTTCACACTTGTTAACACCTTACAGCAACATTACAGCTGATATATGTAATGCAGCTAAAGTTAAAATCCCTCCAACAGAGAACTGCTTCGTCCAGCATGTGTGCAAATATATTTTTAAGGGGGGCTGTAGGTAAATTGGGCAGCCCTGAGCAAAACACAGAATAAATATCAACACCCTAAATATCAGCAGAGGATTTTAATTCTGAATTAATTTGTCTATAAACAATGGCTCTGCCGTTCCCTTTGTGTGTCACAGCAGCCTGTCGCAGCCTAATGCCTCACGAGAGATTACGCTGGATCAATGGACTGCCTGAGCTGAACCTTCACTTAAGCAGATGGCTTCGGTGCTGCAGTGACCACCTTTAAAGCCCATTCGCTTTCTAGCTTGCTAATTACGTCACACGTGGCCTGCTGTGTGATCGCTGGGTGCTGATCTGTTAATCCAGTCAAAGTCCAATCTGAGAGCTCCAGGAAAAGACCCCTAGGTGCTGCAATTTATCACAAGGGTCTACGCAAGGAAAGTTCCCTTTGCTGCTAGCAAAACCTACAGGCAGAAGCAGGGAGGCTTCCTGATGGCTCATCTGCCACTGCAAGTCAGAAGATTAAGCAGAAATGAAATCTTGCTTAAGTCACAGCAAACTAATAAGTAAAATATCTCGTGCCACTGAGCAGCAGCACCTGAACCTGCTCTTCCCCCAAATTAAATCACAACTCTGGGAAAACGTTTGACAAATTTATGTGCTAAAGGCATTGCCGTATCTCAAATGCAAGGGCATTTGAAATGGAGAAGTTATCCCATGCTTTAGCGCTGGAGGATTCTTTTAGGACAGCAATGCAGGTGATCGATAACACTGTTAGGGGCTGCATTAAATGAAGCTTCTGAACCATGAAAAGTCTTGGCGGTTCAAACAAGGTACAGCATTCCTCAGCATCCGTGTGTTCACCTGAAAAGACACCATCAGGAGAGGCTGATGACCCCAGGCTTTTGTCAAAATGCCTCTGTAAATCCAAACAAATTCCAAAAATCTCACACCTGTTGGAAGTTGCTTACAGAAATCCAGTCTAAGTACAGGACCTCTTGTGGAGCCTCTAAAGAAGGTTATGCTATTTCAAAGTACTTTAATACGGTGAGCATGTCATCCTGTCCCCTTCCCGATTTTAAAGCATTTTCTCAGCAAGGAGCTACTCTTCAGTAAAGAAAAAATCCCTTTCTCTCTTGCAGGATGATACAACACCGAAGGAAGTAATTGAGTATCCCCAGAGGCAAATAATGTCTTTGCTAACGATACTGAATATACGTGACCAAAGCAGCAAGAATGGATGAAGCTAAAGGAACGCTGTCTAGTTGCAAGATGATGCCAAACAGTTTTCAAGTCAAAGGTCTCCAAGCAGAAAATAAATCAGCTTCAGGGCTAGGTGTGCTGCATTACACCTTCAGGATACTAGCATCAGTAGGCACCTTCCAAAACGCCATCCACAGCCTCAAAGAGGAGTGTTATTCTTACTCCAAAAGATGGTGGTTCTTCATTAAGAAGCGAATTCCACTTTGTGATCCACCGAGAGGTGTCATCTCCTTGCTAGGCGTGGGAGGCTCTGTCAGGCAGGGGCTTGGTGAGCCCAGTGACTTCCCTGGGGTTTCTGCTTCCTCGAGGACAATACACAGAGCTCACCTCCAAGCCCCTGACAGCGAAAGGCCTGCAAGCATGGAGCATATGGGACAGACTTGGAGGCAAAGCAATGGTCCCGAAACTGGCACATAAGGGCTGTCAAAAGCAATTGTGAAGCACTCCCCATTAGGGAAAGAAGAAATAGGATTCATCAGCTTACAGTGAAGCCCCACACAGCCTCCATCTGTCAGCACTGGGTTTTCACCAGCAGGAAGAGGCTGAAAGCAGAGCCTTGCAGGGACAGGGCGCAGCAAGTCTGTGCCGTGCAGCTGGCCCACTTTTTCTAGGAGAAAGAAAGGGGAAGCTTTCTAGGACATGGTGACTTCTGCTGCAGGGTGACCTAGCGTTCTCCTACAGCCAGGAGATAATTATATTGAAGAAGAGGACATCTTTGCCAGGTTATCCCAATGAGAGCATAAGTGACACAAGCACACACTGCCTGTTCCTTGCTGGGCACAGTTATGCAGCAGCCATTTCCAGCTCTCCGAGGGCTGGGACTATTTTTGTACACAGTCTGAAGGGAGCATTACAGGGAATATTAATATTTCAGGGCATCTGATGCTAGCCAGTTTCAAGCTATGGCTGAGACATTTCCAGTACTTTTTCTATCAGAATGTTTGGCTAATTGCCTTCTGCTGTACAAGCTACATTTAAAATATCACCGCAGCTGACCTCAATCACAGATTTAGCAACAGAGCAACGTTTTCCTGCGAAGCTTTTCTAGTCAAGGTTTTTCTTACACCATTCTGCTCCAGTGCCAGTAACATATAAAGCACAGAATGAAGCAGGTTTTGTTCCTAAGGATTAAAATTTTACCTTGGCTTTTACACAGCAGTGCTCAGCAAAACCCACATCACTGCTCAGACACAGCTTGCTGCGGAGATGTGGGCCCAACCATTGTATCAGGTCCCACACCAGTGGAACCAAGCTAATGCTCCTGATAAAAGCAAGCAAGGACTTTTATTCTTACTTCATGAAGCAGGAAAAAACATACTGAGAATCTAAAGACCTGTTTGAAACAGCAGACAAAAGAGCAAAAAGAGGCAGGGCTAGTTTAAGTTAACTGATAATTAAAAGTATTTAACAAAATAAATACAGGCTTAGTCATTCTTAACACAAGTAATCTTGTAAGCATCACTCTTTTGGTAGATTTAATATGCATCACAATAGAAAGGGGTTTTGTGCCAAAGCACACATTGTGCCTTCAAACTGCATGTACACAACAGGCACAAACTGCACTCAAGAGCAGCTATCGGAACGGGTATGCTTCAGCACAGCCTTGGAAAGAGTGCTCTTTGGTTTCTCTGTTACAGGGCATGCAGTGCAATCCTCTTAATATAAAGGAGGGATTCAGTTCCTCATTTCCAATATTTTCAAGATATTTTACTAGCATTACTAAAATGGAGGGGAGGGCTAATACGCCTGTCAGTTCCAAAACAATGTCCCAGTTAACAGAACCTGTCAAGTTTTCCTATTAAGAGACAAAATTAAAGCAAGGTGCTTAGGTGCAAAGGCACCTAAAAATATTCTTGCATGTAAAAACTATTACGTCTTATGGGTGACCTAGTAGAAGGTCTCTGAAGTTTTATTTTTCTGCATTACAATTCTCATCCATATCTACCTTGATAGCCTGGGTGGAGAGCAAGGACACCAAAGGCACTGCAGAGATGGAGAACGTGACGTGCATTGCCCTTTCGGTGTTCAGGACCACTTTAAAATGCAGCTGTGCTGAGAGAATGCTGGATTCCTTAATTCACTTCTGGTACAGCATCGTGAAACTGCTGCAGAGGTTTCCTAAGACAGTCAGGAGTCAAGGAACCAAGCTCCTCCAAGGCTACTGATATAGCCACCTGTTTTCCAACACGCTGCTTGGGCTGGAGCCAGAGTGAAAGCAGAAGAGCCACGTTCTGGGTGCGGGTATCGCCTGTGAAACCAGAGCCTGTGGCTCAGCTGCAGTTAGGGGGTACAAGAAGCCTTTTACAGAACGGATAAGTTGTACGCTCTCACAGAGGCAGTGGTCTGGGCACTTGCTATTGGGAAATCAACTAATTCTGGGTGACTGAAGAGGAAGGTGCAGAAGAAACAAGGAATGAAGAGAGAAACCAGAAGACTCCCCTTGGTGTCATGATGCTAAAAAGGACGAGGAAACGAAAAGCTCTACCTGGTGCACAGAAAGGTGCATGGCAAGAAAGGAGCCTGGGATGGGAAGGCGAGGCAGGGAGAACAGACGCCATCCATCACTCACACTGCGTACATCATGACTTTTCCTGGGGCTTGCACAATTTCTGGGCACACAGAGGGAACTGGAAGCAAGCTCTTCCCCAGCTGGTTCTCTCTGCTGCTGTTCTGCACCAGGTGATAGTTTGTACAAGACAAAAAGACAAACTTGTTTCAACCTCCTTCTCCCAAGATCTTGCTACCAGCAGAAAGATTGCAGAGAGAATTCTTCAGAGAGCTGCATCTCTTTCCTTTTGATCTTCAAGCTTGCAGAGCTCCAGCATCACACCACCACCACAAAAGCATGGTGGGCACTTCTGCTGCATGGAGACAGGGCAATTAAAAAGCCTACATCCGGAAAGGGAGCAAGACAGCACGCTGCATCTTGGCAGGATCGTCGTCACGGCCCCTGCTGATAATGAACGCATCACTCAACACAAGCTCGTTACCTGCAGAGCTTTCAGCCAGCAGGTTTAGGAAGCCAGGGGGGAGAAGACCCCTGCTTCCTGGAGGAATCTTTCCAAAAATCAACACTGGCCAAAGGCTGTTGTTTCAGGCTTTCAGCAGCTCTCACACAATGCCCCAAACAGCTCTGAGATAATTTGAGCAAGAAAGTTTCCATCAGATGCTTCACCCAAAAGCTGCCCGTATGAGGGAAGCCAGACTTGGTCCATTCCGGGGAACTCCCAGTGGCTGACATTAAAACCCAGTATTTTAATTCAATTGCTTTTATACAGTGCTGCCCCAGTAATTTCTTTTCCAAAAACAGCTGCTTTAAATATGCAAGCACATCTATCAGTTCTAACAGCAGTGCTCATGTTTCTGCATTTTTATCTTCCTACACAGCCCTTGTAGAGATTGGGGAAGAAAATAGGCAGCATTACATAAAAGGCAAATGGCACTGGTGTATCCTGGATTACATCTGCTGCAAGGCATTTGGTAGAGTTGTTCTCAAGTTGTCAGAAAGTCACTATTTTGGTCCACAAACACTTTTATATTCAGGGCCATCTTTTCTCCATGCATCAGCAGTTAAAAAACTGCAATGCAATTACAATCAGCAATTAAATGAATACATTTGTGTATCACTGCTCGTCCACAAGTACTCTGATGGGCCACATATGCAGGTAAGCGTTAAATTGCAGCTTCTGCGTGGCCAAACAAGATTCATGCATCACTGATGCATTACACATGCCTCAATTAACGAGGTAACATCTCCACGCATCAAGCTGTACCAAAATCCGTTTGAGTACTAGAACTGCTTTAGCAGCATGTGTAGAATATTTACACCAACCTGCAAGAATCACAAAGAATGCCTTCCTTTGCAAAATGGAAAAAAAAAAAACACTGCATATTCTATGCAACTGGTGCAGATAGTATTCAGAGACATTTACACCCCAGAAAATATATATGATACCGTATAAGTTTAGCGGTATGGCTCTTCCAGGAGCAGTAACTTAAACACGCACTCTGATCAGAATGAATTTATGTGTAGCGGTAGGACTGCAGGGAGACTGTACACAAAGTTCACTTGTGCTTTAAGTGCAGCCCCAATTTATTGCTACACAAATCTCTCTGCAACAGGGGTTGGACAGGAAAGCACATTTTCAGTTTAAAAGTATCCATGTATTCCAGTTTCCAACGTGCTTTGCAGAAGACTTGGGAAGGTACCGCCACTTCAGACAACACTCCTCTGTGCACGCAGACCTCAATACTGCTCTGTCGAGGAGGAATTCATTCAGCCACTCCTGGGATGCTGCAAGGAGGAGCCAGAGTACAGGATTACCCAGTCCTTGCATTACGGCTGCAGAGCAAGCTGCAGGTGCGATGCCTCCAGGAGCAGTGTTCATTAACTTTCAAGTGACGATTGCTCATCTGTACCTATACATAAATTATCTGTGCAAAGTGGCTGGTAGGATGAATTATTATTCTCCCTCTGCCCTTTCTGCCAATAGTTCAATCAGATATATTGGCGTTTCTTCCTGCAGCTTGAAATCCTCCCTCCCCGTGCAAAGCTCCCTGCCAAGCTCGCCCGGTGCCCCCACCTGCCACTGGGCAGCAGAGACGCCTTAAGCCAAATGTCTCTAAAAGGTCTTTTGACAGATTATACAAAGCTGGAAAAGGTCTTATTCAATCCATTATCAGACCTATATTTCCTGTCTCTGGAAGCAATTTGTCACCCCTGAAAGAAGCCTAGAGAAGGCAGAAAGGACTAAAATCTTAATTAAGATATTGAAATATTCAGCAATTACAGTGTAAGAGCAGAATGCAAAAATTTCCCCAGAACCAAGAAAAAAACACAACTGTAAGTTGAACACCCAGAAGACAACCTCACCAGAAGTACAACTGGAGTTTGGATTCCAGTTGATTTAAGCACAGCAGTAATTATTTTTAGAGCTGCCATCAGATTTCCAATCAATAGCAGCCCACTTCAGGTGCTGCACACCGCTTCGCTAGGCCAACAGGAGCTTGGGGTGCTTCCACGTGAGCACATATTTTACATTTCCTTTTTCTTAGCAGACATAGCTTCTGCACCAGAGCTGGTTAAATGCTGGATATGTCTCGAAATATTATTATATGCATGATCATTAAAAAAAAAAACTCTTAAAATCAAGATGGGAAATCAGCAAGCTTTTCTTGGTGCATCATTGGATCGTGAAAGGAAATATTGACTTATGAATAAGCAAAGAAGGTGTTTGTATGGTTCAAAAGATTCTTTGCTCATGAAGAAAGATGATGTTCAGAATAATTTGTCATTTCTCACAGGCTCCTGAACTAACCTCACTTGCTTTGGATTCAGGAACCTCACCATGCAGCATTCAACGAGGCACCAGAAATCTTCAGGAGAAAGGTTTCAGCTTCTGCTGCAGATCTGTGGTGCCTAATTTAAACGGCAGTGATCACAATATAGATGAGGACACGCTGCATCACCAGTGCAGGGATGCTAAGAAATAGAGAAGCACCCTCCTTCCCACTCACTGCTGTTCCTACAGCAGCAGAGGAAGCTCTGTCTAAGCTGGGGATGTGATGAAGATGGTAAGTAATGCTCATTTAGATTCCGAACTAATTTACAGTACACCATAAAACAAGCATATTAGTACAATCCCAGACACACATAGGCTGGCTGCAAGAATTTTTAATCAAGTTTTTGCTTGACCTCATCTGTCTTTGACTAACAAGGCTGCCATAATGCATCATACCGTAGAGCACTAGGGGAAAACTACTGCATAGCAGTGACCACATCCTCATGCTGGCCAGTCATTTCCATGGTTATTCAACAAACAAATTGAACAGCCATTTAATACTGGATAGAACACCAGTATCTCTATGCTACCTGTCTTTTTTACACCTAAAACATTGAACAAAAGAGCATCAACTACAGTAAAGCTCTGGGCAAAGAGCACATTTGCTGCAGCACAAGATTTTTTCAGGCTACTTTCACATTCTGCAGATTCTAGCCACAATTTTCTGACATCTTTATGACCCTAGGAGTATCAATATGCACAAGACAGGGAAAAAAAAAAACATGCATGAAAGCAGAAAAACCCCAATCTGGTACAGGGCATCTGTCCAAACTGGCACCCAGGCCTTCCCAGCAGTTGGACTAGTCTCTGCAGACAAAAAGTTACAAGCACATCAGTTCCAAGCTGTCACATGTGAGATGCTGGCTCTTCACTTTTCCCCATTCAGAAACAGGAATTCAAAATACATTCAATACATTCAGAAGGCCTCATTTACTGTTAGACTGAAACGGGGAGGGAGCCCCGGTTGTCTTAAACATATTCTGCAGCAATCTTTTTATCCTGCTTGGGCAGGCGTGCTCATTGTAGCAGTGCAGGCAAATATGCTAGAAAGGTGTTTTAGTGCCCTCCGTGAGGACCACAACTCCAATATACACATTCCCATATCTGTGAGATCTTACCCCGGGGATTTTCTGTAAGACTTCCTCTGAAATTATAACTAAACATTGGATAACAGGCTTGATTTCATGAGAAAAGGCCTCCTGAGTTTGCCTTCTTGCATCGACACCGAGTGAGATAGCAGAGGCAGTGAAAACACTTGACTTCTAGGGAGAGGAAACAAAACAAAAAGAGTACCTCTCACTTCTATAGTGGCGTTGGCTACGGGAGAGTTTGAAAACACAAACACGCACAAGTATTCCCCTGACTCTTCTGCTCTGGGCTTCAAAATCCTGCAGACAGGGAGAGAACAGATGAGCCATGTTAGGTATTGTGTTAGCATTCAAAAACGAGCAGGCTAGGAGGTTTTTTACTTTAATCCTTTAACAAATAATAGCCGTGAAATTCAGTTAATTCAAGGGGTTGTACAGATGCATCTACTTGAAATAAATGTTGTTTGCCCAGAAAAAGGGTGAGCTCTAGTCAGTACCAACTGAGCTGGAGAAGCTGCATTTAGTTTAAGAGCAAAGAAGGCCCCTCACAACTGTTAATTATGCACTCCAGCTTATATGGAAAATTAGGCAGCTAATAAATCACCTCTCTCTCTCAATGGGACATGATATGTACTACCTACATTGAAAAAATCGTTGCACACCCAACTGGGAAGTGATAAATTAGAGATACAATCATGGCTAAATGCTGTCATCTCAAACTGTTTTCTTTTGTAACAGCAGATATGAGACTGCTCCATTAATAGCGTTCCCTGAGTCAGATGAGACATGGAAAATCTGCAAAAGCTGGTCAGCTCACGAAGGAAGGCACCACGTAGGAATCTGCTGCCATTTAGGAAATTAGGAAAGACTAACTCAATAAGAGCTAGCAGAGGGAAAAACAGACGCAAGCCGACCAGAAGAAAACTGGAGCTGCAACAACGCAAAGGAAAAAAAAATCCAGAAGAATTTACTTTGGAGATGGTGTTAACTTCAAGTCCACCAGCTTTTACTGTCCTTTGAAAAGCTTTGGGAAACAAATTACTTAAAAGCTCTAGGTGTATGTTCTTCATATAGATACCTACAAAAGACATCTTAGAGTAGGGAAACATGCTATGATGTGACACAGTTTACATCCCCACACAGCATAAACAAAATATTGTTCAGTATTCCCCATTGCTCCCCTATACTGAAAGGCATTTTAGTGTTTTTGTTTGTTTGTTTTTTTAATTTATTTTTAAGCACATTAAGTGGATAGCACACAGATGAACGAACAGGAACCCTACAGAAGAGCACTGTAATAAAAGAATTTAATTGCACATGGAAACTGCTTAGACACGTGGAAAAAGCCGCTCACTTTGACAGTGCACTTGGACCCAAGTCTTTACTCTGTTCGCAGGGCTTACTTTCCAGTCACTGGTGAAAGTCTAAACTTAGTTATGAAGTTACTGTCTTTCTGAAACATGGGTGTTATCGTTAGATCTGAGTTAAAATTAAAGATTATCTCAATGACAAAGAACAATCATTGACCATTACCAAACATCAAAGCTGTACCTGGCTTTTAAACCACAGCCAGGCAGAGCAGGAGCACGTTAACTCCGAACACGAGTGCTGCACGGCACAAACCCCACCCAGGTATTTCCATTACTAAGCTGTTGTAAAACTCCAGATATTTCCATTACTGAGGTGTTGTAAAACTCAGTAAGCATGGGGGAAGGCACAGACTACCTGTCTTTCTGTGATTCTCTTAAGGGCCTTAATATTTCAGCAAGCATACTCTGGCTGCTTTTTCTTTTCTTTTTTTTTAAATCAACACTTAAGAAGTGGAAGAAAAAAAAAGACATTTTTTCAGTTCTAGAGACTTCTTTTTAAAGTGTGAAAGTATGGCAGCCTCTAGTAGAGTTGTATTGCCATAAATCAATAAAACAAGTGTAAACTGATAGAGCTTCAGAGCTGTAAAGACAGACAAGAGCTTAGCCAACAACTTCTCTCTGCCCCCTGGTTTTAGAAGAAGCCCAGCTTTTCATGGCCAGAACTGTTACTGAACTCTGAATCAAATGATGAAGAACATGGAAAGAAGTCACCACTTTTCTCCTCCAAACTATGAATGCAGATGAGGGGACAGGTTTCTTCCATGGGTGAACAAGCACTTTGCTAAGGCAGTGAAAACCGTGAGTATTTCTTAATCCTGTGCCAGCAAGCAACACTAGTGCGGTAACGATCCTGCAGAATTCTGGTGCAGACAGAAAAGCCAGGTGTGTACAGGCAGGTTTCCCTCCTTTAGAGCAGAGACAAGGCACAGTAAACCAGATGTGCTCTAATTTAACAGGCCTCACCTAGACATAAGCACCTTCTTCTAACGAAACAGCTAAGTAAGGGGGGGCAGAATTGGTCTCACATCTCCAAAGAGTAAGATGCCAGCACACAGGTGCTTAAAATATTCTTCAAGTGCTTTTCATTCTAGCTTAAGACTGAACAGAAGGCTCTATTTGCTATCCATGCTACCTCCTAAGAGAAGGAAATGAAATGGGGGAAAAAAGGCAAGGAAGCCACACACAGAATAAATCTCTGGTGGCATTACTGAGCACGTTCTGTATGCTCTCATCAGCTCCATGGCTAAAAAGCCCCATTGCAGGAATACTGAAAGCCCCAAAGGATTTATGCTTGATGCAAACGACAGACACGAAAGAAGTGGCTGCACACGTTCTGCTCTCCTCCACACCCTTAGATGAGAAGCAGAGACAAAGTCAGAGCATGCACATGTAGAACAGATTAAGGCTGAAAATGCGGACGTACTGACACATAAGAAGCACAAGTGATACAGCTGTACTGGTTTAACGAAGACCTGGCACCATTTCATAGTACTGCTCAAACAACTCTCAGAGAGCAGTCTTCTATCTCCTAGGGCCAGAAAATGATTAACACAGCCGACTCCAGCAGTGCTTTATGTGCTGTGTTTCCCTGCATGATAAAAATGCACAGCTGCAAATTCATCCTTATGTAGACATAAACAGGATAGAGATAGAGCAGAATATACTCAGAGGGGGAAAAAATGAAAGCTAGACGTGTTGTCTGCACCTATGCCACACATCACACATAGTCCAGAGAAAAACTAAAGGAGTTTAGAGTGAAATTATGGGCAACTTGACAAAAAGAAGTTCACAGAGTGTTTTTGTTGATGCTATATTTTTGTGATAGCTGTAGACAATCTCCCCAAGTTGTTCCTCTAACTGTTTCACAGGTATACTTTTCATAAAGCCTCTAACATGGATCAATTCCCACAATTTGTCTGACCACGGTGATGCTGAGCCAGGGACTCTGGAGTCCCAGCAGCTCACTAAGTACTGCAGCTGCAGGTTTGCCAATTCTGCCATTCTCCAGTGTAAGGTGGAGATTTTTCCCTGAAGAGACTTACTTGTATTCTGTAGTGTTTGAAGGTTTTCTAGTGCCAGGGATCTCTTCTCCATTCTTCACCCAGTAGCTGGCAGAAAGGGGGCTGGGACTCGTGGTGAGGTTGCACTGCAATGTGACGGCCGGGCCATACAAATGGATGGTTACATCCTCGCTGGCATTGATCCTCGGCTCTGGAAAAAAAGGGACACATTAAATAGCAACAAGTCTTCACTGGCAAATGTGCCACACTAGTCTAAAATGCAAAGGGCAACAGGGAAGGGGAAAAAGAGACTACACGAGGAATGTCACTGCACTAATTCGGGAGACATTAAGAAAGTCACAACAGAACAACTGACTACTAGCGAAGGCAACACCTTACGGATCAACTGCCCTGTGTGGGAAAAAGAGAATTAATTATTTTAGATTTTTATGTTTAACATTGCTACAAATATAAGTGCAACATGGCTAATCATTTCTACACGTGGCTGAACTTAAAATGGATAATAAAATAGATAAATGTTTGTCCTGAGACTATACATAAGAAATCAGCTATTCCTTCAGAAGCAACTTCTGTCTGGCTATTTACTTGTTCCCTCTACCTACTCTGAGGTTTGAAACAAACCCATTTTCTGTGCAGAATAGCTCTCAAAGTCAGTCTTCTGAATAATGTTTCTGGACTTGACCCTGCAAAGAGACTAATGTCTACCTAAGATATCCTGTCTTCACCTGGCCATTTTTCCTGGCAAGACAGGAGCATTGCTCTGCTAGCACAAAACCCTACAAAGCAAGTGGGCAAAGTTACATTTGACACAGCTTAAGAGAGGTGCAGTGCAATTTCACCGGTACCTGGAATTAGAGCAAACCCCGCTGTGAATAAGGCACAAGTCTGATGAAGGATGGCTGAAAGCTGTCCTTAATGCTTAAAATTAAAAAAAATAGGAATGTACACAGTGTTAAAATGAGTCAGGTTTCTAAAGTAACCTGAACCATGAACATTTATGAAGGGAAAAAAAAATGTGAGCCTCATGACCTAAACAGACCGAAGGAGTTGGGATACTTTGCTGGCTGTGCTAGGACTGAAAGCGGGCTGTTTCTCATGGCAGTCTTACCTGGCACCGTCACACTGACATGATTTAGGGGAAAGCATTTCCAAAGCAATCAGCCTCATATTAGGGCACTGTCCTTTTTTCTTCAAATTGAGCAGTTAATCCCTAACAAATAAGGGGGGGTGACTTTTTTTAGAATGTCTGGAGACAGGTTTCCTACTAAACTTGGTAAAAAAACTTTTCAGTTGAAGGTCTCAGGGATCATAGCTGGTTTTCAGTATTCTGTTAAGAACAAGACTTAACAGAGGATGACAGATCTTATAGGAAATTTAAGAATTCTTGCCATTAGACTTCTGAAATGACCTTAATTTCACATTGAGTACAGTTAGAGCTGGTACTAGAGGCCACTGCTCTAGCAGTAAATGTGTGTCCTCTGACTTTGATTTATTTATTTCCTTACTTTAAAGGGAAAAATGAATTCCAAAGCTGCAGCTCTCGCCTCTGCTCGTTTCAGCAGCCACACTGCTCCAGTGCCAACCTCTCTGAACACAGGAGGCCCCTCCTCTGCATTTGGGTCAGCAGCAAAGTGCTAGAGGGTGAGGAAATAGGTCAGGAATGAACAGGTCGGTGATTTTTGCAAGTCAGCATTTTTAATCCTGTAAGGTTTTTTTATGCCTTGTCATAATGTTATTTGGAATGCAAATTTAGTCATATGCATGCAGTCTTCTGGATATTCATCTGCAAAGCACTTGGAAAACAAATTAAACGGAATGAGAAGTAGAAAATACAGTACTGTCAAAAACGTTGCATTTTTCATCGCATAAAACATTCATTTCTCCAATACTACAGTACTTAGATTATTGCCCAGAGAGGCAGGGAGGTAAAATATCTACCTACTAATAACTTGACACAGCCCTTTGGGGCTGCTGTGTATCCTTTTCTCCTTTCCTCAGCAGGCAGGCTACAGAACTTCTTCTCACAGCTATTTAAAACGAGGACTATCATTTAACTGCAGAAAAACTCACAGGTACTGTACAAATAGCTTTTTTTTCCTGATACTTCTCATAGATACCTCACCATTATCAACTGCATTTCTGCGTCGTGATAGCCCTGCTGGGAATTTTATCTGTTCAAGGAGCTGTTTGGGTCCTACAGGGCACAAAATTGTTTGATTACTTTTTCCATGCCCAACAAAAAGCATGCGTGCCTTCTTAGAAAACCACTACCAGGGCTTTGGAGAGGTTTTTAGGAATGTGTTTGAAATAGTAACTCAGTGTTTGAATATTGATATATAGAGAAAAAAACTTTTGCTAGAATTCACTGCTCCTGCTGGGGTTTGTTTTAAATGTTTTGCTTTGATTATGAAAGCGGTGTCCTCCAAGTTTTTAGTACCTGCTAACCAACAGTGTCCAAAAATATTTACAGTTTTCTCAGGCCTGCTTTGCTGGGGCCTTTTGTGTCTGACTTGCAACCTCTTCAAGCTTGCGATGTGGCTGGAGACAACTGCAGCCTCATTTACATCTTTTCCCTGCACCTGTGTTAACTTTAATTTGTAATAATTAAATGCAGTGAGGCAATTCCAGTCTGATTTAGTTCTATAAGACAAATTGCACGTGGAGTACTACTGGGATAGTAACATCCAGACAGGGATGTCCTATTGAAAGAGAAAGGCACAAGAGGCTTTTCACACACCACTTGCACTGTCCGTTCATGTAGGTCCGGGTTTTTACATAAAGACATCCGTAAGTGATATTCGTTATCCAAACCAGTAACAAGATTGAAGCCAGAGGTAGTTCTTGGGTGCTAACTTTTAAAAATCAAGTTGCACTTGAGCTCTCTGCATTCTTGTTTTGGTATTGGACGCCAGCTGTGACTTATATGACAGTGGGAAGAGAGAGGTTCTGCTCTTTGGATCCAGTTGGGGTTCCCTTTCCATGATGCTGACGACACATGAATGACACACGAGGCCAGCAGCAACGTAGCCACCATCAGCTGGAAATACCAGCACTGAAATACCAGCAGACAGAGAACTCCAGCTTCAGAGACAAATTGTGTTTGCACACAATTAAGCCACTGAGAGATTTTGGGCAGTGGCTGAGGTCCACATCCTCAAGGGCAGCTTGGAAGTCTGCTCTTCCCTCCTCTCCGTTTCCAGCACAGCCATGCAGGGGCTTGGTGTCCAAGAGCTGTTTCCCAACATCAACAGGTCTGATCTCCTGACATAGCCAACATTTCGGAGCAAAAGCATTGAAGTATTTGGTTCAACGCTTTCTCCCACACATAAGCATGAATAAAACACAAAACTGGAATAATCAGCCTGGTCACGAGGCACTTAGCAATGAAGTCACGGCACAGGCTCCAGAATTAGCAGCACCAGATGCGACAAGTGATGGTAGCTGGGGAGGAAGATGAGCTGTTAGGCTTCAGTCCCCAGAGCAGGGAGCTTCAATGGCCTGAGAGAGGAAAAGCCCACTTCCCATACGGAGACATCTTCCTTCACAGCAGTTCACTCCCGAATGACGTGATCACCGTCACTGGCTTTTCATACAAGATTTTTCTCCCTCTGTAGGTCACTAGAACCAACAGGAAGACACCAGGAACTCACCATGTTCAAGAGAACTGGAGAGTCTGAGTCAGGGGTAGTTCAGGAGACGTGACTTCTGCAAGACAAGGTTTTTATGCTTTGCCTTAAGGTTGTACAATTACCTAAAATTACGCTACTTTTGCTATTGGAGTTAATGCAAGCAATCTAGAGGTCTGAGTCCTCTGGGACATCAACAGATGAAGGAGGGATCAAGCATCAGGACTACAAGCCAAGCAGGTTTGTGCTGAACAACCCAAAGCTGCTTCAATTTTCCAGGCACATCCGCATCACCGGGTTCACTGCCCATTTTTCCACGTACAGATGTTTCCGTTTCCCAGGGCTGGAAATTATTTGCCACCTTAGGACACTGAGAACTCACCAAGCAAGCAAGTTCTCATGCACCTCCATGCAGCAGGCTCACGTCGCAGATTTAAGTCGCTCTGCCTATAACTCGCTATGTATGTGCTTTATCTCATTCGCAAACGAGAGTTCACCATCTTACACGAGATGAAATAGGGTTCTGCCATAGCAGCTCTGATGACAGACTTCCAAACTCATCTGGATCTGGCTTGAAAAGTCAGCTGAATGCAGAAAAGTCTTGATCCAGAATTGCTTTTCGTTCCCTATTGTTTCAACCATATTCTCTGCTTTTGAAAGCTTTTCTGCTGCCAAAAGTTGCATTCTCAGATGAAAGTCATTTAGCTAAAGCTATTATTTCAACGTTGGACAAGGAGGTGGGTTCCCCCCCCACCCCTTTCACAGGCTGGATTAAGAATAGCTGCATCAGTTCAGTGCTGCTGCATCAGAGAACTCCTTAGGAAACATGCTGCTGTTCAGGAAGGAAAAGCAACACGACTTCACGGAAAAATCTGAACATTAAAGGTCATGTGTAACCGAAAGGGAAGGATCTGCACAGCAGCATATATGCAACCAAAATCACATGAGGAAGGCATTCAGAGGAAATTCCAAGAGAACAGAAGAAAAAGAACAAAATGGTTAGACCTGGGAAGAACACAGAAATCAAATATAAAGGCATTCATGGAGAAGCCAGCATTAGGGTGGCTGGAAGCCTGCTACAGAGCTACAGGGGTAGGGGAGAGGCACAAGCTCAATGCGGGGCTGGTTTCCACACAGAACTATGAAACTAACCCAGGGATTTCTCCCAAGTCCTTTGATCCTACGGAGGAGATAAAGGGGTGGCAGACACGTCAGCACTACGGGAACGGTGTCAGGTTCGAAACAACAGGATAAGGCAGCAGGGGGCTGATGGGGATTAGGGGAAGGCAAGGGGCACTGGGCTGCCTCTAGAAACTACGGTACCACTACGGCAGGGTGCCGGACTCACTCTGAAGGACGCTTATAGTAGCCTGGGCTCGAATCCACGTTATGGAGGGATTTTGCCTCAAGTCATTCCTCCTGGGGTCGTTGCTGGCCCTGCACTCGTAAGTCCCAGAGTCTTCCAAGGTGAGGCGGGTTATTCTCAGCACGCTCACCCCGTTCGCCCCGTAGGCAGTGTTAATGGTGACACGGCGCTTCCGCGCGCCATCCCACAGCTGTTTGAAAGACTCAGCCCGGTTGACTTCAGCGTACCACCACTGGATCTCTGGAGTGGGGTTCCCAACCACATCACAGTACAGTTCAAAGGCGTCCCCCGTGAGTTTAGTTTCTGACATGGGCGACTTGACAAACCCGGCTAGAGGGAGGGGCAGCAGAAACGCAGTGACAGACCAGCAGAAAACAAAAGATCTCAAAGAATAAAGCAACGAGGTGCAGAAAACAGTTAGATAAGACATCAGCATCTACAACAACAGCTGTTAACACGACTTTTGGAGCAGAAGCACACCACGGGGCACTGGCAGGTTGTAGTTGGAGAGCATTCCCCGCCAGCAGTATCGTGGGAGGCACGGCTTCCTGGCACAAAATGCTCATCCCCACGGCCCCAGGGTGGCACAAGGGCTCGATCCTACAGGGCTGTGCTTGCGAAGACCCGGGCTGCAGGGCACACCGCTTCGAACCAGCTAGGAGATGACTCCAAGCTATAGAGCACACTGGTGGGTGTCAAACCCTTCTTTTGGGTCAGCCTTCCTGCTGACGGGCGTTAAGTGTTCGTGGCCAGATGTCCTTCTCTAAAGAGTTGTCTCGTTTTGTATGACCTATCTACACGGTGGGGGAAGAAGTGAAATAAAAAGGGAAAAACCCTACACAGCTCGTGTCTGTGAGCTCTGCTTTGACCTTTTTTCCACCTATTTTGGACCTGTGAGGCCTGGAAGTCCCCACGACACTGCCGACCCACTTCCCTGAAACAGACGGACCACCAAGGCTGCGAGTGCCTCTCACCCTTCCGAGGCAAAGGGAATTTCCCTGGTACACACGTACATAGGCAGAAGGACTGCTTCCCTTAGCTAGGAAGTGCCTTTGGTGCTGTCTGTCCCAAGAGACCATACAATTTTTGCCTTTGGAAACAAGACACCATGCTGTTGATCGTCAGCCCAAAATATCCTTACTTTGAAGTCCTTCAATACTTACCAGCTTCTGAGCAGTGTTAAGAGCAAGCACACTAAACTGTCCTTCAATCCTGCTTCCAAAGGTCCCTACCGAAAGCCGCGTTGCCTTAAAGCTGGTCCCTCCCCCACCGCCTCCCCCGAAAACCCAAAGATTACATTACAGCTGGCCAGGCAGATCAGGCAGCAAAACCCGTCAGATTGCTGTGCTGCCCGGGCAGCGGGGCTTCGCAGCGGAGTCAGGAGTGCCACACAAAACGAGATCGCTTCATCCCTCCCCTCAAAATCACGGCTTATTTCCAGGAAGAGGACTGGTGAGGCAATTCGATGGTACAATTTCTGATGCACGCTTATTTAGGAACTGTCCCCCGATGGCGCAGCCCTGCCTGAAGAACAACTGCAATAGCTGCAAGAACAAAGGCTCAGAAACCAGACAGATTAACCCCAGAAATCATTTCTGTTACCAGCTCATTGGTGAGGACTCTCTCAGCACTAAAGGCAGGTGAGCTCTGTGCTGGGTAGAAACACTACTGCAAATAACCCACTGCTGCAGGGAGAGAGGAAAAGCTGCTGTGCCCTAATTAGCAGCAGTCACAAACGATGCGAAGAGCATCGCCGCTGTTTCTTGAGGCTAACAAGGCTCACACTGTTCTCACACTGCTGCTTCGGCTAACAAAGGAGACCGGGTTATGATCCTGCTCTGCTGGACTGTCCTCGTTTCAAGGGACACTGAAGGAGGAAGGCTTTGAATTTCCAAAGAGGCAGAAATCCAACAGCGAGACCGGCGTCTGCTGAACGTAGTTCACTGGATGCAAAAGGCAATAGCACATGGCACAGCCTACCTTCTTTCCATCGCTCAGCAGTTCCTTCCCTGAAATTAGTCTTTTTTCCCCCCCCGCTTGCCCACTGTAACATGGAAATGCCACTCAGAGCTGAGGAGATGACAGCAGCTCAGGAAGGCTGCTCCGACAGCCTCATCACCCTGCAGGCTCCCGGCTACCACCAGCAGCAGAGGCGAGCTCCCTGCCACCAAAAGGATCACCGAAGTCAAAGCCCGAGTGACCCAAAGCCCCGGGGCTGTGATCCCGTCCAGCTCTGCCAGCTGTCCTAGCCACCACGCAACCACTGCTGCCGCAGAGGCATCTCGTGGCAGGGAAGAAGGGGTGTGAGGGTCAGTTTCAAACCACCAGTAGCTGCACTGCTGCTGGGGCTACGCTGTAGGCACACGTAGCATGAAAGAGGACTGTAAATCCTCTTATTAAGAGAAGTATCAGCAATTTGGATAGGCCAAGCTGCCAAAAGCTTTCCGTTTTGAATTTGCTTCTGCATTAGCTAAGCTGTTAAGTTCTTATAACTTGTGCACAAAGCCTAAAAATAATAGAAAGAGATTAAACGGGACAACTGCATCAAAAGGTCCCTTTAGTAAATACTCTCCGGGTTTAAGTTTTAAACCCTAGGCTTCCATCAGTTTCAAATCCCCTTGAAAAACAATGCCTCAGATTACGATAAATTTCAGTGCAACACTATCAGGATCCGAGAAACCAAGTCAGCAGCGCAGACAACTCCATAATGATGGCAAAGAAAAACGCAAACTGGATTTGTTGGCTCCCACCCCACCAAGAGATAAAAGCGCTCTTTAAAAGGGTGTTCCAGGTTACAATAAAAATTCTGGGAGGAAATAAATGGGAATGAAGGTGGTAGAAGAGCCTCCATGTACAGATTAATCAAGACTTAGCATTACAAAGGACTGGCAGAGCTATTAAAAACTCTGCACAAGAGTCTCAGGTTAATGTTTTGCATCTTCAGTAGTTCAGGAACAGCAAAGGCAATAGATCAAACAGCATCAGTAAGTTGAGGCAATGCTTCCAGCTACTGTACATCTGCCAGAGGGCCATTTCTGATTAAAACATCCAGCCAGAAGCTACAGAAAGAGCTGAAGCCTGTCAGTACCAAGCAGTCGTTAAAAAAAAGGGCAAAAAAAGCTAAACATTACACTGAGCGCTTGCTGTAACACAACGGGAGTCTGGAAGCTGAAGCACTCCTGCTTTTTGGCAATTGTCAGGGATTTCCATAATTGTTCAAAACCAAACAGAAAATGACACTGTGCAGATTTCACTGCTTACATAAGAGGCTTTCGGAGCCCAGCAGTTTCCTTACTTGGTCTTCTCCGGAGCGCAGCACTCGCTGCTTTGTTATTATCGTGTTCTGCACAAGCCTGGAAATAGGAGCATCAGACGAAAAGCTGCACATCAAAATACAGGCAGGTCACGGCAGGGCCATGGCTCTATTACAGCAATTACACTACTCACAGCTGAAAACTGAAAAGCTGCTTTGTGAAATTCCCCAAAACTGCAGGAAGCACTGGTGGCAGGAAGGATTTCCAGTTTCAGCTCCCAAGTGTCAGCGGACAGAAGAGCAGAGCTGGGGCCAGCACCCATACCCTAAGATCCTATCGGTCCACGGGAAGTAGAAGAGCAGCCCACATTTTAAGTGATCCCTTATTCACTACGATAGAAATCAGCACCTTTAAATGCTTAGAAGAAAGTATTCCTATCAAGTTTCAACAGTTTCAAATGACAGCTGTGTGTTCTTCACAGTCATCAACACGTAGTTCTGTTACACAGGCAGTTTTCCTCATTAAAAGAAAAAGGTATTGTGTTGGGGTTTATTTTTTTATTTACTTTTAAGGCTATCAGGCATCAAAGAACAACAAAACCTATTGTTAAACCTCCCACGAGGTCTTTACAGAATATTCACGATACTCCAGAGTGTAAACAAAGCAATGCACGATAGTCTAGCAAATGTAACAAATCAAGTACACTGTTATGTTTTCAACACTTTTTTGTTAGAAATTCATGGTTATCTGTCTGACACAATGAAGAACCAGTAGCAATACTCTTAAATTGCTTATAAAGTGAGGTTTGTTTGTTGCAGATTCTCTCCCCTACCAAGTTTGAGGAAAAAGGTAAGGAAAGTGATGGATTCTAGAACGAGAGAAACAAACTAATGCCTAAATACAATTCTGCCAAAGATGAATGAAACCCAGTGCACAGCTCTTCACACAGCCAAGACGTGAACATGGTAATCTGTATTTTAGCGAAGAATTGCTAAGATTCAGAGTTAGGCAAAAGGTATTTTGAAAGGCAGGCAGGTGTGCTTGAACTGGGAGCAGGGGAGAGCTTGGAGCTGTTCAAAAGGGCAGCCAAAATTGTCCATATACAACAAAAGAAGCACGTGAAGTGGACTCCCAGGGCCAGAAAGCTGAAAAAGCTCAACACTGATCAAGTGTAGAGTTCAGGAGAGGAATAGAAAAGAACGCTGAAGATGAAGAGTTTACATAAGTGTAGAAGCTCAGCCTTGCCACACCTGAGCAGACTTTCATTCATTGATGGAAGACGCCCTTCTGATTCATTTTGCTTCTGTTTAGCTCCCTGTTGGCCAAGCTATGGCAAATACACGACCCGCAGCTTTACACACTAGCAGTACCCCCCCAGCTTGGGGTGGCAGCAGCACCTTTCCACCCACGGCTACTGCCCATACTGACAGGGGCCAGAAAAGAGGCAGCAGCAGCTTACCTACGTAGGGAAGATGTATGGGAGAAACAATAAGGCTCATCTACTTGCTGCTGTGGTCATGTCATCGTAGCACTGAGTTCTGCATAAAGCTAAAGCTTAAAGATATTGGAAGCACAGAAATATTTAACTAACTCTGAGCAGCTTCTGAAGCCTGTAGAGGAACTTGTGTTCTACCCTGGCTGGAGCCCAAATGCAACAATACTCAGAAGACAATGCCCAAACAGCTTTAACCGGTATCACAGGGACCAAAGAGCTTCTCAACTTCCTCACCTGCTAGAATGAATGTGCAAAAAAGGATCTTTGACAGAGACCAACAACCAGTATAAGATATATCGGCAGCAATCCACCGGTCAAAAAAACAAACTGAAGGTGGTACCTGACAGAAGTCATCCTTTGGTTGCAAAAACGCCTCTGCTATCAATTTAAATAAAAACACATATCTTTTAAATACCCTAAACTTCCCACTAGGTTGCAAAAGACTCAACGCCAATGGCACTGGAGAAGCAACGCAGGAGGAATACTAACCTAAATAAACGTCCTAAGAAAGACATTAAAAATAAAACAAGGGTTTGGCTTTAAGGAGATGCAGATAAATGCTAGCTAAGGAAATGTTAAACCTGCCCCAGCACACAGACAGAATCAGCCAGAACTAAATGAAATGCAGGTACTGCAAAAAGCCCTACTAATGCAGAACAAATGGTAATTTCTCTAGGCATGTAACACGTATCTGGCATAAGATTAAAGCTGAAAAAAGTGCAAGTCCATCAAAGAAGACGTGGTCTTAAAACAAAGTCCGCAAAGATAGGAGAACAGGAAGGTCACGGAGTTCAGAGCAGGGCACAGGCACCAGAACGTACAAAGGTGACGGGAACGAAGGGAGCACAAACTATTTCTAAGAACACATCCAACCACAAGAAATACAGCTGCAACAAAGCGATTTTACAACCAGGACAGAGCACTGCACATCTCTGCCAGGCAAGATGATGCTCCTCCTGCCTTCATCTTGGGGTGAATTCCGCTTGGAAGAAACAAAACACAGTTCAAAGCTCAGAAACGAGGAAAGCATTTGCAAAGCTAGTGCAAAAAGCACACCTGATTTCAGCAGGAGGCCCACACCACAGCTAAAACAGACTGCTTCAGGACTCTGTGCTGTGCAGATTGTCTGCCTTCACCACCCAAACCTCCGTGCAAACAGGCAGGGCTGATGTTTCCTGTCTGTCCTATTACCCTGCCACATGCCCACATTTCACAGCTTCCACAGCTCCCAGGCCTCTAGCACAGGTCTGGCCATTTCATTTCTGTGCACTGGCTGAGAGCCTTGCCTGCAGTTATACCCGAAATAATCCAGAGAGATGAGATACAGGTGTCACTCTACCAAATACCATCACCCCCTTCACACTGAGGCTCTCCCACCAGAAATAGGCAGTAGGGTCAAAGGGTGTCTCCTTATTAAACTCTTTTCAGAACAGCAATTAGGAAATGGGTCTGAATTAGAGACACTGATATCTTTTTCCCCAAAAAACATTCTTCCAGCTTTCCCAAATACCCCGGGCTCTGCACCTGCAAAGACAAGCAAAGCTTCACAACCACTAGCATACGCTGCAGAGGGACTAGATAAATCTCTTCATCTTCTGTCCTGGAATGACAAAAAGAACTGCATTTATGAGGATTTAAGAGGGGAGAACGCAATGTAGCCAGATGCAAATAAACGTGCTTCTGAAAAGCTGCGTTGGTATCGTCTCCTTCCAAGGAAGTCTGCTCCTGACACCAGGGCTCACAGCATGGTTGCAGCACCAGGGAACAACCAGATTTCTGCCTCGGGAAGTGGAACGAAACAATTAAGATACCAAATCTCAGCTCTTCTCTGGTGTTCCTCAGATGGCTTTGCCCTGCCCTCCAGTTAGCCTATTTTCACCTTTCTTACAGGGCAAGTCTCACTTGTAACTTGTATCAGGACATCAAAGAAAGCTACACCAGAAGTCACCCTCCTCTTCCCACCTTCCCACTGCGCCCATCACCTGGGCTTTGAAAGCCTGAGCCCAACTATCTGCTATTTAACTGCGACTTTGCCTAATTAACACCTTCTTCTTCACTGAAAGGTGTAAATTATGTGATTTTTTTTTTTCAAGTGGGAGAAAAAAAAAAACACAGTCACTTCGACAAAGTATTGCATTTTTATTTCAGGTAGAAGAAAAAAAGGCAGCCTCATTAACGTTGAGTCTCTTTCCAATTCTGACCTTTACTAAAACAAAGGATTTGAAATTAAGTTAAATCTGTACCAAAAGAGTGACAGCCAAAACGCCAGCTGGAGCAGAGGGCTGTAAACACTTCAATTCCATGGAAAGCACTGAAACATCCTGCCTGTTTTCACCTATCAGCTAGCAGGTTTAATGCTTTCCCACTCATTTATCACTGAGAACATGGCTTTTAATCAGCTCTCTGATAAGAGATGGGCTGGGCTTTACATCACATCGCTGAAGAGATGGGTTTAATTTTTCCAGCATACTTGCTGCTTTCTGCAGCCACCCAAGTATGACTCAGCAGCTGCCCTAGAGCATGCATTGTGCAACCTATAGCTAGAGTCTCCTGGATTTCGGTACCTTAGTTGGTGGAGCGGATGCTGGGCACTAGTTTTCTTGGTCTGCTTTGCCCTGTTCTTCAGCCAGCTGCTGAAGCACGAAGAAGCATCTCATCTTGCAGCTTTATAGAGCTGAAGGTAGGTTCTGACTTGCCATGGAGGAAAGCACTACCCAGAGAGCATCGTGCAAAATGCACGAGCCTGTGCTGGAGCGCTGACTTCCTTGCACGGAGAGGGAAACCTGAGGATTACTTTGGCCAAGCCCGCAGACAGGAGGATTAACATTTTCTGGATCCAGACCAACATTCCTCATTTCTCTGCGCATTACAAAGTCTTGCCCGGTTTGACGTGCGAAAAAGATTTAGGGAGAAACTAATTCCATTTGGTTGCTGAAGCAACATTCAGGGAGCCCTTGAGTAAATGGTCCAGAGCCATCTCTGCCGTGAGGCCATCCTGGGAATACGTCCCACGTAGCCGAGAGAAACTGCTCAGTGCTGACCTGCTCCGAGGTTACAAATCAGGGAATGCAGCCTGGAGAGGAGTTCTGAAGGTCCTCTGCTCCAACGGCCTCTCCCAAGAGGAAAAACCACTTGGATCAGGGCGAGGACCTCAAGCTGCCCATTCACCTTCCCCCACACATTCACCCAGTGGATGTTTTTATATAAGAGCTCCCTCAGAATAAACAAGCAATGCTCAACTTCACACCACAAACACCTCTGACTGTAAATAATACTTAAATCACCTTTATTGGGCAAAAAACACTCACAGTAACGATAATTCAATGAAAAACATGGTTCATAGGAGTATCACTGGACAGGAACAACTCTGACTTGTAGGATTCGCATCTGTGCGCCCTCAGTTTCTGGAAGCTACTCTCACCCTCCAAATATTCCCTCCAGAACCAATCCTTCTCCAGGCATCTTTCCCACACTCATACATCGTTTCAAGAGGTATATACAGTGCTTCAAGTCTACTTTTGCAGCAACCCCATGCTCACACATTTGATACCACAAGATAGGAGAAATGTAAATAGATTCGAGTCTGGAATATTTGCCAAGACAGGAATAACCTGACCGAGAAATTGATAACTACTCCCTCGTTTTGGCTCCATGTTGATGTCAGCCTCCTGGCTATAGTCACGTTTTGAAGCACAGTAGTTTGCAGATCTTTTTCCCTGTTTTTCAGATGGAAAGAACAAAGTTCTTCTAGTTCTCTTGTGCTATATAAGAGCGTGGTCTGAAGAACCAGCTGGAACACTGACCTAGGCACCGACAAACAACTGGGAAACTTGATGTTTCCCTTAGCTACTTGAAAAGGGGGGGGGGGGGGGGGGGGAAACGACAGAGCCCCCTTTACATATGACACAAACCTTGATGTCAAATTTTAATTGCAAACTTGGCTATAGGAATCTGCGTTATGCATCCCGATTTCTCTGCAAAGGGCTCAGAAGTGCTGATAACGAACGTGGTGTGTTACATGTACACCAGACTGAGATGACACACGAGCAGACGTGCAGGAAGAAGATGCTTTTTTTTTTTTTTTTTTTTTTTTTTTTTACACAGCCACGTCCCTAAAGTGCATTCAGAAGTCCCTATCATAGCCCATTTTCTGCTGAGTACAAGCTCTGTTTTCAGCTTATAGCTTTGTCCTGAGAGAAGTCTGCTTTGTGTTTTAAACCCAATTGCTTAGAGGCACTGAGCGAGTGTAATCTAGAAAGCTCCAAGTGTCTCTGCCCTGCGAGTTCATTTATTAGAGCAATTCTCTCCGCTTTGGACATCCTGGTTGGAGATGGGTGTAATGTTGCAGACACTTTAACTGCCACTGCAGATGTGATATTAAAGCCTTCTCTTCTGTAGGAAATAAAGAAAATCTCTCATTTCCTTGTATCACCAGGATCACCAAACAAACAATAGGTAACAGCCTGATGCATGCGTTAACTTGCCTGTGGAACGGCACCCAGAGCAACACCAAGTTCACCCATTTGTTCAGTGCCCTCGAAAGCACGTTTCTTTGTATTTCAAAGAAAATGTTAAAGGGCAGCAGTCAGGAACTGCTCTTAGCAGTCTCCAGAGCAGCTGCATGCACCGCGAGTGGCACAGCAGAAGACAATGAACAAATCCTAAACAAATCCTATGTAGCTAGGCAGCATTTCAACCGCATGCTTAAGAAAAGCAACTCTGGTTAGCTTCATTCTGCAGCTTGCCTAGACCAGCACCTCATACAACAGCAATTAAACAACGGTGGATGATGAAGCCATTCCAGGAAAATGGCAAGCCACCCCTCACCGAGGACACACACCTCAGTTCAGGGTAACACCAGCAGAATGCAACCCACTTTTAGTACCAGAGTTTTAAAATCCCAAAGAGCTCTGCCATCGCCAGGTTCCTGCAGGCTGCACGGGCTGCTAAGCTCTCCCCAGGGCTGCTGACAGCCCCCCGGGCTCTGCACAAGGACTGCTGCAAGAGGCAAGAGACTTCTGCATGCTGCAGGGATGAGGGATTGAGGCAGACATGTAAGTGGAAAGCAAGTTTACTGAACAAGTATTCACCTCTCTCCCGAGGCGGTGCAGGAGCAGGATGTTGAGCCAGAGCTTCTGACAGCCAGGGAATTGTGTGGCCAGCATTGCTTTTGCATGCATTTAAATTCCTGTTTGCTCAGAAGGGCGCACACTGTCAGGAAGCTGGTTTGAACACATCAAGAAGCATTGACCACGGCAGATTTCCTTCCAGAGAGAATTTGTGGACTAGTTTCTCACGGGTTTTTTCCAGAGATTAAGCTTGCATCATCCTCTGCAGAGGAAGGCATTATTCTTCATTTTTTTCCATTTATGCCTCTCCCTGACACAAGCTAGGGACAAAAGACCTACAATCATCCATGCAGGAGAGAAGTAAGCCGATCATTGATAGCATGAACTTTTTTTTAGGTCACTACAGAAATACTTCTGTTGTAGCTGAGGAACGTACAAGAATTTCTCTAGAACACGATGGCATTGCTCCTGTCTATTGCCAAAAATACTTGTTAACAACCAGGAACCCACTCCCTGGGAGTAGAAGGGAAGGGTCTCAGCTTCACAAGACAGAAAAGCAGAGCTCCCAGCAGCTCTGCTTCAGCAGTCTTAGAGAAGACAGCAATTTCAATTTGTCCAGCGTTCACACAAGCACAGCAACTGAAGCCTGCATGCTCAAGCTCTCAAAGATATTTTAAGACAACCAGATCTGCATCCTAAAGATACTGAAATCTCTGTAAGATGTTGGTACAGATGACAAAAAAACATGTCATGTTCAGATTAGTTATTTCAAGTCCACAGACTATTCCATTAGTAAGGTGAAGGTTTAAAGTACTTTCAGTCTTGCTTTGACCTTTCCTGATCCAACAACTGCATTTGAAAGGAGAGCGATTGCATTTTTCTCTGGCAGAGAAGCACATACTGAATGGCAAACCTGTTTTTTCCCCTTTTAGACATTCTGCAGAACGAGCTGCTGCTGTCTCATCTGCAAAGAAGAAAATGCTCCGACTGTTTTAAAGAAATGCCCTTTGCAGAACCGTTGGATTATGTGACAGGTCACACAATCCGAGGCAGAGCTGAGAACAAGCCATTCAGAAAAAAAAACAACCACTGCGTGCCCAAGAAATGCTATCAGCAAAAGGAACAACACATTTTGAAATGCAAAGCAGAGTTCAGAGAGCTAGAGCTGCCTCAGAACAACGTGTAAGATGCTGCCCCTGCTCCAGGAGCTGGGGTTAGAGAAGGGATGCTTTACTTACTTTAAAGCTTATGCTCTCCATAGCCGGAGAGCAGTTCAGTCTGTTGACTGCTAACTTCGGGGCCACGCACCTGCAGCGGGTCAGGCTGCGATCTCCCCGCTCAGCCTGTTCTCCAGGACACCACAACGCTCTTCTAGTTATGGGGATGAGGAAGGAAATACATTAAAAAGTACCGAGGATGCCACAATTTGTTTGCCAAATTGATGTTCCTTGGCAAATTTTGAGAAGCTCGTCCCTAAGGTGCGTTTCTGAATGTTTTTCTCCCCCCCAAGGCATTTCTCCAGCACATTTCAGCTTCTCCCTGTTTTGGCAGGCCTGTTGCTCCGCTAACATGCCCCTGACCACAGCAAGGCTTTGGTAACTCAAACGGCCCTACCAGGCTGTCTACCACCGCTCGTGGCTCTTATGTAGGACATGCCAGTAGAAATAGCTTTGTCCTTCCCACTGCTTCGTGCCAGCACATGCAGCTGCACCGGGGCTGCGTCACAAATCGGATCCTTCCTTGGACCGGGGGTTTGATCTCACACAGCCTACTGACACTGCTTGGATTATTGGTACAGAAATAAACTTCTGAGGGCAGCTCCTCTGCAGCAGCAAGCATCGCTATTTAGGAGCTGACATTCAAGTTGAGTATGAGCCGAGGTTAACGCAAGCCTCGCTGGTGATGCCCCACGCCGTGCCTCCTAATCCCCCACGCAGAAATCACTTTCCTGCAGCCAAAGGCTCCCTCCCAGCACGCTCAGCTACCGAGATCTGCTCCCGGCGCCTCACACAAGTGATGTGCAGGGAGGCGACTAACCCCCAGAAACGTCAGTCATGGATAAAAGGATCCCTTATGGAGCTGCTGGGTTTTCCAGAGTCGGTCTTCCAGCTGAGAAGCAGGAGGAATAAAGGGAGCTGACATAAAATACCAACAGAAACCTGTTCTTTGTTCAGGATAAGGGAGAAAATTTACAGAACAACATTGTGTTACCTGTACTAATTATAGGTTTTTGTTTTTATCTATAACTGCTAGAAGGCTTCTGCAAAAATGTAAGAATGTAAGAAATGAAACCCTGCAACAGTTCAGCAAGACTTTAAACATTAAATGGAAAACTCTTCTGTTTGAACTCAGCCGAAGTATCAGCACATCACTGACACTAGGCATTATGCAGACATGTCTTGATGAGAATAAAAATTAGAAGCTGGGAAATCAAGGATTTCAGGTGACTTCACCATAAAAGCAATGAGATGAAAGAAAAGAGCACTCCACAGAAGTCAGGGGCAAGATCTCTCATGCCTGAGCTGTCCAAAGAGCTCAGTGCAGCCTACTCAAGGTACACGGGATCCAAACCCGGCTAAGATTTATATAAAAATATTTAACCATGTTTTAGAGATTCTGTGGTGGTTGAATATGTGAATGGTGACCTAAACAGTTCTGTTGGTTTCTATTTGGAATCCTCTCCCTGAGCTCAAGTGAAGAGGTAGTTCTTCGTTTGTTTTTATCACAGCATTCCTAAAAAGCTGTGGTACATAACATGATGGCTGCATTAAGTAGTCTCACAGCTCTTGAACTAAAGACCCCATTCAGCTGTGCAGTTATTTTACAAAGACATCTTTTAAATACCTTACTGGAGGTCAGACCAAAGCACGCACAGCATTTGTCCTGCATCAGGCCCTCAACTGCAGCAGTTACGAGAAGAATGTCAGAACAAGGCAAACGCAGTTGTCATCTGCCAGCCTTCCAGAGTTTGCTGCTGAGGGATGTCCTAAACCAGAGGTGACATTTTCACAGCCATCTCAGGGCAAGCTTACATTTTCCCAAAAAAAATAAATAAAGAAAAACCTTTATTTAGTAATTTTCCATCTCTGAGAGGCTCTGATTCAGTTCAAAAGAGGACAACAGCGTAATATTTGGAAAAACCCTTTGGGAACTGCAAATCTCCTGCTTTTTGTCAGAGAACTGGGAGCAGTGGCACCAGATGAGGCATTCGCCTGGTGCTGTGGAAGGAACAGGATAAATCCCTGCCCCGTTCATTTGCTGCCTAGATGAAGCATAAAGGGACAACAAGAAATGAGATTTCACTGAAAAAATCTGAATGTAGGCCACTGACAAGCCATCTTAACTCAGACGTTTACTCACTGAATACTAGGAAGCCCCACACCCTTCTAGATCTACTTAAAACGAGATTTGAGAAGATGAAAGTAAGAGGGAAAAGAACTAAGCAGCACACTTCATTCATCCATTCCCTTCTGCCATTCCTGCCTTGACTAGTATTTATAGCTGCTTAAGAGCTGGTTCTCTCTGTCCTGTCTTTTCTGCTCCTTTCTCACAAGTTCCCTTCCTGGGATCCAAAAATGCCTTTCTTCTTCCTCCACGTGGCTCAAGCTGGAGATCACCACGTTGATCCTGGAATCACTAAAAATAGGAGCTCCGTGAGCCCTAGGCCCAGAGAATGCAGCTTTGCTTAGACCTAACTCATTCTGTTATGTGAGAGCAAGCTGAGCACTGCATCGCTTCCAGCACGGCGCTGAAACACCTGTCAGTAAAAGTAGAAGTGAATTCCACGTGAAAGCAAATCAATGGTGTCTTCGTCTCACATCACTTTCAGTGCCCTAAAGAGACACAAACTGTCCCGTCCGCTTCAGGAGGAGAAGGCTGCCTTACTTCACGCTGCTCCTCCTGCCAAAGTTACCAAAAAAAACAACAAAGATTTGCACTGCACCCAATCTAAACACAAATAATAGAAGGAAGTGAAGAAGAAAGAAGAATGCTCCTTGAGGGAAATGAAACCATTTGCACTACTGCCATGTGTGCCAACAAGAAGAAAAACGCTCGGTATAGAACACCTACCCTCAGGTACTCGTGTCATCCCAACTGCTTTGCATAAAAAAAACCCAATTGGCACAAATAGAGTAAAGCTCAAACAATTCCTCAAGTGCAGGAGTTAGAGGTGACAGCACTTCTGCTGGGGACAGAATCCAAAAGTGAAGGCAATCCAGACCATTATAAAACATTATATGATGGGAGCCAGTCAGCAAATGAGACAAGCCCAAATGCAGTAGAAGTCAGAAAAGTTTTGTGAAATGAGACTTTTTGGGGGTAATTCTGAAAACCCTAGGGTCAGAGCAGAGACAAATGGACATCCCCAGGCCCACACAAGAAAGGTAAAGCTTGGTGAAGAACCCAGGATAAAACAAACCAAACAGGGATGACTGGCAGCGCAGGTTTCTAGATTACAGAAAGCACCAAGTACCAAACACACCACTTTTTACAGCAAACCAAAGCACAGCAGGAGTGGCAGTCCATGTCCTTCTCTCAGAGCGATCGTACAAACGGAAAGCTCTCTGCTGATACCCAAAATGCCTGTTTGTTCAACCAACTGCCAAAGCCAGCCCGTTCACCTGCTCTTGGGAAATACCAGCAGCAAGTCTTCCAGTCCACCTGAAGTGTGCTCGGATTGTACCAGTAGGTTCAATTAAAAAAACTCCGTTCTGATGGGATGTGTGCAGAGCAGCCAGTAACACTTCTGCCCACTTTGTCAGGCCTTTTTTTTTTGTTCCCCAGCACAAAGATGCAAGGGGCTGGAGTGGCCCCGGCTTCCCACTGTACCTAAGCAGCAAAGAAGAGCCCATCCACTAGACTTCCGAAGACACACGGATGTACAGACCGGCTCTGAGTCACAAGCCCTCGATGTTCAGCTGCTTCAGGACTCAGAAAGGCTTCCCCGAGGCACCTCTCTTCAACAAAGTGGTAACCAACTGCTGAACCCACTGGTTATGCAGCCTGGCAGTCATTAAAAGGAAGAAGTTTGCTGCAGAGCTTGTTTTACCGTAGGCAAACGCGAAACACGACAGCATCTCCGAATTCTGAGCTCCCAGTTTGTTGCCTGGAGTCATTAAGGCAACCTATCACAAGTGTAAATTAAGCTGCCTGCATCAAAATCAGGAAGATAAAGTAAAAGTATAAAGTGTCATAGCATGAAGTGTCAGCTGCTGGCAACCTTGGATGCTTAATGCAACGGAGAAAGGAGGAAACAATATTGAGTTACCTGGGAGGTAACTCGTTTGTACACAGAGGCTAGGTCACCTCAAGCAGGAATTAACAATGAGAAGTACAACACCAGGGAGCACGCTGCCTTTGCTTGAAGATATACCGAAGATGAGGCCAACAGAACACCGTTATGGGGCTTCTTATCCTTTGCTGTCAGCCTGCGATCCCTTCCGCTAACGCTGACCGCAACCTGCTCAGAGAGTGAGTTAAAGTCACCAACCAAAGTAACCCCCGAGAAGCACTGATCCTGCCTTCCTCACCTAGGCTGCAGTTCTGAGAATTGCAAAAAATAACAGAAAAGCATTTCCAATTCTCACACCACCTTTCACCATCTCAGATCCCATATCGAGACCCCTCCTTTTCTTTTCCAAACCAAGTAATCCCGACTCACACAACCATCTCCAGGGCAATCTTCATTTCTCTTTTAGAGTCTGGACTGTAAGATTCATTTCACACTTTCCTCATGTCAGTCCTTATCTCCATCATTTCCACTCAAGTCAGTGATTAAGCACCACTTTTGGCATCACAAAGGCAAAAGCTGCTTAACATTACAAAACTGGGGTCATTTTAACAAGGCTGAACGTAACAGCAGCTGGACTTCAACCTGCAGCCAGCTGAGCATCACTTAATTCATTACGAGTTTTGAATGAATATGACAGGAACTGAAACACTTCCACACTTACAAATCAAACCTGCTAAGGTGGATTATTCCAGCTCACCACCACGAAGCTCTCCTAACATAAACCAGGCCAAAAAAATCCCGCAGCAGTCAGTCACTATGGCATCCGCTTGGTTTTTAAAAATACACCCAAGCATGTGTTCCTTCAAACTCCTGCCGAATGCCTTCGCTGGACTATTTCAGTCTGCCTTTGGTTTGCTACAAAGCCTGCTGGGAGCCTACTGCTTTGCTAAAATCATCATCGAGCTCCCTTTCTAGACATTTAAATACAATTCCCTCCGGTTTTCGCTTCAAATATATTTTGTCAGTTTTGCCGACCTCCCAGAATTAAATCCTTTTCCCCAGGACTTTTTCTCCTATTTGAAGTTCTGGCCTGACGGCCCCTTTTCACATCCATAACAGTCCTCTTCCTCTCCTTTTCTCCCATCTTCAGTATTCACCTTAGAAGATGCTTTTGTCTGAGGTTTCCAAGGTACACAAGCTCTAGGGAGAGCCCCTGTGGCCCCTCCATCTACCACAGACTAGCAGTGATTCAGGTAATGGGGGAAGTAGCTACACTACTCAGCTGCTCTAAGCAGCACTTTGGCTTAACAGATTCTTTAATGTCATATTTGAAAATATGGACTGTAAAAGAAGCCTATCGGCTTCTTCTGTAGACTTTTCCCCCCTTTACTCATACCAGAGCAGGGCATCGTGATTTAATTTTCTTCTATAAAAAGGGCTCACGATGCAAATGTGTTTAGCCTGGTGCTGCCTTGGACACTGCTCCTCCTCAGCTGGAAGATTTGATCTTTCAGACACCCCCTTCTTTTTTTGGTATATAAAAAGGCTTCCGATCTGATAGCAAAAACCATCCCAGTTTACATGAACACAGTGTTCCTGCGGCAGGTCTGAGATTACATCTTATGTACTGAAGTCCCAAGCACACCTTCAAAAACTGAAGGACAGACACGGTGCTTCCGCCTCCCTCACAAGCAGCTGCAGAACAAAATCCTTGGTGCCCTGCCCCTTTCCAACATCAAAGCCACTAAGGACAAAGGCTGTCCTACCCTACAGCTCCCCAGCAGCTCCATTTGGGGTCGAATTTACCCAGGATCAGAGCCCAGCGTTCACACTTTGCCCCACGCCTTCCAGCAGCCGAAATACTACGCTGACATCGTGGTGTCATTTTCCACCATGTGGAAACAGGAACAGGGGAAAAAAAATAAAAATCTCACTCTGAAGAACTTCTAATTCTTAATTATAGCAGACATCTCGGGCTTCTGACAACACATGATGAAGAACCCTTCACGGCTGCAGAAGTTATTGTCTTTTTGCTTGAATGAGTTTGCGTCAGCGCTTAAGTGGTGACTTCAACCACACAGATGACCCAAAAAAGCTTCAAGCTCATCAAGAGGGCATGAATTTTTAAAAGTCTACAGTAGTTATCTTACTAGGGGATAAATACTCCCAAGACATTCAATCCAGGCTGAAATTATATTTAGATTTAATTAGACCCTCTCACTTACAACGCCAAAAGAAATGGTACGGTACAAGGTAGCAAAAAAAAAGTTTAACGTGGAGTGAAAACGTATTTCATATCAAGGAAGTTTTGTTTTGTTTTTTAAAGGAACATAAGTGATGTTTCAGACAATTATCATGGTTTTAATAACTGGATATTATTTTCTGATACAGAGCTTTGACAGCAGCCGAGGACTGTTGTCCTTTGACTGTCCCCCCTCCAACTCTACACAAGCCAGGTTTCACATTCTCGTATTAACAGGGTAAAAAACCCTGCCAAGTCCCCAAAATCGTTACGAAACGCAGCTAAACAGCTTGTTTTAAGTTGCACTGACTACACAACAACCATCCTCAAGCACCTGCTAGGCTGCGTACAGGACCCAACACCAAACCTTCACACCCAGGGGCAGCATCCCAAGCGCAGGCGGGTCCCCACGGAGCTCCTGCCACCCCATGTCCCACTCCTGGCAGAGCGGGATCGCAGCGCCACGATCAGGTCACGGGCTGCGGGGCAAAGGTAGGTGCTGCCCCGCTGCTGGCTGGACATCAGCTCTCTGCAGCACTTGCAGAAGATGGGTGAATGGAAGAGGACAGGCGGTGTTATGTTTAAAATGGAGAGCAATCGTGGGCCAGCCGATCCCCTTTCAGTCTCCAGAAAGACAAAGGGAGAAATCTCTTCGATGAGCAGAGCTTTGTTGTGGTTTGATGCACCTTGCCCATGACAATCTGATCTCCCGCTGAAAAAACTGAAGTAACTGGAGGAGAAAATAGATGTGCTTTTCCTAATTTCAGTAAGGCTTTTCACGCTGCCCCCTGCAAGAGCCTTCTAACCAAAAATAAAATGTCACTGACATAGCTTTGCATATCAGGTGTGTGCTTTTTAAAGTGGCACAGTGAACAAGTAGACGGAAAATGGAATAAATCAGATAGGTGATGGGTAGAGCATCATTTAAGCTGATAAAACTACAGCAAGCTGAGGTAGGGGTGGGTTCCAGAGGGCAAAATGGGACTTCTGACAACGGGAAGGAAGGCACCAGAAGTAGGTACGGTGCCATTTAATGAGAACAGCCAAGAACTACTGGGTTCTAGGCAGTAAAAGAGCACGAAGCAGCAGTCGTGCAACCTGACTGACCACTGGGAAGGATCCCACCGTGCCGTAAAGACCCCTTTTGCCCCGTGCTGCAAACAGAAGCGCCATCTGCAAGAGGCGCCGAGCGATCCTTCCCCGCTGCCGAGCCTTGGTCCGCTCCCAGCTGGAACCGTGGCCAGTTCCACGCTCACACTCCAGGACACGTGGCTGAAGAAAACCCACAGGAAAGCACCGGGAACAGTCAGGAAAATACAACTTGTGGTGAATGACCGTGACAACTGACCCCCAGAAGTACAGAAAGTAATTGCTGGTGAGAAGGAATATCCTGCTCCCTTCTCTGAATTGCACAGGTTTAGGGAATAAGAAGCCTAGTGACAGGAAAGCAGGTTTAGGATAGATTTATGGAAGACCTTTCCAGCCAGTGGGTGAGCAGAAACCGTTTATCTAACTTCCAGTGTTAAGAGGCTCCTCAATGGGAGCTGCAGCACCTCCAGCACCCGTTTAAAGGCTGGGCTTTACAACCAGATGAATCACAGGCTGGCACTGTCCTTTACAATGCAATTTCTTACAATTGCCTCCTCTAAAGTAGTACTTAGAGCTAAAGAAACAGCTCATTGTGAAGGAGAGAATGCACCTCATTCACCAATGCAACCAGCAGTCTTCGGGCAGCATTGTGCTGTGAGGACAGTCAGCATCATTTCAAGTACTTCCACCAGCTCTCCGTTCCTTGACACAATTTAAAGCTTAAAGCCCTTGTTGAAGCGTTGGTACCAGTAGTTGGAATCTCTTCACCCTTTGGAGATCTGCTAGAATTGGATGCAGTTTTCAAGCACATACATTAGTCACGTTGCTTGTATCTAAGTTTCCTATGCGGGAGTTGTAGGAGGAAGGAGAATAGAGATAGTGGGGAAGGGAACAGAGCTCTGAACACCCTCCTCGCTGCTCAGCCCACACTTGTGCTCCATAAGCGCTGTACGAAACTGTTCCTTGGTTTTATCTGGGGACCATTAAAATCATGTCAGTGCAAAATGGATGAGAATCTGCAGTCAGAAATAACACTCACAATTTTAAAGATGCAACGTTTAAGAATTTTCTCTTGTAGACAAGACACGATTAAGTCTGTTTTAACCATGCTTTGCCAGACCAGATCTCTTAAAAGGAACAACTGGAAAATAGCAATTCAGCTCACTTGGTGGGGTCGACTGCAAACTTAACAGGGTCAGCCTGAGCATCTGTTTTAGACACCGGTAAAAATACAGCCACACTCCTTTAAAACCAAAGGCTCCAAGGTGAAACCCCTCATATCCTGAAGCCTTTATTTTTAAACCAGCAGCTGGAGAAATAAACAGATTGCAAAGCTCAAAAGCCAGCAACCAGAGAGGGCACGGAATTCATCACAAAAGAGGCGAGTCAAGCACCTTCCCATAAGGAGGATGCTGTCTGTTTTCAAGTGATTTTCCAGCAAATACCAGTTGGAAGCCACAGGTTTACACAGACCTTCTTGCCAGACTGACTTTTTCCAGCTGTTCCTCCTCATCTCTCTTCTAGCCCTCCGCTCTGTCACATCATTAAGCCACGCTTGGGGTGCAAGTGACAGGCAGCACCAGAAATGTAGCCTCGAGGAACCCAACACATTTCACAGAGGAATCCCCAGGAAAAGTTCCCCTTTCTGACACACGACTTTTTCTGTGACCTTTAGGCGTTTATGCAAGAGCTCTGAAAATAATCCACACAAATGCCAGAAACCTGCTTCCAGTTTCATAAGCTTAAATCTATAGGCAGCGCTAATTAAAAATGCGCTGAATTGCATTAATTCTAGAAAAAACACTGTCTGTTCAGCAGCAGAAAAAAGGCTGCTCCCAACGGACAGGACTCCACCGTGTATTTTTTGGGCCATGTGAGTGGTTTCCACCACACGCCATGTGTGTCCTGCAGCTCAATAAGCACACTCACTGTTCCTTTTCTGACTCAAACTCAGCCATACTGTGTGTTGAACAGCCCTTGGCATCACCTCTCACTACAGCAATGACTACAGGGCAATAACAGGTAACGAGGCTCTTGGCTCTAGCTCTGGGGCTATCCTCCACATGCTTTACAGCACACCCCTGTCAATATTCAGATGGTTTTTTTTTTTTTTCCAAGGAGTTGCCCCTGACAGACTTCCACATCTACTCAAATCACATAATTTTTCTAATGGCTTACAAGGAGCGCACACAATCCAGGGAACAGCTGTACCATTCCCTCACAACAAAGCAAAAAAAGAATTGTTTCATTAAGCATCTCGTTGGCCACTATCTGCAGAAAGAAATCAGTTCCTCTGTGGCAGGGCCTGACCTCCAAGCTCTGTAGTCTCACCTCATGCCACAACCACCTGCCAGCATTTCACACCTTGCTTGCAAACCCAGCCCAGAACAGCTTCAGGCACGCGACCCACTTCACTCGCGGGGCAGGAGACCACTCACCTCACTTCACCTGAACACCACGGGGAACACAACACAGGCAGGGTAACCCTGCCAAAGTGTTTTAATAGCACAGCTACCTCGGGGAGCAGACAGCATCTCTGCAACAGAGAACCTTGATGTCCACAAGGCAGCCCAACTTGCTGTATTCTGGGGATCCAGGTCCCCAGCTCCCACTGAACACCACCAAAATTTGCCCAGAGCCTTTGCGGCTCCTTTGGAAAGGCCCCCACACTGCAGAAAGCCTACAGGCTTCATTCACACAGCGTGGGTGCCAAAGCTTCTCCTGTGTGGTTAACAGTCAGACATGGAGCTCAGTTCTGGTTTCAGACTGCAAAATCAAAATATATTGAGGCAGTCATTCTGATCTGGGATCTTTGGGCCATTATTTCTTAAATCTACCACCATTGTCAGATATGCTGAAAGGCCTCAGTGCTTTTTTTTTTTCCTAGAGCAAACAGTCAATGAGGCTGACCCCAGGCTGCAAAGTAAAAGCCACCTCAGGAGAAGGAAGCTAGGACAGCACAGCATCTGCAGAGCAGAAAGGATGAAGAGAGGAGGATGGAACAACGCAAACTCATCCAGGGGTCGGCGTATTACTGAGGTACAGTTTCATTTGGGGAAGATTTCCCCAACGCACAATAAACCTCCAGCTCACGAGCCAGGCTCCCTGCCCTTACGTTAGCTTCACCACAATTCTGCACAAGAAGCCTGCCGGCAGCAAGGCAGCACTGAGACAGCTCCGGAGCACGCACAGCCTGATTTACAGCCGCCTCTGGCCTGCGGATCACCTGGTAAGCTGCACATTTCTCTAAGCTCTGCGGGATCTTCCTCCGAGCGCCGATTTAGGCCAGCCTCTTGGCCCCGCTTCGTTCTGCCACTAATTGCCATGCACTTGGCTGCAAGCTCATCGGGGAGGAGGCATGCCGTGCTAGATTTAGCTCAGACTATCCTACAAGGAACAGAGAAGGGTGTTTTTTTTCCCCCCTTTTCCTCCCAGTTGCTAAGGAACTAAGACTTTATTGCATTAGAAACCAGCGAGAGCAGCTCGGCAGATGCAGGTTCGGTGGGCGGGAGGCGATGTTCCAGCCCCCCGGGCGGAGATCACCTCAGGAAGCGGCAGGGGGGAAAGGGACGAGGAGTTGGGGGGCCCCCAGCTCCCTCCTCCCCCCTCCCAGCGGGGCCGGAGCCTCCCAAATCCCCCCCAAACCCCCTCTCAGCGCAACCCCCCTTTCGCCTCCCGCACCTTTTTGACCCTCGTCCCCCACCGTAGCCTCCCTCTTAACAACGGGCGGCCCCATAGCAACGGGCGGCCCCATAGCAACGCGCCCCCCCCCGCCCTTCACCCTCACCGTTCTGCGCGGCGGAGGGCGCTGGCAGCAGGGCGGCCGTGAGCAGCAGTAGGGAGAAGGCGGCGGGGAGCGGCCCGGAGCGGGACATCCTCCTGGTCGGGGCCGGGGGCGAGCGGGAGGCGGCTCCGTCCCCGTCCTTCTCCGCCGACCTCCTACCGCAGCTCCGCCGCCGCCGCCGGCTCTCGCGAGACTTCGGGCCCCGCCGGGGGCGGGGGAGGCGCGGTCACGTGGGGGGCGGGCAGCGCGGGCGCGCCGCTCCCCCCCCTCGGGCGCCATCTTGTGCTGGGGTAGGGGATGGGGGTGCGGGCTGCCAGCCTCCCAGCGCTGCGGTCCTCGGGCTGAAATGAGGCTGAGAGAGCCGGCTGGGTGCTGGAGAGGGGTGGGAGTGTGAGGGAGGGTGTCCGGGGCTCGCAGCCGGGAGGTTTCGGTGCTCTCGTAGGCAGCCCTGTCTCCACAGAGCCCCTTCAGTGCTCTGAGGTGGGGAGGGTGAAGTCGCTTCTGTGCTCCACAGAGCTGTGACCTCGCTTTTATTCTTCGTTCTCAGTGAAAATGCCAGCAGATAGTCGTGGAGGCAGGCTCGGGGCCCTGCTAGCATTCATATTTAACTGCCCTTGCAAGATCACAGTTTTCACAGCCGTCATTAGTAAAAATAATTCAGGAGTTTTACCCCCCATTCAACAGGGGCTGCAAGTGTTGCTGCAACCCCAAATTCATCCCAAAGTGCTCCCCTTAAGACACAAATAGATAACCTGCACCCCTGAAAGACCAACTTTTTTTTCCCTCAGCCACACATTGATAAAATTCTGTTTAAACTTAATTGTCACCTGCCTGTGTGTCTTTTCCCCTTGCATCAGGTTTCTGCATGGAGTTTACTTGGCAAAAGTATTGTACTTTGTATGAAAGTACAATGCAGCGTGTGAAATTTTGCAGTAAATAATAAATGGGAAAACTCTGGGAAAGCACCTCACAAGGGCAGCCTCATCGTGCGCACCTGCCTGAGGTCTGCTTGTGGTTAGGGCTACAGACTGCCAGCACGTAAGCCTACTTGTTGATAAACAAACAATAAAAAATAAATAAAACACTTGTGTTTTTTCAAGTACAGGGATCTGCCCTTCTCATTGCACAGATCTGAAGCTGAGGCCACAAGAAGTGAAGGCATTTGCCCCAGGTCAGTGGTGGAATTGCGTGCAAAAAGCTCAGAAATTCACTCCTCGTTCACTGGACCTGCCAAGCACCCCTGGAAATAGTTGTGGTTACACCTCAAGGCTCCCGGGTGAACTTTGGGCTGGTCACCTAAGTTTTCTCTTTATTCCCTTCTTGTAAAGTACAGATATTGGATCAGACAAGCTACTTATGCTCGGGTTGCTTTCTACTGTGCTGGTGACCCCAGCTGATTGTAAATGCAATTTAGATGACATAAAAGCTGATCTCTGACTGCTTTCCCTCCTGGGCTGGCACACAGTTGGAGTGTGCTGTTGAACACTTTAACACACATCCAAGGTGAGGAGATTTGCAGGAGACTGGAACACACCAGCACAGAAGGATGCTGAAAAAGATAAAAATAAAGAAAATCCCTCAAGAGCACATTTTCTGCTTTTTGATCAGTCCTGTCTCCACTCCAGAGATCTCTGCATGCTCAGGACTCCCAAAATTGTCCAAAAATTGTCTAGCTTCTCCCCCTCCCACAAAAGGGGCTCTGAGAGGATGTTAATGCAACCAGCAGTTGTTTCCTTTTCCAGGCAAAGCTTCCTGACCATTAAATCCCATTGCAGAAGCTTCTTTGACCAGGGTGCAGCCTGCAGTGGCCACGCTAATTGTACCCTCGCTGCCAGGCTTCACTTGGAGCAGCTCTTTGACATTGGACCCGGATTGCTTCGCCTCGTTATCCTCAGCTGATTGCTAGCAAACAGAGTCCTTTCATTGTTGGCGTGACTCAAGGACTGAAAAGGAGGATCAGACACACCTTTTTCACGGAAACCCTGCTACTCAGTTGAAGCGGATGAAATTGCTGCTTGAGCGCTTCAGGGCTTTGATGATGATCATGGGCTTAGGATCTGCTGAGGTCACAGTAGAGAAACCTTCAGGCTGTGCCCAACCCTGGCTGGCCATGGCTCTCCAAGGATGCCGTGATACTGAACTCGATCTGCATCATATGTTCCACTGTGCCGTGTATCCTGCACTTGAGCATTTCCATGGTGCATTTCCATGACTCACTATTCTTGCCAGCTGAATCATCTGTGACACTACTATTTGTTTTCTTGCCATGGCGCAGAAACATCCTCTTTTCTCCCCTTGTTTGTTGTTCCCTGGAACAGTCCTCACAGTAGCGCTAGAAAACCAGAAGGAACAGGGAAAAAGAAGCAGAAAGCAAGATTTCACATGGTGCTCTCCTTCCTTCTGCTTTCTGCATGCTGTTTTGCCTGCTCCCAAGGATTTTGCTGCAGCTCTCATTTTTGCAGACACCCACTCGGCATTAGGCCTTACCTACACTCGAGTGTTTTCCAAGTTTGGAGCTAGTTAGCGATGTACTTGCCTCCGAGCATGGTTTGTATATGCACAGTAATACTTGTTTCGTAACCATGGCAGCTCGCAGTGACTCATGCTGCCGGAGGCCTGGGCCGAAGTTAGCAGAAGGCTTCGGCACACTGTTGTTTCCCTTTATCTTCTCCCCACTGTTGCATAATTCATCTGTCACGTTTGCACTGCTCTGGCTCCATCCTGGGGACAACCCCGGGACATGCTGCCCCACTCGCCGGGAGCTTTGCTCCGCCAGAGAGCAGGGTGGAGCCGCCGGGGTTTCCCTCGAGGGCTCTGATTACCCAGAGCGGCTAACAAAGATGGAGCAGATGGAGCTGCCCTGTGGTTTTGTGGTTGAGGCACAGCGTACAACACAAGGAACAAAAGCAGAAGATCACCGTGCTGACGGACCCCACCTGAAGCCTGCTGTTGTCTTTGAGAGTCTTTTGGGGAGCTTTTGGGTTTCTACAGATTCCCTAACGTATATAGCCAGTGTCTCAGGTATCCAGCATGGCTAGCATGGGATAAAAAGCTGTTCTCTCACTGGGCACAAGTATGTCCTCTTTTAACAGGTCACACTTATAGTGGAGTTGTTTAGAAAAATAGGAGTTGCCAGCACTGGGTGCAACATAGCAGCTTGATGGTAAGAAAAGGGTTTTATTCCAGAGACAAGTGTTCCACTTGTTTTTTGGGGGGATGTTTTTTTTGCTTGTACAGTGATTCCTAACCTTGTGAGTGGAAAGGGGAATTCAGACAGAAATTTTCCAGAGTAACTCACAATCCCCACACTTCCCCTTCACTCGAGACCCATCTTCTTTTCTCCTGGCATGCATCAATCTGGGTTATTCTCTGAGACTTCAGCTAAAGCAGGACAGAAAGCGTGGGATTCAAAACAAGCAGAGAGGAAGAAAATCATCATACGAAGTTCCTGTTCTTTTTCCCACTGTAGAACAGCAAGGAGGCATCGTCCTTTTGTGTGTGTGTGTGTGTCATCTTTGAGCTGTCTCCTTGCAACTGGAAGCATTTAAGACATCGCTGTTATTTTGATGTATTTATTGATACACTTTGGCACTTGAAGAAAGCTTTGCCTCGAGAAGTCTTGCTCGCAGTCACCTTCTTTTGAATCTATTATTGGAAAGTTGAAAATGTAGGGTAGAGCGTGAAATGCTTGGTGACGTCTAGCAGTGAAACTCAGCTACTGCAGCTGCTCTCTCAGGGCTGAGAAATGCTGAATAACGTCGGTTAATGCCTTGACATGCTGGTGAAAGCGTAGATCCATGCTTCAGCTGGCTCGAATCAGCTTGTAGACACACACGCAGGGTACTTGCACACCAGATTGCTGCTGCTTTACAAGACTGCATTAAGCGCAGGGTCGCGCTGTTTGCGTTGCGTGCACAGAGGAGACGAATGAGCAAACACAATGCAATATGCATGCGTGTGCTTACATGTTATGTAAGGTTGCCGGCCATCAGTGCTCCTTGCCTGCCTTGCAGCATCCTAAGGAGCAGCTCTGGCCCTTAGGTTACACACGGATGATTAGCAGCTCGTCTCCCCAGAGGAACAATGGTGGGAAGGGAACACCATTAACCTAAGGAGATAACTGAGCTGCGGCTGCTCCCAGGGCTGTTCCAGGAGAGCTGCCAGCCCCTTGGGACAGAGGTGACACCCATCCCGGTGAGTCACCAGAAAGGCTCTCTGGCTCTTCTTACAGGCAGGGCACGAGGGGCTGGGACTGCTGACAAGGCTTCATCCTGCACAGCGGCTAAACTGGGGACATGGCTCAGCATCATCGCTGCTAGCTCGACGTGGGGACACGGAGCCACAGGACTGAGCTACTGGGGTTGGCAGCTCCTGCCACCATCAAGTCAAAATCACGGCTAGAGCAGGTTGTTGCTGGCTGATAGGAAAATTGGAGCTTGGTGGAAACGCCAGTAGGAAAAACCAAGGTGATTCTGTGCAAGGGAATGTGAGAAAATGATGGAGGAGCAAGGAGCAGCAAAAGAGGAGGTGGAAGAAGAAAAAAAAAGGAAGAGATTGAACTGAAGTGGTGCTCTGAGGAATGAGAGACAAAGGAAAAGCTTGTAAAACCAGAGAAAAGCATGTAAAATCACTTTCTGAAAAAAAAAAAAAAAAAGGAGAGGAAGGACCCTCGGGTAGTCGTGAGAAAAGTATAGATGTACTTTCTCATTTTGCAGAAAGGTGGCTTTCCACATCTCAGCTCCGGCGGGTAATGGCAGTTTGGTTATTTCTAGCACCCCCCTCCCCCCGTCCTCCTACATGTTCAAATGTTCCTGTCAGAAATGGTCAAAATGTTTGAACTGATTTCTTTTTTTCTTCCCCTAAGGAGAAGTGTCCTTTCAAACAGTACAAACATTGTGACAGAAAAGGTAATTTTGGACAGAACGATTCACAATGCAAACAAAACCAGAATCCGATGAGAATTATTGGCATATCTGATTTCATCTGCGTTATGGCAGAAGTCTGAAGGATGCCTCACTGATTTTTGGCAGAAAAGGACTAAGACAGACAAAGAGGAATCAAAGTGCTGTTTTCCCCTCTCCCTGACCCAACCCTGAAGTTGTTTCTCTCAACAGCAATTATTTCATCCAGCTCAGCCCTGCAGTAATGTTTTTCTCCACCCATTATTTTTTGGAAACCAGGTCCAATAGACTAAGTTTCCAGTTACAGATACACGAGAGCTATTCCCCAACCTTGTTATCCCGAGGAAAGGGGTAATGTTATCCTCCTGCTCTCATTAAGAGCAGCTCCATCCAGCCGCAGGCAGGGCACGTGGGGACAGCCCCACTGTTCCCCAACTCCCTGTGGGTCACAGCAGGAAGCCTCCAAGAAAGCACAGGGGAAAACCCAAACATCTGGAGCAGTTTGCGTGGTGCAGAGGTGAATTTGTGGGCGATGCCGTCAGCAGTAGACGGCAGGTGGCACCCATGGATTAGTGCAGGGCTTGCTCTGGGTGAGCGTGAGCCCGGCTGGGCGATGCCTGAAGCGAGGGCCGGGGAGATGCTTTAACTCCATCTCCTTGGGGAATTAATAAATAAGTAGGGAAATGGAAAAAAAGGAGGGAAATGGGCCCTCTTGATTGCACGAAGGGACTTCTGCGTCCTGTTTTTGCTGGCCTGGGGCACATCCAGGCTATGCTCTTTGCATTTTGTTAGCCGAGGGAACAAGCTTGTCTTGGGGCCCCAAATGTCTGGGATGTCCATAGGAAGCAGGCTTGCTCTGCCAGGGAGCAAAAAGTGCACTGCTCCTCCAGGGAAGGGGAAACGAGTGGCTGGCAGGATGGGGACAAGCCCCAGGGGACCTGAACAAGGGGAGCTGAAGGCAGCCAAGAGTCCAGACCATCAGGTGTGCTCACAGTGAGGAGATCAAGGCAAGAAATCTGTCTGCAGGTCAGGATCAGGCATGGCAAGGGCAACCAAGCTCAGATGCAGTGGGGCGACCCCTGCACAAGTCTATAACTAAAACGAAGACAATGAAACTCAGATCAGACAATGAAACTTGGATCGTTTGGGGGCCGATGGAGGGAAGAAGCTGGCCAGGAGTTCATCGCGGTGGGTGCTGCACACACCCATGCTACTTGTGTCTCCTACGTGATGCTTTGTCTGGCCATGGCCAGGCTTTCTGAGACGGGGCTGCCTGTGCTGCCTTGGGGACATGGCTTGGGGACAGGGGACATCCCTCCAGATGCCGTCCATGGAAGGAGCCCCTAAGCAGCTCCAGACCCTTCACATGGAGGGAGCCCCTAAGCAGCTCCAGACCCTTCAGGGTGCACTAGGGTGCAACAAGGACGCCTGAGATGAAACATAAAATAAATACCAGCCATGAGAAAGAAGAGGGGCAGCCATGAGGGCACTACTGGGCTTTAATGACCCCAGTCAGCCTCACCTGGGACCCGCACCTTCCTCTCCATCAAGGAGCACCAGGAAGGACTAGGCAAAATGGGCTGAAAACCTTCCAGAAAGGTGCAGAGAGGGCTGGGACAAGCTTCCAGATGCAAATGCAAAAAGTAATTTCTGCGGAAGGATTTCTTTATCAATAGGAGAAAACGAACAATAGGGGATGGTGGTGAGCGGCCACAGGCTCAGCTGAATATCTTCAGTATCTCACCTAGAAAAGCTTGGGGGAGTGGGGGGGGGGGGGGGGGGGGGGGAGGGAGGAGGAGAGATTTAATTGATGGCAAACATTATGGGCTGCACAGAGGTAGAGGTGCTCCAGACTGAGCAGGGAGGACTTTTATAGCAGCTAACAGATGAGCGTCGTGAAAGATGGCTGTGATTCTTTGGGCATTTCTGGGTTAGATTGCAGTAAAATTGCAGCAAGAAAGCAATTTTGCTTTAATCAACTATATAACAAAGCCCCAACACAGTGAAGCGCAAAAGGTGTCAGAATATAGGAAATTGTCAGCATTGCTGGAGCTGAAAGATAAGATTGTACTCTCCATGGCTACACTAAAAGAGGATAAATGATCCATAGGGGCAATTCAGAAAGAAAATAACCTACAATTAAAGTTGTTTGAATTACAGTCTTAGGGAAGCATGGGAGCAGGAAAAAGCCAGTTTCAGTGGAAAGTCTGAAGCCTCCTTCCCACGTGCTTTCAGAAAGCAGAACTTTTTTGGGAAATGAAATCAAAACTGAGCAGGGCAACCCCTACAGAAGAGCAAAGGATGAGTTAGAGGGGACCCTATAGGGATGGGAGGAGGTGGTTGTGCTCTGCTCAGCACAGGTGGGACCTCAGCTCCGGTCTTGTGGCTCTTGGCTGCCTCCAGCCATGACTCCATCAAACTGGGGAGAGGAAAAGAGCTTAATTTGTAGGGAAGCAGATATAGGGTGAAACCTATCTGTGTGACCCCTGCCAGAGGCTATCTGGCACCTTCACTGGGTTTTGGGTGGGTGGGCTGGGTTGGGCAGGGCTTGTGGCCATGTCCCTGGGTGAGTCCTGCTACGGGACAGGGGGGGCCATGCTGCAAACCTCCCCTTGAAACCCCAGAGACCATCAGGCGAAAGCGTAGGGGAACGAGGGGCTGATTTTTGGATCCATCATTGCATCTTACAGCTTCGTGAGTGGGAATCTCCTGCTTTTTTGCAGGACCGCTCCCGAGCAGGTGGCAGGGATATTTGGAGCGAGCCGGCACCTCCCGTGTTGCAAAATCCCCCGTCCCACCAGCCACCTGCCGAGGGGCCCCGCTGCAAACAGATGGCTGCGGGGAGGGCTGCGGGGAGCGCTGCGAGGCGGCGTGAACGCGGCTCCGTGTGCATGATGCGCTCGGTGCGGTGCCGCAGGGCAGCTGTGGGGTGGAAGCCGAAGGCGGCCGCCCCAGCCGAGCTCTGCGGTGACTTGTGCGGCTGCCACACTGCCTTCCGTGCTGGCAGCTGGCTCGGAGGAAGAGGAGGAGGAGGAGGATGCTGAGATGACGGAGGAGCTGCTTTGGGAAGGGCTTTTCTTGGGAAAGTTCTTCTGTGCAGCACGGGGTGGGCTCCAAAATTGTGTGGCCGAGCTGGAAACGGGGCCCACCATTGCTCTGCTTCCTGAAATCAGCCGCTCCGTGAGCAGCAGTATGGGGGCTGTTCCCTCCCAGGTCTCCTTTCCCTTCTGACCATCCCTTTTCCACCATCCCCGTCCATCCGCACGCCGACAGCAGGCTCTGCCTTCGGAGCCAGGACAGTGGCTGGGGGCCACCCTGTGTGCTGCCAGGGTCCTGCTGGGTCTCCTGGGTGTCCACGGGCCAGGAGCAATAGGGCAGGATGCGTCCTGAGGCTCCCAAAGGTCTGCGTCAAGGCAACCTGAAGGTTTATTCGGGTTATCGTTGCTTCGTGGGTGGAAAGCCTGAGTTTGGCCAACTTCACACACCTTTGACATGGTAAATAGAAGTGCCAGTGACTGAGAACTTGCATCTGGCTGCTCTGAGCAGCTTTGGGGCAAATGTGGTGCTAGAGCACGCAGACTGTGACCAGCACAGCTTGTGTGCAAGCACGTCGAATACCAAATATCCCGGGCAAATGTGCTTTGTATGGCTTGCTCCTCACCAGCACGGTATCTGCTGCAGTTCTGCACTGCTGGGCCCCGGTGTCACCACGTGGGACATGGTGGTCCTGTGGTGCTGCAGCTCTGCTTTGGTGCTACCCCGGTCCTTTTTCTGCTTGCTTGCTTGTGCACAAACTCAGCTCATGGGCTCCAGAGTGAGCCGAAGAAAACACCTTAAGGAATGGCTCTAGAGATTACAAAAATACTATTTTTAAAATATAAATTGATGAAAGCCATGCTGAAAGCAATCCTGCAGAGGTGTTGCTGGGGAAAAGAAAAGCCTCATGACTTTCCTCTGATAAGAAAATATTCCTTCCTCATGCTGCTGGCGTCCCGCAGGGGGGTTTGTGCATCTGGAGTCCATTGCCGGGCTCTCTGCTTCTGAATGACTGCTGTGTGCTGCAGAAAACGCTGAGCTCCCTCCAGAGCAGCCTCCCACCACGTGCACGGACCCGAAACATCTGCGCTCAGGCGGCGGTGAGTGACTCACTGTCCCCAGCCCCAGCATGGCCACATCCGAAGCGTTTTGGCTCCATTCCTCCAAGCAAGCAGGGCTAAGGCTGACCCAGCTGCAGCCTCAGCAAAAAGCACGGGGAGCACCAGGGCCGGACCAGCACGGGACTTCTCCCGGGACCAGCTCCTCACTCTGCTGAGGCTCAGAGCAGCCCCAAACCCTCCCTGCTCCTCTTTATGCTTTGTATCATTGGCAGGCATTATGAATATGCATGTACCCCAGCACCTTAGTGCGTCTCCTTGAGCAGATCCTGGCTGAGCGTAAAATTAAACTTGCAAATCGCAGCCTTTTCTTTGCCTTCCTGTGTTTATTTATTTATTTATTTATTTTTCTGTTGTCATCAGCTTTGTTATTATGCACATTTCTCATGCACATACCTCGAGTACTTCAGGGTGCGAGGAAGGAAAATTAGCCAAAATACTCATTTGGGACAGAGCATCCACTATTTAAATTCCTCCCTGGAAGCCTGTTTGTTAATTAGGAACAGGCTTGCAAGCAGCATAGATTTTAATTTCTAAGCTAGTGTTGATATTGAAAAATCTGCCTTTGTTTCAAAGGGCATTTTAGATTTTATTTATTTTAACAGTAACGAATCTGCTTGCGCTCAGACACTGTGATGTCTGAGCCCTGCACTGGGAGTTTGCGTCTTTTTGGGGTCTTTTTGCTGAACCCCTTGGGCTCCACTTGCATTTCTGGAGCTGGGTAGGGACTCATCTCATGCAGAAGGTCCCTGCAAGCCCAGCTGGTCTCCAATTGGAGACGGAGGGCTGCATCCTCTTTGGCAGCATCCCCAAAAAGTGCCTCTGGGTTGATGGGGCTCTTGCGTCTGGTCTCCAGGAGCTGTGCACAGCCACCACTCCCACCAGGCTGGGCACGGAAAGAGGAACCCTCCTGATCTACAGGCACATCTGCAAATTGAGCTCCCGGTTTTGAAGCGTAGCTGCTTTTGAAGTATATTTGCTTCATCCTCAATTGTTCTTGTTGCTCTCACCCATGGAGCTTGGGTCAAGGCTTTGCCAGCTCCATCACCACAACATCCTTCCTTGCTCACAGGGAAAAAAAAAATCAAGTGGTTTTAAATATAGCACATCTCAGGGTATTTTTATTTGCTTTTTAGCTTTGAGCTCTCCAGGTTTGGTTGTTCCAGCTTTGCTCTGTAATCAAAAGGGTGAGGAGCTTCCTTTTCTCCTCCGCAATGAGACCGAAGCCTCCCACGTGGGCACTGGGGCCACTGAGTCATGGGGAAAATGCGGGAGCCTTGGGGACACGGTGAGAGCTGCCCAGGTATCGTGTGTCTGAGGTCTTGCTTTCGTGGGCACCCCTGCACTGTGGCTCCCAAATATTTGGGAGTCCCTCCCTCCCTAGCAGCATCTTCCACCGAGGATGGTGTGGGGCTGCCAGTGCCTCTGCACCCCTATTCCCCCAGCTGAATACACCCCATTCCCCAAGCTACGTGCACCCCAATTCCCTATCTCCATACATCCCACACCTGGAGCTCCCCACAGCCCAATCCCCCAGCCCCATACACCTCAATTCCCTATCTCCATACAACCCCAATCATAGGACTCCCTGCACCCCAATCCCCCAGTCCCACACACCCCACACCTGGGGCTCCCTGCACCCCAGTCCCTCGCCCCATACACCCCAACACCTTAGCCCCATACAGCCCGATCCCCCAGCCCCACACACCCCACACCTGGAGCTCCCTGCACTCCAGTCCCCCAGCCCCATACACTCCAGCCCCCAAGCTCTATGCACCCCAATTCCCTGTCTCCATACACCCCAATCTCCCAGCCCCACACACTCCACACCTGGGGCACCTTGCACTCCAGTCCCCTATCCCCATACACCCCTTACCTGGGGCTCCCTGCACCCCAATCCCCCAGCCCCGTACGCCCCAATCCCCAAGCTCCATGCACCCCAATTCCTTATCTCCATACACCCCATACCTGGAGCTCCCTACACCCCAATCCCTGGCCCCATACACCCCAACCCCCCATCCCCATGCACCCCAATTCCCTATCTCCATACACCCCAAACCTGGGGCTCCCTGTAACCCAATCCCTGGCCCCATACACCCCAATTCCCTATCTCCATAAACCCCAATTCTACGACTTCCTGCACCCCAGTCCCTGCCCCCTTACACCCCAATTCCCTATCTCCATACACCCCCAACCCCCATTACCCCGCGGCCCCTCCTCCCCCGCCGGACCCCGGGCAGGAAGCGGCCGCAGCCAACCAGGGCCCGAGCGGATCCGAAGGGATCCGACGGGATCCGAAAGGAGCCGAAGGGATCCGGAGGGAGCCGAGCGGGGCCGAGCGCAGCCGAGCCGGGCTGAGGCGCGGTAGGTGCGGGCCGGGCGGGGACGGGGGGTGCCGGGGGGCGCCGGGCAGGGGGCGGCCGTGGGGCTCCGTGAGCGGCCCCCGGGGCTCCGTGAGCGGCCCCGGCCTCGGTCGCAGCCCCGGGGCCTCCCCGGGCTTTGTGGTGGCGGGGGGGGAATGAATGGGGCCGGCCGGGGGGGCCCCGAGGGGTGTGGGGGGGCCCCGCCGCCTTCCCCTCCCTGGGGGCTCCTCCTCGGGGCCCCCCCGGTTTGGGGCTGAGCCGCGGGGAAGCGGCTTGGGAAGGGAGCGACGGGACGTGGGGGGGGGAGCGGCGAGGTTCCCAACACCCTTTGGGTGTCTTTTTAAATTTTATTTTATCTTTTCTTAATTATTTTAACAGATATTTTTTGATTATTATTCTTTTTTTCCCCCCTCTTCCAGGGTGCTGAGGAGACGCCCCAGCGATGCTCTGCCCGCTGCTCGCCCTGGCGCTCAGCCTGGCAGGTGAGCGGGGACCCCTCTGGGGTGAGCGGGGACACCCTTGGGGTGAGCGGGGACCCCTTTGGGGTGCTCCTCCCAGGTACACCGCGGGCACAAAGAGGGGCAAGACCTCGCCCGCCGCCACGGGAGGAGCGTCCCGGTGGCGAGGGGCTCCACGTCCCGCGTGCTGCAGCCAAATGGTGAAGGCACAGCGGGGTCACGTCCTGAGGGGTGTCACGGGGCTGGATCTGGCCCCATGCTCAGCAGCTCCCGGACCTCCTCCAGGCACGCCACCAGCGCCCGCTGGCTCATGGAGAGGGATGAGTGGCCCTGGCCTGGCTCCCTGAGCCCTTTGCCAGCACACCAAAGGTCGACCCAAGCCCCTGGCATCGCTGCAGCAGCCCCCTGCGATCCCACAGCACAGGGGGTCCATGGGGAAGAATCCTTTTGGGATGCATGCCAGCCAGCAGCCAGGCTGGGTGATGTTCCTAAAAACCAGCCACAGGCCTTTATTAATAGCCAGAGGGAGCTGTGACGCTGTGGGGCCTGCCAAGAGCCAGGCTGGCTGCCCAGGCACTGTGCTCGTGTCTGTCCGTCCGTCTGTCCGTCTGCGTCCGCTGGCAGGGCTCACCCAGCCCAGCTCCCTCCTGAGCTCCTCTCCTGCTGGGATTTACTGGGGTCAGGATGTCAAACCTTGCTGCCGATGCACCTCCCTTGGTGCCAGGCGTGATTTTTCCCCCTTTTCCTCCCCGTATAACATTGGGGAACGTGGCCCTGGTGGGACATCCCCACCCACTGCCGTCATTCCCCAGGGGACAGGAGGCAAGCGGGTGGTGAGGGTCTGGGGGACGGATCCGCGCCTCTGCCTGCGCGGCTGCCAGCTCAGCAAGTGCCACCCAGTGCCACCTGGGGCTGGCAGAGGGACGTGGGCACGTCCCACCTGGGCACCGCACTGGTGCCATCTAGCGCTGCTTCATCGCCTCCGTCCTCTCCGCAGCCTGCCGTTGGGGTGGCTTCTTGTAGACCCTACCAAAACAGAAGCGGCCCTGAGCAGGTTTGAGCCCCCACGGGTGCTCCTGACAGTGCTGTCCCTGTGACGGGTGGCACTTGCTGCGTGCTGGCAGCTGAGGGCAGCAGTGCCCCGGGTTTGGGCTCAGCCCTGGGAGGCTGCTGCTCTCCCCTACTTCACTTTGCTGGGGAAGGGCTGGAGATGTTTTCCTCCCTTCCCAGCCCCTCGATTCTCTTAGTCATTAATTAGCTACGTGGATAATTAATGAGATGCTTCCATGGGGGCTGACCACCTCGTGCTTCTCTCCTGCAGGTGCCATGGAGATCCAGGTCCCGGAGGAGCCCGTGGTGGCCCTTTTTGGCCGAGACACCACCTTGCGCTGCTCCTTCTCCCCCGAGGCCAATTTCAGCCTGGACGACCTCAGCCTCATCTGGCAGCTGACGGACACCAAGCGCTTGGTGCACAGCTTCTCTGGCGGCAGGGACCAGCTGGCCGACCAGGGCGGGGGCTACGCCAACCGCACGGCCCTCTTCTACGACCAGCTGGCCCAGGGCAACGTCTCGCTGCTCCTCCGGCGTGTGGAGATCGCGGATGAGGGCAGCTTCACCTGCTTCGTCCGCGTCCGCGACTACAGCAGCGCCGCCGTGACGCTGCAGGTGGCAGGTGAGAGGTGGAGAGGTGTCCCGGCGTGCCTCCCCCAGCGAGAAGGGTTCTCCGTCACACTTTCATCCTCCACGCAGCCTCTTTCTCCACCCGTGTGGTCTCCACATGAATTCAGGCCTCCAGCTGGCTGCATCTCCCCCAAAATGTTCCTCACAGGGAGGCTGATCCCTTCCATGCCGTGGTGGGGAGGTTCTCGGCTGAGGTGCCACCTGTGGCAGCATGGCCAGGAACGAATCAGAGCTGGGGAGGGTTCAGCTGGTTGGTGTCATCTGCTGGAAGGTGGTGGGTTGCTCCTGATCCTTTGGTCACCTCCGTCACCTCCTGCTGGCTTTCCTCTCCCTTTCAGCTCCCTACTCCAAGCCCAATTTGAACCTGGAGCCCAACAAAGACTTGAAGCCTGGGGACCTGGCGGCTGTGACTTGCCACGCATCCCGCGGCTACCCCGAGGCCAGCGTCCTCTGGCAGGACAGCCAGGGCACCAACATCACAGAGAACATCACCACGTCCCAGGTGGCCAACGAGGAAGGTCTCTTTGACGTGCACAGCGTCCTCCAGGTGCTGGTGGAGCCCAGCAGCACCTACTCCTGCCTGGTGCGAAACCCGGTGCTGCAGCAGGAGACCCATGCCTCCGTCACCATCACGGGTGAGCCAGCCTGGGCCAAATTTGGGAAAGGAAGGGATGGGATCTCTTCTGAAGAAGGTGGCCGTGGTGGCACAAAGCTACCCCAGGGGTTTGTACACCATATCCCGGCTCTACCTCTCTGCCCATGGACCTTCAGGGTGGCCTGAGGCTGTGCTGTCCTTCCCTGTAGCTCCGTACCAGCATCCCAGCCTGGTGCTGGAGGTACTTGCTGAGCTGCAATATAGGTTTTGCAAGATCTGTGGGTGATTTTGGAAAGGTCTTGAGATGTTGTCCTCCTTCTAGCTTTGCTGGTTGCCCTGTCCCAGTCTAAACCGCCCCAGAGAGCCAGCACAGGGCATGGTGGTCTTCCTCTCTTTAGCACGTGCCCATGGGATGCTTTCCATTTACAGCTCTCCATCCCATCCCATCCCATCCCATCCCATCCCCTACACAAACCCACATCACTTGCACTCTCCCCTGACCTCCTAATTAATCCTGACCAAAACACCCTTGGGGCACCCGCTGTGCTTTTCCACCTGGGCTGCTTGGCCTGGAGACCAGCACCTCAGCAAACTTTTGGGCTGGTTTGCCAGCTCGGCCCGTTTGTCTCTGAGCATCGTTCAGCCTCGCCGCTTCGCCCTGATGATGTCTCGCTCTGCTGGCCCGACAAATCAGGAGTTTAGCGGCATTTATCCTGGATGGCACGGGCAGGGAGCGTGGGCAGGGCTCTGTCGAGGAGATGGGTAGGGCTGTGCCTGGGAGCTGGGTGACAAAACCCATGGCTGTGAGCTGTGCGCCCCAAATCCAAACCTTCTGGGGCTGGCAGGGACCCCTCCTGTTGCCCTCAGGAGTCCTGCTCTGTCCCAGATGCTCTGGGGAGGGAAGAGATGAGCTCCAGGAGAGATCCCCAAGGAATCTGACCCCGTGGACTCCACTGGTGGCGTGCAGGACTCAGCCTTGGCACACCAGTGACTTGCCACCAGCTCCAAGTGGCTTCTGCTCATCCTCACTCGCTCGGCTTTTATAGCTGCCTTGGAGCTCTTTATAACTTTACACACTCCCCGGTAGCGTTAATTAGCATTTAATTGGCACGGCAGTTGCTGGGTTGTGAAGGTGGGTCCCCGGTGGGGCATCAACCTTTTGGCTGCTTGCACCAAGCTCATCCAGCAAGCGTCATGCAGGCGCCCGACGTTGGCCACGGCCGAGCAGAGAAGAGGACACCAATAATGCTTCTGATCCTCTTCTCTAAGGGATATTTGTCCCTTGTGACAGGGAAATATCCCCTAAACTCCATCTGCCCTTTGTACCGCCGGTCCCCTCAGCATTATAACTACAGAAGGATTTGTCTTTCTCTCCCCCAAGGCCAACACCTCGCCTTCCCCGCCGTGGCTCTCTGGGTGACGGTGGGACTCGCCATCTGTGTAGTGGTGCTGCTCGTCGTCCTGGCTTACATCTGCCAGAAGAAAATCCGTGAGAGCTGCGAGGAAGAGGAGGAAAATGCAGGTAAAGCATCCCCGTCCCATGCGGGTGCACACCCTGCGGCAGGCGATGGATCAGAGGACGCTTTAACCTCTTTCCTTCTTTTGCACATAAGCGAGCGCTTTCCTCTTGTTTTTGTTTCTTCCTCCCAGCACATTTTCACCTTTCTGCTCTGCCCTTCTCCATCTCTTTCTCCCCATCCTCCCACTCTCCTCTGAGCATCCTCCACGTGCCCGATGCCCTGGCAGGACATCCGTGTGGAGAGCATCTCCTCCGAGAAGATGCCCCCGGGCTTTGCCACCGTGGAAATGTCGAGCGTGTTGACACGCAGAAATAGCATGAGACAGAGATGCTCCGTGCTCGCCCTTGCTCTCCCTTTATCCTCTCATGCTTTGTTTTGAAAGAATTAATGAAAGGCGTGCTGCTGCCTCCTGGGAAGCACTCTGAAATGCCCCCTTTGAAAAATAATTCTGTGCCAGCTCTCGTTTTCTGCATTCTTCCCTTCCTTTGGTTTGTTTCTTTTTATTACAGAGAGGTGTTTGCATGGCAAGTGGGGCTTTATTCCTTTAAAAAAAAAAAGCTGTTGTGCTCCGAAAATGGCTGCAGAAGCAGCTTTGCTGGCGTTCCCTGCTTGTTTTCTCTCGCTGGCTGCAGGGCTGATGCGTTCGTGTTGCCAAAGCCTTGCCCTGACAGCGTTGTGCTGCGCAAGCTGCAGCCGCCCCGGGTTTTGCTCCTCTCCCTGCCTGCTGTGAATTTATTAATTGTTATGGTTTTATTATATCATATCTATCTTTCTCCCCTTGGAACACAAACCCCAGTGAATTTTCCCTTTTGCTGGGGGACTTGGAGTGCTGGACAGCTCGATTGTGGCCCTGAGCCACCTGACCTTTAGCACAGGACACTGCTCCCAGCCTGCGATGGTTTTTCCCTGACCCTTAGCAATAACCTTTACTTCAAATAATAACCCTGCAGGACACTTTATGGGAGCTGCAGGAAGCAGGAGCAGCAGTTTTTGCTGGTCTTTTTGGCCGGGAACAGCATCGCAGGCATTCAGAGCATCCCACTGACGGGGCTGTTCTGGCAGCGTTGCAGGAGCCGCCGTCTCCTGAGCCCCTGGCTCTGGATGGTAGCGGTGCTATAAACAGGGAGCCAAGCGGGCGCGCTGCATCGTGCTGAGCTGTTGGGGTCACGAACAGGCAGGGAAATTCCTCCCTGTGGGGTGCCAGGGCTCCGCATGGGGCCGGAGGAGGGTTGCTGGCTGCAGGTGGGTACCACTTGCCGCCTCCCTCTCCATCGCCAGCATTTCGGCAGAGCCTGGGATGTGCAGCCAGGGATGGAGGCATGTCCACCGAGCCCGGTGGGCTTTGAGGGGAGGTCTGCAGGTGCTTCACACTCTCCCGGTTCTGTTTTGTAGGGACAGAGGAGCAGGATGAGGATGGGGAAGAACCCAAGACAGGTGGGTGCTGTCTCACGGCTGCGGGGCTGTTCCCAGTGCTCCCAGTACCATGCTGAGAATGGGACTGGGGGGCAGCCACCTTCAATCCCTCCATCTCCCCGTTAATGTGTTCTGCTCCCAAACTGCCAAAGGAAAGGGACTGGGGGTCTAAGGCTGTTCCACACAAGCTGACCACGTGCTGGTTTTGCTTTTTGCAGCTCTGCAGCCGCTGAAGAGCACAGAAGACAAAGCAGGTGAGCGCATCCGCTGAGTGTCTTTGTCCCCTGCTCCAGGAGCCTGCTGGAGGGGACACAAGCTGGCTCGATGCAGCAGTAACTATTTCTCCACAAGCTAATCAGCTTGGGATGAAGTGTTTTGGTTTTTTTTATTTATTTTCCATTTGCTGTAGAACGATCAAATTTCCCCAGATTGTTTCTATCAAGCAGCGCTCTGGTTTGGGCCGCTCTGACCGACGCTTGTATTTCCCAGCCGGAGATGAAGTGATGTGAGCAACGGCTTTGATGTGCTGTTTGCTCAGCTATAAGATGCTTCTGAGAAAGTTTTGTCTCCTGTTCAGGTTTTTCTCGCATGTTGGGAGTTTTCTTGGTCTGAGATACACATTCAAGCATCCTAATCTTTGCACCCAAAGCTGTATTTAGTCCTCAGGGTGCTGGGACTGTGAGAAATGGAGGGGAGCAGCGCAGGCTGCATCCCCAGCTTTCCCTTCTGCTCTAGCCCAGGTTGAGAACAGCCTTATCCAGGCCCTGCCAAGAATTTGGGTCTCTGCAGATATAGGCGACCACTTTCAACTCCATGCCTGTGGATTATTATTATTAATATTTAAATTTTTATTGCCAATTTTAGTTTCTTCCTTTCTTTTTTCTCCTTCCCTAGAAAACGAGCAAGAAATTGATTGACGCGAGCTGGGACAGCTCCAGGCAACACCGTGTGCCCTGCACCACCCTGCGGTGACAAACCCAGGACACCTCGGAGGGACAGGGACACCCCAACCCTCTGCCACCGCCGCTCCGGGTGCCATCCCCCTCTTCCCGCGCCGGCCGCGTTTTTGGGGCGCCCTGGGGCTGGAGAGAGGCTGCGCCTCCCTTTACCCCCAGTGAGCCCCCAAAGCCACCTCCCGAGGGACCTGGCACATCGTGTCCTGCGTGGGGTCGTTGGGTGTCTGTCTGTCCGTTCTCATCCCCAGGGAGCGCCGGGCTGAGCCCCCAGGGTGAGCATCATTCCAGAGGCACATTAGGACAATTATTTTGTTTTTTTTTTTTTTTCACCTTGCACCACTGCAGTTCCAACCGGACTTTTATTCTTGCCTTAAATGCATGGTTATCCCATGCTTCAAATTAACACAGAGGATTTTTCAGGGGGGTGAATCTTCTCCCTGTCCCGACCCTGCAGCCGGAGGCAGGGCTCAGGGAATAACTAGGGCTGTGCTGCGTGATGCCTTTTTTTTATTTTGGAGCGGTTGGAAGGCGGTGGGTGGCAGAGGCAGGGGGTTTTAGCAAGGGGCAAGGTGTTAATGCCACCCACAGAACCTAGGTTCAGCCCAGGAATGCTGGAAAAAACACCCCAATACCGTTTTTAAGGGAAAAAAAAACACACCAAAATCTAGTTTTTAAGAGAAGTTTGTGCATCCATGGGGTATGTGACAGGTGCTCATCCCCAGCTGGACCAATGTGCCTATTGCCTAATTAAATATTAAACAATAACTCGGGAGCACGCGGGGGGTGCACTAAAGCCCTGCAAAGCGCCTTAGCATCCTTGGTGCCCCAAGTGTTTGTGCTGGAAATAATGCTTGTTTAACTCAATTTGGGTAAAACCGCCCGCTCGGATGGCTGCAGGAAGAGGCACCCCAATGCCAAGCGTGGCTGACGCCGGGGAACGAACGCAGGCTGAGAAATGGGTTTGCTCGTGGCGTGTCCCTGGGTCCAGCGATGGGTCTCTGTTGGTTGTCATTTTTATTTAAAATCCAAGGATCTGGAGGGTTTCGTGCCTTGACAAATAAACTCGTGGGTTGTTTTGGATGATGGTTTCTGGGCTCGAGGGTTTAGTTCTCCCCCATTCTTGTATTTTCAGAGGTGGCTGAAGGCTGTGTGTTACTAGAAGAGAAAAAAGGAGTGAGGATGAACTCAGGTTGTTTCCTACCTTAAAGCCCCATTTCCTTCCCAAATCATCGATGGCTCACACTTTCTAGAGTCACTAGGGGACACAAGGGCTGATTTTGGTGGCGGAGGAGGTCTAAGGGACGAAGGACACCAACCTGCAGGATAACAGGCTTCAGTAGTCCCCCCGCTCACAGGATGAGCTGCTTCATACCATGCTACATTTTTGGGTTGATTTTGTGACATTCAGCACAGCAAGAGGAAACCCCTAATGTTCATCCCCGTCTGTGATGTGTTCCCAGGGTGTGTGGTGGCCTGGGCTGGCCCTGCAAGACCTTGCACGGTGCTTGCAGCCTTGATGGATCCATCCTGTATGGATGCTCAAATTAATACATGCATATTTTGGACCTGAGCTTTGCTTTGGCTCCGTCTTCTGCTGCCACGGTGGCATCATCCATCACCAGCTGATGAGCCCTGCCATGATAACTCCTCTTTATTTTCATACTTAGAGCAGCAGAAGAAGGTGCAAAATCCCAAGGGGGCCATCAGCATCTTTGTACCAGCCATATGAAATACCCCTGAAATTCATGCATGTTTAATCCCATCCGTCGGTGGGGTTTGATCAGGAGCTGCCAGGGGAAGGGGTCTTCTTCAGCCCGCCGCAGCCGGCAAGGATTATTTTTAGCTGTCCTTCCCGGGCATGCAGCCAGGCGCTGCATTTTAATAGAAAAATATTTCTAAAAGCGAGACAAGTTAAAGCGTGCTGGTATCAAACTCGTATTAGGGAGGGGATGGATGGTTATTTCATTTAAGGGCCATGATGTAAAGCCTGAATTAAGCACTAGTGCAATTTTTAACGAGGTGCCAGGAGGTACCATTAATATTAGTTACCACCCAGACGCTGGTCTGGGGGAATAAAGCCATTAACCCTCCCTGCCTGGCGCTGATGAGTGATGGGACAAGTCGTCCTGAAGCTCGGGACCTTCATGGTCTTTAAAGATCCTGAGATAGCTCCACCAGCACACATGCTCCCACCACCGCCAGCTTCTCCTGTGGATTTAATTATGGAGGGGGTATGCAAACAGCTAGTTGCAGGTTAGTGGGGTGGGATGCGGCAATGCCTCCATGGTGCTTGTCATGAGATGAACTGGGGGATTTGGACTAAATGGTCTCCAGAGGTGATTTCCAGCATCAACTGCTCTGTAATTCCGAATGGGAGCCACTGCACAGAGAGGAAAGGGGATGTTTTAGGACACCCCCGTGCCTTAACGCAAGCACATTCGCTTCTTGTTCCCCTAAAAACCTGCTCAGCTCCTGGGTCTCTGCTCCAGGAGCCTGGACTTTCCTCCCAGCCAGCTGCTGAAGGTGAGGAGCAAAGCCCCAAGGTCACAGATGAGAGCAGATGGAAGCAGATGGTTTTTAAAATCACTTTCCACCTTTGTTCGCAGCTTCTCCTGGCTAAGCAGCATCCAGAAAAAAAAAAATCCATCTGAAATCCAGGATGCTTGTTACCTGGTGATTCCCATTTTCCTGCAAACACCCGAACGAAACACTCTCTTTTGGTGTGAAAGAGGGCGTTTCATCCCATCCGAAATGGCCTTGCCCTTTGAGCCCGCGTGTTCCATACAGCCACATTTTGTTTTCATTTCCCTTTAGTTTTCCTCCTGATAAGAAGCTCTGCTTGGGGAACAAACGTGGAAGTTGAAGCCAACTCAAAGCCATCGTCCTCCACCTACTCCAAAAACCATGCAAAAGCATCTTCTCAGGCAGAAAAAGGCTTTGAAAAACTCTTGCCTGGTACCTAAATCCTTTCAGTGGGGATTGAAAAGTGGCATTTTCAAAGCACTGCTATTTTTAAAGAGGAGTTGGTATCTTCAGAGCCAGTTGCTCTCTCCCAGGACCCATTTTTTGGAGCCGAGTCCCGGACGGGTTATTCCCTGCTGCCACAGCGCATCTGGTCCTGATATGTCAGAGTGAACCAAGGGGCTGAGAGACGTTTTAATTACAGACTTGACTATCCGGCGTGATTTGTCATGGGCAACTGGAGCAATTTATCCATCAGCAGTTAGACGCAATCTGAAGCAGAAGGAGCATTTATCTCTGTGACTCAGAAGAGAGATTTGAAATGAAACGGGGGAATTTCTTACAAGCCCCTACCTGGCATTCATTTTCAAACCTGGAGCGCATTCGCACTCTTTTCCCACGTTTGCCCAGGGGCTCGTTTCCCTTTGGGATGGATGAGGGTGAGGAAGGGTGCTAATGGGGTGGCTCAGGTGCCTTTTTAATGCCTTGTCGTGACTGGGAGCCAAATCCCTGGACAATGCTCTTGCCAGCAGGATCTGGGCTGTAGACGGGGTGATAGCATCATTTTCTCCGGGCAGGAGGTGAGGAGGTTGTTGTTGCTCAATGAGCCTTGGAGAAGCATGTGCTGTCTCAGGTAAGTAGAAGTCGCTAAAGCGTCGCCTGATGAGCATTCAATTCCCCGATTAATACAGTATTTAACACTCCAGTGAAAAAAACACCCTGGCAAACAAACGGATGAGCTATGGAGAGAAGAAGTGCTGACAGTGCAGTTCCTTTCTGTGCACGAAATCATTCTCCAATCTCAGGGAAAACGCAGGTGCTGATGCTCTCTGCGGCACGCGGCCAAGCTGGGCTCCCCCATTCCTCCCTGAAGGGCTGAAGAGGAAGGATGGTGCCCACCCAACCCTGGGCTTTTCCCTTCTTGCCAACCTTAGCACCGTTTGCTCCGAGCTCTTCTAAGCCCAGGCAAGGACGGCCGGTGCATGCGAAGAGAAAGCCGATGTCCCCCGGTGTCCTTCACCACCGGAGGAAATCTATAGCCAGGGATGGGAAGGGTTATTCCTTCAGAGCCATTAAATGCAGATCACAGTGATGGATGTTGCCGGGAGGTGGTGGATGTGTTTTCCTTGATGTGTTTTATTTTTATGTGTGGTTGTTTTTTTTTGTTCTTTTTTGTTTTTCTTCTTTTTTTTTTTTTCTGCCTATTGATCTCATCTCCCAAATGAGAATAAAAACCGTTCCCACCCATCAGATTCAGCCTTTCCCACCCCAGCTCCTGGAAACCCCACTTTTTTTCACTGGAGTGTTAAATACTGTATTAATCGGGGAATTGAATGCTTATCTGGCAATGTTTAAGGCTCATCAATCTCCCCTCCACTGAGCGAGCGCAGGGCATGAGCTGGGCTTGGAGATGACCCACTGCTTGCTGAATTAATAAAGAGAGCCTGAGCTGCCAGAGAGGTTTTTCTTGTTGTATCATTTATTCATCACTCATAAAACTACCCACGCTTCAGGGAGACCACAGCAGATGTGTAATGCATGGGCCTGCAGCAAAGGTGGGCACTGCTGGGATTTGGCTGCCTCCCCTGAGGCCACACAGCACGCGTAACCCCAAACCCACCCCGCAGAGGGGCAGAAGATGCTTCATCCCGTAAAACCCACATTATGGGGCATGCGTGCAATGCTCCTTTAGAAACATACCGTGAACACAACCACTTGTGCTAAGAAACCCCCCCCCCGGCTTGTTCAGCACCAGGGCATTGTCCCCATGCTGAGGAGACCCCACTGCCAGCAGCTTTGCGTGACCCCAGCCCCTCCACCCAGCACAGCCATGTACAGCCATTAGTCATCCTACTGTACGCACAAGCAGCTGTGCCAATTAGCATAATTAACACATGAGGGCCAATTAATCTCTTGATTATGCCTGCCATTCACTTATCAGCTGCTATTATGGGAAGATCGGCTTTTGTACCTCTGCTTTCTATGCAAATAAGCCGGTTATGATGCCTTCATTACTCGACATACAATTACCCAGCGCAGATACCCATGAAATCGAGCATGGACAGATTGCCAGCATGCACGGGCCGGAGCCCAGGTGGATTTGGCAGCTGAAGGAGCTCTGAAAGTCCTCTCTGTGTCTGAAAGTGCCACCTTGAGCAGTGCACCACACCATGGGTTTTGGGGAATCTGATGTGCACGAGACCGGAAATATTTGTAGGATGGTGGCCGAGCCCTTGGCACACCGGTGGCTAACACTGGCTCCAGTTCAGCCATAGGGAACGGGACACGGACACAGGCACAAGGGATGCTGTGGCCACGGGGGCTGCTGACCCTAGATCCCATCTCGTTGCCACCCCTGGGCTTGGTTCTGCTGCTTTCTGGTATCAGGGATGCTCAGGAGGTCAGCAAAACCTGCGGTCCATGGAAATATGGTGGGATGCAATACATCCCCACCACATTAGCCCTCTGTCTGTTCTCCTACCATGGTGACCTCTTGTCCCCAAACAAGTGCCTGATGCCACCCCCACCAGGCAAGGCAGGAAGACATGGGACAATGCTCTGGGGCAATTCCAGGTGTGGGGTTGGTGAGATTTTCCCCCCTGCCCCTCGAGGGAGGGGTGTCCCAGCTGGGTCTCATTGACCTGGGTTGTCCCTGGATGCTCCAAGGGCTGGGTGGAGGCCCCCAGGTGCATCCCATCTGCTCTTCAGGGAGTTGGTATAAAAGGCTCCTGAGCAGCCTCTTCTCTATCTGCTGGTTTTGTCAGGCTTAGGATGGGGTCTGGAAGCAGCCTGGGTATTGCTCTGCTGTGCTGGGCACTGGCTGAAGTGGTGTCTTACAGCCCCTGGGATCTCTCCCCAAGGGACTCAGGGGTCTTGAGGGTCCGAGGGGACTCTTCGTGGAGATGGCACCAGGTGCCTTCCTTCTCCCAGCCCTCCCCGTGGGCATGGGTGGACGTCTCCCAGCTCCAGGCTGCTGCCCCCCTGCACCCCGTGGCTGTGCAGTGTCAGGAGGCACAGATGGTGCTCACAGTGCACCGGGACCTCTTTGGCACTGGGCGCCTGGTCCAGGCTGGGGACCTGACCCTGGGCACGGCCAGCTGCCCGGCCACAGCCCAAAATGCTGCTGAGAAAGTGGTGACCTTTGTGGCTGGGCTGCATGAGTGTGGCAGCACCCTACAGGTGAGGTGGGGTGCTAGGGTGAGAGGCTGCTCCACCCCTGGTGCTGCTGCTTGGGTAGTGGGCTAATGGGCTTTGATCCACACTGGGGTGATTAAATGGGGGTTATTTGGGACTAGTAAGTAGTAACGTGCTGCCTAATTCTTCTTGGGAGTGGCTCAGTTCTAGAAATGATATAGTAAAGGTGAAGCCAAGGGTTGAGGTTGGGGTGGGGGGTACGTCTGCTAACAGTAGCTCTTGAGTGAAGTGCCTTGGGACCATTGCAGGGCTGGTTTTGGGAGTATGCATGCTGTCCTTGAGCCCTAGGTGAATCCACGGAATGGCAAGCAAGGCTTGTAGTGCTTTTCTTCTATCCAAGAGCCAGAAGAGTTGATGTGCTCCCATTTATCTAGGAGGAAGGAGGCTTCAGGCCTTTTGTCCTACAGCACTTGCCCAGCTGATGTGGGCACTTCTTGGGGTGGTGGCCCTCAAGACTGACCTCTTATGAGGTCAGTCTTATTCTCTCAGGTGCTGAGATGCCAGGCCAAATCATGGTATCCTGAATGTGGAGGACAGGCTGGTGGAGCTGCAGGTTCTGGTGCTGGGTGCCTGACAGTGTTGAGGTTTGGGCTGACCCATTTGTTCTACTGACTTATCAGCTCTCCCATGTCTCTTCCAGATGACCCCAGACTCCCTGATCTACAAAACAAGCTTGTTCTACAAACCCACTGCCGCTGGCAACACGGTCATTGTAAGAACCAGCCCAGCCGTGGTTCCTATCGAGTGTCACTACCCCAGGTGAGCCAATGGGGCAATGTCTCTGCTCCTATGGACCTAGGGTGGTGGTGGCATCTCTGCTGACACACCTCTGCTTTCAGGAAGAGCAACGTGAGCAGCAATGCTGTCCGGCCTACCTGGGCTCCCTTCCACTCCACGCTGTCAGGGGAAGAGAAGCTGGTGTTCTCCCTGCGCCTCATGAGCGGTGGGTGCCCCCTCTGATACCTGCTCCTGGTCATGAATGCTGAGATTCCCAAAAAAACTAGGGGCTGGGTTACCCCACACCTTATAGGAGGGATATTTGGGGTTGCTGGTCAGTTAGGAGGTCCCACAAGAAAGGGAGGGCAACATGCTTTTTGCCAAAGAAACCTGTGGCTTCAACTGTGCCTTCCAGATGACTGGAGCTCCGAGAGGCTCTCCAATGGCTTCCAGCTGGGGGAAAGCCTGCACCTCCAGGCCGATGTTGTGGTGGGGGGCCACGTGCCCCTGCGCCTCTTTGTGGAGGACTGCGTGGCGACTCCGAGTGCAGACCGGAGCTCCTTGCCCCGCTACGCTTTGATTGACCTCAGCGGGTAAGGGGGGACAGCGTGGTCTGCGTGGCGGTGCCATAGCTCGTTGGGATGTCCCTGACTTCTGCCCCCTGTCCAGGTGCTTGGTGGATGGGAGAGCTGATGACACCACCTCAGCATTCGTGTCCCCACGGCCGAGGCAGGAAACGCTGCAGTTTGTGGTCGATGCTTTCAAGTTTGCAGGAGATGACAGGAACCTGGTGAGATGTGTCTGACCCCCTGGCCCTGCCTGCACAAGAGCAGTGCTGTCCTGCATGAAAAAATCACCCCAACCTGGGGATTTTGGCTTAATTTCCCTTCCAGATCTACATCACCTGCCACCTGAAGGTCTCCCCAGCTGACCAGGCCCCAAACCCACTGAACAAGGCCTGTTCCTTCAACAAAGCCAGCAGCCTGTGAGTACCTGGGGGGCTTGGGCAGGGGGCAGCCCGGAGGAGAGGGCTCACGGGTGGCTCTGTTCCAGCTGGGCTCCCGTGGAGGGCACCGGGGACATCTGCAGCTGCTGTGAGACGGGCAACTGTGCACTGTATGGAGGCTACTCCCGGAGAAATAACCCCCTGGCCAGGTGGCCAGGGAGGCGCTTGAGGAGAGACATTTCTTCCAGGCAAGGTAGGGCTCAGTGTGCCCCAAAATGCAGCCCTAATTTGGTGACCTCCCAGGCTGGGGTGGCTGAGATGCTGGAAGGTCTGAGATGTCACCTCTTGGGGATGAGCTTGGCTCTTCTCTGCTGTCCTTGGGCAAGTAATTTTCCCTTTTGTATAAAGCTACACAAAACCACCTTGCTGTAAGCCCTGAAATTCCAACGGATCAGGAATTGCCTCACCTGCCAGCTCACTCATGCACATCTCTTCTTAGGTGGGTCCTCAAGGGCAGCAGAGGCTGAAGTCTCAGTTGGACCACTGTTAATCCTTGACCCAGCTCAGGGGTTATGGAGTGCCTCGGGACGGCTCGTGCCAGCAGGGAGGGCACCACAGGGTATGTGTCTGTGTGGCTGTGCCTTCACTTCTCTGAAGACAACTCCAGGTTGATCTAACCGTGAATTCCTCCATGATTTCATGCCTAGATGGACTCTCGGGTGTATCTGCTGGAAAAAAAAAAAACTGTCTGGGGGGCTTTTTTTACACCCATACTGCCTGCATGTTGTGCCACTGCCATACGGTGGAAAGCCATAAAATGTGTAGTAAGGGGATTTCTCTCTTCTAGGTGCTGCTGAAGGACTTCCTGTGCTGGTCCAAGTCGCCATGCTCGCAGCAGCTGCTGTGCTGAGCTTAACTGCCCTTGGAATATTTCTCGTGTGCAGAAAGTGCAGATGCCCTCTGGGAATGTCATTGTAACTCCCTGTACCTAATAAAAAAAAAAGTTTGTCTTCCCTTTGTGATCTTGGTGGTGAGGAGGGACAGCGGTCAGCCCCTGTCCTGATGGGATGGCATTTGGGGCTGTACTCAGGAACCAGGTAAGCCAGCTCATGGGGTGACCATGAGCTCTTGAAGCCACCATTGAAGCAGGGATGGGATCAGACCAGTCTGCATCCTGCAGAGGGCTGCTTTTCATCCCTGAGCAGCAGCAGCCCCCTCTGAGCTGAGCAAACTGCTCCTGGCCCTAGGGAGAAACTACAAAGGGGCAAAGCAGCGAGGCTGAGAGCAATGCCTGCAGCTCCAGTTCTCAGCTTTTGGTCCTTTACTTTTGCTAGTGCCTTCTGAAAGCTGTTGCTGATTAAAGGCATTGCCTCTGCTTGGCAGCCGAATGCTGGAATACTTGTCTTTTGCCCTTAAGCCCTTGGGTTGCAATTCCCTAGCCATTAGGCTGCAGTCTAGTGCTGCCAATTCTCCTTACAACCCTCAAACAAAGCCTGAGCAGGGCTACATCTCTGCAAATGAGCCTTCCCTAACACCCTTATGCAACCTCTCTTGTCAGGGAAATGATCCTGTTTGCACGGAGAGATGAGCTTGGCACTTGTGCTCCATGGGCTGTGTGGGGTGCGAAGCAGGAACTCCAGCCCAGAGCAAGCTGGATTTGAAAGCCTGGGGACAATGTGCTTGGGGAAGATGTTTCCTGGTTCTGTTTCATTTTTTTTTTTTTTTTTAATGAATTATGTAGCTGAGCTGAAATAATCAGGTGGAAAAAGGAGGCAGCCATGTAAGCTTTTTGGGGAGGCTGAGATTTTCCTAGGTCAGGCCATCAGCCTTCATGTTTTATGCACAGGCTACTCTGTGCAGGAGCTGAAACCCCCCCCTTTTTAAAAAAAAAATTATGTTGAGATGATGACAGGGGACATGAGGTTGTGCTAAGTGTGTATGGCCAGGCTGTGATGCTCAGAGCAGACCAAGGGGATACCAATGGTCCTCCTAGGGGCATGGAGGCTGGCCTTGTCCTCTGGGCAGGAGCTGGAGGCTGGCCTCTACAGGAGGTCCTCTTCAAGCCACTCATCTTTCTTGAGGCTCCTCACTCAACTCTAAAACCACTTTTTTTCCCATTCTCTAAGGAAATGTGCAACCTGCTGCTCTTGTTGTCTGATGCCACAGGGTTTCCCTGAGACCTGGTGCTCCTCTAGGAAGGCAGCCACCAGCAGAAGACTTCATCTCACCTACTAAAGCCTTCAGCCCCCGGATAAGCAAATGGGGGAAATCTAGCTAGTTTTTGGCTGCTTAAGCATGAACCTCGTCTCTGCACATCTGGTGGTCTGTTGGGTAAAAGCAGGCACAGGGAGCATGTGAGGAGCACCTGGGCTAGTGGTGGTGGTGCTGGCATCAGGGGAGGCTGAGCAAGGGGGAGCAGAGCCTGACTGGGGGGCTCTGAGCCGTGTTGCATCCCTCTGGGTTCAGATCCTCTCTCAAGACCTGCCTGTAGCAGGAAAAAAAAACTCTCTTGCTGGCCCCTTTCTGAGCAATGAAGGGGCTGCATGTCAGCTACTGCTGCTTTGAGCAGTCAGCTTCCACCTTGCCAGCCTTTGTGTGTTTTGTTTTTTTAACCTTTTGACTTAGCACACCTATTATTTCTCTAGTATTAATCCAAAAACATTTCCCCACAGCTTACTAGAGGGAGGAAAAAACTTTCCCTGGCTGCAGGAGGGCAGGAAGCAGGCTGTCCCTGCATGTCCGCTTCCTAACCGGCTGAGCCCCAAGGAGCAAAGCACATTGTAAATAACTTCTTGCTTCCTACCTGCTCCTTGCTTAGTGTGAGACCCAGAGATTGCTTTCTAACCTGATTAATTGTGGTATAAATCCCCTTACATTGGAATTCTTCCCCCTTTGTGAAGAGTGTGCATCTCGAAGATGCTGCTGGTGGAGGTGGGAGATGCAATGCCTTTGCCCTGGCCTCATGAGCACCACATCTCTCCCCAGCCCCCTATCTCCTGCTTCTGGGCTTTATTAGCTTTTGTTTCCCTCGTATGCATGAGCACCTGAGTAAAGACTTAATTAGAAAGCTGGAGATGCTGGCAGAACAGTCAATTTGTGGGAATTAATAATGGGAATGAGGATGCAGTGCAGTTATTCACTGGTGTCTCCCACTTGCTCTAAGTGCCACGTTGTATGGAGATGCTGGTGATAAGCTCTAAGTGATCTTCAAGGCAATTAATTAAAAGAAAAAAAATAATTTACTACACAGGAGAACATCAGGTAGCACTTACAAGGATTTAAAGGTACAAATGAGCTGCTGTCCATGTTCATTTGGAGATTTGCACTGCCCTGTGGAAGTGGTGCGAGTGTAAATGCCATCTAGCGTAGCTGCTCCACAATGTCCCTCTCTGGGCATGGACCATAGCAAGGATAATTAAAGGCTGTAAAAATAATTAATTGAAGGCTTTCGCAAGAAAGGGACCTCACTGCTGCAAGATGATGGTGGGTCTGGGTGCATTTGGAGGTTGTGGTGCAGGGCTGTGTCCCTGTGGGGTGGATTTTGGGGAGACCGCAAGAGGGTCTGGTAGGCTGGAGATGCTCTGGGAGATGCAGCATCCACCAGAGGAAGGAAAAACAAGAGAAAGGAAGAAATGTTCACTTTAGCCCTTCCGTATTGTCTCACCACAGCACCCGAAGGCTTTGGGTTGGCAGACGTCCTTCTCTGACCACGGCACACACTTATCCTCCACCTCATGGTGTTGCACATTTTTTTTAAGCAAGGATATGTGATGCAATGAGAATTAAGGGTTTGATTTTTAAAAAAGCAACCCAACTAAATTTCTAAGGAATGAGCCTCCCATATCAGCCCCAAGCTGTCTGCCTCATGATTTAGACACAAAACCAATGGAGGTCACAGTGGTTCGTGGGTTTGGGGTGAGCCCCACAGGCAGCTGCACATCCCAAGGACTTTCCAGCACTATTTATGGCCCAAAGCATCCTCTGAACCTTGTCCCAGAAGAAGTGGGGGGCAGAAGCAGGAGACTGCTTTTTTGGCTGTGCTTTGGCCACATCTCAGAGGCTTTAGCCATGCTGTCACACCACGGAGGTGGCGCTCAGTTGGCACCCTCTGGAGCCTTGTGAGCATGTGGGAAACCTCTCAAAATAATAACAATAATATAATAATAATAAAAAGTATTAAAGCAGGGAAAATGCACTTTTGTGTTTTCTTCTGTCTTTATTTCTCAAGTCGCTCCAGGCTGAGGAAGTTGCACGAGTTGTGTCCTTCCTCAGCCCTCTGCATCCCCACGTTCTCTAGGAGGACACAAAGCTCAGATGCCCAAATTTATGCTTTAAGGCACAAATTGGCTGCCCTGTCTCAGGGCTAGTTTCCCAAAGATGTACATTATTAATGCTCTGCCTGCATGTGTTCAAGTAAATTGTTACACGTTTATTTTTTTTTCCTTTTTTCCCCCTTTCTATGGTGATTAGCAAAGCAGAACATCAGCCTGAATCTTTGCAAAGGTGAAGTCAGGTTATTTGTTGTAAATAATGTCCATTTTCTGTGCACAGACCTGGGGAAGGGGAGGAAAAGCAGAGTTCCCAATATCTCTTGTGGGTATCTGTTACCGTCCACGAGACAGCAGCATCTCCCCAAGGAGCTGGAGTTAATTCACTTCTCTTGTTTTCCCTGCCTTAAAAAAACGTGCCGTGGTGGAAATGGATGCGAAGGAGCAGAAGCCATTTGAAAACACCTCTGGTAAATTAAAGTTTTGCCGTATTTGCCGAGATAATTTAGTGTAATTCCCCGCTAATGAATTAATGCACCACTTCTTGTTCATTATAGCTTTCCTAATTTGATTGGGGCTCCAAGTGCTATCTAACTTCATTACCAGCAAATATTAATGTAATAAAATGGGTTTGGCGGACCCGGGCGGCTGCGTGGGTGTCCCCTGCACCCTACGTAACCCAAAAGCAACAGGGATGAACCGGGGCTGCCTTGGCTGCTTTGAAACCCAGAGGATGGCTGAAACCAGGGCTTTGGGGAGAGGAGGAGGAGGAGGAAGGCCAGGGATGCTGCCAACCCATGAGGCTTCCGGCTTTAAAGATGCAGATGGGAGAAGCTCTTCCCAACCCCCACTCCTCCATCCCAATGGCCCCATGCATAATTTTAAGCTCCGCCTTGCTCGCACTGAGCAATCATCTCTTCTTGGGCAAAAAGGGGATGGGGAGAGAGAGCTTTCTTCTTTTTGAGCCTCTTGTTGTTTTCTCCCCGAAGCGCTCCCTAAGTGATGCATGAATGGATTTTCCCATGGTGATTTTCCCACCCGCCGGAGCGTGAAATGTAGTAGTAACCACGGATAATGTCGCAGGACACTGCCCAAGCCACATCCAGTGTTTGGAGCCATGGGAGATGGTTGCTAAAAATTCACATTTTAATGCAGAGCTGAGGTAGGGATGTGTTCCACCACCAATGTAGGATCTTAGGAGCTCTGACACCCTGGGACTTTGGCTGTGGACTTGGCTGAACACAAAATCCCTCCTGGCTCAGGTGGCCTTGGGGACACAGCCCCACTTGTCCCCAGGGCCGTGGCATCAAAGCCAACAGCTTTCATTTTCCCCACTCATCATTATTATTATTTTTCCTTCCAAGAGCCACAACATTTTAATTATTTATTTGGAGCGTGATTAATGTTTTGTCTGATGCTGTTCTGCCAGGGGAGCCCCGGTACATTTTGGCTTAGTGAGAGCTAATTAAGAAGTCCCATCAAGCATGTCATCCCTTGTCTTACAAGCACCTCCAGGGCTGCTCTGGCGCTGCTGCCTTTCTGCAGGCTTGGCCGAATCCTGTGGCCACCATGAGAGCCCTGGGGGGACAGATGGGTCCTGGGGCTCTGCCGAGGGGTCGTCAGCAGCTGCTGTCCCCATCTGGGGGATGTTTGTAAAGGGGAATTGGTGCTTTGAGCAACTTGTCCCCAGGGGTGAGTGCAGGAGCCTGGTGTGGGTGCTGGAACTTCATCCAAGCAGCCCCCACCCCATGATGGGGACAAGACCCAAAGAGTGGCTGCTACCTATGGGACTTGGGGTCTAAGTGATGTTTTTGGGCTCAAATCCTCTCTTTCCGGCTGTGTTTGGGGATGATGCTTTGTGGCATCCCCATGTCCACAATGGGTTATGCAAGGGAAGATGGTAACCACGGAGGCGACGTGACACGGGGCCACCAGGGAGCACCAGGGGCACCATCAGCATGGTCCCCATGCACTGGCAGGGTGCAAGAGGAAGGGATGACGAGGACAAGGATGGTGGCACATGCACATGTGTGTGCGTGGGCACCCACTGCCACCCAGTGGTGGGAGAGCACCCAGCCACCATGTAGCAAGAGGCGATTCCTATCATGATAAATAGACGTGTGTTACCTGTTGGGATACCAAGAGCTGCGCCCAGGTCAAGCCCAGGCATGGCTACCGGAGGACCAAACCTGAATCCTCTTGACCCCAGCCCAGGAAGGATAATGAGCCATGTCTACCTCCACATCCATGTCCCATTGACACTGGCCATGCCCCGTTGATCCTACCCATTTATTCCCACTGAGACTTGGACCTGCTTCATCCTCACCACCTTGCCCGATACTCTGGGCTTCCTATTGCCATTAGCTGCCCCCCTTGTCCCTCCCTGGGGGTGGTGGGCTGGCTCCTTCCCACCTCCCCATCCCCACCTTCCCTTCTCCCAGTGGAGCAGGCAGGACCTTGAGAGCCGGGCTTGGTTCTTGCATCTCCATCCCATGGCACCAGGAGAGCTCGGTGATAACAACCCAGGGAGAGAGATAGGAACGATCTGGGGGGGGGGGGGGGAAGCTGTTGTGAGCATTGCATTTTCCTGCTGCAGGCGTTCTGCCAGGAGATAACCTCCGCCAGGCGGTTATCCAGGTCCAGAGCACGCAGTGGAAGCGTTGCTGGAGATAAGCAGAGCCGGGGAGGATGCGACCCTCTGCTCGCTGCATTGCAGAGCGAAATCAGGCTGGGGAGGACACAGCTTTGCTTTTGGGGATGCTCCTGCCCCACAGCATCCTTTTATTCTCCCCCATTGCGCAGAGCGCCACAGGGCTGGATGGCGAGGATGAGGAGAGAAGAGCCTCAGCATCCCGAGGTGGAAACAGCTCCCGGCTGGCCCTGAAATCCAAAAGGAGAGCCTGAAGGCAAGCCGACTGTGTGGTTATAAAGAAGAAGCATTGCACGAGGCGCTGGTACATTACTTGCAGTAATTCAGCGGTGGAACAGCAAGGAACAAATAAGACAAGATGCTGTACATTAGCAGAGGCAGAAGGCATAGCCTCTCCCTTGGAAAAACAAAGCATTTGTCTTCCAGCCACGGCCAGCACCTGGCCCCAAGCAATGCCTGGTCCCTGGGGGGCAACCGAGGCAAAGAGGGGGCCACCAAGGCAGGGGGGGATGCGGCTGGGGGCCCACAGGCTCCCCCAGCACGAAGGGCTCCTGGGCTTTTACAGGAGATGGAGCAGCCAAGAGCCTCGCAAGGTGTTTGGGATGCAGGCGTTGTCACAGCTCCTGTGGAGCCTGGCTTCATTTTGCTTTTATTTTTCCCGACCTCCTCCCCAGGTAACCCATTTCTGTGCGTTTTCCCCCAGGATGGCGGAAGCGAGGAACCTGCTTTGCTCGCCGGCCCCAATCGGAGGCAGCTGATTCGCATGCAAAGCCAAAATTCTGCTTTAAAACCCATCAAACCATGCCAAACACCGGCACGGTACCCGCCGGCGGGCGAGGAAAGGGCAAGAATTAGCAAAGCTGTCGCATCTCATCCCCGGGGCGCGGAGCAGCTGGAGCCGCCGTTCCGGGTCGTGTCCTCGTTTTATTTGCTGATTGTTTCTTTATTGCTTCTGGAAGAAACACGAGCCCTTTGCCCCTTCCTCCGCCGGCTCTCGTGAGATGCTGGGCGCTGTTTGGGGCTTTCCCAGTGTTTTTTTGGGGGGGTGAGAAAGGGTTAGGAACAGGGAACAGGGAGGGATGACCCCATCCTGACCTTCCCTGGGTATTTGGGGCTCGCTTGGAGTCAGTTTGAGCAGTTTTTGGCATGGGCTGATGGATGTTATTAATTAACACTCTATTAATAATAACCCCTATCCTCTCTAACTCTATTAATAATAGCCCCTATCCTCCTCTTGAATTTCACCCCCTAACCCACCCAAGCAGGTTTTCCTGCTAAATAATACTAGCAAAACCCCTCTGTGCTTGTTTCTGGGCATACAGAAGAGCACGAGGACGTCGCCTGCAGCTTGGGCTGCTCTGAATTTTTGCCTCGTGCCCCTCCTGGCATCTTTCTCCAGAAGTTATTAAGGAACAAAGCTGCCTGTATTAATCACACCTATCCAATGGGGCCCAGCTGTAAAAACAGCTCATAAAAATAAATAACCAGCTGTTGACACGCAGAGTAATGGAAGGAGCAAAGAGGAATTGTCCCGTCCCATGTCTCCCCATGGTGGTGGCTGTCCCTTCTCCAGCACATGGGACAGGGACATCCCAAACCCTGATGTCCCTATTTGTGAAAATAAAATTGTCTTGGGGTCCCAGCCCTGGGGTCACAGGGAGATGCAGAGGGAGGTGATGCTGATGCAGCTGCAGTGGGGAAAAAGTCTTAAAAACTAAAACAAAATGCCTAAAAGCTCTTAAAAAAAAGGATTTTAACTCCTTCTTCCAGCTAATGGGGGTTGATTCCCATCAGTGGGCAGGTTCTGGTTTGTTAGCATCAGAAATACTTATAAAAGTTGCTGATAAAATATCAGAAATACAGCCTTGCCTTGCACCGCATCCCCAGGTGATGCCATGAGGGTCCCCAAAACCCATTGTTGCCATTCCTGGGGTTAATTCCCCTAAAAACTGTCTGTGGGTTCTCTTTTTTGTTGTTGTTTTGTTTTGTTTTTCCTATCCTGTTTTCCCTGCTGATAAAAGGGAAGAGCATCAAGCTACGATTTTGGGTGAATATAGAGCACTTTTTGAGAAAATCTGCAAGCAGATTGCACCAGCTTCTTGTCTTTCCTAGCAAGTGCCTATGGCAAACAGGGATAAAACACCCCAGGGAGGGATCTTTGCCCTCCCCAGCCCTGCCACCAACCCCTCCAGTGTCCCCACATCCCCAGGAGAGGCTTCCCTCTCTGGGCACATATATACATAGGATATATATATGTTATGGTTGGCATTTCTCCATGACGAACAGTTTATTGAGCTGCATCTTCCGTCCACAAAACAGTTTAAAATTCCCTGAGCCTCAAAAACGACGGGTAGGTAGTTGGACGTTTTCCTTCTCTGCCACCTTTTCATCTTGATTTTATTCGTAGTAGCGATGTATTTAAATATATATTTATATATATATATATATTTCTGACCCTTCCCAGGCTCCCCACCCACCCAGCCCAACCCTCGGCCGACCCCAACCCGCTCGGGAGCCGGCATCAGTTTTTCCTTTTGCTTTTCTGCCTGATGTAAGGCAGCACCGTCTGGGTGCTTTTGTCAGCCACAGTCTGTGTGCTGCTGTTCCTCGTCGGCCGCCGGGCTGCCGCCGGCCCCCCACCCCCACCCCCAGGGGGATGCTTCGAGGTCACCTTGCGGCCGGGCTCCTCGCCGCAATCCTCGCCCGGGGAGCCTTCGTCGGCACCGTCCCCGTCGTCATCGTCGCAGCACAGCGCGTGGTACAGCACCTTGTCGCTGAAGCGGACCCGCTCCCGCGTGCCAGCCGGCCGCTGGTGGGGACCCCTGTGGTGGGCACCGAACGCCTCCTCGCTGGAGGAGTCTGGGGTCCCCCCCCGGGGCCCGTTGGCAATGGGGATGCCGCCGTTCATCAGCCGGTAGTCGGGCTGGCGGCACGGTGGCGGCTGCTGCCGGGGGGGCTCGGGACCGTCCCCTTGGTCGGAGGGGGTGGAGGCGTCGAGGAAGGAGCAGAACTCCCAGCTGTCGGAGAGGATGTCGGCGGCGGTGAAGTCGAGGGGTCCCAGCTCGAAGGTGGTGCCCCCTTTCTCGCTGCTGGAGGTGCTGCTGGCTGTCGCCGTCGTCCAGTCGTCCGGCTCCAGCTCGAACTCGAAGTCGGACGTCAGACGGTCGATCTGGCTCACCACCTGCGGGCGGACAGATAGATGGATGGACAGACAGATGGACAGGTGAAGCCCACCCAACCACACAGTGCTTTTGGGGTGCTCATGGACCCTGCCACCACAGCCGGGACCTGCCCCAGCCCAACTCATGGCCACTTTGGGCTGAGGCCCCCTCTCCCCCACCCAATACCGGCGGCAGGATGAAGCAGGCACCCCAAATCCCCACACACGTGGCATCCCTTAGACCCTCACACCCGGCCGTGCGGAGCCATCAGTGACCGCCACCTCCTTTGCCCCATAAATTTCAGCTCCACAGGTGGGGAAACTGAGGCAGGGCTGCCCCCAGGTCGTGTGATGGATGCTCCCAGGCTTGTTCCTGAATCCACCATCCCTTCCAAGGTGTTTATTATACCAAGGACCAGCTGGACCGTGGTGGCTTGGGGACATGGGGGTGTCCCCACCGTACTGCAGGGGACAGACCCTACACAGTGCCACCGTGGTAAAGGGGCTGGCACAGAAGCGTGTCCCTTTCCATGTCATTTCCATGGCTATTTATCAGGATTGCTCTGCTCTCCCCTTCCTTTTCCTTCCCCTGGCCTTCCACGTGTCCTTTCCTCATGGAAAGAAACCATGAGCTTCCCAAAACAAGGATGGGAAGGCAAATAAACGAGCAACCTCCTGGCACCTTGCAGTCCACACTGAAACCAAAAATCCACACACCACCAAAAACACTCCACAAACCACCAAAAGTCTGCTCCATCTCCACCAGCATCACACCCAGTGGACCTCCTCATCCACCAAGAAAAATTAATTGCAATGCTAAACCATCCCTCTATCGTTTCTGAACTTGAAGGTCTTTTCCAAGCTCAAGGATTCTGTGATTCTGTGATTATGCTGCCGTTACCCTGTTTTTTGACCACTTTTGGAGGAAAGCAAGTCCTCAGGCTTAGACCCCCTATCCCATCTTCACTGCAGAGGCTTCTCCCTGACCTTCATCCCATGCCCTTGCTCTGTGCATCCTCACCCCTGTGCTAGATGCCAGCATGCAGCAGTTTAGGGAAGACCCTATAAAAATACCATAAATGCACCGTAAACCAGCACCCAACAACCTGGGGCCATTCTGGAGGACAAAACGCAGCCTGGTGTCCCCAGGGATTGGCTCAGGGTGATGGGGCTGGATTGGGAAGCCCATGGGAATGGCGAGACCCTGCCTGAGGTCCGACCAGGAAGATGCAGGTGTGTTTGGGGGTGTGTTGGACGTGGTGGCAATGAAACGACCCCGATCGGCCCCACCTGGACCCCCCATCCCGCCCTGCTCATAGCTCAGGAGGTCACATCAGCTCAACGTGGAGCAGTGCAGGTCCTTGTCCCCAGCCCTATATGCTGTGGGTACCTTGCCTCCTGGATGGACCCCCTGTAGGTCATCCCCCACCCTGCTTCCAGGTTAGACCCTGGCCCTGTGTCACAGCCTTGTCCCCTAGAGGGTCTTTGGGTCCCCAGAGCAGGGCAGAGCCAAGTGGAGCGCATCCGACCCCCACCAGCAGAAAGTGAGGGGCTTTCCCCAGGCTTTCAGCCCTTGCCCAAGAGCCCAGACCTCTTTTCTTGCCTCCTTGACCATGCTTCAGCTCTGGAGGATGCTGAGAGCAAGCTGGGACCCCCAGCTGGAGCTGCAGCAGCAAGAAACTACTTGGATGAGAAAAGAGGATCGCTGCTGTCCCCAAAGTGCCACCAGCTTGCTTTTTATTTCCTTTTTCTTTTTCTTCTTTGGGCAAGAAAGGGTGAAAAAAAAGCCTATGTGACCTCTTCCTTCTCAGTGATGACAAAGAAGAAGGAAAAAGGGCAGGAAAAGAGCCGTGCCTGGGAAACACCCGGCTATTATTATTTTTTAATAAAGCAGAAAATGATCTCACCGAAACCCTTGGCTAAAGTGAGATCACCTCCGTTTTCCTGGAGGCTGCGAGCATGGCACCAGCTCCAGGGTGAGTGCATCCTCCCCAGCCCAGGGGGTCCCAGCTCCTCTTCATCCTCACCCATCCCCGGGACCCTTGGGGGGCTGCTGGCACCTGGGTGCCGGGAGGAGCCACGTCCCCGCCATCCCCCCAGGTCCTCGGGGGGATTAGTGTCACACCAGCCACGCTCACTCTATTTTTAGGAGCGCCCTTCGCTGCACTTTCTATTTTAAATGGGCGGCGGGGGGGGTGGATGTTAAATACCTCCCTGCTGCCTGCTACCTGCTGAGGATTTAAATGTAAAGCAGGATTTGGTCTTTTCTCCCCCCCTCTCTGCTACATCTGGCTGTCAAAGCCTTTTAGCAGGGTGAGCTGGGATGGGAGTGATGGGGAGGGAGGGACAGACCAGACTCCACTGCTCTGCATGGGGTTGGGGTTTTTGGGGAGACCCCCCATGATGTGTGGCCTTGGGGGCTGCAAGTGGCTGAGGGGGTCAGGGTGTCCCCAGCGTGAGTCACAGGGGTGCCAAGAGGGGATGTGCCCTCCTCCTCCCTCACCTGTAGGTCTCACTTTGTTGCAAAAAGCAGTTTTTTCTTATTTTTTTCAGCTAAAATGGATGGAGCTCATCCCCGCCCCAAACACCAGGCTTTCCCCCTCCCCAAAAAAATGAATCCTCAGCATCCTGCATGTTCTCAAACATGACACTTGGGCTAAACATCCTAAAGCAAATAAATGGGACAGACCCAGCCTGCAGGACCAGCGTGGGACCAGCCACCACCAGTCACCCAACTGGGAGCACTGGGTGCTCCCCCCACCCCCAGGGGCTTGTGTGTGGTCCCTGCACCCAAGGACAGCGCCGGGATCTCTTTAGCTAAAATCCTGCATGCCCCTGGCCGGGTGTTCCCCTCCCCAGCTGGATACCTGCCGAGGCAGATGTTGCACATCTGGAGCACCATTGTTTTGCTTCATTTTAAATAGTTTGGGTAATCAGCTCGGCTGCAAATCATGCCCTGGCTCGGCGGTTGGCGTTCTGGCATTTTGGCTGTGCTGCTTCTCATTCAGGGGGGAATTTCTCAGCGAAGGTGCTGGGGAGGCAGGGAATGGGGCGTGAGGACGAGAGGGGACTTCAAAGGCTTCGTGGGAAGGAGTGGCACGGTGATGGGTAACGCATCTCCAGGAGAGGGTGGACAGGAGCGGGGCTGGGAGATGCTCGGGATCAAAGTGATCCAGCGGCCCCTGCCTCACAGCCTTTGAAGTGGAGCGGCTGTGGGATCAAAGGGGGGGCAGTGGGGACCTTTGGGTACGCTGACAGGGTCTGGCTGCGTGGCTGTGTCCCCCCTCGCCTCCCTTCCCAAAGGCTTTCCTGGCCCCAAGCATCAACTCCCAGGGCAAACCATGGGTTTTGCTCCCTGTTCCTAAAACTGTGCCACTGCTCCAAATCATCCCTGAGGATTTCGCCTTGAAAAGCAATCCCTCTGCCAGGAAAAGGAGCAGCCCCAAAGCCTCCAGCAGCCCCCACGACCCCGCAGCCTGACTTTCCCGGGATGGGACCTTCCCGCATCTCCCCAAACACTTTTCGGCAAGGGGAAGGTAAATATTTAACAGCAAATAAATGATTAATTGGAGCTTGCTTACAAGTGAGCGAGGAGAACCTGGGTTACGGGGGCCTCTCCCCAAGCTGACATGTATGAATGAGCGAGCCCTGTTGTCTGGTCCAGCGGACGGAGCATCGCTGGCCCATTTGCTGCATCATCAGCCACTAAATAGTTCAAAATCATCGCGTGCCTCTCTAAAACATGTGGCTGGAATAACGAGCCGCCTTCTCCCCGTGAACTTCCCAAAGCATTCCCAGATAATCACCTATTGATTACAATATTATTAAGGTATTTGTTAGCGGAAGGGTTGCGCTGCAGGTCTTCCTTCCGCAGAGGGAATGCCAGGGGACGTCCTGGTGTCACCTGCTAGTGTGCTGGCACCCACTGCTGCACCCAGAGGGGAGCGTGGGGGCGACGGGGCACTCGCCATGGGATTTTGGGGCTTGGAAATGGAGAATGTGGGAACTGGGGATGCAGGTAGCAGGGATGAAGGATGTGGGTACCAGGGATGGAGGATGCGGGTACCAGGGATGGGATGAAGGATTTGGGTACCAGGAATGAAGGATTTGAGTACCAGGGGTGGAGGATTTGGGTACCAGGAATGAAGGATTTGAGTACCAGGGATGGAAGATGTGGGTACCAGGGATGGGATGGAGCATGAGGGTACCAGGGGTGGAAGATTTCGGTATCAGGGATGGAGGATGCAGGTACCAGAGACAGGATGGAGGATGAGGGTACCAGGGGTGGAGGATGCGGATCCCGCTCAGCGGAAGCACCTTCGGTCCCGGCCTCCTGCGTGATTTTTACTTCCAGCACGCGATTTCAGGCAGAGATTTAATAATCATTTTCCCCACACATAATACAGCCCTGTCGTGGAGTGCTGGGGAATAATTATATACACAAAAGGGAAGAGGGAGGGAGGGAGAGTGGGAGCACAGGGGCTGGTAAAACAGCATCCTGGATACAATGGACATCTGGAACAACAGCCTTCAGGTGGGGAACGCTTGGGGGAGCGAGGGTTGAGCAGGGCTGGGGACAGATCTGCCCCATTCCTTGCAGAGCACGTCCAGCCCTGTGCCCCAAACACCCGGCAAAGCCCCGAGAGGAGCAGACGGATGCAGGGGGAGGAGAAGAGAGGGTGGGGGTCTCCAAAGCCCCATGGCTGGCCATAGACCTGGTGGCTTGGTGTGCACCACCGGGGACTCATGGTGTGTCCCCTGCCCTCCTTGTCCCCATCTCCTTGGGCTCCTCCTGGCCCTGGCTCATCACTTTGTTGAGTTTTGCAAGACAACGCCGGCCTGGCCCTGGGGGAATGGGGAACACGAGAGCTCTGCTCCTCCAGAGCTGTTGGGTGAGCCTCGGTGTACTTTAGCTCCAGCTCTTATTGAGTTTTACACCACTTTTTAGGCACTCAACCCCTTGCTGTAGGGTCAGGTGGTTCTGCTGGAAGACTTGTTGAGAAGGGTCAATGTTTAAGACCCCTTTGTGGAGAGGATTTTGGGGCCACTGACCTGGCCACTTTGCCCGTGCTGCAAAGGCCCCTCCTGTGGGAGGTTACCAGTGCCTCGGGACATGTCGGCTCCCCCCCAGAGTCACCTCCCGGCCACGACACTTCTCCTCAGGGCCCCTTCCCCTCTTCCCTTCCCCTTCTCCTCTTCCACATGCTGGTCCAGCCTGGCTTGGGCAGCTTCCCGAGGATGCTGCCGGGATGCTGGGGGTCTTCCAGCCCCAAGAGGTGGATGGGGACCAAAGAGTTAAGCTCTGGAGCGCTCAGGAAGGATGCTCAGATGCTTGTGGTGGTCTCTCCTGGCCCTAAATCCATGAGGTTTGTGAAAGGGGCACTGAAGTGGGCATGAATTGCCATCAGCCTCCTTTTGAAGGCCTCTTTAAGCTCCTGGAGGAGTGTGAAGTGAGCTCAGGCTAAATGGAAAATAGCTCTGCCTCCTGATTATTATTATTATTACTATTTTTAATCTGTCAGGGATTTGTCAAAAGGGGTTTGGGGCTACCCCCCGGGAGCTGCAGGAACCAGGGGCCTTTCCTTGCTCTGCGTGCTGCCTGCTGAAGGGACGAGGGCCCCAACAGGGTGGTGTGGTGGGATGTGGTGTCCCCTGGGGGACAACCTCCCCTAAAACCCCTTAAACCAAGCAGAGCAGCCCCAGAAAGGACAGCGGGGCTTTCAGGGAATGCTTTGGGCTGGGAGGTGTCATGTCCCCAAGCATGGCCCACGGGGACACAGCTCTCCCCCATCTCCAGAAACGACCCAACCACCCCAATGACACAACTGCCCCATCCCAAAAGCAAGCTGCCCCACCGTGCTCAAGGCCACCACGCAATGGGCAGCCACAAAGATGTCCCCGGCCCCCAGCCACGTCCCTGACACCCAGAGCAGAATTAAACCCCCCCCAAACTGCTGCCATGCCTCTGGGCATGCAGCGAGCCTCAGCATCAAGGTCAAGAGCAATTTTACCAAATACAGCCTATTTCCCCCCATTTCTTTAGAGGTGAGGCTGGTAGGGGCAGGGTGCCCATGCTTCAGGCTGGGACGGGGTGGGGGTGGGGGGATGGCAGGGGGTGCCCGGTGCCAGCTCCCACTCCGGATCCTCTCCCCGTTGCTCTCCTACCTCCCGGAGCTCCTTGGCGACCTCCTTGAGCTCCTGCAAGATGCCTTCCAGCTGCCCGATGACCATTTTCATCCGGCTGCGGATCCTCTCCCTCTCGCCGTTGCTTTTGCCGCTGCTACAGTTGCTGCTGCTGCTGCTGCCGCTGCCGCCGGGGGGGTCACTGGGCTGCCTGTCCTGGCAGCTCCGCGAGTCCATCCTTCCCTACCGGCCTCGGCTCCCGGCCCCAAGGGCTCTGTCCATCCTGCTCCCCCCTAACCCGGTGGCCTGGCGTCCGCGCAGCCCCTCTCGGCCGGGGAGCTTTCACCATCTTAACGCCCCGAAGGAGTCCCAGCTCGCCTCCCCGCCCCGCCACCGAGGCTGTTTTTGGGGGGCTCCGGGCCGCAGCGGGGAGCACCGGGGCTGCCGGGGGCTGCTCCAGGGTCGGGGTGCACCATGCGGGGCCGGGCGGGGTGCCGAGGGGGCTCAGCCAGCGGCCCTGGGGAGGCACAGGGGGACCATGGAGGAGGAGGAAGAGTCCCTTGGATGTCCCAGGAAGCGAAAATCCAGCGGCTGGTTCTTTTCCTGCTCGCCGGGGCCGGGGAGGGCGATGCGGGGCTGGGTGCCCCCCCAGGAGCGATGCTGACCCCCGCGATGGGTCCTTGCTGGCTCCTCGGCAGGGCGGTGGTGGGGGGCTCCGGGCCGGGTCCGCGTGTCCCCAGGGTCCCCTCCTGCAGGGACAGACAGACGGACAGACAGCGTGAGGGAGCCAGCCCTTGTGGAGACAGAAAGCTTGGCAGGGGGCGGGAGGGGGGCTCTGCACAACCCCCCCCCCTCCCTTGCTTTGAGACCTGCAGACTGGGGTCCAGATGGACAGACGGACAGACAGACGGACAGACGGACAACCCGGGAACTTACCGGCACAGCAGTGAGAGGGCGGCCAGGTCCAGATTGCCCTTTCCCCACTCCTGGCTCTGGTCCAAGCTCTTCCTTGTCCTTTTATTATTATTATTATTATTATTTTTGTCTTCCTTCCTCCCCCTCCTCCTCCTCCTCTTCCTCCTCTTCCTTCTCCCTCAGGGTTTCTGCGTGGAGTCCGGGGGCCACCTTCCCTCGGCTGCTGTCAGAAGGGGTGAGATGTTATCTGCAGGGCTTGGAGGGGGAGAGGGAAACACGTCCCTTGGGACCCCTCCGCTTTAAGGGGGGGCAGCCAGAGCCCCCTTTCCTCCAGAGGTTCCAAGCCTCATCTGAGGAATGTGGGGGCACCCCCTTTGCCCCCAAATGCCCCCCACCCTTCCCTCGGGAGGTGGAGAAAAGCAGCGGAGGTGGAGGCGGAGTGGCGGGGGGGGGGGGCACCCCGTCAGCCTGGGGGGTGCGAGCAGGGTGGGAAGCGACGTGATTGCATCCTCCAAACCCGGTACCCGCATCCTCCAGCCATGGTACCCTCAACCCTGCTACCGGCATCAGTGGTACCCGCATCCGTGGCACCCGCATTCTCCAGCCCTGGTACTCGCATCCCTGGTACCCAAATCCCTGCTCCCCGCATCCTCCATCCCCGGTCCCCTCATCCTCCATCCCCGCATCCTCCCTCCCTGCATCCTCCCTCCCCGCTCCCCGTATCCTCCATCCCCGTTCCCCCCGGGACCGACCGGCGGCGGCGGTGCCGGTTCAGGGCCGGCCGCCCCCTGGGCTCCGGGGGGGCGGAGGGGGGCGGGCGGCTCCCGGCGCCCCGGGCAGAGCCATGGGGCGGGGGGGGAGCGGCGGTGGGCGCCCGGCCCCGGCCTCGGCCGCAGCCTCCCCGCGGCTCCCGGCTCGGCTCGCCCCGGCGGCTGCTGTGTCAGAGAAAGGGGCCGAGCCTCGGCGGGCGGGGGGGGCTTAAAGGAGCCGGGGAAGCCTTTAAAATGAGGGGGGGGAAACTGAGGCACGGCCGGGGTGGGGGGGGGAGGGCTCTCTGCTTGTCCCCAGCCCGGGTGAGTCGGGGGGGTTGTTAGGATGGGAAACGCACCCCGCTTCAGCACGTGTTTTGGGGCGGTTTTGGTAGAAATGGCTAAAAAAGAAAAAAATACATGTCCTCGGTGGGAAGGCATCATCCCAGCGATGGGCTTGGTGGGGTGTAAGGGGGGGCTCATCCATCACCAAGCTCTGCGAGCCCAGCTCTGGCCAAACCCCGGCTCTGGGTGGTGCTTTGGGCGCTCTCCTGATGCCCAGGGGGGTTTTGGGTCAGGGCCCAACCCCCCCGAGCTGAAGCCGTGGTTGTGTGGCTGTCCGTCCATCCATCCTGCCTCAAAAGCCACAGTGGGAGCGCCGGTGAGGCCGAAGGCTCCCGCGTGGCGCCACCATCGTGGTCGCCACCGTCATGCTGCTGGCAGGTGCCCCTCGCTGACGTCTGGCTTCCCCGCTGTGACTCACCGGCAGAGATGTAATTTCTAATTAAACGGTGCTGCTTTTCAGGGCCACTTCTTTCTGTTTCTTTTGCATTTTGATTGGAGTGTCGGTCAGTTTTCCACCAGTTTGTCAATTCCCCCTCTTCCTGAAGATCAGCCAGGAGAGATGGGGGATGCAGAAATGCATGCTGGCAGCGCCGAGCTGGGGAATGCCTCGGGTCCCAGCCGCTGGGGAAAAACCTGCAGAGAATCTGTTAAGAAACAGCAAAAGAGAACAAAAATAATCCCCTAAGAAGCCTCTGCTCCCAGCAACACTTCAAAAGCTGTTTCTTGCTCTGTCTCCATCACACCTCCCCAGCACCTGGACCGGCGGGACCTGTCCTGCTGCGTCCCTGGGAGAAATCCCATCGGATGCTTGCACTGACATGGACTTTATCCTTGTGCCAAAAAATGCGGCTTGAAAACTCCTTTCTGCACCAAAATATGTTCGGGAAGCTTAGCACAGGCACTGGGGAGAGAGCTGAGCCCCTGGGGTGGAGTCCCAATCCTTGCCCTGGGTGATAATGAGGTTGGGAGGGATTTTGGGGGGAGATGCCCATGGATGATCAAACCACCGTTGTTTTTGAGAAGTGCTGGGTTTACAGACTTACTCACTTCAGATGCTGGAAACATGCTCAAGCCACGTGTTGAAGCTGGGCAATTTGGGGTCAACTTCTTTTCTAGCAGGTAAAAATTATTTCCATAAAAAAGGAACATCAGCATGAGCGGGACCCCTAAAACAGATTGCTTGGTTGGGGATGGGACGTGGGAGCATTCCCGGATGCTTTGGAAATGGGAAGCTGAGCTAAAGGCCCTATTGCAGTGACTTTTGTACCCCAATGGAAAATGTATATCCCATCACACGGAGCTGGAAATTCAATGTATATTGGACTTGTGCAGGTGGTGGAGCAAGGAGCCACCCCAGCTGGTGGCCCAAATTAACCCCAAACCGAGGACTGGGCTCAGCCCAGATGCAGCCCACCTGGGGAAGGTACTCTAAAAGGCTTCAAGGCACCCTAACATCTCCCTAAATGGGGTCTGAGCAAGAGGGTTTGAGTTTGGGTCTTTTTATTTTAGCAAGGGGAGTTTGTCTTTGTGCAAGTTGTGGTGCTGCTGAGTGGTGAGTAACCACGGAAAAGGGATCTTCCCTATGAGACCTGGGCTTTGGGGGTTTCTGGCCTCATTTGCAAGTGTGCAGGGCTTGTGTTGAAGGATGAAGTGAAGTAGGCAGGGAGCAGACAGAGCAAATTTCAGTGCTTTCAATGGGTTTTTGCTTTGTTAGCAAAACGGCTGTTAATCACCCTGGTGAGAATAGCGGAGTCTGCTAGGGGCTGGTGCTGATGGATGCCCACCAGTGGTGGAAAGATGAGAAAAATGCAAAAATTCCCATTTTTGGCTCCAGTAGAGTGATAGAGATGTTTGTTGGGGAGAAATAGGCTCTGGTGCTGTGTGTGGGGCTGAAAACCCTGGGTGCTGCAGAGCTGCACCACTGCCCCGTGCCTCAGTTTCCCTTGGGTTTCTGGGTTTTGGTGCCCTGGGAGAGCAGGGGAGGTGCTGGGGGGCTGGTGGGCAGCAGGCTGTGGGTCGGGGTGAATAAAAGGCCTTTTTATTTGTTGTTATTATATGAATTATATAGTCAGAGCTCGGCCTCCAAGAGCATCTGTGGGGGTCAGGCACTAAGGCACCTATTCTGCCATCCATGTGGTTGTATTTTTTGGGGTGGGTGCTTGTTTGCTGCCACACTTTAATTAAGTGGAAATCTTTATTAATGATGATGGATTTTAAAAGTTATATTTCGACACAGCAGCTGGTTTTGGGACTGGGGCCTTTCTGGGACTGTGGCAAGACTTGGTCTTAGAGGAGCACCAAAAGTGGTCCAGGGCTGTTGGCAAAGTGGATTTTTCCACCAGCTATTCTAAAACTGTCCAAATAAATACTGAAAACAAAACTAAACCTTTTCCCCTAGCTCTGGGATCGGGTTTTCCAGCTTCCCTTTCACTTTCCTTTCGCTTCGAGGGATGCAGCATCAGCAGTGACGTTCTCTGAACAAAATGCTGATTTGCACCAAACCGTGTCTTTCTTCCCCTCCCTTTGCTTGACATCTTCTGCCAGGACAACCGTGCTGGAGCAGGGCTGTGCCAGGAGGTGTCCTTGGAGCAGTGGGTTCGGTCCTGTCCTCGGGGGGACCTCTGCGAGGAGAATGCCCAGCAGATGGGCTCGACCTCTGCCAAGGGGACCTTGGGCTAATCTCATTGCTGTGGGTTGCTTCAGGATTAGGCTGGCTCCTTGGGCTTCATCTACATTTTTAAAAGCTTTGTCGTGACCTTAGCTGTGTTTCTGGCTCTTGTCCTTTCTCTGTGGGCACCAGCTCTGCTTGAAGATGCTCCAATGTGGCTGGGCTGGGGAGAGGACTATAGGAAGAACAAAATGAGTGGGTTTAGGGATGTGCTGGCTGTTTTGGAGACCCTGGGTGACTTGGTTTTGTATTTTTTTGAGTTTTCAGGAGCCATTCCAGCATCCCATGGGGCCATCGCTGGGATGGCTTTGAGCTAACGGTTTCTTGATGCTCAACGATAGCTTCCCCCCAGGTTGCATTTGTTTCCTTGCTTCTTGATCAGAGAAGCACGAATAAGTGCAAATCCCCAGGGTGTGGGAAGTGTCTCACTTAAGCTTTTAAAAAAAAAAAAACAAAACTTTTCTTCCCTTCTAACTCCTTGTAGTACGGCAAGAAACGGGAATCACCTCCCATTGAAATTCTGTGCACTTGAGTGGTTTCTCTCCAAAGTGAAGCTGCTCCCACCGGGCAGCCTCTGCCACATGCCAGGAGCATTTGCTTTCCTGACTTGGCTTTTAAAAGCAATTGTGTAATGAAAAGGGCAGTTCTCAGCCTGCGCCTTCTCCTCGGTAACGTTGGAAATATTAAGGATAAAACTGGTTCCTGCTCCTTCCCACCTGCCGGTGCCCATCCCCATGGTGTCTGAGCCGTCCCTTGGCTCCTGAGCAGAGCACAGCGATCCTCTGGTTAGCCAAAACAGAAATTTCTATCAAAGCTGGTTTCAAACTGGATTTTTCCTTTTATTTAACAGGAATGGAAAAGCAAAATTGCAGGGAGTTTCCGAATGCAAATCTCCTTTCAGTGGCGGTGGCTTGTTGAAATGTTGCAGTGAAACAGCGCTGGCGCCCTCCAGGCACAAAGAGCTCTTTGAAACTTGGACAAAAGCATGGAAATTTGGGGGTTGCCAAGCATTCAGTGGTTTTTTGGGCTGATTTTTTTTTTCCTGGAAAACTTTGCCTGTCTCTGCTCCAGGTCCTGCTTAACAGGGCAGGTGAAAAAATCCTTTAAGCTTGGTAATCACAGAAGATGTATCTGAGGGTTTTATACCTTGGGGCTGGCTGAGGCCGGTGATGGGATGTAGAAAAAACATTAGGAACCCCGAATGTTTCTGCTGTCCATTTGTTTTGGAGGGGTAGATGAATTCAATCTGCTTTGCCTGCTGGCTTCCCAGTACAGCCTTATATGAGACAACAGAGAATCTTCCCTGCCACATGGCAGGGATGGCTTTAAAAGCCAGGAATAGCTTTTAAAAGCTCACCACCCCCCCACCCCATTTTTCCTCCTCCCCATGCTGCCAACCTATTCCACGGCATCCCTGGCTGGGGCTGGGGGGGTTTTGGTGCGGGTTCCTCGCAGAGAAGCTGAGATTTCTGCAGCCTTGGGTTTCCATGACGACCTCCGCGCAGGATCCTTGGGAGCCAGCACCCCGAGATGCACCTACCTGGGAAATCGGGGGTAAAAATAATAATTAAAAAATATATATATAATAAAAAAAAATAGCTGAGGGTTTGCTGAGTCACTGCTGGCTTGTATTTATAGGCACTGGCAAACCTCGCTTTGGGATGCTAATAACATATTTTGTTAATCACAAGGACTGTGGTGGAGAGCTGCTCGCCTTCCAATTCCCCGCTGTGGCGGAGCTGCATTTTGTTAAATAAACAGCCCGTGGATGTGGTGGGTTTTTTTGGGGGGAAATAAAGTCAAGAATTGCCCCCCAAATCTTCTGCAGGGTGGTGGGGAGGAGGATGGGGCTGTCCCCAGGCTGCAGGGTTGTGTACCTTGATTGAGGCGTTGGGTTTGCAGGGGACCCTGAACCACGTGGTGAGAGCGCAGTGGGGACCACAAATACATCCAGGATGGAAAACCTGCCTTAATGAAGTCAAAGTTTGCTCTGGACTTTATCCCTTCAAACCTAGCAAAGGGCTCCTTGCATGGATTGTCCCATCCCTTGGGTCACCCCGTGGTGTTGTCCCTGATGCCACCTTTGTTGAACCTGCTGGGAGGTGGCCACCATGGGAGGGGAGTTTAAATTCCAGCGTTAATTCTTTGCAGCAGTTTTTGAGGCACTTTTGCACAAAATATCCTCCAGATGAATATTTTAAATGGACTCTAGCAAGATGCTAATGGGTTTTTCCACAGTTGATGAAATTAAGGCCGTGTTCCTTCAAACCTTATGGAGCTGACTTTGAAGAGCTCGTGTCTTGTTTTTTTCTTCTTGCTGCTTTCTTGTAAGTCTTCCTCTGGCTGATGCCATGAGCCGTTTGCTTTCCTCCTGGTCAAGGTGGGCATCAGAAGGCTCTGATCCCATCTCTTGCCTTGCAACAGTGGTTTTGGGGTCCTTTCTCTGCCCTTTGCAGGGAAGGGGTCCTTCTCCTTGCATCACCTTGGAATTGCTCCTGCTTTGGCCATGCCAGCCTGCTTGCTGCAAGATGGGCTGCTTCTCCTGGGCCAGCCCATCTCTTCTTCCCTCCAAGCCCTGTCCTCGCTGGGGTGGATGAGATGTAAAATGGGGTGTGGGGGGGTGGCTTTCCAGGTGTAAAATAGGGCCCCTGCAGTTGTCTTTGCTGCACTCACAAGGTTCAAAGCCACCCAGCACAAGCCCCAGCCCTGGTCTCTCTGTCTGGAGCCTGCTGGGACAGCCTGGACAAAATGCATCTGGCTGCCTCTCACCTTTGGGGAAAATAGACATAAAAGCAACTGATTTTTTTTTCCTGAAATATTCTGTAAGGGCTCTATGTGGATAGGATGTAGTGAGAAAGTGCTTACAGCCCCATGCTTGGCTCCTCCGGGCATGCTTAGAGAAGATCCGTCCCTCCTCGTGAGCTGCCATACGCTAGATGAAAATGTGAAACGTTTGTTTAATCCTTCCCAAGTTAGGAAGATTTAAATTTTCGGGAAGCCTTCTTAGCTTCGTAGATGATGGGGAGATGCCTGTGCCATGCCTGAAACTTCAGAAGGCATCGCTTTAGTTACACGAGTTCAAACTTTCCCACTCAAATGTGTTTGCTCCAAGGCTTGGATTACCCGCCGCTATCTGCCTTGCTCTCTCTCTCTTTGCTAAGAGCCAAGTGCTTAAGTATAGAAGCAACTGCAATATATATTTTTCTTCCCTTAAAACTTGCAGGGAAAAATAGCCTGGTGTGTTTAAACAGTTTTGCAGGCGTGTGGGCAGGCGCGCGGGAGGGTGCTGTGTGTTTGGGTGAGCTGGGGACGCGGCACTGGAGCGTGTCTGAGCTCTCACTCATGTCAGAGTCACATGTGTGTGCATGCTCGGCGTGCTCCTGGCTTTGGCTGGGGCTGAGCTGCATGTGATGCAACTGCCTCCTGTGCTGTGATAGGGTCTGTGCCTTGTGGTGGTGGTGCAGGTGCGCCCGGAGAATGCTCTTCCCCCAGTATCCACCCCAATTTTGCACAGCCAAAGGTAGGTACCTGCTCACCAGGGTGCAAGTCCCAATTCCTTAAAAGGGGGATATCCTGGTCTCCCCCTGTCTAAAATGGTCGAAACTATTTGGTACTGGGGTGCATCCCCAGCTGGGAGGAGGACTGGAGCTGTTCGTGCCCAGCAGTGAGCTCGGGGTGAGGGATTGCACCAGGAAAGCCTTTCCAATATTTTTTTTTTCCACTCTCTTATCTTCTGCTCCCTCTCTGCTGTTACAGAAATTCGGGTGTTTTAAGAAATTGTTTGTGCTCCTGCTATAACGCTACTGGGGAGGGATTACCCATGCTCCTGAAATCAGCATTGGTCCTGGAACAAGACTGTCCAGAGACCCTAAATCTGTCACTTTGTTAATGCTGGGTGAATTTTCCAGCCTGGGACAGGCTTTTCCAGCAAGGGGACAGCTCTCCTGCGCTTTGAGATGACACCTTTCTTCCTTGGTGAAGCTGGGAGTGACTCAAAGCTATTCTTAACTGATGTTAGAAGTTGCTTTTAAGCAGCGTAAGACTTAATCCTAGCAGTGTGAGTTTAGGCAGGCGTGGAGCAGCCTATTTTCTGTGCTTTGTTTTTTTTTCTTCTGTGTATACAAGTTCCTCCATGTCTGCCTTGCATCTGTTATCTCTTTCTTTGCCTTTTCTTTGCTTTACAATGTGACTTTTATCATTTCCCTGACCCATGAAGCTTTTTCCCTGTGCTGTACCTTGACGCATGCGTCTGCTGCAGGGGCAAAAAGGAGAAAACCTCAATTTTTGGGGGTGCAGATGCTCATTTCCAAAATTCCAGGGGGATGCTGGGGTTTGGCATTGTGGGGTTTTTGGCCACTTGGTTTCCTTGTTTGCAATGGGAGTAAAACCCGCTGCAACACAAATTGTGCCCAAATAAATGCTGTTTCAGGGGAAATAATCTTCTTGTAAGCCAGCAAAAACAGCCTGTTCCCCCAAAAAAGTATTCCTCTGTAAGAACAGAATCACCGAGACTGGAAAAGACTTTCAAGATTATCGAGTCCATACAGCCAGGAGGATTTGAGCTGGCTTTTTTATCAGGGCAAGTTAAATTCTTCGGAAAAATGTCACCTTATGTGACTTTGCGACGTCTGGCCAGGCTGCCGGTGCCAGGGACCAAAGCCAGCCCCGTGGGCGCCTGCTGGGAGATGTCACCGGGCTGTGGTGACCTTGGCTGGTGGCAGCATGGGGCAAAGGCTGGGATGCAAGCACAAAAAAAAAAAAAAAAAAAAAAAAACTTGATGCAAAAATATCTTTTGGTTTCCTTTTATCCTGAGATGCAGGGAAAGCAGGTGGGGTGGAGGGGAAGGAGGGGGAAAATGTGGGTTTGTCAAAATCCAGATGTCCCAGGGGAAGGTGCTTCTGGCCAGGGCTGGGGAGGCGTTGGGTGGTGATTTTGGTTTTGTTCCCCTCAGTGAAATCAAAAAGGGCTTGCTGAGAGCCCAAAGGGTGCTGTGCGATGCTTGGTGGTGCTGGTGAGCAGCAGCTGATGGTCCCCAGGGGGCCAGCACCAGGATGGAGGGACCAAGCTGGGCTTTGTGGGTCACCCCAGAGCAAGATCTTGGCACTTGTGGTCACTTTCCACAACCCCATAAGAACGTGGGGCAGCCCATTAAGACCTCACGGTGTCTCTAAAGAGACGGAACCGAGTTTTTTTGGTTGTGCAGCTGTTGGATTATCTGAGCGTGGGTCAATTTTTGAGGCTCCAGATGGAGATGTCTTATTGCTCCCCTCTGCCCAAGCACAGCAGCCCTTTTTAATGGGAACATGCAGCAAAATGAGCTGGTAAAGCTCTCAGTGCGGCGGGGCTTTTGATCAGGGAAGCATTAATTATGCTCTAGAGCAAAGGAGAGAGACTAATGAAGGGGAGATCAAAGGCAGCAGTGAGCACACCGAGCTCAAAACCATGGCTCTTCGTGAGGGTGCTCTGCTGGGAGTCACCCCGGCACCAACCCCAAGCTCCCTTGTCCTCCTCTGGACCACGCGTGCATCCGAGGAGGATCTGTTGGGTGGCCCCCCATCACCAGGACACAACCCTTGGTTGCTGGCCAGGCTCTTCATAAGATCAGAGAAGGGGGTTATGAATTATTTAGCTGGGAAAGCACATGGGGCTTTGCAGTGCTCTGCTCACACAGGCTCCAAGGATGTGCAGCCTGTGGGCATCGGGAGGTGCCCGGGGACAGGAGGACCCCAGGGATGGAGCTAGTTAAATTTAAGGACAATATTGGCACAAGAATAAATGGTGACTAAGCCCCAGAGCAAGCACAGGACAGGTGTATCAGCAGAGCCACCAAAATGATGGGGAGATGCTCCCTGGGTCGTTTCCTCGCTGCCAGCAGGCTGAGCCCTGGGCTCTCTGCAGACACTGGGCATCACTGCTGGTAGGTGTCTGCTGTCCCACTGCCCTTTGGGTATCTCAGGCTTGAAACAACCTCTTCTTGTCCCCCCTTTGCCTTCTGCTTTCCCCTCTCCGCCTTCCATCCATCCCGATGTCCCCATCACATAGCGCCGACCAGCTTTGCCCTTAGTTGGATGTTTTTCTCTCTAAATGGCTTGTCTCGGGCTCCCCCAGGAGTTTTTAGTGCCCCACATTGTTTTAATAACAGTGAGGAGTGCTGATCGGCGAATGCTATTTCGGGATGCACAGAATCAGCAGTCCTGCTGTCAGGGAAGGGTTGGGTGGCAGCTGACAGGTCTGGAAGCGTGAGCTGGGCACGAGGATCCACCGCGAAATCAAAGCAGCTCTGAGTTTTCCTTCTCCCATGGAAACTGTCATTCCTCTGTGCCCCAGGCTTTTATCAGAGACAGAAATGAGTTCCCGTACTTTGCTGGAAAAACAGGCGTTTACTTTTTTTTTTTTTTTTTTTTTGCAGGACCTGGTTAGCACATGCCTGGGCTCTTTTCACCAGGCTGTTCCAATGTGATGGCATTTATTTGGTTCCTTCTATGTGCCTCCCCTTAACCCATGGGGAAAAGGGCTGACCTGATCCTGTGCCCCATGGGGCTGAGCAGTATGGGCTTGTCTTCAGATGGTCTGCTGCTGTTCTTGCAGCTGGGGAGCTTCACCCTGCAAAGCCCTGGGTGGGTTAGTCTCCTCCACCCTTTGTTGAAACGGTGGGTTGCTTGTGTCCTGCATCCTCCTAGTCCATCCATGTTGTATTTTCCAACCTTTTTTTCTGTGAATGCTGTGAAAGTGTCGCCCTGGCAGCTGAGAACCATCACACCCTCACCTGGTGCTCCTGTGCAGAGGAGCTGGATTTGGGGCTGAACCCACCAAGGCCCTCCATGTATTAGGGGGGAGCAGAAGGGATTTGGGGCTTGGATGCTGGGGAGAAGCTGTGACCAGGGGCACCTTTCCCATCCTCCAGACACCTCTCTGACTCCCATCTGTGATTGCAGAGCAATCCCCAAACTCATGGGTTGCACAGCAGCAAGCTGTGAGCATGGAGGAGAGGAGAGGGGACTTTCTCCTTACCACTGATGGTTTCTAACCCTCCCCTTTGCTTCCCCAACCTTTGACGCTGCTTAAGTAGGAGCAGCAGCACTCAGCTGCGAGCTGCCTTTGGCCTGGCACAGCTGCGTGTGGAGCACAGCACATATGCACAAAATAAAGCAAATACTTGGCTTTTAGGGCTACATTTGCTTTCATAATCTTCCCCATAGCAGCTCCCTTTGCCATGCCCTGGAGCTGGAAGCCAGCTCCGGACCTGCTGGCCTCTCATTTCTACCCAGCTAGTGCTTGCCTTGACGTTTCATACGCTGATGCGTCTGCTTCTGGGCTGAATTGGGCTGAAACTGCCCCAAAATGAGAAGCAGCCTGATCTCAGTGAATTGCTTGGCCATGTGATGATGCTTCAGCCTTGTGCTGTGAACCCCAGCTGAGCAGGAGCAGCTTTCCAGACAAAGTCAGGGCTGTGCTCTTTGGCCAGGGATAGCAAAGCTGTGGTCAGCACCGAAGCTCTGCAAAGGGGAGTGGGTGAGGGGTCTCCTGTGCAAGACCTCTGGCTGGCACAGCTTGTTTTAAGCAAGTTTTGTGGGTGCTGAGTGTTACTGACACAGCACCGGAGTGCTGAGCTGTCCTGGGTTCCTCCACGCCATGCCCCAGGGGGGCGGCTCTGCTCACCTTCATCAGCTTTGGGATTTGTGCCATAACTGCCATGAATAATCCTTTGTTCACCTATAAATGACTTATTGGGACAAATCCACCACCTAAGCCCTGCTTTGGACAGCCCAGGTTCATCTGGGCCCACAGTGATTTTCTCCTTTAAACTCTGATTTTGGGGTTCATGCTGGTTTTCTGCCAAGTGCTCTTGTGCTTGTAGAGCTTCATTCTGCAGAGCTCCAGATGCACTGGGTCTCCTGCACCTCTTGAGCTGACCATAAGGCATGATGTGCATCATCAAGTGCTAAACCTCAGGTTCAGAGTGACCACAATTACTTTTCTTATGCTATTGCAGAGCCGGCACTGGGGAGAAGTGCTTTGGAAATGTAATTTCTGCATCAGCTCTGGGGCCCGCTTGTAGGCTTGCTGTGAATGATCCTGTTGGAAGTCCTCGTGCTGTCCCCTTCTGCAGGCAGCAGAGCCGCATGGGGAGCATTGGGGTAGGTTGAGACCTGGCCCAGGCCCGTGGGCTTGGGGCTAGAGGGGTAAAGGGAGGGGATTTGTGGAGCTGGCCTTGCTGAGCGGCCCTCCAAGTCCTAATTTACAAGTGTCTTTATGTACAGTTTGGATCTTCGCCCAGCTAAATGAGAACTGTCCCCTCTGCATTTGTTAGAATAATCCAGGGTGCCTCAGCTCACAGTCCAGCCTGGTGGCTGTCAGCATGGCAAGCCAAATCGATCCTTCTCTTTCACTGCTGCTTTCAATTTTGTGCCCTGACTTTGAGTAGAAATGCATTCTTTGTGTCTGGGCTTCCAGACCCGCATGTTTGCAGTGAGCAGCCCTGTGATTTTTGCTTCAATAACCAGCCGAGACAACAGGGGAGAGTCGGGTCAGGACGGAGCCGTCGTCGAGCTGCACGGAGCTGCTGAGCATCTCAGGGTTTAATGAGATTTGTGCAAGACGCTGGCAGGAAAATGCTGCTGGAGGTCAGGTAAAGCCTCACTGGAGAGCCCTTGGTATTGCTGGAGGGATGCGAGATGGAGCAGAGGTGTCCTCACGGCAAGCAGCAACTCTTCCCGGGGGGGTTTTATCCTCCGATCCCATCCCCTGCACGTGGTCCTCATGCTCACCTCTCTCACCCACTATTAATGACATTTCACAAGGTGATGTTCCGGCATGCTGATTAAACAGGATATTGGAGCTGAAGATAAAATGTCCTGGAAGGTGGCTGCTGCTCTCTGTTTGGGGAAAATAGCTTTATTTTGCCACAGAAATGATCTGGGAATGGCAAACTGTGGGAGCAACCTGCTGTGATGTTCCTGGCCTTTGCCAAAGGGACAAGGGATGAAGGGGTCACATGCCACCCCACTCCTGCCCCTTTCATGGGGACCCCCTGCTTGTGCCAGGGCCTATTGGATCTGTGGAGACTTCAAGTTTGTCCAAAATTGGCTGACTTTAACAAAAGCTGCAGTTGTGCAGGCATCCTTTGCTCCCCCTTGCTCCATTTCCAGGGGCGAGCTTAGGGCAAATGGCACTTCTCTAGTTTTGGGATCGGCCCCAAATGCTCATAGCTGAGCAAACCATGCATGAAACCATTTCTCTGGGAAGAAAAACAATTATTTTCCTACCCGAAATACATATCTGTGGATAATGCTAATTGCACGGCTCTGAATAATGCTAATTGCACTCGACCTCTGTGGAAGACACATGTAGATAATAATACCTCGGTCTTCAAACTTCCTCTCCAGAAACCTCATGAATATGAGTGAAATGCCTCAATTTTGTCCCTTTAAGCCTCCCTGCTTCATCACGAGGCTCACGAGCTCAGCGGGGGCTGGAGGAGCCAGGCGATGTAGGTCATGCCCCAGTTTTTCTCTGCTCAGCAGCTGTGGGACCTTCCTCCTTCCAATCTCATCCATGCCCAGCCCCAGGCTTGGATGGTCTCTTGGAGCTTCCAGAGGGATTTTTTTCCCCATACCTTGGTGGCCTTGATTTCCCTAGGGGACATCCCTTGGGGGACCCATGCAGGTCCCTTCCTGCCAGCACTGGAGGGGGATGTATGGCTTGTATATGGTATCTGGCTGCCTCTGACCTGTAAATATAGCTCCAGCGAGAGCATGTCTGCATGTGTGTGACAGTCTGTGCAGCCAGGCTCTATTTTTAGGAGCGCTGGCAAAGGACACACACACAAATGCATGGTTCTAATCACAGCTTCTCCCAGGCAAATGTTCTTTCTCTGGTTTTTGAGCCATGCTCATCAATTTCCTCTGCATTGTTTCCTTCCCTTCAGCCGTGCCGTCACAACCCGCAGCCGGCGGGAGGGAGAAAAAGGGATGTGATGGGGAGGAAAGTTGGCAGCAAGGCAGCTGGGTGGGATGCAGGGGCTGTCCCCAGGTGGAGGGATGCTCCCCCAACTCCATGGATGGGCTGCGTTGGGTGGCTGTGGGCTGGGGGCTCACCTGGAGGAGCTGGGCTGGAAGGTGAGCAATGCCTCCAGCATGCCCAATTGTTCTCTGTGGGGTGGTGGAGGAGTTAATTAAAATTTGCAATTTTTTTTTGATATTTTCTTCTTGGCGTGGCTGTCCAGGGAGGGACATCAGAAGCGAGTGGTCAATGGTGTGCATCCAAGTTTTCTTGTGCTCTGTTGGACAACCCCAAAATTTCACTTCTTAAAAACCCACCTTTCCCTGTCTGTGCTGCTCACTGCTCCTCTTGGAGCAAACATTACTGATTGAACATTTCCAATAGGAAATATTCCTAAATTAATTCACCCCCATGGCTGGCAAAGTTACAGGCAGTTGCATTGTGATGACCTCCAACAGTAAGATGTTGGATGGGGACGCCTGTGCCAGCCCAGAAGCATAAATATTTCCGTAAGCCATGCACCTTTGCCAGGAAAAGTGTATTTTTCCTCCAGCTGATTTGCAGGCAGTGGCGAGACAAGTTTCCTGGGGTCTCTCCCAGCTTCATTAAGCGGTCAGAAGCAATTAATTTAACCCTTCTCTTCCTCCAGTTGTAAGGACAGGGATTATTAATTGCTCGTGGAGGTGGCAAAGATGGATGAGGAGAGTTAAGGCTGGCCGGGAGCTTTCAGTGCAATTTCTGCTTTCTTCAGATAATGAAACTAAAACATTTTGATCTCCCCAAATTGACTAAAAATCCTGGCTCTGAAAAGCCTCAATGTTTGAACTAAAATGCTCCTTGTCCAGCACAAACTGAGCAAGTAAAAATTCATCATGGGCTAAGCAGGACTGCAGCACAGAGCGGGACCAAAACTTCTCAGTGCTGGCTGAAAAATGGACTTTATTTTTATTTCAGTGGCATTTTTGGGATTAAGAATATTATGAAGCAGAACTGCGTTGTCTTAAAATTTTCAGTGAAAGACTGTTGAAGCCATCCTAGCAGGCATTTGGTGCTATTTGCTTCGACGGGCCTTTAACTTCTGAGCTTCAAATTAAGGCTCCAAGCCTTAGGCATCCCAAATAAAATTAATTACAAAATGTAGAGTAAAATAGTATTTTAAAAGAAAAGACAAACAGGGTGTTTGCCAGGTATTGTGGTCACTAATTTTTATTTTTTTGTAGTGAGAAGGGAGGTGAGGGGCTGGCTCACCCAAGGCTCTGCAGCAATGCTGCACCAGCATGGAAAAAACACTTCTAATTCCAGGCTTGAAAAGGGGAAAAAAAAAGAAAAACAACAACAAAAAGAAGCATTATGGGAGATTTGGGGAAGAAAATGGCTCTTGGCTGTGGCACCACCGGAAGGCCCTGTCCCTGCCTGCCCTCTGCTCCTCCTGCTGATGGCAAAGCCTGGAAGAAAATATATTTTTTAAATGGGCTATTTGCTTTCCTTCACCATTCCCCATAAACACGGCTTTTTGTCTCATAGCGAAGATGCACTCTTGCTTTTATAAGCCGTCTTAAGCACCACTTCTTACATCAATGGCTTTAAATGAAAAAAGAAAGCGCTTTTGAATACAAATGTGGCATTTACTTCCTTAATGCCTCTCTTGCGCTAAGCTACCTTCAAACCCATCAGAGACACTTTAATATATTGAACAGAACTCCCCTCATTTTGATGCTAATGCAGCATTTCATGCAGATAATGTGCTTGAATCATGCACTGAAATACATTAAAGGTGAAATCTAGAGACTGGAAAACCCTCTGGTGGCTCAATGCTCCCCTCCCTCCCCCTACCTGCATCCACTCCTGGTGTCTGGCCAAGCCTCTTGGTACGTCCAAGGCCAAGCTTGTCCTACGTGACTTGGTTGGTGCTTTCTAATCAATCAAAAACCCCAAATCACCTGTTTGTTTTTTTTTTCATGCCGTCGCTCTGCAATGGGATGTTCACTGGTGGGACTCCTCGCTGGGAGGTCCTGAGACAGCATCATGTGGATGCAGCCTTCATCATCACTGTGCCAGGACGTGCTGAAAGCCAGAAATGATTTTTTTCAACCCAAGGAGAGCGTTTCTATGCTCTTGTTGTGCTACTTATAACCCTATACAGCTCTTGTCCTCCTTCAGAGGCAGGTATTGATGACCCCACCTGGATGTGTTACCATGTTCCTCTTCTCCTAACGCATGATAGCAGGGACCAGGTGATAGGAGAGGGGCTGCTTCTTCCGTTTGTTGTTCATTGTGAGTCAAAACTAATAATTAAGCTCCAAATTTGGGTTATTAGGAACCAAATCGCCTTGCAATAAAAATGTAAAGTTTCCATTTTGGGTCAGTGGGTGTCAGAGGACTTGACAAGAAGCGCCTTGTTAGAAAGGGATTAATTTATTCATGGAAACCTCACTTTGTTTTGAAGAAATCAAAGCAAGTCATGTCAAGGTTTGGCAATACTTTCAACTGTGCTTTTCTGTGACTGCAGTGGTGTGACTGGGGGTTGGAAAAAAAAAAAGAAAGATTTCTGCTAAAACTGCTGTTATCTGTGTCTGCTGCTCCTTGGAGCATCCCCCTTGTCCTGGGTAGGATGCACCAAACTCAGCTCACTTGTACCATTATTGGGGTGAGGGTGTTGGGCTCACCCCTGACGTCTTTGGGGTCCTTCTTTCTCCTTTGTAATTAATGCTGCCACCTCTCTGGTGTGAGCTGTGCTGTGGTCTTCTGCTAGCATGGTGTGCGAGTTAAGCTGGCCAGGTTTTTCTTGAAGAATGAAAGATATTACTATTATTTTTCCCTCTCTCTCATTACTCACTTGCAGGAATCTCACAAAATGGAAATAATGGATAACAAACAAAAGCTCGGACCTAATTAATGTCACCGTTCCCTTCCTGGGTGGCTATGTGTGGCTTTTCCTGGTCAGGCTCAGCGCAGCGGTGCGTGCGGCAGCACCAAGCATGGGAAAGGAAAAGCTGCAGATGGGAAACGTGCCTCACCTGTAAAACAGTTAAACCTAATTTCCTCTCCCTCTCCAGCCTCAGAAAGACCCAAAGCACAAGAAAATTGGGCTGTAACGCTCTTGGCTCGATGCACCTCTGGTTTGTTTGGAGCAGGAGTGATGTTTTTCTGAGCCAGGTGCTTTACCCTCCTTGCTCTGCCATCCAGCAACGATGTCCCCACGTCAAATATTTTACATAAAGCCCTGAAAGTATTTCCAAAAAAGATGCTCCCTGGGCAGGTGTCTGTGGTGGGAGCAGCCTGGGAGGGCAGGGGAGCCCCAGATCTGGACCTAGCCTGCTCAGTTATCACAGCGTGGTCCCACGGCTGGAAAGCTGCTCGCTGCACGCACGTGGGCAGGTGGAGGTGGCTTGCTCTGCTCTGGCTAATTGGGTTCATTTCTCTTAATTATCTCTCCTCACTAATGAGCAGCCATCCCTTCAGTAAAGCCCAAGGAGGGGCTGATAAACACGCAAGGAGGGCCGTTAACTGGATTACGTGCCCCGTGGAGCATGTTGGCTTCTTCCCATTGGAAAGGAAAGGAAAATGTTGATGCAGAGAGCTTCATCCCTGCTTTTTTTTCCATTTCCAAGGAGAGGAGTAGTCCCCATCCCACCCCATTACCCCATGGGTACTATCATATGCCCATCATGTTGTCCTTCAGGTGCCCTGTGTGCAGATGTGCCTGGGTTACTGCTGAGATCTCCAATTTTGCTGTCCACCACCCAAATTTGGAGCATCCTTTGAGGGTTTTCCAACCATGGGACAATGTCAGATGGGATCACTGAGCCTTTTGGCACCAGGACAGCTGCTTCAGGGCCAGGACACCTTCCCCTGGCAAATCACAGGGACCTGGGCTCCCCAGCCAGGTGCCCTCCATCTCTGGGATGCGCCGAGCCCATCTGCGCCATGCTGATCCTGTGCTCATCACAGCCTCTCCTCGCCCCCATCTGCACCACCAGCTGAGCTTATTTCCCCAATTAAACACAACCAGCCCTTGATGGAAAGGAGGAGGGAAGCAGCAAGGAGGGATTTTTATTGGGAAGTCATTTCTTCCTTAATTAAATCGCTCCCGTTAAGAGTGGCGAGGAGAAAAGAAACAAAAAGGTGAATGGGAAGTAAAGGCGTTTAATTTGCTCCTGCTTGAGAGCAGCTAATATTAATAAACTTCTGGATGGAGGGATTTGCAAGGGCTTGTTTGAGGGATTAACTCCAAAATGGTGATTAGATTTCCCAGAGTGAACTCGCTGATAAACAAGTGAAATGGGGGACCTGTATGTTGTCGCCCCAGGCCATCAGAGCTGCTCTAGGGCAGGGGACTTCCACCTTTATCCCAAAATCAAGCAGAGATGATATTCTTGGCCCTTCCTAAGAGGGCTTCGGCTTTGCTTACCATAAAGACCCTTCAAACGGGGTTGGGTGGAGGTGGGACCATTATAGCGACCACATGGGCGAAGGAGCAGGATTAGGGAGATGCTGACCCCAAATCTGTGGGGTGGTCCCACAGTGGGGATGGATGCTCCAACAAACCTGACTGTGGCTGTGTGTGAGGCTTCTTCCATGAGTGCAACGTGTGGGCGATGATGTTACAGGGGAGGAAGGGGGAGCTGGGACAACCGCAGCCCCTGGGGAGGAACTTCTGAGACCTTTCATCTTGCCCTTTTGCTTGCTTTTTGAAGAAATATTTTGTTTTGGGAATCATGACACATTGATCAATTTAAAAAGCAGCTGGTTTGACTTTTGCCTTTTAAAGGTTTTTTTCTTTTTTTTTTTTTTCAGTGCAAGCATGGACCTAAACAGAGAATGCAAAGCCCGAAATAGCACGGTCCACACTGGGGCAAAGAAACGCACATTGTCCTGAGGCAAAGAAGATCTCTCTGCTTCTACTTAACCCATTTTTTTCTTCATAATTTTTCTGAAGCTTCCTGTGAAAGTTTCTGGCTTGGATCAGCCCAAATATCTATTTATTTTTTTCCCTGGTGTTTTTGTTTTCTCCCTGGGTGAAATATCCATTGTTACTTGCTCCATGAGTGTGGCTAGACCCAGACCTTCACTGGTGTCTTCTCTTCTTCTCGTAGAGCCCAGCTGAAGAATTTCAGTACCACAGGGCTGATTTGGTCAGGCCTCTGCATCCCACCATCTGCTTGTCCCCTTAAATGGGCTATTTAAGAGGGGAAGGGGAAAAAATATTTATAGGGTTGCCTTTGGCTTTCAGGCACCAAATTTAATATGTTTCTGATGGATATAATCAAATAGGGAATGTCATGTGTAGGAACACTCCTTCAGTGCCTTCCTGTCCCCATCTCCCGCTCACAACAGCCTGAGCTCACATATCCAGCCCAGGGTTATGAAAAAGGAAATAAACGAGGCAAAAAAGTCAAAAGCAGAAGGAAAAAAAAAAAGTTTCTCTTGTTTTTCCATCTCCTGTAAGTTTTGAGTTTGGGGTCTTGTAAGGTTTTGGGTCAGCGAGGCAATCCTGTTGGAACAAAATGTTGCACCTTGTTTGGGTACAACCTTGTTAAAGCACAATGTTTGGGGGGCAAGGGGATGTGACACCTGTGTCCCCAAGGAAGAGCCAGCCTGCAAGGTCATCGCTTTGTGTCTCTGCACACCGAAGACAAGCTCTGTCTGATCCTCAACCTTTCCTGACCCCACAACCCCAAAATGCTTGGGCAAATGCCTTTTAATTGCTAAATGCTCACTTCTCTGCTAATTAACATCCTCACACGCATTTAGGAAATGATGCTCTTTGTTCATAATTACCAATAAAAGGTGAATCCAGGCTCCTGGAAGCAAAGTAATTTTCACCTAGGGGGAAAACCTATTTTCTTTTCTTTTTTAACGTTGGTGGGCAGAAAGCATGGGTGCTTTATGGAGGCAGCTCATGCAGCAGATGGGGAAACTGAGTCACAAGGCCACGTGCTTCAGAGCAGAAATAGAAGCCCTGCTTCCACCTCAATGATCAATATTCCTCATGAAAACCTTGGTGGCAGAGCTGATGAGTTTCTTCCCTCTGCAAAATCGGTGCCGTCACCTCCCATCAGCACCGTGCCATCAGCTCCCGGTGCAGGCTGACCGCATCCCACAAGCGATGGGAGAGAGGAGAGGACCTAACTCACCGGTGCTCTCCCAACTGATCTTCAAAAGCACTTTGAAGTTGGGGAAATCAGTGGAGTTTTTATGTGATTTTATGTTTTTCTCTTCTTTTCCTTTTTTTTTTTTCCTTGGGTACTAAACTTCCGAACTTTGGTTTTTAATGAGGAAGGAGCTCCACGGCTCGCATCAAACGATGCTGGCCAGCGGGGCTCTGGAGCAACAGCTGTGCAAACGAGCAGGAAGGTTGAAAAGCATGAAAAGAAAGGGAAGAAATTCCTCCGGGTGAGCATGGAGATGCCTTGGGGAGACTCCTGGTGAAACCTTTCCCTTCCTGCATGAGAAGTCGTATCGGGTGGGGATGCTCCCGGGGAGAAGACATTTGGCCAAAGACAACCCAGCAAAGCGGTGTTGGTTCAGAAACTATATAAAATATTTAAAATGTTTTCTTTTTTCTCTTTTTTTTTTTTTAAATCTCTAGGTTTCTATTTTGAACTAGCAATGCTGCTAATCAGGAATTTTTAATGGTTACTTGAATATAGTTGATGGTAAGATCCACTGTACCTCCTGTCACGTGTCCTCACCTCTTGGTGACATCCCCAGGATGCTGCGGGGACTTTCCACGTCACTATACCTGGCCAGGGGAAAGAAGGAGCTGCCAGGTCTTGTGCCCACCTGGGAGGCTCCTGGTGCTTTCCCATGGCCTTCAAGAAGGAGGACATCACCTCCCACAGCCCCAACCTTGTTCGCAACACGTGTCCACCAGCCCGAGCTCAGGCGACTGTTTCTCTGCAGGTGTTCTGCTGGAGGGATTGACAGATGGACAGCTCCCTCGTGCTGTTCATCCCTTCCTTGCTCCTTGGTTTTAATTTTAGCTGTCCCTTTCACCGGGGGCTGAGATGTGCTGCTGGCTTGTTTTCCCCTGCAAAAGCACCCAGACAAATATAGACAAGGATCCATTTAAATTACAGGCAGGACAAAACATAGGAGGCTGCTCCTATTTAATAATAGCCACCATACGGATATTGCTCTCAGGGCTTTGTCATGCAACAGCTTGTTTTATTAAATCCTTCATGCCCTGTGCTGGCTTTATTCAGCTGAGAGGTACAAGCTTGACAGTCGTCTTGGAGACAAGCATCCTCTCGGGGTCCATGTTTGTGGGGTCAAGCGCTGCTTTTTTGGCAGCCACCATCCCCTGGACCACCGTGGCTAAAACCTAACCTGCTTTTGGCCACAAGTTTGGGCTGGAGCCCCTTGGTTGGCCACCAAGCGTTTTCCAAGCCCATATCCTCCACTGGGACTTTGTGCAGAAAACCAGGTCCAACCTCTGCTGAACCCTTCCCAAAACATAAATCCACCTGCCAACCTTCATGGAGGTTCATGTTTTTCCTCCTGGTTGCTTATTCAAGGTGAAGTGCCAATCCCTGGTCCCTCCCCAGCTGGGCTGAAGGTCAATTCTGGCCAATTTTCATCAAATTTGGGAGAGTTGTTGGTCTGTCTGTCTGTCTTAGAGGGATATTCACTGGTTAAAACCATCCTGGAGCTGTGCAGGACCCTCGGTGTGAGCCCTCCCCACATGCCAGCATATCAGGGGGTACGAAAAATGATGCTTTTGTTATAAAAGGCTTGGATGTGGAGCTGTGGGGGGCATGTTGGGCTGGGTGCTGAGCACCTCCAAGTCTCTGCTTTCTTCTGGATGTCCCAGTGGGGCTGGGTGGGCTGCAGGGTGTTCCCAAAGCCTTCCCAAACCAGGGATGCACTGTGTTCTGCTCTCCCCAAGGATCAGGAGAGGAGATTCAGGGAGCACGTGCTCAAGCAGATGTTGATTTTGCTAGGTGGAAAAAAGGAAAAAAAGGAAAAAGAGAAAAAAAAAACAGTTTTGTTCTGAGCTGAGGTAGGAGAATACAATCACCACAGCATCTTCATCTCAGTGCTTTCTGAGCGAAAACAGCTTTTCATTTGAGAGACTTCAAGGTGTTTTGGAGATGTCAAAGCACTGCCAGTTCCAGCGTCCTGTTTGGAGCCGTGTCCTTCATCTCAAACAGGACTTGATCAGAAAACAGATCTGGTTGTGTGCACATGGGAGTGCTGGTGGGGGATGAAACCCACCTGCATGGAGATAGCTCAGGGCTTGCTCATGGGGCAGCCAAAATCTTGCTGGCACCCATAAGAGGCTGAATTTTGAAATATTTCCTTGCTATTTACCTGATCTCTTTGGTTCCCTTCATTTATCCGATTTAACCATCATCATCACGAAGTGAGCCCTGTGCCTCAGTTTCCCTAAGGTGCCTGTTGTGATGCCTGCAGGATGCTGGGGCCATATAAATATCTCCAATAAGCAGTGCTGAGAAAAAAAAGCATTTAATTTCCCATCCCATGATCAGATTTGACTGCGACATATTTCTCATCTTTATTTCCCCCCCCAGATTGCTCTCGGCACCAGCTGGGCTGGGAGCCGCTCCTGCCCCACACCTCTGATATCAAACAGGCTTTTTCCCACTGTGGGGAAATCCCCAAACACACCAAAACGCTCGCTTGCACAGGAGGGCAAAAAGAGTTGCAAGAAACAAACAGAGCCCAGGTGATTTATTCCATGGATTTCACGCCGCACAAAGCACCTGGAAAATAGCTGTGTGGGCTTTCCATATGGGTTGCTATTATTTTCCAGGGTACAGAAAACAGATTGTTGGAAGAACTCCCTGTTCTGTGGCTTGTGCTATTTTTTTTTAATTATTTTTTTTTTAAAGCAGAGCAGCAGTCAGTGCTGTTTCCTCGCTGCTGAACGTTGTTTAGCAATTGCTCCTGGTGCAACTCGAAGCAGGAAAAAGCTCGGAGCTTTTAATTAAAAGCCGCAATCTGCTCTTTCCTCTCGATGCAAAGTCTCACCTGCAACATGGGAACTGCAAAATGATAATACCAAAAGCACTTTTCCTTCGTGGGGAAGGACTGAGTTTAAACCGTGGGGTTGCCACAAACAGAGGTGTTGGGGATCTCAGTTTGGGGATCTCAGAGATGCTTTGGGGAAGCCTGTGGGCACTTTGCTGATTTTTTCATTTTTTTGTGTTATCCCATAAGTTTTAACCTCGGTGTTTGGTCCAATAAATATATAAATAGATAAAAACTATCCTGGTTTTGTTATATACACGCTGTTTTCTCATGTCTGGCTGCCCCACCGGCTGTTTGGCAGCATCCATGCATGGCTAAAGAGGCCGGCTTGCTTCTAAGCACGTCTCCACACGTCTCCATCTTCCCGGCTCCCAGCCACGGGGACAGGGGGAGGCTTTCACGGGAGGGAAACCCACCATGACGCTGCTATGGGCTCCGATATCTGCCGGGGTTGCTCTCAATTAGCTCCTGCTTGATAATCAATGATTTTTTATTTTTTTTTACATTTGCTTTTTTCACTCGGCTGACTCCTATATTTGGTGCTTGGGAGCGTGTCTGTCTGCTCCTGCCGTCCCTCCATCTGTGCGTCTGGCTCACTAGGGTGGCAGCGTGCTTCTCCCAGCAAGAAAAAGCTTTGGGAAACCTCTGGGGTTTTATTCCCCCCTCCAGTGATGGTGGAGAGGGGAAAAAAAACTTGTAACCTATACTAAAAAGAAGATGCTAACACTGATAACGCTCATTTGCATGAGGCGCAGTGCTGCGTTTTCATCCCTGTCCTTGGTAAAATGGTAAATGTCCAGGGAGATAAGAGCCAAAAGCTTGGAGCCACCCCTTGAGCCTCCTGAAAAGGTCTGCTGCTGCTCTGTGCAAAGAGTTTTGGCTTTGGGGGTGGGTTTGCACCCCCTTGGGTCCCATTCTGGGGCTTTGCCCAGCAAACCAGGGGATGTGCGAAACGGGCAGAGCATGGGCATGAGAACAAGGAGGGATGTAGCATATTAAAACTCCAGCCTCCTTCAACTTAATTTTCCCTAAAATCCTTCCCTAATTTTCCCTAAAATTTTCCCTAAAATTAATTTTCCCCAAAAACATCCTGGAAGGATTGCAGTAGGAGGGATGGAGAGGCGAGGGGAGTGCTGCATCCATCCCGCCCCAGCCTGCATTCCTGAAACCCAAAAGATGCTCGGAACCCCTGGGTCAGGTTTGCTGGATCCAAGGTGCCTCAGGGGGCATTTTTGGGGCCCCCCCATCCCTTCTGCATGTGACGTTGAATAGCAAAAATTGTTTTGCAGGAGGGGGTGAGCCAATCCATGCATGGCGCAGCATCCTATGCGAAGCGCCCATGCCAAAAGCTGACAGAGGAAGAAGTCCAGGGTGAATTTTGGGGAGGTGGAGCAGGACACTGGCTCTGAGCTATATTTGGGTCCCCGAGCGGTGGAAGCGGGTGGCCGTGGGCTCGCTGAGGGGGGGCTGGCAGCCGCGGCTCCCTGGCCCTCAGATGGCGCATTGAAATTCAAATCGCGCCTCTCCACCGCTGAATCTCTTTGTTGCTTCTTCAAATGACTAATTGTCACTTTTTTTCTTTTCTTCTTCTTTTTTTTTTTTTTTAAATAAGGCAGCATCACGGGGAGGTGCAGGAGTTTTTGTAATAATAATCGTAAAGGGGGGGGGGGGGGAAGATGGGGGTGGGGAAAGAGAAAGAGAAGTGCCAGGGATAGTAAATCTCTTCCTCCTTTCCACACACCAGCTGCCGTGCTGCTCTACCGCGGCAGCCAAGACACTTCATCATCCTTAGGGGTTTGCTGGGAGCAGCGTATCACTTGGGTAGACAGGGCGAATCCTGCTACATTTGCTTTTTATTTGCTTTTTATTTTTTTATTTTTAAAAAGCTCTAAGTAGCTGGGGACAGACCTTTCCCAGTTGCTCTCTGTAGGGGACTCGCGTGTTAAATCAAATCACGGTGACGTCCCCATTTGTCCCCCAGTGGGGTGGCCCATGTCCCTGCCCACCACCGTGATGCTCCAGGGGTTTGAGGTGTTGCTGCTTGCTCTGAAAACCCTTTCCCTTCGTGTTGCTTCTTGGCTGATCCATGCCTGTCCCTGAGATGGGAAGAATGGGATGGGTTTGATGCAGCTGAAAGGATCTGTGATGGTCCAGGGATGGGGGAGCCACAGCTCGGGCTCTTGGCTCTTCCCTTTCCAGCCCAGGATGATGGGGAAGGTATCAAAGAAGATGTGTGATTTCTTCTGCAATCCTGGCTCCCCCTAAATTGGGGAAGGGCGTAGCAGCGCTGCTGGATGAGCTCCATCCCCACACAAAGAGCCGGGTGCTGATTTCGCCCCACGCAGCATCCTTCCAAGCTGAGGTCGGCCACATCCGTAGCATGGAAAGTCGTCTTCTGTCTTTATTTATCTCAGCGCATCTCTTGCTGCTAACTGCTGCCAGCCTGGTGCCAGCTGGCCTGTTTATGATGCCAATAAAAGTCAAACAGAGAGATAAAATTGCACCTGTCATAATTGGGCTTGATTTAGAAGTGGTTGGAGTGAGCTGGAGGGCTCGGGGACGCACCTTCGTTTTGCAATGTCCCTTCCCTGTGTTTCTCCTCCTGGACCTTGAAATGATGCTGGCGATGCCAGCCCCAAAACTGTGGCCATAAAGACACACGTGAATGATGCTACTGGGCCAGCTTTTGATGTATTCACCTCTTGTTTCCTTTCTTGCCCTGGCCACAAGAAGTGTAGAAATTTTTGGTGCACATTTTGGGCTGTTTTTCTGTGTTGCAGGAGCATAGACACCCGTGAGAATAATGAGGCTCCACGGTGTTTTTAATAGATCAGGTTTTCTCTGCTGCTCACCGGTTGCCTTTCTCCCTACTAATTCTCCCATTATCCTCCCTTAATGAACTACTGCCAGCAAATAAAGCCCTGGGCTTGCAAAGGATACTCCTGTGGCCCCAAAGCTGTCCTGCAGCTGGTGGGGAGGAGAAGGCAGAGGGATGCTGGAGCCCTAGCCTGCCCAGGAGCCCCACCGAGCAGGAGCTGCTTCTTGCTCGCTGCCCTTTTCCGAGCTTTAGTCCTATTTTTGGGTGATGCTTCTGCTTGGCTTTTGTTGAAAGAGCGGCAGCCACGGGCTGGTACTCAGTTCCTGATGCTCTAGGTTATCTAGATCTTGTGCTATTTAATTCCTTTTCCCAATCCAATGAATATTAACGGAAAAAGTGGTACCTGGGGTATGAACCCCAGTAGGAGCACCCACAACAGCACAGGGATCCAAAATCTTGAGGTCTGTCCTCAGTTTGAGGTTTATTTCTTTCATCAGATTGAATGCCCAAGGCAGCATTCCTTTCTCTGCACCTGCTCTCTTTCCCCCTTGTTGCCAAATGAGCACAAAACCGAGGCTGTAGGAGCTCCCTGGTAATCCTAAGAGCCCCCAGCCTGGGTCTGTAAGGAAAATGCCCTGAACTGATGCTCTGGGAGTCTTGCCAAGAGTCCCGAGCTGCTTGGGCATCCAAATGCCGGTGTTCTCAAGGGTTCCTCCATCAGGACTCCGACTTTACCCTCCCATCACATATTTCTGCACCATGTCCTGACTTGCTTTCTGCCCTTGCTGCTGTGGTGGGAGAGCATCATGACCTGTGCTGGCCCAACCCCTTTCCTGACTGGAGACGGCTGTGGGCACGAGGCGTTTGATCCTGAGTGATGAAAGCAGGAGGTGCAACGGCAGCGCTCTCTCTCCTCTCACCCCCTCAGTGCTTTCATATCCTGTTGTAATAACGCACAGGATGAGAGCAGAGATGGGAGCGGTGATGGGAGGGAGCGTTGGCAGTGCTCCCTTTGTGTGCTGGTCCTGCTCTATGCCCGTTTTGGTGAAGTATCTCATTCTGGAAGCATCACGGCTGAAATTAAGCCATGTGTGGTTTAGATGTAAATCTGGTGAGGGGGTCCTGCAAAACAGCATAATGTCGGGTGCCCCTGAAAGAAGCCCCAAACCCCAACATCTCCCCTTGGGGACCTTCCCCTGTCCCATGGGGAGAGGTGACCTGAGCATCCCTGCAGGCTCTCCCACCACCAGGACCCGACCTTGCCCAAGCGACACTTAATTAACCACTAACAAGCATCTGAAGCATCTGTAGGATGTTCCTGGCGTTTTCCCAGGATGGTTCCCTGCAGCCAGGCTTCAGCCTGGAGAAATCTGTAAGTGACAGGCGGTGAAAGCACGGCTTCATCCAGCAAAGGGGTGACTCCAGCAAATAATTGTCCAAAGATTAGCGCCGCATAATGGGGCCACAATAGCAGAGACCGCACATCATTAGAGCTTACCAGGGAGTGTGGGAAGGGAGTCAACAGACCTAGGGTAAACAAACGATGAGCAAAATACACAGCAGATGTAGCATGCTAGTTGGGCATGGATTGACTTAAGGGCTGTGTGTCAACAGCAGCGAAGCAAGGCACACTTCCGATGATGAAAACCCCATAGAACAGTTCAGTTCCTGAAAACTGCCCCTTTTTCCAAGCAGAAATGGATGGGCTGACCGTTAGCTGTGAGCTGTGTGTTGTCAGCTGGAACTGCTCTGAATATCTGGCTGGGAGTGATGGGGGAGCCCTGGCGTGGTGATGCTGGCACTGCAATGGTAAAGAACAAACTCACCCAAGTATTAGGTGGTAACATAACTTTTTGGCAAAAAATGGCTTTGTATATTTGCTATTTTTAATTTATCCTGGTGCTGCATTAATGCAGAGCCTGGACAAGTGTGTTTTTTTTTTTAGAGTATTGTGTTTGTTTTACTACTGCCCCTCTTCAGCACCCCATCCCAGCTGAGGATGCTCCAGGATGAATTTAGCAAGACAAAACCAAACCTCCAGCCCCTGAAAACCCAGTGATGGAGGTTTCTGGGCTGGAGCCCTATATAAATATCATTTAAGGTGAGGCAGAGTGTAAATAGACGGCGTGAGTCCTGTGCTGGGTGTGCGTTGCAGCAGCTGGGGGATGTTCGCAGGCTGCGCTCGTGCTCTGCAGACACGTATATAGGATGTCGTCAACTTTCAGCAATTTATTCCACCTATGCTTTTTTTATTTGTCACTATGGTAACTACAAAGTAAAGATCAAAGCAGCATGCCATCAGCAGGAAAAGGTATTATTTTTCCCTCTTTTGCAGAAATAACTTAAGCATGCTTTTATTTCCTTCCCATTCAGGGGAATTGGTTGCTGCTGGTCGGTGCCGGCAGCTTTTTGGCAACAAAGTTTGGGTCTCCAATTGAGAAATTGTCCTGGAAGAGTTTGCAGCTCAAATAAGTTGAATTTCCTTCAGTTTGAAGATAAATGCAATGTGAAGGGTGGGTGACTGCTGGTTGTGGGGTGCTACAGTGGGTCCTGGGACAGGAGGAGCTCGGTGGAGCAACCTGGTCCTTATAATATGAAAAGGGAATCCCCCAAATGTTGGTATTGCTCCTGGCTGTGCCCTGGGAATGGGTTTGGGGTCCCCATCCATGCCAAATGGGGATGGTTTTGGGGTCACCACCCATGGCTTGAGCTTGAGTGTTTATATATAGATAAAAAAGCCAGAAACCACCCAAATCTTGAATTTTGCTTCATTTTTCTTGCTTCTCCTTACTTGTCATGGAAACTGGGTGCGAGCCCTGAACGTGAAGGGAAGGACTCTGCTCCTGCAGATATAGCTACAGGGTCTTTTCCAAGTGTGTTCAGGATCCAGAAGTCACCCTGCTCTGATTACACCTTTAATTATTTTAATTAATAATAATTACACTCTTCCCTGATAGATGCAGAAATAGAAAGGCAGGTGCAAAAAAGGACGAGGTGCTCACTGGGACGCTGGTGCAATGGGCTCCGTCCGGCCATCGCCACGCACCTGGAGCTGAATTTCTTGTTAGAATTTCTGCCTTTAGTAAATGGAGGGCAGAAAAAAATTAGTGTTTTTTATACACATGAATGTATTCAGAAGAACAAAATTCAGGGGTTCTGCTTCATGTGTTTGCAAAGCAAGCAGTAACATCTTCTTCTATGGGCTATAAAGCAGCTTTTAAGTGTTTGGGAATCAAATGTGTTTGTTGTTCCCACAGATGAGACAAAACAGACCATCGTGCAGCCAATTAGGATGCATATGCTTAAAAAAAATAAATTAGTGAATGTTTTTGGCTGTCTGGAACAGCCTTGTTGGCATTTTGAGGACAACCAGTGGTCATTGGGTTTTGAAAGGGAATTTAATCCATTTAGGAGTGGGATTATGTGATGTATTTGCTTGCAGGTGGCATGGCATGGTGGTCTCCGACTTGCTTTGTCTTTCTCTTTACCTTGCAGCAGCCAAGGTTGCTCATGCAAGCTTTGCATTGCATTGAAGATGGCTTCGGGTTTGTCCTGCAAGGCCTCCTCTAGCAACGTAGAGTTAAATTTAGGCTTTTAAGAGAAATTGAAAAAAACAGTTAAATGTTACATCAGTGGGGAGGTGGCTCCAAGGTCTCTGCCCCAGCCTGCATGAGCTCCTAGCAGCAGATGATGCCCTTGGCCAGCACGTGGACAACCAAAAGCCAAATTCCCTCTTGCTTTGGTGTTTTGGGGCAGTTGTTAGTTGCTTTATTTCATCCTTCTTTAACTGGAAATGCCTTTATTGCTACGAGCCAATGCTTTCTAGTGGGAAGGGGCTCTGGGTCCTTGGGCACGAGGTGCCAAGAGCGCGGTGGGAGCATCCCCACCAAGTCCCCACTGCGGGATTGACTTTGTGCTAGGAGCCTCACCAGTCAATACTGGGGGAAGAGGCAGGGGTGTGCACCAGCCCTGTGTCTGTACATCTATAGGCACCTGGTGTAGGGATGTATTTCCTCTGGGGTGGTGGGGCTGGAGAGCATGGAAATGCAGCGACAACAAAACATTTTTTCTTCCTCCTTTCTCCTCTCTGTGTTGAGGAGTGGTTGTTTGAAGAGCAAGCAGCAGTGTGGTGAAATCCCCGGTGGGATGTTCATGGTACACATGCTCCAGCCCCAAGCGAGCTGGTGGCCCAGGGGAAAGGGAGCTTGTTATTTCACAGCTTTTTATACAGCAGAAGAAAGGAAAACAACATCTGCCAGCCCATCAGCCGCTGGTGTGAAAGGAGATCCTGGAGGTTTTCCATGCCCAGGTGCCCCCTGAGACACGCTGGAGGCAGGACATTGCTCTGAGCACCACCAATTCAGTCCTGAATTCCACAATACCCACTACAATTGGGATTTCTCCCAAGCTCAGAGAGCAGATTGGTAGTCCAGAGCCATCTCCACCACTCATTATTTTTGGAAGTGGAAATCTCTCCCCAGCTGATGCTCTTTGTAACCTCCCCTATGAGAATGATGCTGGATTAACCCCACGGGAGCCAACCTGCATGGAATGGTCACAGACAGCCATGGAGGACTCCAGGGCCCAGAAGGGTTTGTCTTGCAGTAGGACTAAAACACCCTTAAGAAAACATAGTTTAAATATAAATATGATGCTGGGCTGGAGGATGACGGTGGTGATGGCTTTAGAGCTCACACCTGAAGCCAGGGGTGGAGCCCCCATGAGATGCTGCTCCAGGGCTTGCCCCAGCTTCATAGATGCCACCTGGGGATGCTCCTGGCAGTGATGCAGCTCACCGTGAGTACTGTGACGGCTTCTACAAGGGGTGGTTGTACTGGTAGCACCCAGCTTAGGGCCTCCACCATGGGCATCGGGCATCCCCTCAAGGTGACTTTGTGTTGCTGGCTCCAGAGCAGGCACCCTGTCCTGGGGCAGGAGCTGAGCCTCTCCAGCGCTCCTCGGTGATTTGGGACTCAAGCAAAGCTGGACAAGGAAGTGTTTATGTCTAGATATGTTTTGGAAGGAAAGAAAACACAGAACCCCTCATTTCTTTGAAGCTCTTTCAGAAGCAGGTTGCACAGATGCATGGGTTGGGTTGCTTCCACCCAGCCCTGATCGTCCTGCAGAAGCTGTCAAGATCCATCAAAAGCCAGCAACTATATAAAAGCATCGGTTTTCCATGGTTTTATTGACGTGCATCCCCTGGCTGCATTTTGCCTTTTTTTTTTTTTTTTTTTTTTGAGTCGGGGTTTTGGCAGGCTTTATGGCCAGACTTCCTTTTTTTTTGTTAGGAGGAATGACTGGCTGGTGTTTGCGCATGTGATCTCCAGGGTGCCCAGGTCTCCTGGGCTGCTCGGAGGAATATTTCTTGTGAAATATCCAATCTGCTAGGAGCCATGTTCTGGTGATGCTCTGTGCAAGGAAACGGGGGGGGACCATTGGCTGCACTGACTGGCATGGTTACTGGAGGCAGGAAACAGGTGAGGGGGGCTTTTTAATCATTCCTCTTGCCTGGCTGTCCTGGAGGTGTATTTTAGGTTTGCAAGTGAAAAGATCAGGATTTATTTGGGAAATAAAGCTCCATAATTTGTTTTGTGATTTCCCCCCCACCCCTTTCCCTTACTACGGTCTATTTACCTAAGTCATTTATATCTATTCATCTATCTGCATCCCGTTTATCTGTCTAGAATATCTTTCAATATATATTTATGTCTGTTCCTTTCTGCATTATCTCTCTTGCCCTTCTGTACCAACCATCAATCTAGCTATAAAACCTCTCCTTACTGTTGTCTTTGAATAAATTTTGGCTTTTGGACTTCCTCTTCCACTTTATACCAGCTGCATGCTGCAACTTCTTCTACGCTTGGTCGTAGCTCCTCTTGCACAGAATTTTTAAGAAAACAGAAATCCCTGACCTGGGGACGTGACTTCAGGAAATGTGTTGTGTTTGTGTTCCGCTTTCTTCTTCACAGCAGCTGCATCTTCGCTGTGGCCATTTCTTCCATCACAGAGCTCCTGTGGGACATCTCTCAGGAAAACAAGGTAAACTCACTGAAATTATTTCCCAAACGTAAGTTATTAGCATGAATTTCTCATCAAAAAACAATAACAGGGGATTTATCTTCTTTTTTTTTTGTTTGTTTTGTTTTGATGGAAGCCTGGATGCATCAGAGAGCTGGCAACACACATCCACCAGATAATTAGATTGAAAGAAAACCACCCCTCTGAAGACAATGAGATGATAAAAGAGATCAAGGTCCCTGGGAAAACTTAATCCTTCCCTGTTTTCCATTACTTCTCAGGTTATTTCACTCTGTTATTACGAAATTTGATATGCTGATGAGTAGAAGAGAGAGCTTCTGGAATCAGGGAAAAAAAGTTGGGTTGTTTGAGGACAAGCTATTAACAACTCAGCAACTGTATGAAGCCCAAAAGTAGAGAGTCCCCCATGAGCTAGCATGGGACCCAGGCTGGTTGAACCCTTTTCTGTCCCTGGAGATGTCCTACAGCCACTCTCAATACTAGCAGATAAAATTTGGTGCCCCTTGGCTGCCTGGGCCAGTATTCCTGGCCCCTGCCTGGAGAAATACAATAACTGATTTATTTAGATGCAGCTGGAGGCAAATGAGAAAGCCTGGCAACCTCCAGCACTAAAAAATGCCTCTCTCAAAAACCCTGGGAAGTAACAACCAAAAGGGATTGGATGCTTTGCAGTTGTCTACTTTTTATTTTATTTTTGGGGGGGGGTGCATGTATTAAATGCTAATTGTTTTTCTTCTGAGTGAGGAAGGAAGGTTTGGACACATGGGGTTGCATATCCAGGTCTGGAGGCACTGAGGATGTGGTGAAGATCTCGTGTGAGGTGGAGTAATGGGGTCTGGGACACATCCTTTTTGGAGATGTGCTATCTTGTGGTTCCTGGCATCCTGCAGGGGCTAAGGAGGAAAGATATCCAAGCAGATATTTTAAATAAAGAGCATTTTAGTCTCTTCATGGCTGTGGGCACAGTGAAAGCATGGAGCTTTGCCACGACTGGCAGGAGCCTGTATTTATCTTGTCACCCTCGGCCGGGGTCCCCAGCTGAGCACTGGCACCACAGTGGGGCTTTCCTCCTCGCCTTGCTCTCCCCTCCACGTTGAGATTTGCTTGTAGGCTTTTCCCTTCCAGGGAGTTTGATGGATGAAAATGCAGCGCATTAGCTTGATGCAATAGGAGGTCTTTGGAGACTGCTTTTGTCTCTGGTTGTATCAATAATTAATATGTTGATCCGGAGCAATATTATAAACAGGGTAAATGCTCTCTCTCTCTTTTTTTTTTATTTTTTTTAAACAGAAAAAGGAAAAAGAGCAGATGCTGATGTCACCACTCAGTGGGGACTTCTTTGTCTTCCAGGAGGTCATCATATGGGGACAGCAGTGTGGGCACACACCTCACTGCAAGCAACGCTTTTCCATCACCTTCCCATTGACCTTTTCCATTTCTTATTCATTTTTCAATCTGAATCCCTTCAAGACACCTGTTTGGATTTGGAAATCGCACCAAGGCTCAATGCATCCATCAGAAGGGAGGCTGAGGCATCCCTTGCACCGAGTTTTCGGCAGCTTCGTTTCCAATCTCTGTGTGGGTAGCACAGGAAGGGCACCTTTCCAGAAGCATTTCGTGCCCAATCTCCTCATTGCTGTCTTCAAACATTGATGTTGGAATAGTTTTGAAGGTTGTTTCATCACTGGATTTGGGTTTATTCTGAAGAACACCTCTGCTAACATGATTCACCTGGGGCCAAAGATACCCGTGGCATTTGGACTTCTTAAACACACAGATAGGGTTCGTCTGCGAAGTCACCTCCGTCTTTCATGATGGTCCTTGAGGTCCCACAGCCCAAATTAAAATATCATCTGCTCTAACTCCAGCACCTCCCAATCCCTCAAATATCTGCCAAATCGCTCTTTGAAATACCTTGGGAGCAGAAGTAATTCCGGATGGTATTAGCTTAAATTTGCAATGTCCAGCTGGTGTATTAAAAACCGCTAGCTTTGAGCCCCATTCATCTAATTTCACTGGCTTTAATAGATGTCTTGCCTTCATGCTGAGAATATTTCTGCTTCTGAGAACATTGCTAACTTTTCATTAAGGGTTTCCAGTGGATAATGTCTCCATTTGAAAGGCTTTATTTAAACCGTGTAAATCAATCAGCATCTATGATTTGTTTGGCCTTTTGATTCGTACCCTTCTCGGTTAATACACCACGTTTAACCCAGTCTGCTTGTCAACGCAGCCTCAGGGGGTGAAAGACAACAGCAGGATGAGTTGTTCAGTTCCAATGCAGAAGGTAATCCCAGTGCTAGCTGGGAAAACAAACTTCTTGTAATCCCACCAGTTTTGGGTCAACTTCCCTGCCCAGAAGCAATTTTGTCAGAATGTAGAACGGTGTTTTTGCTTTTTTTTTTTTTTCACCATTTCCACCTCATTTTGAAGTGAAAGGGACCACAAACATTCATGTAAAATTCCCTGGAGGATGAGCAGTCTGAGGAGCAATCCCTTGTCTTCAGCCCAAACTTCCCCCAAGGGACACCTTGCTCCAAATTTTGGGACCTTTAGGGTTTGAGCCCCAAAGCTCAAAAGCCCTCAAACCGTTAGGGTTTGAGCCATCCAAGTCTGCCTTCTTATCAAACCCTCTGTGCGAGGTGGGTCTGACCTGGGTACATCTTGGGGCTGGGTTGCAGCAAAGGACCAAAGGACCTGGTCAATGCTGGGGTTCACCCAGACCTTGGGGAATGGGATGTGGTCTCCTCAAAAGAGACTTTATCTCACCAAAAAGTGCATATCGAAGCTTGAACATACATGCTCTTCTGAGAAATGAAAAGGATCCCCCATTTGTGTGGTACCCAGAGGGATTCATCTTCTCCCAGCATCAGCCAGGCGCATGCATCCAGCATGCTGGGGCTGAAATGAGCTAACAGGAGGGGAGTAAGCTCAAAAAAAAAAAAAAGAGAGAGAGAGAAAAAATGGAGAAAATGTCCTCGAGGGCCTCTAACCTGGCGTGTGTAAAAGAGGAGCTGAGCTGCCATCCACACGCAGCTCTCCTTCAGCTCCGTGAGTGAGGGGGAGAGGAAAAAGAGCTGGGCTGGAAGCACGGAGGCTGCCAGATGGGGAAGCAAGCTGCCGGGAAGGAAAACAGGGGGAGATACTCACAGATCACGAGCGCCTTCGCAGCGTGCGAAGGAGAGGAAAATGCTCCTGGGCAAGGCGGGACTTTAAAACTGGGTTTTAGCTGGGTGGAGGGGAGAGAGCAGAGCAACTGCCCTGGGCATCCTGATTTTAATTTTAATCCCATTCCTCCACTGCCGCATCCTCACCCTGTCCACGGACCCTGCTGCCTCGGTGTGCACGATGTCCAGGGCAGATGCTACTGCTGCTGCTTTACTTCATTATTTGCTTTTGTGCTCAGGCAGAGATCTCTGCTCCCCCTGTGGCAGGATATTGACTGGGTTTGATTTCAAGGAACAAATCCCCCCCGTCCCCGTCCTTCGGGTTCGGCTCTTGTACTCGGGCCAGATGATTTCCAGGCTGGCTTCCAGCAGGAATGGTTGGAGGCCACACGGCAGCTGCTCAGATGGTGGGGCTGGAGCTGCCAGCAATTCTCTGCCGTGACCAAAATGATCTTTAATAAATGCATCAGGGATTTCTCAGCCTTTTCCTTTCCCCCTTTCCCTCCGTGCCCTTAGAGCTTGGGCAAACCGTGACACAGTTGGGACAGCGTGGTCACTAGGGGCGAGCTGTGCTGTGCCTACATGGGATGGATGAATTTAATGGATTTATTTTCTTCCCTTCTCTCTGGCCCCTTTGCTGCTGTGTTACCACTGCTTGTGCTTTTCTGGTGCGTGGCCGAGCCAGTTCAACTCACCGAGCTGGCAGAAAACAACTCCTCCTTGCGCTCGGGTGGCTCTGGGGACAGGGAGTCCCTGCAGAGGCAGGGCTTCTCTGTGCATCCTCTTCCAGATTTAATTTGGGATGCGCAGGAAATCTCCCAAAGGAAAACATTACCAGGAGAGCCTCTGTGTTGTTGCTGCTGCAGGAGATTTCTTGCAAAACATGCAGTTTTATTTAACTGCAAAAGTTGCTAGAAGCATGTTAATACCAAAAATAAAAAAAAATAAAAATAAAAATCCCCACTACCATTACAGCAGAATCGTCATAATGAATCTTTTCAGTCTCATTTCATTGTGATCGTCAAAACATTTCATTTAGATGTTATCACTCTAATTTCATCCTGACTTCTCTGCTGTCTCAGTTACATATAGGCTTGCATTATATCTCACATTACCCTGCTTAAACATTAGCCAAATGGCACATTGTACTTATCAAAGTGAAACAACCTGGCAGGGTGGGACTGAAGTATTTGGGTTTTGCATTGAAGCCTTCCCTAAACTTCTACTCCCTGGAGACATTGCACAATTTTTGCCTTCATGGTCCAGGTTGCAATAAAACCCACCAAACCATTTGGGATTTCCTACAGGACATAAAAGTGGGCTGCCAGAGAGCTCAGCTGGCTTTGGCAGCATTTTGGGGTGAAAACTCCTATTCCCCTTTTTTTTCCAGTACTTTGCACAGTGCCAAGTGATTAGGCATTATGGAAGGGAAAAGTGCCACAAAGCACAAGGGAAACCTGGAGATATTTAAAGCCCGTCTGGACGCCTACCTGGGCAACCTGCTCTAGGGAACCTGCTTTGGCAGAGGGATTGGACCTGATAATCTCTTGAGGTCCCTTCCAACCCCTACAATTCTGTGATTCTGTGATTGAGCATGTTAAATGCTTAAAAGAGCTGCTCCCCAAGCCAAAGAGCTGCACTAGGGGCCACCTTGGTGTGGCGGGATGGGGATCTGATGGCTCTTTTTCTTATGGGGTTTGGTTATAAGGCACGAGTCTGCATCCACTCAGCCTGGCAATAAACCTTCTTTTCTTTTTCAGAATGGGAGAATAACACCAGTCCAGCAGTAAATAAAGGTTACAATACCCAATATAAACATTCATTGGCATCGTACGCCCACATGTCTGCATGTTGCCAGGTTACAAGTATAAAAGGCTAGTGGCTTATTTATCTAGGAAATCTGTCCTGGGTATAACCTCATGTCTGCATTTAAACCAGAGTAATTCACTCGGAGCAAACAACAGTATAGGTGATCTCAGCGTGGTCTGCCTCTTTGGCCCCCATAATTTTCCAGCTCACCCCAAATAAACCTGATTTTAAGTGACTGAAGCCTCCAAAGGGGGCTGACAATGCCGGTGGGTAACCTGCCAATGATTTAATTACAGTGGGTGACTATTTTTGTGCTCTTAAACCACGCTGAGAGCAGTTGTTCTTGTCTGTTCCTAGACCCTGGCTGCATTTCTGGACTGGAGCATCCTCTCCCAGCCCCGCTGCTGCCTGCAGTGCCAGCTGGGCTGTCTGCTGGCGGTGATGCGAGGTGAGGCAATGGGTTTGAAAAGCCTCTTGTATCTCTGATTCCCCTTTTCCACCTTGTCCTGCTGTTTGTTGGTCTACGTCTGACTGCATTTTGGTCCATGTGAAATGTGGTGGCCCTCCTCCAGGTCTGGTTGCTTCCCACGTTACCTCTGGGCACGACCCAGCACTGGTCCCTTTTCCCTGTAGTTATCTCCTTGGGGATGCCCAACACAATATCCAGCCTGTCCGTAGGGCCAAAGAGAATATTTGCCAATGGATGGGGAGCCTACTTCACAACAAACACTAAGATGAGCTTACGTATTTCAGAATAAAAATCCCAATTCTATATTTGCCAGTAAAAACTGGGAATATTTCCCAATGAAACCCAAGCCTGGGCTCTGTAAGAGATACCAGTGTGCAGCCTCAAGTAATTCAGGGTACCGTGTTTATGTTGGGATTTGAGGGATGTTGAAAGAATCGATCTAAAGCGTTTCCAGGCAGGTGAGGACCTGTGAATTTTGCGGGGTTAACATTAATTTGCTTTTTACTGCACGGACATAAACAGTCAATATTACCTTGACTTTGTCCAAAGAGCCAATTGGCGCAGTTGTTCATTAGGAAATGGCTCGATGAAAGTGCTTTTTGAACAATTTATTGACCCTATAAAAAAGGAAATAATATCATGAGCAGATGGAGCGATACCAAAAATGACGTCCCACCTATAAAAGCATCACAGTGCCTCCCTTGTCCAGGAGAGGGGCGTGGCTCCACGGAGATGCTGAGCGCTGGTGGAGGTGTGATGCTGGGTCAGGAGGGGAGCCAAAACGCCGCTGGCTCATCACCCCAGCACGTCTGCTGGCTGCTCTGAGGTGTGAAATGGGGCATTTGGACCATCTGGTGGACGGAGGGAGCAGCACTGGGTACCTCGCGTGTCTCCTTCAGCCCCTCAGGCTCAGCCGTCCCAGGCTTTCCCATCCCTCGTCCCAAGAACGCCTCCTCACACTCAATATCCATTTTTAGTCTCTTGTTTCATGGCTTTTGTTGCTTTGTCCCCTTGTCAAGTTAAACACGAACTGCATGGGTGTTTATCAGACAAGCAGGGCTTTTGTCTGCTCGGAAAACCCCAATGTTGAGAACCTTAAGCCAGAAAAAGCCCTGGCATTGGTCACATCGGATGTGTCAGCGCCTGGCTGAAAAAGCTGCATCTATTTTCACGTGCGTTTGGGAGAGAAAACAGCTATGGCTTGATTGTCCATTCCTCTTGGCTCCGCTCCTCTCCTGTTTCAATGAGCTGTGCAAGCATTCGTGGATAAATCTTTGATTTCAAGGAGGCAAGGTCACGCTCCATTTCGTAGCGTGCCGGGAGTAAAACATTGCCCAGGGCACACGTACACGAACGCAATCACCTAAATTTCCTAGCTGATGTGGTTTGGGAGGGATGCTTTTATTTCATTTGCTTTATTTTCCTGGCTTGAATGAAGCCAGTGTGGGAGGGAGGAATTTTCTCTGGGCAAGTGTTCAGGAAGAGCAGAAACCCTACCTGCCTCCAGCCCTTCTTACCCCAAACCCAGAGCATCCATTAGTGACCCCCTCTCTGCCTTCGGGGATCTTTGCAGAGAGGATTAAAATGTTGCAAGCTGTCAGCATGCAACAGAGATGGCTTCAGCATGCTTCATTTAAACTTGGCTGCTCCTCTGGTCTCTGGGAGGTGCATCCCTGCCATCTGGTCCGTGCTGGAGTCACATCTCCTGCATGCTCCTCCTCACCATCATCGCTGGAGACCTGGTAGGTGAGGTGGATCTCCATGTCTCCATCCTACCCCTTCCTGGGGGCCTTGGGCACCGAAGCGAGGAGTTAAAACATGCTGTTTCACCCTGATGGGGAGCGTTAATTGATAAGGGAGACGTGTTTGGGTGGTGGCTGCCCATAGGCTTGCTTCCTTCGGCAGTTTCCCATTAATGAGTCGTAGTGAATGTTCTCTGGCATATCAACCTCAAAGAGATAGCTTGTCAGCTGGGAGCCGAGCCTTTCACAGATCTCATTGATGGAACAGTTTTTAAGAGCAAAACTGGGGGCAGGGAGGGAGCGTTTGCAGCCCTCCATCCATAAAAGATGGATGGGTCACGGGAAGATGTTATCAGAGAGGCTAAAAAGCTATTTGGGCAAAGGTGGGCTTCTCCATCCCCAGGTCCTTCCCTGCCTCACAAAGCATCCTGCCTTCAACCTTTTTTAAAACCATATTGCTTAGCTTTATTAAAGAACTCACCTCCTTTTTCTCCCCGCCCATTTCCATGGGTCCAACCTTGACTCACACGAGCAGGAAACAAGAACTCCTTGGAATTCCCCCATGAATTTTGCATGGAGGATTTTCTCTGGCTTTTTCGTGATTTCGGGGAGCCGGGGGACAGGAGAGTGTGACAGCTGAGCTGAGCTCACCACGGAGAGCACTCGCGGGTTGCCTGGTGATCCAAGATGTACGATTTTAACAAGTCAGGCTCCCAGATAGCAGGCCTGAAAGACTGGTCCCAGGTGGGCGTGAGGTGCTTAAAGGCGTGGAAATAACCAAAACCTCACCTTTAGAGGCTTCAGCCAGACATAGCACATTGTCTGCACCTTCCTTGTGGCTCCCAGGTGCAGCATTGAGACATCAGAGCTCCCTGGGGGACAATTTAGGCGGTGTCGAGGAAGATCAGAGGGGCGGAACAGAAGATCATATGGGGAAAGCTTAAATAACTGCTGCTCATCAGTACAGGGGAGGGATGATGGATGGGGCTATGACAGAGGTCTGTAAAAGCCTGGGCAGCAGGGAGTGATTTCTCTTCCTTGCCTCGTGAGAACGAGGAGCCCAGAGATGAGAGGAGCTTTAAAACAAAGACAGGGCTTGTTTGCAAAGCCATAATTCAGCTCAGTTGTGCTAGAGGTGTGTAGAATTAGATAAAAGGAGGAAAAAGCTTAACCAACATTAAATGTCCCGAACTCAGCCCTTTTCCCCAAGCACCCAGGGAGTGCAGGTCTCTTCTGAATGCCAAGGGTGTGGCGTGGTGGGAGAGCTGGTTGGGGTTGCTGGCAGGTTTTTTTTGTCACCTTTTGCCATCCCACAGTCCCATGCCAGGTGAGGCTTCCACATCACTTCCAGAGGTCTGGGGAATTGGGGCACATCCTTGCATTAAATGGAAACCGTTGTTTTTTTTTTTGTGTTCTCCATAGCTGGTCTCGTCATAGGGAGGTTGTCGCCACTTGACCCATGCAAGTCCCAATCTCTCTGGCTCCACCTCAGTAAGGTCTGCAGGATGCTGAATTCACTTCTGGCCCCAACCCCCAGGGTGAGGACCTGCCGGGAACAGGCTCTGTGTCACCTCTCTGGGTAGGCTTGGGGTGCCCGGGTGTGATGGATACTGGAGGAGATGGCGTGGTGAGCTCTGGAGCCTCTCCTTCCTACATTAAGTAACTGGAAAACAGAAATTATATTTCACTAAATATTCATTTGGGAGTGGTGATGTCTCTGAGGATGTAACTAGCAGGTGTCAGCCTCTGTGTCCAGGAGCTCGTGGAGGTGTCACAGAGTCCTTCTGTGCCCCCAAGTCCTGCTCCAGTCCCGGCTTCCCCTTTCCTTTCCAGATCCCCATCTGCTTGGAAATGCTGGGTGCATCATGTGTGTGGCCTTCTCTTCCTGAGGCTTCACTCTGCCGAGGGATCTGGGGAGCTGAACCGCTGCTTCCAACACACCTCAATTAGACCCCTAATGAGGAGGCAGTGGCACCTCCCAGCTCCTTCTGCAGGCTGGTTTCCCCAGTGGGATTACGTCCCCCCTCCACTCCAGAGGTTGGTTTTGCGCTGGGAGACTCTCCCCCCGCCCCAGCTCTGAAATGATGATTGAGACCAAGATTTATATTTTTAATTAAGATTGAGAGGCTGGAACCCCAGGGTGCACCAGCCTCAGGAAGAAGGACAATTATGAAGCAATTACACAGCCTTGTAATCACATTATGCACGGGATATAGGCTGAGATCTACCAAAGCCGGTGTAAATAGGTCATCGGCAAGTCCAGGAGATGACAAACCTCAAAAAATCCTCAAGGTGCTGCTGTCCAAAGCCTTTTGGGGTTGGGTATGGAGGACCTGAAGCTCTCAGATCCCATCGGACGCTCAGGAGCTGGCTTTGGTGCTTTGTAAGGACTGAGCGTCTCGGGGCCAAACCTTCTAGGAAAACCCTCCTGGGCAGGAATTCAGTAGGAAAAGTTGGCTCAGGGCTCAGTTTTCCCACTGAAGGAGGTGGGCTATGGGGTCCATAGGAGCTGACACCCCTGAGACTTTGCTCCCCCCTTATTTTTCTGGGAAAAAACCCAAGTTCTTGGTGGAATGCCATCCCTCTGCTCTACGCTTATCCTCATTTGGCATCTCTTGCTTGCTGCCTTTTTCCCTTATTCTTTTCTCACAGTTTACAAATTAGTCAGCTTTGCCCGGTGAGGAAGAATTGATTTTATGGTGAAACACTCTATTTTTTTTTCTCCCCTCTAAAAACAGCTTTTCCTTCCCATGAAAGCAGCCGGGCGAGCTCCGAGATGAGCCCAGACACCCTGTCACACTTGCAGGGAGCTGCGAAAACAGTCTGCTTCCCCCTTGTTGGGCGGGGAGGGAGGAACATCCCTGCCTGGCCCTAAAAACGGTGCTTGGGAAGCACCTGGGGGGGACCAGGGCTTGCTGCGCGGGACACAGGGGCTGTGCCAGGCTGGGGATGAGGTGACCTGGGGCCATGGGTGTCCTCCCACCTGGGGACCAAAGGGACAGGATGTGAGGTTCCTGCGTGCCACATCCCCCCAGCTGCTCCAATTTGTGGCAGTTTTATCCCTCTTTCCTCATCCTGAGCTGGTTTTCTTCCTCCTTTTTCACCCTGAGCTGCCACGTTGTTCGCACTGTACCTGCTACAGCATCGCCTGGAGCCCACAGCATTGCAGTGATGGGTTGAGTGACCCAGAGAGGGAGAATTATACATAGAAAGGCAGGAGATAGAGATGTCATTAGAGAGAAGCTGGGAGTCAGGAGAGCACCTCCAGGCCCTCTTTTTTTTTTTTTTTCTTTTTTTTTTTTTGTGGATGAAAGGAGCTTACTCCAGTGAATAGCATGATTATATTCAGATTCCCGTTTAGGCTGCTCCAAGTTGTACAACAAAAGGAATATTAAATGATATTGCAAAATTTATGTTACAAATCAATGTAACCTGCATAAATCAACCCAGCCCAGACAGGAAGGTAGGGCTTGCTTTTCTCCAAGTGGCTGCTTTAGAAATGAGACGCTGCCTTGGAAATGAAAGGGGCTGCATCCAGCTGCAGAAGACCTTAGAAGAACGCCATGCCTTCAGCCAGCTGCATCTCCTTACTCCCTTATTTTTTTTCCAGGACACAAACCGATCTGGTTAGAGGAGCTTTTAGGAGTTTACACATGTTTTTCAGAGCTAAAACTCTTTGTACATGGAAGCAAAATTTTGGGGTGGAAGGAAGGATGGGCCAGGAAGGAATCTGAGCACAGCAAGGCATTTGTGAGATGCTCCTGCTCTCCTATTTCCTGGATGAAAGGGAATATGAGGTTTACCAGTTCTTCCTCCAGAAATTTGGGTGCTTCAGAGGTGTGTGGTGAGCACAGGCATGGGGATGAGCGTGGTCACACCAAAGACCTTGGTTCACAGGTGTGCAACCAAGCCCTTTGCCCTCCCTTTGCTGAGCTGATCTCCGTTATTCAGATGGAAAATGTCCCCTCTCTTCTGGGTTTAACTGCTTTTTACCTCCCATCCCACCAGAGCTGGGCCAGGCCAACAGAGCTGTCCCAGTTTCCCCAGCTCTGCTCAGCACAAGGCAGCAGATCTGTGCCGTGCTGGAGCTCAACTTCTCCAAAAAGTGGACTTTTAAAGGTACGTTTTGCAGCCTGAACAAGAACAGACCCACAAAACCCAACCTGGCAACACAATCCCTGCCCTGCCACTCACAAATCCCCCTTCCTGCCCTTAAAAATCTTTGTCTCTGACCAGGGTTTGCTTTTCTCACCTTTCAGAAGCGGAAGGTGGGGAAGTGACTCACTGCCCCCTGGTTCTGCCTCTCCTTCCAGTGAATGTCCAAATCCTTGGATGACATCTGGAGATGAGTGTTCGTGAACGTCCCTGCCACCACACCGAGCATCCTGCATCCCTTCTGGCCGGTCCCTCGCCCTGCCAGCAGATCCTTGCAGCTCCTGCCCCGGCCCCACTCCCTGGTGAGCTGGCCAGCTTCTCCTGGGGACCTCGGCCATGCTGGCAGGCAGACCCGAAAACCTGCCAATACGTTCAAGGTCCTACTAAGTTTTGGAGTGGCTGCTGGATTTTAATAGGGGGCGAGAGTACATTGCCCCCTTGCTACAAAACCCCTTGGGTTTTGCTACTAAAAGCAAGGAAGAGCTGGCCGAGGGCGGAGTTAAGGCTGTTTTACTCTTGTTTTATCAGCCTAGGACATCGTGCATGGCACGGCTTGATGACGGATGATGGATGTCCCTCTCCATCTTAAGGGACACCTTTGTCCCGTTGTATCCTCAGGAACTCAGCCTTGCTCTCCTAAATGCAATTGCTCCAGAGGAGCCATGCTGGCCTGAGCATCCCCTTCCCATTCTATCTTCCAGCCCAGACCTGAGTGGGGTTTCCCTTTATTCCTGAGCAAACTCAGAGCAAAAAAAAAGCCCCAGCACCCTTTTCATGCCCCAACTTGCCCAAATCCCTTCTCCCTTGAAAGCAGCTGCATTTTTCAGTGGTGCCTTGGAGGTACTCGCTGGGGTCCTGACTTAGGCACAGCCGACCAAGGGATTGTTCTGAAAGGGATTTGTTAGTATTAATTACACTGCGTCCCTGCTGAGATTTTTAACAAGATTATGCTTCCCGAGCGCCGCTGCTCCGCTTCCCCTCCTACTCCTTCCTTTCCATTTCAAAGCACGGTGCATGCAGCGGGGCTTGTTATTTTATTTTTTGTTGTTCCCCCGCAAGATGCTGCTGAGGGGGGAGCACGCAGGAGCCTCCCCAGCTGCTGGGGTCCCCGTGCAATGCTGAGAAGGGGCAGGCGAGCCTCAGCTTGGGACCTCAGCATATTCAGGAGCCACACGTTTGTCCCACCCCATCCTCCTGCTTCCCTTTTAACCCCCAAAACCTGCAGGTCCGTAGGCAGACACGGTTTTTAGCAAAACGAAGCCGGATTTGCGCTTGCATCAGAAATTCCCTGACCTCGTGGGTTTATTTTCCCTGTAAGATTAGCGAGGTTAAGTCAACGAGGGTGATCCGATTTGGGCTTGATGCTATTCTCGGCAGGGTTTAGGTGCCGTGGCACGGGCGGGTGTGTGGATTCCTGGCGTGAGGCAGCTTTTGTGGGATAAGGGGCAGCACAGCGATAATCAGCCTTGTGCCCGCTGGGAGCTAACCCCAGGAAATGGTTTAAGGAGGCCTCTTTGTGGGATGCCATTGCTTTGGGGGGGGTTGCAGCTTTTTTGGTGTCCCTGTCTTGCTCCCAGTGAGGGGGATGTGATTGTGCATGAGGCACCAACTTGCTGTGAGGAAGCATTTTTCTCTCTCCCCGCTATAAAACAGGGATGGACATCACCTCAGGATGCTGCTGGAAGGTGATGGAGGTTTTAGGGCCAACCAGTTGTGTGGATAAGGGTGCTCCATGTCCTCCCCCCCGCCGAGGAGAGCATCCTTGGTCTCCTGTGCTTTGGAGGGGGAACAGAAGAGGTGAGGATTTGGGGAGGTGAAAAATGGGGCCCAGAGTTGGACCACGGCTCGGCATCACAGTGGTTTCAGTAGGAGGGATGGAAGCACCAGGAGATGCCCCTGGTACAGTGTGATCCCACTGGTGGCCCCAAACCCAGGCACAGCTGGGGCAGGTACCCGCGTTCTCCCCAGACCCTGCCTCCAAGGCCAACTGGAAGCACTGGGAGCTACTGGGAGGCTTTCAGAAGGGCTCGGAGGTTCCAAGCTTGGATTTGTTGTGTGCTCACCCCCCTAGAAGACACAGGAAGAAAAGGGTGCTTGCTCCCCACAACACGACCCCTCTCCAACCACCGATTGCCATTTTTTAGCCACCAGTTTTCCAATTCCTCCTCGATTTTTCTTGCCTTCCTGAATTTTTCCTCCTCTTTTCACCTCAGCGATGCCAGGGCAAGCCACTGCCTTTCCAATGGGTATCTGTTTATTTTGACCCGAGCAAAAAGGCTCCTTTTAAGAGTAAATGCTGAGGTCCTCCCGCTGCATTATGTAGCATAAAGCACAGCACCGCTCAGCCAATTACCCTAATGTTGCTTATTTGCTCTTGTTACAGCGAGTAATTGCTCACCCAGAAGCTATTAAATTAGATAAGAGCAGAACAAACAAAACTATTCATTTTATTCACCGTATATTTATACACCTACCACTCCAGAGCAAGCAGCCGCCACGCTCGGGCGCTGTGAGTTTTCCTTGCTAGGGAGGCGAGGGCGATGCTCGTCACAGCCTGGGGGGTTTGGGGCTTTCCTCCTGCATTGTCTGGGGGGGTTGGGTTGTCCTCCTCCAGCCTGCTGCCTTCAGGGCTTCCCACCATGGGGAAACTGGTGCGTGAGGTCAGGATCACACCCTTGTGGTGAAATAAATCGAAGTTGGAGGGGGGACCCCAAGTGCTTTTAATTCCCACTGGTGCTCTTCCTGCCCCAGCCCCGGTTTGAGCTGGATACTGGGCAGGGTGACCCAGCTGCCATGGGTGAGCAGGCACTGGTGGCACCGCGGGGGATACTGGGGATACTGGGGTGCCCCCAGTTCCCAGCTGGGGGGGAGGAGGAGCAGGGTTATTGCCAGAGACATGCTGTGTCCAGCCCCGGTTTCTCCACCCCATCCATGCTGGGACGGCGAGCTCCACGCCGAGGCTGCCACCTGCCCCCAAACCTCGCATTAAAACTCAGTGTTTTCGGGGGAAAATACCATTTTCTGATGAAACAGATGTCCCTTTTCATCCGGTTTCACCCACGGCTGGAAGGTGGCAGGGTGGTTATTGGGGTGGCCTGCGGGGTGGGCTTGGTCCCTCGGTGGACTTTGCTCGCAGCCGGGTGGTCCCGGTCTTGAAGGGCAGCAGAAATTCAAGCAAATTAAGCAAATTGAATTAAATTTTTTCTTAATTAAAAATTAAGAAACAACGTGCTCGTGGCAACCCCCGAGCTAAATGGTGCTGGGAACTGTGGGGAGGTGGGGAGGAGTCGGTTGGTTATTTGGGGGTACCTAAAGGGGGTGGAAAAGGGTTTCTCATGGGAAGATGTGATGCTCGGGATGCTGCTCCCTGCTGCAAGCCCCCAGAATAAAAACATACCCCAAAATATAATACCCAAGGGCTATTTTTTTCTGATTTGTAGGACAATTTCTGCATTTCATTGCTCCCTTTGAAAACGAAGCTCCCGGTCCTGCTGTCCCATCGGTGGGCGAGATGACCCCAAGTGTCCCCCGGCATCGCTGGGTCCCCCCCCTGCCCCGAGGGACATCCCCTCCTGGCCGGGACCATCGGGGATATGGGATTTGGGGACGACCTGGGCGTGCAGCCCACTTGTCACCCTAGGGGGTGGCATCCCATGGGGTTTCAGTGGGACGCCAGGAGGTGGCTGTCCCCAGCGCTGCCACCCAAGCATGGGCTGCTGGCACCATCTAGTGGGTGCTGCCCCCTCACCCCGCTGCCGTGTGCCACCTCCCTGCTTTGGGACGGACGTGGGGCCACCCCCTGAACCCTCAGGGGACATCGAGCCCGCTTGGGGACGTGGGGTGGGACCCTGTGGCCCTGGAGAAGGGGACGGGGACCAAAGTCCCCACTGCCGCAGCGATGTCCTATGAGTTTGGGGTGCCTCGGGAGGGGGCAGCGAGACCCCCAGATGTGGGGCTGAGGGACATTGGGGTGCTGGGGGGTACCGGGGGACAGCCAAGGGGGGGTAACCTGCATGTCCCTGTCCCCAGGCAGGGCTGGGAGGCCGGGCCAGGCTTTTCCTTCCTGGAGAGCGGCGCTGCCTATTGCATCAACTCCGGCATTTCCAGTCCCTGCGGGAGAAGGGAGGAGCGCGGCAGGGAAAAGGGAGAAGAAAAAAAATGGGGGGGATGTGGGGTCGGGGGGGGGGGGAGGGGCTGGGGGTCGCTTCGGTCCCTCCAGCACTGGGGTAGCCCCTCCTTGGGTGTCTGTCCCCATCCGTCCCCGTGCTGGCCTCGGCCCCTGGGTTCTGGGCACAGAAAGGGGGGGAAAAAGGGGAAAAGGAAAAAAATCTCCACGTGGAAACACGCGGCCCTACAGCCGGGACCTAAAGCAGCAGGGAAACCAGCCGGGGTCTCGCCTCGGTTTCCCCAAGCAGGGGTGAGGCGAGAATCCGGGAAAGTCCCCACAATGCCACAATTGGGGAATTCTGGGGGGAAAGCTCCCCTTTTTGGTACAGCCGGAGGCCGAGAGCCCAAACCTTGGGGTCTGCCCTTCACCCCGGCATCAGGCCTGCGTTTGGGTCCCCACAGAAAATGGGGCTGCAGCCTTTGGGGGCACACAGCGGGGTTGTGTTGCCTCGCAGCATCCCCCACCCCTCTTTTGGGGCCGTTTTGTGGTGTTTTTGTATAATGCTGAGGTCCGGGGGAGGTTTACCCAAAATGTCCGGAGCGTGATAGAAACAAAAACACACAGGGGAAAAAAAATGTGCTGTTGTTTTGATCCTTATTGGAAACAATCCCAATATTTTGGGATTACTTGGGGAGTAGTTGGGGGGGGGTTATAGGTTGGGAGCGGTTATAGGCTGGGGAGGGGGTGCTTGGGGGGTATTTTGGTGGGGGATGTTTGGGGGATAATGGGGCATTTGGGAGAGGGGATTTAGGGGGAGGTGTTTGGGGAGTATTTTGGGGGGTATCTGGGGGGATATTCAGGAGGGGTGTTTGGGTGGGGGGACTTGGGAGGGGGGATGTTTGGGGGGTGTTTGGGGGAGGTATTTAGGGGGAGATGTTTTGGGGGGGTATTTTTGGAGGTGTATTTGGGGGGGTGATATATGGGAAGGGGCTATTTGGGGAGGTAGTGGGGGGGCAACTGGTAAGGGGCATTTCAAGGGGGGGATTTGGGAGGGAGTATTTGGGGGAGGTTATTTGGAAGGAGAGATTTGTGGGGGTATTTTGAGGAGGTTATTTGGGAGGGGGTGTTTGGGGGGGTATTTTGGAGGGAGATATTTGGGAGGAGGTATTGGGGGGGCATTTTGAGGGGAGGTGTTTGGAGGGAGATATTTTGGGGGAGGTACTTGGGGAGGTACTTGAGGGAGGGTATTTTGGAGGGTGGTACTTGGGGGAGGATATCTTAGGGGAGGTATTTGGGGGAGGACATTTGCGGGAGGTATTTGGGGGAGGACATTTTGGAGGAGTTATTCGGGGAGGTACTTCGAGGGACTATTTAGGGGAGGACTTTTTTTGGGGGGGAAAGGCTAATTGTAGGGGGGATGCCTCTGCCCCAAGACCCTTCCTGAAGCCCCCCCTCCCCGCAGCCGAGCCGATCCCAACTCCCAGCTCGGGGGGGCTGCTCGGGGGCCCCCCCGTCCCCAAACCCCCCCCTCCCCGGCGGCGGGGCGGGGGCGGAGGAGGCGCCTGGCAGCCGGCGGCCGCCCCCCAGCTCCGGCTGCCCCGCAGCGAGCCGAGCCGAGCCGAGCCGAGCCGAGCCGAGCCGGGCCGGGCGGGGATGGGCAGAAGCAGCCGCCCGGGGGCCGGGGGCCGGTAGCGGGGGAGGCGATGGGGGGCCGGGGGGCTTGGTGGGGGCTGTGGGCAGCGCTGGGCTGCGGCTTGTGGCTGCTGGCTGGGGGGCAGGATGCCGCCGGGAGGGCCGGGGAGCCCTGGAGGCAGCTGATCCGCTGGGAGAACAACGGGCGGGTGTACAGCCTGCTCAACACCGGCGCCGAGTACGTGCCTCCGGGGGGGCGAGAGGCCCGGGGGGGCCCGGCTGCTGCTGGCCGACGAGGCTCCCGGGCGCGGAGGCCGGAGGCAGGCGCCTCCGCCGCCTCGCCTGGGCTCCGAGACGGTGCGGGGCCACACTCGGCACCCCTTCGGCTTCGGGCAGGTGCCCGACAACTGGAGGGACGGGCCGGTGGGCGACGGCGCGGGCTCACCGCGCTTGAGGCCGGCCGGCCGCCAACGCCAGCCTTCCTCGTCCTCCTCGTCCTCCTCGTCCTCCTCCTCGTCGTTCGCCTACGCGGCCTTTGGGCAGCCGCTGTACCCCCAGCCGCCCTTCCCGCAGCCCCCCTTCGAGCCCTATGAGGCGGCCCCGCGGGCATCCTATGACGAGGCGTACGCCTACTACCGCGCCGCGGGCGCTGGCGGGGCAGCCGTGGCCTCGGCGGCAGCGGGGGCCAGCGTGGTGTACCCCTTCCAGCCTCGAGTGCGCTACGAGGACTACGGGGAGGAGCAGAGCCCCTACAGAGCTCAGGGCTACTACCCCGAGCGGCCCTATGCCCCTCAACCGGCCGACGGCTTGGACCGGAGGTACTCCCATAGCTTGTACCACGACGCCGGGACTGGCACGGAGCAGGGCGGCACGGACTCCTTCGGCCTCGACCAACGCGGCGTGGCCTCCACGGATAACCTCCAAGTGCCCGTCGGCTCACCGCAGGCGGGCGGGATGGCGTATGGGAGCCAGTACCAGCCCCACGAGCCGCAGCCGCCTTTCGGGGTGGTGATGGAGCCCTACGGGGCCCCCCGCCCTGAGCCCTACGTGCCCCCTCGCCCCGAGCCCTACGTGCCTGCCCGCAGCCCTGAGGTGCCGCAAGCCGTCCCCGACAGCCAGGCGCGGCTCAGCGTGGGGAGCGTCTACAGGCCCAGCCAAGGAGGACGGGGTGAGTTTTGGGGGGCCCTGAGGTGGGACGGTGCCCCTGGTGCCCCCTCGCCCTTGGGGATGGCAGCCTTGAGCTCATGACGTCAGGGTCCGGTGGTGGGTGCACCCCAGGGGATGTTGACACAGGGGCTGAGGGGCTGGGGATGCTGGAGACATCATGTGGTTTGGGGAGGGTGTTTTGGGGTGGGGTGGGGGTGATGTGAAGGGACTGGGACAGGTCCCACTGGGGGCCAGGTGTGGGGTGGGTCTGAGCTGTGTCCTGGGTCCTCCTGCAACTGTGGGGTGGCTGTGTGTTGTGGGATTGGAGATGTGACACTTGTGGGGTGGTTGTGTGCCATGTCCCAGGTCATCCTGCGTCTATGGGGTGGATATGTGCCATGGAATGGGGAGATGTTGCACTTGTGGGGTGGTTGTGTGCCATGTCCCAATTCCTCCTGCGTCCGTGGGGTGGATGTGTGCCATGGGATGAGGACGCACAGTATTTATAGCGTGGGTTTGTGCCGTGTCCCCACTCATCCTGCCTCCATGGGGTGGCTGCATGCTGTGTGCTCCGTGCGTGGCTCCGTGCTGCCTCCCTCGGGACCATTTCCCCGATGCCCCCACCCAGCTCCGCCGTCCCTGACCTTCAAGGGAGATGTGCAGCGGAGGTCACAGCAGGGTCGCCGTGGCTCCGTGCCCTACTGACCCGACACCGGTGCAGTCCTGTGGCTTTTGGCTGAGTGTTGCTAAAATTTGAGGCAGGGCTGGAGGGCGCGAGGAGCAGCAGCCTGGGGGAATCTGATCCCTGCCTGTCTCCTGGGAAACCCGCCTCAGCTGGAGCCTCCAACCTGGCTGACCCCACAACCCATCCAGCTCTGTCCCTGCTTTCTGGGAAAAGCCCCACAGCCCAGCTCCGTTGCATGCAAGCAAGCGAGCACAGCATGAGCAGCCAGCCCGGGTCAGCGGGAGGTCTCGCAGGAGAAGTGTGGGAAAGTGATTTTGGGATGGAGTTTGTGTGGAGGGGACCTCTGCCCCCCAGTGTTGGAGGCCGGGGCGCGATGGGGACGGTGCCAGGGTGGAAATGGTGTTGGGACCCTCAGGGTGACTTAGCTGTGCCATGGAGGGACAGCAGGGCCACCCCTTGGGGTCACCTTGTCACCTGCAGAGCCACCCTGGGCAGGCTCCTTAATTGGGAAGGAGGCTTTTGGCAGCAGAGCCAAACGTTAATTACGCCCCTAATCTCTTCAAACACACATAATCCCACCCGGCTCCGCGAGGAATGCACGGCATTCACCGCCGGCTGGGCCGCCCGGGGGGGTTAATTAAGCAATTAGATTGCCCCCGGCTTCCACCTGGTGGGTTGTAAGGGCGTGCGTGAGCCTCCAGCCATCCAACGGTGAGCCTCCATCCGTCCTTCCAAAAGCGAGCCTCCATCCGTTCAAAAGTGAGCCTCTGTCCATCCAAAAACGAGCCTCCATCCAAAAGCAAGCCTTCATCCAACCAACAGTGAACCTCCAGCTGTCCATCCAAAAGTGAGCCTGCATCCATCCAAAGTGAGCCTCCATCTGTCCAAAAGTGAGCCTCCATCCATCCAAAGCGAGCCTCCATCTGTCCAAAAGTGAGCCTTCATCCATCCAACAGTGAGCATCCATCCATCCATCCATCCATCCATCCATCCATCCATCCATCCAAAGTGAGCCTCCAGCCACCCAGGACCATGTCCTGGCGCTCCATGGCTGCAGGTACTGGTGCCATGGTAAGGCGCTGTTGGTGCTCTCCCATCCTGTGCTCCTGGCTGCACCCTCCCCGCTCCCCAGGGACCCACCTCCACCTCCTCATCCCCTCCGAGCCTCGATGAGGCCTCCCCCAGTGGGTCCCTTGGCCTGACCCCTACCTGGTGCCGGTTCCTCCCACTCCGGGAGAAAGCGAGGCCATGCCAGAGCTGGAAAATTTCAAAGTTGGTCCGAGGGCATGCAAGGCCTCCAGCCTCCTGGAGCTCGCCCCCCGCTTCAGGACCCTGTTTCGGGCGGGCAGTCCAGAACAAAGGGCCAATTTTATGGGTTTGACCTCACCTCCTTCTGGCCCAGCACCGAGGGCCGGGGAAGTGGAGGCCAGCAGTGTCTGCATATATCCTTGTCAGCCTGCAGTACTAAACACATGCAAACTTTCTAAAATAAAAACAACCCCAGCCCTCCTCCTCCTCTTCCGCCTCCTTTTTTCTCCTGATTCACTCCAACACCTTTTTTTTTTTCACTGAAAAAAAGCACATTTGCTTTTTGCCTCTTCCTTAACGCCGTGATTTTTCTACCTGTGGGAAACATTCGAGCCTGAGAAGCAGCCGTCTCTGGGCGAAGCCGAATATTGCTGAGCAGTGAGTCAGCTCCTGCGAAGCTCAAGTTGGCCAAGACATCTGGCTGTCTTTTCAGACAGAAAGGAGGGAAAAATCCCGTTTTCGGTTGATTTTTTTTTTGTGCCGCCTCTTGCTTTTCAGCTTGCTGCTCTCAAGCTCTGTGTTGTTGTTATTTCTTTTTTTTTCTTGAAGGAAGGGTTGGGTTTTGGATGGGAGCTCCTCGCTGAGGATGCTCAGGTCGGGATGTGGTGAGCGCCACGTGGTTTGGGCAGCAGGTCCTGCCTCCACATGGCTCGGGTGGGCTTTGTTTTCCCTGGATCACCGTGTATGTGTGTGGGTCACTTAAAACCAGCTGGGCCTGGCACATTTCTCCATACTTCCCTCCGAACTCCAAAAAACACAGCCCCAAACTGCCACCGTCTCGATAATCCTGCCCATCGCAGCCTTGATGCGTCCATTTTACAGATGAGCAAACTGAGGTGATGTCGCAGTGGTTTTCGGGGTCCTTCATCCTTTGGGTCGCCTCTCCCAGGTCAGATCCTGCCTCGCCCCTCGCAGAGGGTGCAGGGGGAAAGAGCCAGCCCCACTCCCTGCGCTCGGGCTTGTAAAAGCGGGTTTTTTTCGGCTCAGCCCCGCACACCTGCACAAACAGTGTGGCGTGGAGCAGGCTGGCTCGCTATTATTGTGATTTTCACAGTGCATGAGAAGGAAATCTTCTCTGGCAGCTCCCTGGGCAGGCTGAGAGGCAAGGGGGCGGAGGAGGAAAAACAAATATTTTCTTGCTGTGGTTGTCCCGTTTTTTGGAGGCAGCGGTGGGGGGCTGCCAGGTCCGGGCTTGCAGGAGGTGGAAAAGAGCTCGGTCAGCGGAAAGGAGGAGGATTTGGCACGGGGGGCTCGGCGTGGAGGGTGGCGGGGGCACCTTCGCACGGCGGCCCATCCAACCAAGCCAAAATGCGGTCTGGGAAGGCGACCCTACAAAAACAGTGGGGCCAGCTGGGGTGAGCATTGCATGGGGGGGGCAAAGTCCCCATTGGCAAAGGAGTTGGGTTTCTCTGGGAGTGTCCAAGAATTTATTATAAACACCAGCGCCGAGGAGGTGTTGTTTTGTGGATGAGGACAAACTCTTCTCCCCACAGCTCAGCAGCAGGACAGGCACTAAATTCGGGTGCTCACCCCAAAACATGGCTCGGCAGGGGCCTCACTCTGTGTCTGCTCTGTTGTTTTATGGTATTTTAAGGGGGAAAAGTCCCTGCAGCCCTCTTGCCTTCCCCCTCGCCCCGCAGACCCCCCTGGGCATTACATCAGCAGTGATGACCAAGCAGCGGGGCAGGAAACAAGCTCCAATCGAGTGACGTGATCCCTCGGGGGAGGCTGGGCCGGGAAACAAGGAGGCATTGTTCTTGCCCATGGAACAAAACAATAAAAATAAAATAAAACAAAACAAAACAAAGGGAAAGGCAGGAGGAAAATAAGCAACATGCTGGAAACATTCTTGGTGTAATGGGGGGAGCTGGACTGGCTCTTGTGCTGGGGATGGGGATGGATGTGAAGATGGGAATGATGATGGTGAAGATGGATATGAAGATGGGAATGGTGAGGATGAGGATGGAGATGGAGATGTGAATGGTGAGGATGGGATTGGGATGGGGATGGAGATGGAGACGTGAATGGTGAGGATGAGGATGGAGGTGAGGATGAGGATGAGCTAGCAAGCTCACAGGAGGCCAAGCAGAGGTGCAGCACCGTTGGGCACAGCGCACAGGACAGGCTTCACTTTGCACAGGGTTGCAATGAGGGAAACCGAGGCACGGCGTGCCCAGAGACCATTGCCCCCCAAGTCCTTGTACTTCATCCCCTTGCTGGCCATATAGCAACCCTTTTGGGCCAGCACGCTGGTGGAGCTGTTGGGACCTGTGGATGTTTTGGGGGTGCGCCGCCACCGCTGTGCCACCACACAGGAGGCCATGTATCCCCCACAGGTCTCCCCGACTTGGTGCCTGACCCCAACTACGTGCAGGCGTCCACCTACGTGCAGCGGGCGCACCTGTACTCGCTGCGCTGCGCTGCCGAGGAGAAGTGCCTGGCCAGGTAGGTTGGGCGCCACGGGTCTGGGGGTGCTGGGGGGTGATGAGGTGGAGAGGGTGTTCATGGGTTGGAAATGGTGTAAAGTGAGGGAGGGAGGTGGAGGAAGAAGGGAGGGAGGGAGGCGAGGAGGATGGAGAATGGAGGAGAAGGAGGAAGGATGGATGGTGAAGGAGGATGGGGTGAAGAATGGAAGATGAAGTATGGAGGGTGAAGGATGGAGAATGGAGGATGCAGAAGGTTGGAGGATGAAGGAAGAGGATGGAGCATGAAAGATAAAAGAGGAGGATGGAGCATGGAGGATAGAGGATAAAGGATAAAGGAGAAGGAAAAGGAAGGAATGAGGAAGGAGAAGGAAGAAGGATGGAGGGTGAATGAGGAGGATGGGGGATGAAGGATGGAAGATGAAGGGTGAAGGATGGAGGATGGAGCGTGGAGGATAGAGGATGAAGGATGGCAGATGAAGAATGAAGGAGGAAGGAGAAGGAGGAAGGACAGAGGGTGAAGGAGGAGGATGGGAGGTGAAGGATGGAAGATGAAGTTCAGAGGGTGAAGGGTGAAGGATAGAAGATGGAGGATGAAAGAGGAAGATGGAGCATGGAGAACAGAGGAAGAAGGATGAAGGAGAGGGAAAGGGAAGGGCAGGGTCCCACCACCAACTTCCACTTTTCCCAGCACCGCCTACACGGCTGAGGCCACCGACTACGATGTGCGGGTGCTCCTGCGGTTCCCGCAGCGGGTGAAGAACCAAGGCACGGCCGACTTCCTACCCAGCCGCCCCCGGCACAGCTGGGAGTGGCACAGCTGCCACCAGTGAGTCGGGGACACCCACATGGCCCCCCTCACTTCCACACCCCCTCTCCTTTCCCCATGGTTTTGTGGCTTGTTTCACCTGCTTGCAGCCCCAAGATTTTTTATTTTTTTTTGGGGGGCGGGGGCTCACCTGGCTTTGCCTCCTTGCTCCAGAAGCCCCCGTGGTTATGTCATCACTTGGCCACAGGCTGGTATAAGCATGGGGTCACTGCGGAGTCCCTCACAGCCCCCAAAACTCACACCTGGGGTGGGGATGGGGTGATCTGGGGGGGGGGGGGGGGGGGAGGGGGATGAGGGGGGCACGGTCACCCTCACGGCCTCCTGCCCCCAGGCACTACCACAGCATGGACGAGTTCAGCCACTACGACCTACTGGATGCCACCACGGGCAGGAAGGTGGCTGAGGGCCACAAGGCCAGCTTCTGCCTGGAGGACACCACCTGTGACTTCGGGAACCTGAAGCGCTACGCCTGCACCTCCCACACCCAGGTTGGGCTCGGGATGCTCCTCGGCTGGTTGGGGTCCTCGGGGCTGGCCTCCAAGCCCATTTCCCTATCCCCCAAACTCATCTCCCTCCCCGCAGGGCTTGAGCCCAGGGTGCTACGACACCTACAACGCCGACATTGACTGCCAGTGGATCGATATCACGGATGTGCAGCCAGGGAATTACGTCCTAAAGGTGATGGAGGGGTTTTTAGGAGCAAAAATTGTCAATGTGGGGGCTCATTTCTTGGGGTTCTTCTTCCCCTTTTGTTCATTTTTGCACGGTGTTTTTCCACCACCGCTTAGGTCCAAGTGAACCCCAAATACATCGTCCTGGAGTCAGACTTCACCAACAACGTGGTGCGCTGCAACATCCACTACACTGGCCGCTACGTTGCCACGACAAACTGCAAGATCTCCCAGTAAGGAGCCGTCTGACCGTCTGCCTGCCAGCCCATCTCTCTGTCCCGACAGGCTCTGTCCATCCGTGGGGACAGATGAGTTGGGAGGTGGAGGGTTAATTGTTGTCATGACTTTGGGAAGGGTTTGGCAAAGAGTTGGGTTGTGAGTCACTGCTTTCCTCCGTCACCCTGCTTGGGTGTTTATATTGGATTTCCCCTATTTTCGTGTTATTTAGGAGCAGAAACAGCTGCAATACACATTTTTCCAAAGGAATCCCTTCACCTTTTTCAGCCCCAAATCCTTGTCTTTCTCCCTGCAGATCTTGAGCCGAGGGGGCTTGAAGGATGGCACCTGCCCCAGGCCTACCACTGGCCGCTCCTCGAGCCTAAAACCACCCCGAAAAACCCACCCCGACCACTCCACGTGACACGAGGGAAGCGAGAGAGACTCTCTGAAATATTTTGATACTTAACTTCTCTTTAACCTGCGTCGTTTTTCCATTTCCTGATGGAAGCTGATGACAAGTTTTAGCTGGAATAAAGGGAGGGATGCTACTGGGCTGGTAGATCTCACATTTAGCAACAGCGAGCTGGCTCATTGAACCCTTTCTGCCTTTTTTTTGGGGGGTCTCCAGCAACACCACGCTCCCCACAGGATGAAAGCAGCAAAGATTTGGAGGTGCTTCCCCTGAAACTCGGGCTGCCCACACAGCCCTCGGGACGACGGGACGTCTGGTTTATTATTATTATTTTCACCAGCTGTAAAAAAAAAAAAGCAAAAAAAAACACACCAAAAAAAAAGACTGAACCCATTAAAAACCCATTGCTTTGGGCTTTTTTTTTTTCATTATTTTTAATCTCTTTTGAGCAGCAGAACTGAGCTGGGGGGGGTGGCTTGGGCAGGGGGTGCCTTTGGGGGGCGGGGTGGGCAGAGGTCCCTTGGGTGCGGGGTCCTGGGGCCAGGGGGCCCTGTCCTGTCCTGTGTCACCAAGAGCTACTGGGTGGAGACCGTGCCCAGCAGCGCCTGCAGTGGGGCCACTGCTCCCCACTGGGTCCATCCCCATGCCCCTTTCCCTTCCCCACACCCCATTCTCACCCACCCAGTGCCCTGCGTCCTCACCCCCTGTTATGTTTCCAGCACATTTTGTTCCCAGATGTTTAATTTCAGCTCCAGCACTGGGTTTCCAGCCCTGTCCCAGCTCCAGGCACTGCACACACACCTGATGCTCCAGCTCATTTCAGCACTGCCTAATTACAGCTCATGCCCTGCAGCTCAGCTCCACATGGGCTGTTCCAGGTAAGAGATGCTCTAGCTTCTCACAACTCCAGCTGAGCAATGTTTTCATCTCACCCTGCACCCCAGGATTTATTTACACCCAGATCTTCATTTTCAGCTCATGCCCTGCAGTTGAGCTCCGGGTCTACATTTTTAATTCAGGCCCTGAGTTTCCAGCTCCAGGCCTTCATTCAGCTCCAGCCCTGCATCTCAGTACACACCAGGTAGGAACTGCTTCAGCTCCTTGCACCGCTGGTTTTGCCTGCCGTGCCCTAGGTTCCACCTCCAGCTTTGTGTTTTCAGCTTGTGGCCTTCATTTTCACCTTGTGCTAGCATACATACACTGGTCGATAGCTAGTTTTGGCTGGGTTTCACTACCAACATGACCATTTTGGCTTAAGGCCCACATTTCACCCCTGGATCCTTGTTTGCAGCTCGTGCCCTGCCGGCCAGCTCCAGCTCTCACGGCTCAGCTCCATCCCTGTGGCTCAGCCCCAGAGACCGCATGCTGCAGGTAAGAGATGCTCGGGCTTCTCCCATCTCCAGCCACCTGATGCTGTTTTGCCTTGTGTTTCACCACCAGCACACTGTTTTCAGCTCATATCCCTGTGTTCCACGTTCCACACCTGGATCTCTATTCTCAGTGCATGACCTGTGTCTTCAGCTCATGCCAGTGTATAAGTAGTGGCTGATACTTATTTGTGATTTTGTTCCTGGGTTTCACCACCAGGATGCTGTTCTCAGTTCACAGTGTAGCTTGTGCCTGCTGTTTCCACCTTGGGTCTTTATTCTGTTTGTGACCTGTGATTTCAGCTCGTGCCATTGTACAAATATATAAGCCTGTGGCCCCTGTTTCCTCCCTCCAGATCTTTTTTTTTTTCAGTTTGTGTCCTGCATTTCAGCTCCAGCCCCTGGACACTCTGGTTCCTTTCAGTCTGAGCTCTCCAGCTGGGCACTAGCAGAGATGCTCAGGATCTGGCCAGCTGCTTTAAGCAGGTTCTGACAAGGCCATAAATCCATCGCTGTCATAAGTGGGGTACCAACATTAACCACCACAGCTGCACGCTGCGTAAATATTGCCTGGCACAAGCACCAAATAAAGAGTTGAACTGCAAAGTCGCCTTTGGTGCCCTTGGGGGGGGGGGGGGGGGGGGGGGAGGGTGCAGTGGGGTTTTAATTTTTAAAGCTGGTGAAAACAACACTAATGACAACATTAATAAACGAGATACCTGGACAGCCCCAATTTCTGGGGGTCAGACAGCCCAAATTTTAGGGGAACGCCTCCACACCTTTGCTGTTTTCAGCCTCTAGGGAGGCATAGTGGTGCCAGAGACCCCCCCAAAAAGAGGGAAAGGGTTCAAGACCCAGCTCTAGTGCTAAACAGGTGATCTACCAGCCCTGGGGCATCTGTCCCTTTATTCCAGCTAAAGCTTGTCATCAGCTTCCATGAGGAAAGGGGAAAAACACAGGTTAAAGAGAAGTTAAATATGAAAATATTTCAGAGTTGCTCTTGCTTAGCCTTGCCCCCACCCCAGTCCCCAGAGGGAGTGGCAGCAGAGGTTCATTGCTGAGGAAGTTCAGGGCCCCTGCTTTGCAACACAGCAGCTACAGATTTGAATGGGCAGCAGCTCCAGGCCTTCTAAAGAAGGCAACACTGCTGCTCAGATGATGTTCTGGAGGTTCGGGGTCATGGTTTGGGCTGCCCAAGCCCTACTTAGCTCTTAAGGCTATGTGAATGGCAAGCCCCACAAAACACTGAATCCCATGCAGGAGAGGTGGGTGTGGGGTTCTACAAACAGTTTATTAAAGGTCACCGTACAAAGTTTTACCAGGACTGCGTCCTTCTCAGGAGACAACTGGCATCCCGCAGGGAAGGGGGAGCAGGGACAGTGCTGCAGCATTTCTCCTCGCCTTGTTCAGCCCAGCAGCTCCTTCCCTCATCAGGAAGAGTCCGTCTGCCAGCACGCAGGAGCCTCCTCTGTGTCCTGAGGGACAGAGGTGGCTGTGTCCCCCTCCAGGATGTGCAGCAGGGACCCCCTCCCCTTCCTGCAGCCACAAGGGGAGCTCAGAGCCCCTCCAGATCCCGGCATCACAAAGGGCCATCCCCAGCCCAGCCACCACCAAGACCACTAAAGTGACTTCCAGGGCCCCCCACAGCTACCTGGCTCCAGCTCCCACCAGAAACCCCCCCACCAGCCCCCCCCCCCCCATAAAGGCCACTTACCTGCTCAGAGGCCACCCAGAACCCTTGGTTCTCCATCTCCAGGGTCTGCGTCCCCACTTCAGGGTCTCTTCTGTTCCACAGGACAGCCACATCGCTCCAGCTGCCCCTCTTGGTCCTCAGGCACTGGGGAGGGGAGCACCAGGCTGCAGCCTCCCCCCACCAGGATTATTGGGGGTTTTTTGTTTTTTTGTTTTTTTTTTTTTTGAACACCCCAATCCTTGTGCAGTGCTGAGACAGCCGTGATACCTCCAGAACCCCTCCCCACCCCCCCCAGTCCCTCTTTTATTTAGGTGAAGCACCGCAGCCCTCATGCCCACCACCCTCCGAGCTGTCACCCGAGCTCCATGACCCCACCGAGGGGACAGATGGACAGAGACAGATGTCACCCTTACCACCAGCAAGACGATGGGCACGGTAATGATGCCAAGGATGCACACGACCATGATGGCCACTGTGGACTCAGGAAAGCCGGGGGCAGGGGGGGGCTCCAAGGTGTCCTCTGGAGCAGAGCCAGTGGTCAGCACCCTCCTGGGGGGCCATAGAGCCCCCCAGCTCCTGCCCCAAAGGGAGCTTACCTCCAACAGCGATGGAATAGGGGTCCACCTGGAAGTTGGAGCCAGCCAAGGCTTCATCTGGCCCTACGGAGAGGGCGAGCGCCTCCAGGACCTCCAGGCTGGTGGGAGTGGGGGGCTGGAAGAGCACATCCCCATGGCACAGCAGGGAGCCAGGCCTGGGGGGAAGGTTGGGGAGAGCTCTTGCACCAGCCCGTCCCAGCAGAGCCCCATGAGGAGGCACTGGGATTTCCTTCCCAGCCCCCTGGGTACATCCCTTCGGTCCCAAGGGCCTAAGATGCCAGGCCCCTAAGATGCCAGACCCTGCCACAAACCCTCCTGGGCTCAAATCCTCAGAGCCCAGGGATGATGTCTGAGAGCCCCCCAGCCCTGTGCCCCCCACACAGCCCCCCCCCCCACCCAGGCAGCCCCACGCTCCCACTCACAGAAATCCTCTTATCACTGCTTGCAGGAAGCTCCTGTGCCCCTTTAGGGCTCTCGCCACCTGGAAGAGAGGATTCGCTCAGCAGTCCCCAGGGATCTCCACCACCTCAGGGAGGAGACCTCCACCAGCACAGCCTCAGAGCCGTCACCCAACAGGTTCCCGAGGGGCTGCTGTGGGTACCCCAACACAGACCCTATTCCTCTGGGATCCTCAGCCCCCAGGAGGCCCCCAACCCTTTCCCCCAGCCATTCCTACCGCCTCTCCCAGGCCTCTGGCGAGCCCCCGGTGCTCCGCAGCAAGTGGGTCCAGGAGGCGCTCGCTGAAGCGCCTGTTGGTGACGAGGAAGGAAACGGGGTACACCCGCAGGGGCAGCCTGGCTCCTAGGGGGGCAGGACACAGGTTTTGGCAGGCAGACAAGGCCACAAGCCCCGTGACCTGCAGGGACCACCCTTACCCTGCACCGAGAGGGAGCTGAGGTCCACGGAGCTGCTGGTGAGCACTGTCAGGGCTCGCAGCACTGCTGCGACATCGGCGTGGACAGCCGTGTCCAGGTAGACATCCCCGGTGACCTCCAGGTCACCCCTGAGGGGTCTGAGGAGGGAGAAGGGCTCTAAGCAAGGCAGGAACATCCTGCTGGCATCCCCCAGCCTGCCCAGCAGCTTGTGGCTTCAGAGCCATGGAAATGGGGTTTAGCAGGGAGCTTTGGAGAGGGGCTCCCCATACCTGAGGCAGCTGATGGTGAAGTTCCTCACAGGGTAGAGGGCACTGAGAGCCCGAATCACCTGCAGGAGGAGGAGGAGACAGGAGCTCATCCCTAGCAGGCAGCTCACCCTCAGACCCTGAGGGACCAGGAGCAGCTCCCTCCAGGCAGCCTTAATGTTCCCCCTCCTCCTGACCCCGCAGCGTCCCCCCCCCCCCCCCAGGGCACCGTCCCCAATGGTCCCTGAGGCTCACCATACCTCGCTCACCAGGGGCTCTGCCCCATTCTGGCCGAGCTGGAGGGCGGTGAGAGAGATGGACAGCTTCTCCGGGTCCAGGTTCTCCAAGCTGAAGCCTAGAAGGGGTGAGAAAACCCCTGTCTGTGCCTGTTCCCCCACCTATGTGCCCAGCCCTGGGCCCACGCTGTAGGGCAGAAGCAGTCAGTGAAGGGCAGGAGCTCTCCTGCCCATGGTGGAAGGGCTCAGGCTCAAGAAGGGGAAACCCAGGAGTTTTAGCACCAGCACTGGGCCACAGGGGTCTCCAGTACCCTTAGCACTGCACGGTTTTGTGTGGATCAGGAGCACGGAGGTTAAATGAGGGCCAAACCAAGGAGGTTTGGGCTTGGATCAGTGCGCAGGGGGAAGTTTGGGGGCAGCCACCCTGCTGCAGACCCTCCTGGCTTACCTCCGGACCAGACGGAGCGGGGCTCCAGCCGCCAGCTGAAGGTGTCCCCTGCTCTGCTCGCCTCCGTAAGCAGCGTGCGGATGAGGTGGGAGCTGCTGGGGGCATCCCCCCGGAACAAGATCTCCCCACACACCAGCACCGAGCCATTCCTGGGGAGGAGAGGAGGCGCTGGGGCTGACCCACAGCTGGGAGCCAACAGCACGACCGCGGGGGCTCTGCTCCCACTGGGGCAGCCCCACATGGGCACCCTGCACCCACCTGAACTCGAGGACGTTGGCCTGGAGGAAGGTCTCGTAGGAGGACAGCGCCTGGCCCAGCTGGAAGAGAAGCACAGGGATGGGGAGCTCCCACACACCACAGCTGGTGTGCCCAGGGCTCCCCGCCCAAAGCCCCCCTGGGGGGCTCTGCTGGCACTCACCATCAGCTTCACTTCATCCTCCAGCTGCCTGTAGCTCCCCGAGGCCTTGCGGCTCAGAGCCTCTGTGTAAGCGATGCCCAGGAGCCTGAAGCTCAGGGGCAGGGTGTGCACAGGAGGCTGCGCCCCCACTGAGCCAGGATCGCTCCTTGATGTGGCTTCTGCAGTGAGGGTTCCTCCTGCTGCCACCCAGCTGGTGGCCGTGGGGATATCATAGTGGTGCCAGGAGGTGACAGGAAAAGGACTGGACATGGGATGAGCATCAGGTGTGACTGCTGGGATCTGCGAGCTCGGGGCAGGGGAAGCCGGTGGGTGGGATGGGGATGGAGAGCTGGTGGTGCTGGGGGGGTGCCTGGGAGCAAGGGTGCTGGAGCTGGAAGATGGCACAGAGCCCAGCGTGGGTTCTGGAGGCCAGGAAGCCCCCGTAGCTGCTCCATCCTCATGGGGGGCTTTGGTGGCACCAGGGGCTGCCGAGCTCACCCCAGCCTCAGCGGAACCTGAGGAGCTGGGGACCCACATCCACACGGGGACAGGATGGGCTTTGGAGGGTGGTGGGGATGGATCAGTTTGCTCCTCCGAGGTGACAGCAGGTCCCCTGATTCCCTCCGAAGGGACCAGCACCTGCGGGTGGCTGACACCAGGGGACATGGCACTGGGAGGAGACACAGAGACAGTGCCCAGGGACCAGTGCCCCACTGGTGTGACAGCAGGGACAGAAGGCACCGGAGCAGCACCAGGACGAGCCCCAGCCCAGCTAGATGTCTCCTCTGACGGCAGGGCTGGGGACGGCCCCACAGGGGGCTGTGGGTGAGCAGCAGCATGGTCCTCGCCCACACCACTTGCAGGGTGGCAGGGGACAGGGCTGGGGCTCACGGCTCGCTTCTGTCCCTCGGGGCTCCTCGCTGGGGCTCCAGGAGCTTCATGCTGGACATCGGAGAAGCCACTGGACGTGGTCAGGTCAGATGTGGGCACACTGTTGTCCACCAGCATCACAGCTCCAGTTGGTGTCCCCAGGGCCAGTCCTGCAGCTCCCATGCCATGATTGGAGTTTCCTTCACCGCAGGAGCAGCCCGAGGTGCCCTCAGATGCAGGTGGCTCCATCGTGGGGTGGTTGTGTGGGTCCCCATGTCCCCTCTGGGGCAAGTGGCCAGGCAATGGAGCCACCAGAGAGCCCAGGCCATAGGGCAGGGCAGTGACGGACAGACAGACAGACAGCAGCAGGACAGCCCTGCACCGCAGCGCACCAGCGGCAGGACACGGGGCTGTGGCCATGTCCCCCTCACTGCGGGGCATCGGGGACATGTCACCTGCAGGATGCGACGGGGTCACCCCACAGCTCTGCTGAGGAGAGCCCATAGGGATGGTGTGGCTGCAGGGGGTGAGAGAGAAACCTTGGGGGGGGGCCCAAATTGTCCCCGGGGCAGACCCCAAATCAAGACCAGCCCCCTGCCAAAGCCCCTCTTATGCAGCTTCACCCACTGTTACTTCTTCTCTAGCCTCCCTCCTCACCCCACACAGGCAGCAAAACCCCAAACACCCCAAAACCCCCACAGCAAAACCCCAAACACCTGCCCCCAAAATCCCCAAGCATCACCTCAGAAGATGCCCACCTTGCCCCTACCTCACAGCACCCACCAGGAGGAGGAAGCACCAAGTCCCCACCCCAGCCTTGATCTTTTATCTCATATCACAGCTCAGCTCCAGCTGGTCCCAATCAGCACAGGTGCCCCCCTAACTCCTCATTAAGCCCTTGGCACAGCAGAGGGGATGTGGAGACCGATCCCACAAAAAACAAACAATGGGGTTTGGGCTGCCCAAGTGATAATTTGGGTCCCCCCATCCCGGCCACTAAGCAGAGACGTGAGCATGGTGTTGGAAAAGGAGCCAAGCCCTTTAATGAGGTGAGGCACCTCCTGAAAGTCTTACAAAACATTAAATAAAGCAGAGATTCCTCGATCCCTAAAACCAAACTGCAGGCTTGTCAGCAAACGCTGCTTTCCGCATCACCCCGTTTGGCTAAGAAAAGTCACGGGTGTGGTTTTTTTTCCCTTTTTTTTTTTCCCTTTTTTTTTTTCCCCGTTTTCTTAGTTTAAAATAAATATTCCTGTAGTGAAAAAAAATAATAAAAATTAATAACAATAATCCTCATTTTAACTCGTTCTTCCACTGCTGGAAACACCTGAGCACGGAGGTTGTGAGGCCCTGGGAGTGGGGAAAAGGCAGGCTGCATGTCCGGGGTATCGGGGGGTCCCTGGGATGCCCCCAGCATTTTGGGAGCGTTTTTGGCATTAAAAGTCTCCCAAATCTTCCTCACAGCCTCCCTCCATCCATCCGGGGCTGAAGCTCGCACCCCGACAGCTTCGCTCCCTGCACCTTGGTCCAGCATGGTCAGTGGGTGAACCCGAATTCTGAAATAAAAAGGCAAATATAAATTACTATTATTATTATTATTATTATTATTATTATTATTATTATTATTTTAGAAGCTGTAATATGAAGGTGCCTCCTTGTGAAGGCAATTCCCCTGTAATTTTTACAAAATCAAGAAAAAGTGCATTTCCCCCAGCCCTATTGATGCCTTCAGTCTCTCCCTCAGGTCATAGGGGACATTGGGGTCCCCACCATCCCAACCCCGCCCAAGCAGCCCCTCTCGTGGCCCTCCTGGTCCACCCCGAGCATGAAAACCCCTCACAAATGCCCACAAAGGTGACAAATCCCTACAAACGCCCACAAAAGAAGACTCACCTACTGGCCAGCCTCCGGCCTCTGCCCCGTACGACACAAAGCTCTCGGTGCTGGCCTCCAGCTGCAGCACGAAGACACAAGGGGCAGCAGTGGGATTGTCCCCATCCTGAGAACCTGCCTGGAGACACCTGGAAGGAGCTCGGCTTCCTTGGGAAAAGCTTTGGGGTTCCTCATCTTTGCACGGTCCGTGCCACGTGGAGGCCGATTTCGGGAAGCCGGGCGGCTGAGCGCTCGGAGAGCCAGCGAGGAGTGGCGGGGAAGGGGCTGGGAGAAGGAAGGTGGTGGGGGGGCATATGTCACCACCCAGTCCCTGTGCAGGATGCTCTCGGGGGTTTTGGTGGGGCTTTTTGGTGGGACAACCTTGGTTTTTGGTGGGACGTCCTTGGTTTTGGTGGAATATCCTTGGGTTTTGGCGGGGTGTCCTTAAGTTTTGATGGGACATCCTTCATTTTTGGTGGGACATCCTTAGTTTTTGGTGGGGCATCCTTGATTTTTGGTGGGGCATCCTTGATATTTGATGGGACACCCTTGGTTTTTGGTGGGGTGTCCATGATTTTTGATGAGACATCCTTGGTTTTGGTGGGATATCCTTGGTTTTTGGTGGGACATCCTTGGTTTTTGGTAGGGTGTTCTTAATTTTTGGTGGGACATCCTTGGGTTTTGGTGGGGCATCCTTATTTTTCAGTGGTGCATCCTTGGTTTTTGGTGGGACATCCTTCCACGAGCCCCTTGGGGAAGAGGTTGGGGTGCCACCGAGCTACCTACCGAGCTGCTGCCTGATAGAGTGGTGCCACAGGAGGTTCAGCAGGTCCGGGTAGATGTCAGGGAGCTGCTTGAGAGCCAGGAGCTTCAGCATGCGCGAGGTGCAGCTCTTGAGCTCCAGGTCCCTCAGCAGCTTCTCCTCAGAGAGCGTGGTGGGACGCAGCTCCACCTTGTGCTCCTGCAGCACTTGGTCAACAGAGGTGCCGGGCAGCTTGGGGAAGAGCTTCTCCTTCACCACGTGGATGGGGATGAAGATGGCACCCGCCCGCACCACATGGGGAAAGGGGCACTTGCGAGTGAACATGAAGGTCTCCAGCTGGGAGAGCAGCTTGCTGAGCAGCGCGGCCACATCCCGGAAAGCCAGCCAGATCTCCTTGCCCCTGGGGGGCTTGGGGGGCTCGGGGAGCCTGACCCCGTTCTTGGGTTTGGGTGGGGAACTGGGCATCTCCGCCAGCACCTCCTCCGGCTCCGTCCTCCTCAGCCACTCCTGCAGCAGCTCCGGGGAGGACCCGGCCACCGAGCAGGTGAGGACGTCGCAGAGGGCGGCGTGCAGGGTGGCAAAGCATGGGCTGCCCAAGCCCTGCCGGGCCAGGGCATCGCAGCAGGCGGGCAGGGGGGCTCCGTCCTCCCCCGGCGCAGGGGGGGCTTGGGGCACGAGCACGTCCGTCAGCGTCAGGCGGCGGTGGCAGGTCCCCTGTGGGGCTGAGGTGCTGGGCGGCGGGGAGTCGGGGGGGCTGCGAGGCAAGGGGCTGGGCTGCGGGGCACGGGGTGGCCCCCAGGACCTGAGGATCTTGTATTTCTTGGACATGAAGGCAGCTGAGCTCTGGAAGTGGCTCCTGTCCCCAGAGACAGCCTCTGCCAGCTGGGGTGGCACCGGGGGCTTGGTGTCCTCCCCTACCTCCTCAACCTTCCCCAGCAGCCCCTCTTTGTCCTCCCGGGGCTGTCTGGTGTCTGGGCGGGTGTCCCCCGTTGTCACCAGGCTCTTCTTCAAGCTCAGGTCCAGTGCCACCTCACCGCCCTGGAGCCCCCTGTGGCTTTTGGCCGGCGGCTCTGGGGACACGGCCTTTGCCTTGGGCCCCTCAGGGGGCACCTTTTGGTCAGCACCCTCCCCTTCGCTGGGCGTCACCGAGACCTTGACGGCACTGGGGTCCCAAGTGCTGGCTGCATTTTGGGGCGGGGTGTCCCCCTGGGCGTGCTCCTTGTGGACGGGGACGTCGGTGGAGCCCTCGGTCCCCTCCAGGTACTCCCGGTAAGGCGCCAGGCTGAAGACGTTGTTGATCACCGGCATTGGCGGCGAGGCGGGGGACATCTCCCTGGACATCTCCCGGCTTTTGAGGTCCCTCAGCCTCTCTTGGGGACAGGTGGCCCCAGGAGGCTCCTGGGTTGCGTCCCCGACCCTACAAGCGTCCCTGACCCTACAAGCATCCCTGACCCTACAAGTGTCCCCAACCCTACAAGTGTCCCCCGTGCCTGGGTGGTGCTGGGGAGGGATGGGGCTGCCTTTGGCCACCACATCCAGCCCATAGCCGGCGTCTCCCTTGGGGAACGTCCTCGCAAGTCCCTCGGGCATTTTCTGCGGGGTGCGGACGGGGTGGAAGGCGCTGCCAGGCCTCGCCACCGGCCTCCCTCCACGGGGCTCCACCGGCACCGCTCGCCCAGCCCCGTGGTGCTCCGTGACACCAAATAAAGCTGCCTCCATGGGGCTGAAGGCGAAATTGGTGCTCGGCTGGAGGAACCCGGTGGGCAGTGGAGGCTCGGCAGCCCTCGGCAGCCCCGCTGTCTTCGGTGAGGGCAGCGCACTGGGTCCGGCCGGCCTCGGCACGAAGCCATCCAAGGGGCCAGGAAAGTAGCTCCTGGGGGTTTGGGGTTTGAGGTAAGCACCAGGAAAAGGGGCAGGCTCCCCGCTGGCCGCGAAGCCGAGGGCTTTGTAGGAGGAGAGGGAGCCCGGAGGCTGCTCTGCGCGCGGAGGCTGCAGGAAGGGAGGCTGCGGGTAGGGAGGCTGCGGGTAGCACGCCGGGGGATGCTCCTGGTGCACCGGGCTGCTGGCGGGAGGACGGAGCTTGGGCCAGGAGTCCTGGATCCGGCCGGGGAGCTCAGGGGCCTTGGCCAGGTCGTGCACGGCGGGGGGGCCTCGGTATTTCTCGAAGGCAGCGTAATAGGGGGAGAAGGCGATGGGGGAGGCCGGGGGCAGCGGCAGGAGGCTGGGCTCGGGGTGGGGACCCCTGCGGGGGGGCTCACCATGGGGGGATGCAGCCCCCGGTGCCCTCTGTAGGGTGCTGTCCCCCCCCCGGGAGCCCAGCGGGGTGAAGCACAGCGGGGCCGCGTACACCGGCTTGGGGACTGCCACCGGCTTCTTCAGCGGGAAGGGGTGGCCCTGGTGGCCGGGCCACTTGTCCCGCGCCATCAGCAGGTCCCACACCAGGGCGTCCGCACCCTGCTCAGCACCCAGCCTGCCCGGCGGGGGGCTGCGGGGCCGGTGGAGGAGGCAGTGCAGGAGCGGGCCCTCGGCCCGCGGGCAGGAGAAGTAGGAGCCCTTGTAGCTGAGGTGGTTTTCAGGGCCGGCTGTGGTCACGGGGCTGGGTTTGCAGAGCACGGGGGGGAAGCCTGGGCCGGGCTCGGCATCCACCCGAGGCAGCTTGTTGAAGATGATGGCGTCCAGAGGCTCCGGGTGACGTTTCGCGGCCATCTATACGTCACGGCCAGCGTCGGGACTGGGGCGTGTGGCAGGCGAGGTCAGCTGGCCTTCCTGCAGGGGCAGAGAGAGCACAGGTCACCCACGGCCACCTCATCCTTCCCCCGAGTTACTGGGATCCCCATGGGACCCCCCTGGTCCCTCCTGGGTTGGGGTGGGCTCTGCAGCAGCAGGCAGCGTGTGCCAGCAGGTGGAGCTGGCAGACCGTCACAGCACCGCCCAGCCTTCCTCCTCCTCACCCCAGCACCCCCAGCACCCCCCCGAGATGCCTCCAGCATCCCCCTGAAACCCTTCCAGCATCCCTCCGTGCCCCCCAGAGCACCGCTGGGCACCCCCCAGCACCTCCCGAGCCCGGCGAGCATCCCCCACGCCACCCCACGCATCCCCAGCCTCTCTCAGCAGCCCCCAAAACCCCCCCGGAGGGATGAACAGCGGTGGGGTCTGGTGCCCCTTCTCCACTCCCTGTTTATTTTCTCTTTCTGTGGCCAGAGTTAGCAGAGAAACAGAGAAGGAAACGGAGGAAGAGAGCGTGGAGATAAGATAAAAGCCTCGTCCACAAAAGGGGAAATGGCTCAGATAGCTGGGTGAGCTTGCTGGGGTAGATAAAGGGTGCCGAGCGCAGTGGTTTTGCTCTGCTACAAGGGTCTGTCCCCGCTCTGTACACGGCGGGGAGGAAACGCGTTTCCCCGCTGACATCCCTCGGTCACCATGGGACATTTGGGGTGGGAGGATTTGGGGAGGAGAAACACAAAAAGTCAGCAGGAAGTGGCCGGGCAGGCAGCTGCCCACGCACCCCAATGGGAGGACACGGAGCTGGAGATGCCCCCTCCACACACAGCGACACGGCTGGCGGTCGGGACGGTGCTTGGGGTGGATGCCAGGCTTGGGAGAAAGCAGGAATTTCACAATTTATGGTGTTCCCACGCTTCTTTTTCCCCTTTCCCCAAAACATGCCCATCTACACACACCCGTTGTGCAACCGACCCCACGTCAGGGGGACACCCCCGCTCCCAGCTGGAGCACGGGGCCAATCCCCCCAGCACCGTTCCCAAAATCCAACCTCGTCTGAGCGTTCAGGCAGGTAAAACACCATGGATTTAAGGGATATAAGCACGGAGGCTCCTTCCTGCCTCCCCCCATGCGAGGCCTGGGAGCAGCCTCCGTTGGGGAGGACGCAAGTAGCACCAACACAGCCTCAAGTCCTCCGGCACCGCTTTGGGGCTCTGCTGCCATGGCCACGTGCTCAGTCCCCGTGTCCCCGTGTCCCCTCTTTGGTGGCGGAGGTGACGCCTGGCGGTGCTGGCCGCTGGCAGAGGGGCTTCCCGTGAGCTTCCCATCTGGCTGCAATAGCGGCTCTGCAGCCGCAGGACCTTGTGTCCCTGCCGAGGAGGAGGTCACCTTCCCGATGTCTCCGCCAGCTCCGGACGCGATCAGTGGCCGGGTCGTTTGGGGGAGCGGCCGGGAGGCCACACATGCCTGCTCCCAGCGTGTCCCCAAAGAAGTCGTGGCTCCCGAGCTTCCCCCAGGTGGAAGGAACCCGTTGGGATTTGTCACTGGCACCCAGATTTTTGGGATCCGGTTCCCCAGCGCGTGTGCACCTGCAGGCACGTGTGCGGCACAGCCCCGCTCCGGGGGTCACCGCTCCCCAAAGCACCCGAGTGATGTTTCACGGGGCGGGGGGGGGGGGGGGGAATTTGAAGAAAACTGCAGCAGCAGCAGCAGCCGCACACGGTGCAGGAACCACATGCTCTAAACCGGCCATAAATGGATAAAAACCCGAAACCGAAGCTGGAGCCCAGCACCGGCGCGCCCGACCCGCGGCAGGGCGCGGAAACCCTCTCCAAGAGGGGGCGCGGGGGGGGTGCTGCTCCGGCCTATTTTTGCCTCGCCCCCCCCCCAAAAAGTAGCCACCGAAGCGAAGCCGGGAGCGCGCCCCGCGGCCGGCTGGAGGCCGGGCAGGCGGAGGCTGAGCCTCCCCGCACTCACCTCGCGGCGCTGCCTCCCCGGGAGCATCTTACGGCGCCGGGCCGGGGGGGTCGGCGGCGGGGGGGGGCCGGCGGCTGCTTCTGCCCCGCTCGGGCGGCTGCTTGCATTGTGCGGAGGAAGTGGGAGGAGGAGGGCGAGGAGGAGGAGGAGGAGGAGGAGGAGGAGGAGGCTGGGTGCGCGCGTGGGCCGGCCGGAGGAGGGGATGAGGCCGGGACGGCCTCCCCCACGTGTGCACTGAGCCCGTCGGGGCTCTGCCGCCCCCCCCCCCCCCCAGAGCCCCCCATTTTCACGGGGAGGGATGGGAGGAGGCCGCCGAGCCTCCGCTCAGCCTCGCGGCTGCCCGCCGGCCTCCACTCGCAGCCCTCACCCGCAGCCTCCCTGCTCCAAACAGCCCCGAGCGATGACGAACCCCCGGGACCATTGAAACCCAGTGACACCGGTGCTGGGAGGGGAAGGGAGGCACCCAACGCCCTTTGGCGAGTCACTGGCAGAGGCTCGGCGGCCTCCCCCGGCCTCTGAAACTGGGGGTTTTGGGCCTCAGTCCAGCAGCGGGCGCAGAACGGTGCCCGGTGGCAAGTCTCGGTGATGGAGGACCTCATGGAGCAAGGCCAGGTGCCCAAATTCTTGGGCTCCTGACCATAATTTCACCCTCATGGCTTGTTTAATTTACAGCAGCTCTGGGGAGGCAGCGGTGGAAGGGAGCCAAGTCTTAGGAAACCCTCAGCAGACCTTTTTATTTGGATTTATGGCCATAAAGAAATCGTTGGCGTTAATTTTTCCCGTCTAGGGCAGGACAGCAGCTCACCTTCTTGATGTGGCAGATAACCCTTTATACCTTCATGCCACTCTTCCTCCTCCTCTTCCTCACCAGTACGCTCCCCTTGGCATCGTCCAAGCCTCAAAACTCGTAAGAATTTAAGCAAACTTGCTCTGGACCAATTTATTTTAAGGGATGGGTGTCCAGTATATCAACACCTACCTGCAGAACTCTGAAAACCAAATCTCCCCCAAATCTTCCGTTATCGCCCCCAGATTTCTTAGTTTTTGGTCTGCTAGGTCAATTGGTTTTACCCCGTAATTTCTGTAATACCATTTTCCTGCTAAAAAGACATTTCAATGCTGGGACGTGTGGCAAGAGGCTCTCAGGGCAGCCTCCACTCATTTCCAGGGGGTGTTTTGTTAAAAATGACTTATTCTAAAACACATTATTTTGCCATATAACTCCCCTCTCAACATACCTCAGGGTCTTACATTTTCCCTGCAACATTTTTATTATTATTATTTATTTATTTTTCTCTACCTGTTCCCTAAGCAAATACCTGCCTTGTGGTTTGGGTTGGTTTTTTTGGTTTTGTGTTTCTTGGTTTGCTTTTTTTTTTTTTTTTTTCTCTTTTTGCTGCAGATTTCCTTCTCTTCAGCTTCCTGTGTGATTCATCTTTTCACGCGCAGCACCAACTGAAATTTGGGCTGCTGGTGCAGCAAAGCAGCGTGCTTACAGTAGATAGGAACTTTAAATATATATATATTTAAACATATAGAATAGGACATGGGCAGTTTGGGGGAAATGGTCTTTGAGGGGTGATGCTGAGCTCGGGTACTGACAGTGATGCACGGCCATGGGGTGGGTGACAGGGGCTGAGCACCCATGGGTGCGCCAGTGCCAGGCCCCCCCCCCCTCCCCCCGAGCAGCCCAGGAGCAGATCTGCCTGCCCCAGCCCGATTTTGGCCGCGTGTGGTTTTCAAGTTGTCTCTTTGAGGCTTCTCAGCCCCGGCAGCGCTGGCGGCTATCTCCGGGTTCATCGCTTGGGCAACTTTTATCTGTGGTTCGCTGCCTTCGGGCCCTGACAGCGCTCAGGAAATGTGCCGGCTCCAGATTGGGCTCGTTTCTCCCAGCTGTGGCCAGGATGGGACCCCAGGGACTGAGGAGCAGGGCTGCAAGCCCTGGAGTGAAAGGCAGATGGGATGTCCCTTGGATGCCCCAAAAACAGCAGCATCGTGGCACAACTTGGCACCCAGGGGGACCAGCAAGGGCTGATCCTAAATTTTTCTGTCCCTACCAATGGGGACAGCCCAGTCATCACCCCAAGGAGGCTTTGCAGCCCCACAGCTACACACGCAGTGATCCTCCCTCCTAAAAAACCCCAAACCAACGTCCTCTATGGCTCTGCAGTTGGAGCCTTCATCGCTTGGCGTCAGGGGCGGCTTCTAACTGGAGCCTCCTGTATCAACATGCTCATAGGGTCTTGGTTCCTCAAGGGCCCAGGGAAATCTGGGGGCAATTTCTCCAATTTCTGCCCCGCACCCAACTGAACCAACCCAAGGGTGTCCCCATCCCTCCTGTCCCACCCCTCCACTCCCACCCACGAGGTGGCTTTAACCCCATCCCAGGGCCTCCAGGCTTGTTAGCAGCTCTCACCCTGGAGACACCCCTGGAGGTAGCCACGTCCTCCATGAAGGCCTAATTACAGAGCTAATTGGAGCCAGAGAGCTGTGCAGCTGCTCTTAATTCACACTTTGCCCGTTCCCCATGGAGCGAGCTGGGTCTTGCATCATGCAAGCGGGACGGAGAGAATTGGAGCCACTGCCTCCCGAGGACACGAAGCCCTCAATGAACTCCTCAGGGCCCCATTATTTTGGGGCCAGGAGAGGTTTCTGAGGTCCCAGGAGCCCAATGGAGCAGCTGGTGGTCGTTTTGGGGCACGGCTGGTGGTGGCCAGCTCTGGACGAGGCACCACCGAGCTTCTCCCTTTACACTCCCACTACCCACAGCTGCCCCAGGAAGGCAGGAAGGACAAGACCCAGTAAGACCTCACCGTGGATGCAGGTATCATTATCTCTAGGTAATTATCTGCAGATAATGAGATATCCCCCCGGCAACAGCGGAGTGGGCATGAACCCCCGAGGGATGCCAAACATGACCATGAGGAGCTGGATTTTGTCTCCACTATTTTTTTTTCTGTGATGATGAGAAATTTGGAGACCCGGATCCCATGTCCCCCTGCTCAGCTTTTCCTCCAAAATCTCATTGTGACACCAAGAACCATCACCAGGGGTGGAAACCCCACCGTCCATGTGGGTCTGCTGCCCGCCGCAAGGGACAATGTACTTGTAAGGGGCAAAGCGAATGGTGGCTTGATTTCTCCATGGGGTTCAGAGGACATGGGCAGAATATGGCCCCTGGAGCAGCTCCTGGGGCTGAGCACAGCCGCCCCAGGCCTGCCTGCCCCATCTCCTCCTCCTTGCCCAGCTGCTCCTGCCTTTGTCCTTCCACCACCTGTAACCTGTGAGATCAGGGAGGGCAGCCCCAGGGAACCGATCCGGCCAAAAGAGCCAAAAAAAGGGGGAAAAATAATAATAAAAGGACTTATTTCCAGCCACAGAGCTGGGTCTGGCCCTGGGGCGGTTGCATTTCGGCCAGCCAGTGCCTGGGGCTGGCCCCATGCAGGGGCTTGGGGGGGGTCCCCTGGGTGGGATGTCCCTGGGGGGCTGCACAAAGGAGCCGGGAGGAGATGTCAGGGGATTTTCTTTGTCAGGAGCAGAACCTGCCCTGTCGAGGCTGGGGGCCCAGCCCGGGTCACCCCAGGCTTGCTCCTTGGTGGCTTTCCCTCCTGGGATTTTCTCTTCCCAGCAGTGTGGAGAAGCACCTCCTTCGGGTTGCTTTCAGCCTGCCGGCTGCCGGCTCGGTTCAGCGGCCCCAGATCTGGCAAAAGGAGGGGCAGGGAGCAGCCACCCCCGATTTATCCTCCCGGGACTCGCTCCTACCCGCCCCCGTTGTCTCTCTTCCAGTTTCTTCCCCCACTCTTTGCACAGAAGCGTTTCCCCCTCCTTGCGTTACGTTCCACCGGGGATGGAGACCAAATCACCTGGGGCAATAAACAGATTGTTATTAGCATAGGGTTGAAGGGTTTGGGGTCCCGGTCCGTGTACAGGGGATGAACCTGAAGCCGTTCCTCGCCTTGGGACCCCGCCAAGCTGCCTTGGCCAAGTGTCTCCTTTTCTTCTTTCTTCCCTTCCAGGCTTTTTCCGTGCTTGGGTGTGTTTCCACGTCGCCAAGCCGGATGGAAAATTACTGCTCTGCCCTGGCAGGGCCAAGGCAAGGCAGAGTTCCCTGCTGGAAAACCCCCTGGGGTCCCACCCTGGTGGCATGTGGTCACCGCGCCCCTCAGGGCTGAGCCTGGTGGCACCCGCAGCTGTCCCCGAGATGCAGGGACATGCCATGGCCTCGGCTTTGAGCCATCTTCTGGCCCTGCAGCTCAGGGAAATGGGGCAGGGCGGAAAGCCCCGACCCCATGGCCCTGCACCCTCATGCATGGGGTGGCACGGAGGGACCCCTCGAGGCCCTCTGTGGTGGAAGATGCGCCTCAACGCCAAAAGCCGAGGCAGGAAAACCCTTTCTCCGACCACAGGGCACTCTTTGGTCATGCAAAGCCAACTGGAGCATCTTCCATGGGGCGCGAGCTCCCCGGACCTGGGAGCTGGCATTTCCAGCCAGAAAGGGCAAGCCTGGGTGTCTGGTGCCCGTAAACTGAGCACAGCTGCTTGGCAGGCATAGAAAACCCATCAATCACCTCCAAATCTCCTTCTGCCCATGCAGCAATTTTCAGTGCCTGGAAGGGAAAAAAAAAAAAAAAAAAAAAAAATGAGCGAAGTTCTTGGTCGTGCCCAACACAATGTTTTGGATTCGGGCCCGACATTTGGGCTGTGGGACCTCCTCCGGCGCGATGCTTTGCTCTTCTCCCCCATTCCCCTGTCCCTGCGGTGGTGGCTTTGGGTCTCGCCTGCCAGTTTTCTCCACTGGGAAACCTAATGGAAGGATGTCTAGAAAGTCATTGTTGGTGGGATCCTGTAGACGTGGCCACGCTGCTTATTCCCCCCTTTTGGGGGATCTTTTCCCCTTTTGGGGGATCTCAGCTTTCGGGGAGTGCTTTTTTTTCCTCTCTTTTTTTTTTTTTTTTTTTAATGCTGTGGTTGGTGATTATGGAAAGGGAATGGGTTCCCCATAGGGAGGCTTTACCCACCCATGTCCCACCTCGTAGGCGAGCGCTCAGCAAGCAGCAAAGCCTGCGGGGGCTCCATCCCCGGCAGCCCTGGGCTGAAACTGCTGGGGCACGCCAGCAACACGGCTCCCAAGCGTGTCTTTGACGTAAAAACCAGGTGAAAAGCCTTGGAGAGATAAGGCAGAAGCCACCAAAGGGAAAACAGGGCTCCTGCGGGGCACCACGCTGCCAACTGGGGCAGGGTCGGCCGCGGACCAGATGCTAGCAAAACCTGAGCATGCACCTATGTGGATGCAGGCTCAGGGCCGGGTGGAAAAATCAATAGGGTTACGGGGGAGGAAGGAACAAAAATAAGAAAGAAAAACACTAAAACCTTGCTTTTGGAGGCAGGCGCCAGGACATGGAAGGAGCCTGGTGCGCATCGGGCCCAAGGAGCTGTGCAAGCCTAAGCAGACACGTCCCGCCGTCTAATGAGGCTGCCTAATTTGCATTTTTGTTTTTTTTCCATGGAGGGGGGCAGCCCAAACCCACGAACTTTGTCCCCGAGCAGGTAATTAATGGGCCGGGCTCGGTTTGCTCCGCTTTGGGAAGCCCGGCGCAAGGCGCGGCAGGCCCCGGGTTTTCCAGACCTCTCACCAGCAGCTGCTGCCATGGGTAAATCCCAGCCCCAGGCTCCCCGGCGGCACAAAAAGCAGCACCTCTCCCATCTCCGGCAGCTCTCCAAGAGGTGGTTCCCACCCCAGGTGCCTCCATGATGATGATGGTGGTGATGAAGGCTGACGGTGGCCGTGCCATTTCCGATTACCCCCAAGGTGGCCAAATCCATCCCCAGCCCCAACCAACCCCATCCCGTGGCTGAAGTTGAGCCCATCTGAGCCCACGGCACGAAGCAAGAGGGATTCCAATTGTTTTGTTTTGTCTTGACACAAAACTCCACTGTGCTCAGCCAGGAAGCTTCCGATATATATTTTTTCCCCCAACAGCCTGCAGCAAGAGGGAAAAATTCCCCAGAGCCTTCATCCCTCATCGTACCCAAGAGCAGCAACATCTCGGAGGCTTCCTGGTCGGCCGGTCCAACCTCCTGCATGCTCCAAGCATCTCCTGCACCTTCCTCAAGCAGGTCGACGGGTGGCCTGGGGCTGGCACGGAGATGCAGCACGCGATGCCCGCTGTCGTCTGGCCATGTGGACCAAAGCTTGGTGACACCAAGCACGGGATGATCATAGGGTGGCACCTGGCCTTCGGCATGGCACAGTGCCCATCGTCTTCCTCCCCCTGCAAATAAAATACAAAGTGTGGGCGATGTAAGCCACGGCACCCGAGGAGTTTCGCCTCCAAGCCAGGAGAGGGAAAAAGGGAGGGTAAGACAAGGATCTGCTCCCAGGCGTGGCTCTAGAGGGAAGAAGAGGAGAAGGGAGACCCGTGCGGTCAGCGAGGCAGGCAGGGCAGGCGGCTCTCCTGTCCCCAGTTGAGCAACCCGCCCCCGTCCCCAGCTGTTTGCAGAGAGAAAAGGTTGAGAAATTGATTGGTTGCGCAAAGCAGGCGTTAACACGTCTGCGGCCCCAAAAACAACATAAAGAAGCCCATGTTCCTGCAGAGACACCCATCAGCTCCTCCCAAAATCCCTGCTGATGTCAGCTCCGGCAGCGCGGGCTCCGGAGGAGGACCAGGAGCATCCCTGCCCTCCTCCCCTCTGGGCAGGGGTGCTGAGCCCAGGCAAGGATCCCTTGGCTCCCAACCATGCTGGAAGGAAAAGGACTATAAGAACACGAGGGTGTTTTGCACCATCCTCCGTAAGGCTGCTCAGGAGAGGGGTGTCACAAAGTCCAGATTTTGGGGTCTCCATCACCACCGCCTCCGTGGCAGGAGCCGAAATCCAGCCCCAGCACGTCCCGGCGTCGCAGGAGCTGAGTGAGCCAGCAAAGCAAACACTGGCAGAGAGCTCCTGAGACATGTAAACAAACAACCAATTAAAAGATGAAATAAATCCCCCGGGTACGTAACCTTTCTATTTAAGCACCGTCCAGGGCTGGAGGAGCTCCAGCACATCCGACGCGGCGCCGTCTGTGATCTCCCTGCCCAGCCCCGCGAGCCCGGGGCTCCTCTGGGATGAAAGCGGTCGGCTCTCAGGGAGCGGCTTCACCTTTCCTGGCATTTCTTTCCCCCCCAGTTACACCTTTTTTTTTTTTTTTTTTTCTTTTGGTTTAATTCAGAGGGAAGCCCTCAGCCCCTTTCCGCACCCCAGAGGGGCAGCAGGGATGCTTTTAAAGGCGAGGGCAGAGCAAGGGAGGGAAAGCAGCAGGGAGCCAGTGCTAAAAGCCCCACACCTGCAGGATTTCACCACCTGAGCACAGCACCGGGGCCCGGCCACCCCTGGGCAGCCACGGGGGCAAAAAGCAAGGCTGGAGGCAGGAGGAGGCGCTGGGACGGGGAAGTGAAAGAGGCAGAGATAGCACTGCCACCCTTCCCACCGCCGCCTGCAGTAATCACAGCCGCTCTCACTTCTCCCTCGCTGCCCCGATGGTTCCTCCGCAGGCGGGTTTTGGTTCCTCTCGGCTTCCCCGCCACCTTCCCTGTTTCGAGGCCAAGCCTTCAAACCGCTTCAGCTTTTATTTCCAGTTTCTAAACCGCAGGGATGCCGCCGGTTCCCATGGCCCGTGCTGCTCCCTGCCCGGCCCCGGCACCCGCGTCCCCTCCGGGGAGCTGGGGGCAAGGCAGGGACGGAGGTGGCCCAGCTCAGAGGGGTGCCCTGGGGGAAGGATGGGAGTGCTTTGGGGTCAGGATGGGGATGCTTTGGGGGAAGGATGGGGGTGCTTTGGGGTCAGGATGGGGATGCTTTGGGGGAAGGATGGGGGTGCTATGGGGTCAGGAGGGGGATGCTTTGGGGGAAGGATGTTTTTTTCAAGGAGGACAAAGCTGGGGGACGTTAATAAGTTGGTGACTTACAGAGACAAGCACATCACCTCCCCACCTCCATCCTCCCTCCAAGCCCCAGGGCACGGATGGGAGCAATTCCCGGCTGCCCTGTGCCTGCAGCCCCCAGCACACAACGTCAGTAAGCCCAACCACTTTATTTTATTTTGTTTTTAAGAATCACTGCAACAAAACTGGCATCGGAACGAAGCGTGGGCTCTGTTCTGCTTTTGATAATTTTAGTGCCGACGCATGCAAACGACGGCAGAGAGTCAATATTGACTTTCCACTGAAGCAAGCGCCCGGGTTCATTGACTGCAGGGGTGAAGGTGCTCCAGCAGCTGCATGGGGCTGATACTCACAGCCCACGGAGCGCCGCAGGAGCTTGGCCACCGAGTGCCACCCGTGCAAAAAGGCTGCTGCTTGCAGCGCTGCGCACGCAGGGTGCAGGGACCCCGGAGCTCAGTCACAGCGGGGAAAATCCCAGCCCGAAGGTGGCTTCCCCAGAGGGAAAGGAGCCCTGGGTGGGAAGCCCCTGAGCATGGCTGGCAGGGAAAGGCACGAGGAGGGGCTTCCCGGGGCTGCCGGGGGACACAGCGAGCCCCCGGCTTTGTCTGCTGCCGTCTCCGCTTTGAGAGCAAGAGCCAGCGGCCAAAACCTCGCCGCCTTTATAAAGGGGCCGCGTTTGCCAAGGGCCAGGTCACGGGGCAGGCGCAGCAGGGTCACTGCTCAGAAGAGCAGCAGGCGGGGGCCGGGGCTTTCCCTGCTGCCCCCACCTCGGCTTGGCCCTAAGGGCTCCTGGCCACCGCCTGCGGGAGCTCCGCACCCCATGTCCATGTGTCCCCGGGGCACATGGCACCGCACAGCACGTTCCGGCACGGCCAGGGCACAGGCACCGCGCTGCCCTCGGTGCAAAGGCTCGCGGCCGTCAGGGGCTGGGGCTACCCCCAGGTCCCTGCTGAGGGTGCAGGGGGGCTTTACCAGCAGCCCCCCTGCCTGGGGGCTCTGCCAGCCGCAGACCGGGCTCTGTCCCGGCCGCATTCCTCGGCGTTGACGTGGTTTTCTTTCTTCCCCCAACCTTATCGCGCTCGAGTTTGAGTTGTGTTTCTCCAGAGCTGCAAAGCAGCCCGGGGAGCTGTGCGAACCGAGCTGACTGCATGCCTGGGGGTTGCTGCTGCTCCTCGGGCAGCTCTAAGGCTTCCTGCAGGTTTTCTGCTGGCCGAGCAGAGGTCACCCAGCCGAAACCCTCTGCAGGGCCTGAAAGAAATGGAGCATTTCCCTAAAACGAGCATGCAAAATCATCAGTTAGTACCAAAGCATCTGGAAATGATGCAAACCAACGTCCCACTGATGAAAGGGAAAACCAGGTTGAGACCTAGCAGGGAGCAGACTGCTTGCTCTCAGTATTTCTTCGTCCCCTCCGCGCAGCTCGGAGCATCTTCTGCCTTTGCTAAGGACCCCGGAGTACCTGCAGAGCAGGGCAGGACCTCTGCGGCTGGCCCGCGTGCACTCCAGCCCCTGCATGACTCCAGACAAGCACAGAAACACTGAGCAGCACGGCCCTGGGGAATTCAAGCTTCTAATTAAGCTCAATTATTCCTGGAAACAATTTTTTTCGGCTCTCCGCTGAGGCAGCTGGCCAGGGCAAAAACGCTGCACCTGCAGGTTTTAATTGCGAGGCTGTCATCGCTGGAGCAGGGCTATCGGCGCGCCTGGTGCCAAGGAGTCTGCCCGGCCTCGCGTCCCTATCACGGCACACGGGCGGCTTTCTCATCTCTCCCCACCCAAGAGGCCAAAACGCTGCTGGAGGCAAAAAGCAAAGCCACCGGGGCGTAGGAAAAGGTCTGGAGGAGGCAGGAGAACATCACTCCTGCGGCTAGACCTGTAGCAGCAAGGGTAAGCGACTCGAGGCAGAACAAAGCGGTCGCTGTGAGCTACCAGGTGCGCCCGCACACGGCAGGACTCGTGCCCTCCAGTCCCTCTGCATGGGACGGGACCGCGCTGTTCCCATCCACCCGGGTGCACCGACCCGAAGCAAGGCATGCTCCGAAAGGCAGCCTGTCCGCCGCTCGGGGTCAAACCATCGGCGCGGCGGAGACGGGCAGCCCTCGGGACTTTGGCTCCCCCTCCCCGGGGTGCCGCATCCCTTTCCAGGTCCCAAATCTCCCCCCCTACCCCGGCCCCGCTGCGGTCGGCGCTGAGCTCCGCCGGAAAGCACAGGGCTTCCTGCCGCCCCGTGCTTTCGAAGACACGAGCTCGCCGCGGCCCCGCTCGCTGCAGGCGGTGTCAAACCCGGAGCACCGAGGCTGCACGGCGCGGGGACGCGGCAAGGGACTTGAAGCAGAGGGAGCTCAGAGCTGTGAAAGGAACGAAGAAACACGGGGGTTTCAGCTAGATAGCCTTTTAGTCATTATTATTATTATTGTTTTTAAGCAACCTGTCTGATGGCTCACGTTCCTCTGCTCTGCTGAAGGCTCCCAGGACAGAGGTTTGCGCCGCTGCTAAGGCACGTCCCAGCCCAAGTGACAGGGGAGGTGCCCGAAGCACCGTGCCTGGAGCCAGGCCACCTGGCCACAAAGCAGCACCACTTTGCTCTTTCTGCTGCTTTTGCAGGGAGGAAAAACTCCCAAGCCAGCCTTTTTTGCCCCGAGGCGGCTGGCACATACCTTGCCATGGGTGGGGACAGCGGCTGCGCCATGGGTGGAAGCGGCATTGCTTCAGCCCTCCGCCACCGAAGAGGAACTTAACTGTTTCTGATGTTTGCCCCGAAGGAGAGGCGGTTTCGCAGCCTTTATCCCTCCCTGCAATGCTATCACGACCTGCCTCCAACCAGAAGTAACAGCAGTTACAGAGGATCACGCAGTGGTGAAATTACAGCTGTTTCTGCAGCCCAGAGGAGACAGCCTGGGCACGGTGTCTTTGTGCATTTTTCAGGCAGCCACCCTGAAGCCTTCCGTCATCCCCTCAGGCTCTGCTTAGACACATGTTTCCACTGCTGCTCTACACATTTGCAGGACAAAGAAATAACTCCTTGCATTCAAGGCTCTCCAACTTCTTTGCAAGCTACAATTTAAGTCTCTCAGTGAGCCCCAGCAGCAATGCTGTCCTTTCATCAGCTTCTTTCTCCCTCTGCAGATCCACAACCGGTGGGTGCTATGATCACAAGTCCTGGATCTGCGCACTACCAGGCGACCCAGCACAAACTCTGGGTCTAAAAAGGGCACGTTATGTTATCCCATTTCTACTGAATTACCAGGGTTCACGCTCCACGGCATATTCTTTATACTTTATTACATATTCTTTATACGGGGAGAAGGCGGGCGATGCCTGGAGCAGCTCAAAGCAGCAAAACAGCTCCGTAACAGATGAGCACTCGTACCAAGGACACAGTGTTTTGACGCGGTGTGAGGAACACTGGGGGTTGGCTGTGTTGCCAAACCACAGACGAGGAGGGAGGATAAGCAACCCTAACTCTGTGAGACACCCGTGGCAGAGCCACAGGAGAGCCCGCAGTGTCCAGCGCCAGCTGCAACCACCAGAACACGCTGCTCTGTGAGGAGGAGGAAGAGACCTCACGGAAACCAAGAGGCGTCTCTTCCACCGCCTTCAAGAAGCTCAAAGTAAAAACCTGCAATGTGTTGGCGGCTTTCGCCATCCTGATATGAGCAAACTGCCACAGACATCACCCGTGCAGTCTGGCACAACCACTGGGAGGCAAGAGCTGGGAACTGTGGCACTGCCACGGCCCTTCTCGCGAGCCAGCAGCTCTGCTCACACGAGGCTCCTTCTGCCTTTATTCCTAGAAGCTCTGACGCCCTGGCTCCTGGTCAGTGGAAGAGACAAAACGGGAAAGTCCAGCGGTTTTTATTTGTGCGGAATAGATAAGGAGCGCAAACAGACCCCGATAACCTCTTCCCTCGTGCGCAGCAGTTTGAAGGTTGCCCCCACAGGCAGGATGCACATTCTGTACCGAAGGCCTTAAATTTGGCTGGGCCTAGTTGAAAATAAACTCTGGCTCAGCAGTACCGAGCTGCGGCGACGTGTGCACCGGCCCCGTTCCCCCCAGGGGCAGGACCACGTTTCCGAGGAAAGGCTGCACTGGGGGAGCCCTGGCTGCTCGGGTCCACGGGGTCACAGGATTTCCCAATTTCTCCATGCCAGCCCGTTAAATGTTCAAGCTGGGGAGCACTGTCAGAGGTAAGGCGTGACTCTACTCCCTTGGGAAACACCCCCCCGACCTCCCGCAGGGGCCACTTCCTGCAGGGAGCACCCAGGTGGGCAGGTGCCAGGCTGGCTCACCGTCTGATTTCTCCATCCCGAGCTGGTCAGCAGATACAAAAGGGCAAAGGCTAATTTGAGGACTAGATAGCTTCTCTTAATCATTTTTTTTCCATCTCTGATAAAAACAGCACACATAGGCAACCACGTTAGGCACAGACACCCCCAAAGCAGCTACAAGAGGCAATTCCTCAGGGGCAGAATTAAAAGCTCCCTGTTATTAAGCTCCCAGAGGGGGAATGCTTTTTGGACAGTGACTCCTGCTGGAAAGGTGAAGGCAGCACAGCCACAGACCACGCTCTGGAGAGCGGGCACGTTCCCACACCCAGCTTCCTCCCACCACCAGGACTGGCACATCGCTCTCCTCCTCTCCAGCTGCCCCAGGGGCACCGCTGGACCCGTGACACACGGGCAGCTCCTTCTGAGCCTCCTCAGAAAGGATCACACGCGAAACACGGGGCCGCGGGGCCTGGGGGAACGTTACTCCCTCGCTGCGAGATACCACAGAGTTTTCCCACACTAAAGCAGCGTGGGCTCGGCGTTGGTTTCTGAAAGTCTGCAGCGAGGTACCACATGTCAGTTTGGCACCAGCTGGGAGCCAACTGCTGCACCCCTTCGGTTGCGGAGCCTGCTGTAGGGCCGCGCGCCATCTCGACTGGGTTTCCTGTTCGGTTTATCTTCGGGTCCCCAGGAAGGCAATTCACATGGCAAGCAGTCAGCTCTGCGCCGGCAGGTCCCGCTCTCCAACGATCCTCCGCACGCTCTCTGTGATGGTCCACACCTCTGCCATGGCACCTCGACCTGCAGGGCAGGGCCAAACGCGCACGGTGAAGCCCACGGAAAGAGCACGAGGACACGCTTCCCCCGCCCCACCTCTGCTCCCCTCCGCACTCGGCAGCCCTGCGGCAACGCAGAGGCAGCGGCAGAGCACTGCGAGGCCGGGGCAAAGCTTGCTAAGTAGCCCCGTGTGTTTCCTCGTGACTCACCCCACGGAAAGCAGCTGTGGAGGCCGGAGGATCGGCTCGGGCCTGTCGGCTGGGCAGGGGTTTTGTGGCCCGGTGGAATGCCATCGGGGAGGAGCAGTCAGGCTGACTTCGCCTGGCTCCTAACTCACAAGTCTAAGCAGGAGCACGAGCTCCTCAGACAGTCAATGGAGGGAGGCAGGAAACCTCAAAAGGCAATTCATACGACCTTAATAAGTACCTCATGTTCTGAATCATCTCCAAGGACAACTGCGCCTAACCCTTGCGCAGGGAGCTGGTCTCTCAGCTCACGCTACCCCAGGAATAAGTGTGCAAAAGAGACCAAAAAAAGCACGTGGGTAACAAAACACCCTGCCTCCCCTCCCTCCTCCAGTGCAAATACTGCGTGTGCTCAGTATTGTTTTGAAATGATCTGTGACTATTTAAAAAAAAAAAAAAAAACTTGACTTCATACCATTCCAGTGACTCTGCAGTTCGCCCCACATTAGAGAGAGCTGCCCTGGATTTGCACTAGCTTGATTCTTGGGAGTAATTCTTGGAGAAGAGCTAGTGCTGAACAGAACAAAATGTAAAAGCTTTTCCTTTTGGGCTGGATAGCTGCCAGATGAACATCTAATCTACACTGCGCTGTTGCTTCCTTCTGAAAGACTTTTTTTAAGCTTAGAATGAAAGTTTTAATGCCAGAGATCACTAAATCATCCAACCTCACGCACTCGCAGAACTCAGTCCGTTCACTCCTGTCATTTGCTTGAGGCAAACACAGGATACCTCCCCACCAGCATGTGTCTCCATTAGAAGATTCAAAAGATGGGAGTTTCTATTGGTCCTTTGTTCTGCTGGCTAATTGCTCTAATTATTTATAACATGAGCCTTATTTGCCACTAGAAATTAGTTCGGGGAGGTTTTGTTTCCCTCTTTTTTTTTCTGGTCCGTTTACACAGCTGGGTTAGTGAGTGTGCAGATGAGCAGTGCCCAACAGCAGGCTCCAAAGGACAGTAACAACTTGAGGAAAGACAGAGGGGAAGGGGAGAGGCCGTTCAGAACGGCAGAGAGAAGTGCTCTCTGTGCGCGGATCACAGCCTGAATCTAACTTCACCCTCAGTTTTCCAGTAGGGATGAGCCCCTGGGGCCTTGCCTGGGACAGAAGGCATAACCAGATAAAACTGTGAAGACTTGGGATGAAGAGCAATACTTTTGGAAGGGCAAGAAAACTGAGTTTCCCTAAGAAACACTCAGTAAGACCCAATCTCCACTCCACCTTTTCCAGACCTATAAATCCCAGGAGGCTTGAAGCACCCTACGGACAAGATGCAGGCAGATTTGGGTGCTTCAGGCCTCTTAATCTCGAGAGGAGCTGCGTCTGACAAGCCCTGCTAAACAAAAGACATTCCCTGACTGCCGCCTCATGGCTTGGCAGAGCTACACCCTTCAAGGCCCGCCTTTGTCCTCCCTGACCCACTTCCTCCAGGTCTTTGGCAATTCACAGCTGGATCTTGAGGTTTAGCTGAGAAAAATCTTGCTAAACAGCCTGTCTTACAGCACAGATCATGCCTACAGGTAAAATTCTTCCAGCGTGCCAAGCTCTAGAAACCCGGCCAAGGATGATGAAGATATTAGCAGATTGGAAGTGTTTTGCAACAGTAAATTGCTGCAGGCCCACAGGCTGCAAAGCACCCCTCAAAGTCTCCTTCTATCGTGGCACATGGATATCATCAAGGCCAACAGCCGGTAGGTTACATCTAGCTATCCAATCAAGGCAGCATTTTAATTGCCAACTCGATTTCATTTGTTATTTTAACTCGTTTTTAGCTGGGCCTTACATCCAAAGCCACTCACTCACTAAGAAACACGTATCAGGTAGAGGTTGTAATACAGAAACTTGGTGGCAGCCAGGATCTGGCCCACTTCAGGTGAGACCAGTCACGCGAGTGGAGGAAGGCGAACCTCTCACCAGCAAGTTAAACCACAATGTCAACAGACAAAACTGGTGCAAACTGAATCTCTTTTCTTCTGCACCAGATGTGAGCTCTTCTGCCTGCTGTTTGGGTGAAAGCTGGGCAAACCCCCTTGTGGATAAAACCCACAAGACAGAAATTAGTTTGGAAGAAGAGGCCGTGGGGTAAAAGGCCTGAAAACAGAGAAGGGGGAGAAAAAAGTCAGCGGTGGAGATGACTTTGGGTCTTCAGAGACCTGGAGTGCATTGCTGCTTCGCCATAATTTTCTCACACATTGCCAGGAAAACCCTGGCATGTGCCAACAGGAAAATCTTGTTGCAAATTGACTCACGAGCACGAGCAGAGCAGAGTCAGATGTGGCTACTACTGCCCCAACTGACCTTACTACCCCTCTCCCACGAGCTCCTTCAGGAGTTTGTTCTCACAGCGGCAAGGTTTGCATGGAACATGAAGCAGCTCCCAAATGCCTGCTGGTGTAGTGAGGTAACTCCTGATCAACGCTGCTCTGCTTTGCCACTCTGAGCTACAAACCGCAGCAGTTCACGTGCTGCTTCTCATGTGGCTCGCACATCCCTGCCGCAGGGGTGGCAGCCCCAGGAAAGGAACAGGGCAGAGCAGCAGAAGGTGGAAACCGTGTTTGCCATCCAGCTCTAATCCACGCGAGTCCACTCACACGGCCCTTCTGCATCTCACATCCCCCCTGTGAAAGGGGGACACCTCTTTCTGCTTCAGGTGTGTGGAGCCGCACAAAAAGCATACTACCCATTGGGGAGCAAACATCCGAGTGCCACGGGACCAGAGGTCCCACGCAAGTACTAACAGGGATGAAGGAAAAGCTCCGAGGGACCAAGAGGCTATGCCAGATGGCCTTTCCACTTCTGCCAAAACGTCTGCGTGGAATGACCTCTTCTGGGCGTTTTCCCCTAACATTCTTACAAGTACGCAAGAAATTTGATGTAATCAGGTCTAAAACCCCAGCGGAAACATAATTGTCCAAGACGGTTTAGCTGATGCCTGAGTTACTTGACTACACTTACCTAACTGTAAATATTTCTTAGTCTTCAGCTCAAGAAAGCATTCTCTAGAAGCATTGCACCTAACGACTCAGACACTAAGAAAGCCAGCCCTATAATTTAACCATGGAGAAGATTTTAATGTCCTGTCTTCACTACAGACTGCCTTTTGAGGTATCCAGCAGAGTGGTTAGGATCTTGATATCACTGGGGTTGTTAAATGAGAGGATGAGTGCATTATTGCGCAGGCACATTTGCTATTACAGCTGGAATTGGGTGACATTTTACAATTTTTCCAAAAGAAATCCCAATTAAAGAAGAGAATCCATTCATCCAAATTGCTTGTAAAAAAAAGCTTCTCAAAACCTCCTGGAAGTCAGAACATCTTCATTTAAACCAGTTTGTAAAATACAGGGGAGACCATTTTACTTGGCAGCATAAGTTAAGACTCAAAACTGAGTGTGACAATGTTTCCTACCCCCTTCTTTCACTTCACACAAGCCTGATGTCAAAACCCCAAACCAAAACAAGATTGGAAAGCTGATCTAGCTGAAAAGTAACCCAGGCAACAAACAACAACACATGTTAAATGCACGTCCAGCTACACCCTCAGCCACATCTGCAAAGCGCTTATCCTCAGTGCCTGCTCTGAGGGATAAGATATTATCCCCCTGGCAGAGACGAGGAACCGTGGGCTGTTTTCATCATGTCTCAGTCTCAGCAGAGGGCAAGGCTGGGACACCCAAATCCCAGGCTGATAGTGCTCACCACAAAGCCTTCCTTCTGCTTGATCTGCTCTCTCCGCTGAGGATGGGCCTTTCTTTTAAATATCTATCTAACAGCTCGTCTGAAAGCCTGGCTTGGATGGTCTCATGAGACTGCTAAAAGATTAATGAAGAATAATAGGTGCCAGCTAGCACAGGGCAACGCTTCGTCTTGTTCATACAAACCTCGGCAACGAGCACCTGCTCTCTGCAGTCCAACATCTTGCAGGTCACAGGGCGAAAGAACAGGGCACCTCCCTTCAGGATATTAGGGGCACTTGGGCAGCAGAACAGTCAGATGACCTGCAACGGGACTGACCTTCGTCTCCACACACGAGTTTCTTCACCACACAGGGGATCTCCGTGTAGCCAAAGCCCTTCAGCTGCTCCACCTGCTGAGCTGTGATGGGATGCTCCCACATGGCTGTGTTCATAGCTGGGCAGAAGAGCAGAGGTTTGCGCAGGTCCCAGGCACGGATGACACAAGTCTGCAAAAGAAGCCAAGAGGTTGGGCTCTGGGATGTGTTTTCTTTCCTCATTCTGTCTCACCTCTTTGCTGCACAGAAGCGCTTTCCCAGCCCGGCTATCATGAGAGGGCCAAAAGCATCCATCTGTCAGCGCAGCTGGACTAACCCGTGAGCAGGTCCACAGGGCTGCTACTAATTTGTGTTATGTTCCAGCAAAGCTCCTCTCTGACAGGCAAGGAGGACGAGGGAGGCTACAAAGAGAAGAGATTCCATCCTACGCTGGATCAAAGCCAAGCAAGACATCCCAGTCGCTGGAGCAAACCACGCTGGAACGCGATGCATGCAGCCAGCCCTTGTGGGAGACCAAGAGAAGCTGAGGGGTGGCCACAGATCGTATCAGCTACAGAGAAATCCCCAGGCAACACTTACAGATAAGCCAGCTGTAGAGCTACACAGAAAAAGTTGGCAAGTCAATCTTCTCAAACAACACGCCAACCGGATCTCCAACGGCTGACAAGGGAAGCGCTGCTGCTTCCAGCATTCACACGGAGGATTACACGAACCTATCTGCGCTGCTGCAGAAGATGCTGGTAGATTACAAACCACCCAGCAGCTCCTGCGTGCTGCAGAGGCTCACATCTGAGGCCGCAATAACATACAGCTTCCAGATAAGCTACTATCACCTCATCTCCTTAGAAAGATAAATGGTGGTTGCTCTTAAACAGTGCAATGCCCTTCAGTTTCCCTAGCCCTGACAGCTCAGGGATGCAGAGGGAGCCTCCCAGGCAGCTCACGCGGGTCTCTGGTGCGGGGGCTCTGCGCAGTTCACAGTACCTCGGAGCAGGCTGCCCATCCTTCTTTATGCCCTGTGATCTGAACCCTTCGCGGCACAGGGCAAGTCTGCTAGAATCTGTTCAAACTTGCTAACCAACGCCTCTAGCACTTGCTTTTCTTTACTGGAGCCACCTCTTCCCTCCACAAAACCATCCAGGACCGGCAGGGGTTTGTGAAGCCGTGTCCCTAACACCTTTCCTGAGCTCTTCCTCTGTTGGCTACGGTACAAAGGGAACTCAGCAGGACAAGACGTTGCTCGTCCCTCTCTCAGCTCTTTCTGGCTTCCCCAGATCTCCAGAGAGCCGCTCAGACATACGAGGGCTGGAGCTCTGGGTGTACTGTGCTCATTTGTAGGCACTCTTTCTTACCTAGACAGCTAAGCTGGTCGCGCAGGGCTCCCCAGCCAGAGCTGATGCGCTGCCCTCCCTTCCGAAATCCATCCTCCCTGCGTTACCGAGGGGTGACACAGCATTTGCACTTTTGCAGCTTCCTGGCACATCTTCCAGGCGCTTTATACGTATGACCTTTCCTGATGATGGCTCGACACAAAGCACTGAAGCTACGCAAAAGTTCCTGATCGCTGAACTGAGAAGCACGCTCTCTCTTAATACAGTTTCTGATCGGTCTTTGAGCCAGAGCACCTTTAGTACCAGAAAAACAAGCCTGAACAAGCAAAAAGAAAAAAAATACATAGCTGAAACTGGAAGGTAAGTAAGCGTGCACACGTTTGAATTTCTGTGCTATGCAGTTAGGTGAGGTAGCAGGAAGTAAACAGTTTTATCTGATCTCACAGGTGTCTTTCCAGCTTACATCTAAAAAATGCAGAGAGGAACTCAAAAGTCAGAGAGAGAGAGAGAGAGAGAAAAAAAGCACGACAGAGAGAGAGAGAGAACATGATAGAGAGAGGGTGGAGGTAGAAGGAGAGAAGGGCCATCCACTAGAAAAAGCAGGATAGGCACAGAAGAGGGACTGGGAAATAATGGAAGACTCCGAGATAGGCCAGGAATGGAAAGGAATACATGTCAGGGAAGGAAAGAACGGGTGTTTGAAAGGGATCAGGGGAACCACGCTGGCAGAAGAGACAAGCATATGAACTGGCAGCAGAACATGCAAGTCTTGATGCTGCCGAAGCACAGGAGTTTCCATGAAAGAAAGGTCAGACAGACCAGCGCTGGGAGGGGAGGGAACTGAGGGGCTGCTCTCAGGCAGAGCTGCAGTTACTCACCAGCAGGTTGTCACAGATCCCGCTGGCGAGCTTTGCCAGGGTGTTTGCATCAAGAGGGGCCACCAGCATGAGGTCGGCCCACCGCCTGAGCTCGATGTGCAGGACTGGGTCCGAGCGGCCCTTCCACAGCTGGGGAGGAGACAAGATGGGGGTTACCGAACCCTCGCAGCGAACAGCGGGCACTGCACCGAGCCCGCGGCAGTGACTGCAGCCTCAGCTTCGTTATTCTCACATCCAGCAACATCTGACAGCGTGGGGGGACTGGGGACTGCAGCCACAGCACTCCCATTTCTGACTTCCCACCTCCTCCAGCGAAGGCTGCAGGGCAGCAGCGTTTAGGAAGCACAGCTAACGGGCAGTTTACCCACACAGACAACAATTTATGCATCCAACAACCTGGCCAGCTCCCAGCAAAAAGCTTTCTCCATCCACACCGTCCCTCAGCTTCACAGATGCCCAGCATAAAAGCTCCCTTAACGTGTAGTGCATCTGAGAAGCCCGCTGCATCCTCTCAGCCAACCAAACCCAGACAGGACCCAACCGGGGGAAATCTCTCCTGGGGAACCCGCGTGATGTAGAAGCCTCACACCTCTTTACCATGTTCTCGGCACTCTGAAGCCGTCCACTGGCTTTTAAAGAGGTTCAGACCCCTAACTGACCCCCTTCTCTGAAAGGAAGCATGCTCAGAGCAAAGTAAAGCCACACAACTGAGCAGGGAGCAGTCCTGCGGGCAGCCCCTAGGAGAGATTAGGTTTGGCCAGGCAGGCACTTCCATCCTCGGGGCTCCAAGCAGGCACTTGTATTCTCGGTAAAGCTCAGGGGGGTCCCTGCCCTGCTTAGGAGCACATACAACCGGGACAACGTCAAGAGAAGCAGCAAGCAGCACCAGGTGCTTAACCCCCAGAGAACACGCAGCCCCGCAGCAGCAAGAGGTGTGTCCGGGCCACGAACTATTCCTTCTCTGAGTCACTGGAAACCACAACAAAAAGGCAGCATCCGGAAAGCTGGTGCTCCCTGACACCTTTCCCAGCTCTTCCACTCGCTTTTATTTTTTCTACAAGTGCTGAAGTCTGTAGTTTTATTTTCAGAATAGAACATCTCCCAGACATGCTGAGCAGGCTTATTTGCTACCCTGGTGTCAGCAGGGCACGTTACAAAGGCTCCAGGTCTGCCTTCCAGTGTGCCAACGGCCCACGGAGCCTGACCTGCACCTCTACAGCCACACAGAGGGTTCCTCCTGAACAGCTCTGCCTGGAGCTGTAGCATCCTGGCACCCAACAGACCTCTGCTGATCTTCTAGACCAGCCAGAGAGCTTCCTGGCCATTGCCCCTCTCCACATGAAAGCAATGCTTGCGTGCGAGTGCATTTGCAAGAGAACTGTTAAAGGGGAGATCAGCTCGCGCTCACATCAGTACTGCAAAGCTGAGAGAAAACGTACAGAAAAACAAATGTCGACGTTTATACATCTCTCCATCCCAGAATCTCTCAAAGCACATCAACAAAACCATATTCAAGAGAAGATAATTCTACGGAGAAAAGCCAAAAAGATGCCACCGGACCCTGTTGTTATTAGTGGATCCTGGGGGGCGTGCTCATCCGTAACTGGTTTGAGGGGAAAAACTGGTGAAAAAGGTCAAGTTGATAGCACGTTGCTAAAATTCAAAGGACGATGGACTGATCTCTTCCACGTACACACATCAACGTGGATGCCTTTTGAGCTACACACACCGCTGCCACCAGGAGAACATCTCTTACGGCCAGCCGCCCACCACAGGGGCAAGAGCAGGACACCGCAGCAGGCCCTGCCGGCATGAAACTCTCCAGGAGAGGCGGCCCTGCAGCCGGCTCAGACTTAGCACACGCCAGCTTTGGTTCTCTCCCGAGGCGCAGGCAGATTTGGAGGACGCAGAGCGAGAAGCTGCAGCACGCAGGCAGCGGCGGCTGAGGTTACCCAGCAGGACACCGAGCTGAGTTCTGAAGCAGCCTGGGTAGTTTTGTGATTGTCAGTGGTGCCGGCAGATTTAGAATAGGCAGCGATAAGGAGAATTAAGCTGTTGCCTTCCTGACAAGTATGAGTCATGGCAAGCAGCTGACACCCTCACCACCACTTTGCAGTGGCTTTCTTGACATTTCCTGATGCTCCTCTCAGCGCTGCAGAGAGCTGCTGAGCCCAGGGTGGTGAGAGACCACTTCTACCCACAGTGCCTGCTGCAAGCCTGCTGGGGCGGTACGAAGTCCTCTGGTACAGCCAGGGCTGCCTCGCTCACCCCTCTGAAAGCCCTGCCCCAGAGCACGCAGCACTCCAGCAAAGAGGTGAGCCTTGGCCAAGAATCTAAGGAATGCGGTCTCTGATGAAGAAACGTGTAGGAACACTTTGATTCGCTGTGCGGCACTTGCACAACGGAGTGAAACCTCTGCGAGTCCTGCCTGCTGCTGAAGCAGGACCCGTTGGTCAAAGCAGGAAGCAAAAGGCCCAAGCGCATGATGAAACGACTTGAATCACAAAACACGAGGCTAGTGGGGACAGGAGGGGAGCCCTTGCCCTCTCCAGAGGCAGAACTACTCACCTGCCATTCGTCTTCATCGCTATAGAGGGGGACAGGAATCTCCCGGGGGTTGTAGAAGTGTTTTGCTCTCTCAGTAGTGACCACCTTCACTTCCAGCTAAGCAAAAAGCAAAAAGACAGACCAACAGTTATGCCCTGAGGCCAATCCTGTACAGCTGGGTAGAGGAGGAGGGCTCGAGCAGCACAGATTTTGAAAGATTTGCGGATCCGCAGAGGACGTTCCCCTACTGCGTGCACGTGCGCTAACCGCACCTACCCCGAGCTGAAAGGTCAGGCTGCTGGAGGTGCTCACGGGGGCTGAAGACTCATTTCATTGCCACCCAGCAACAGGCAGGTGATTAGTCACTGCCTGCCAAACTCGTTCACATGGCCAGTTCACAGCCGGGGCAGCAGCAAGCGCAGAACCGAGAGGCAGCTCCGCGCAGAACTTCAAAGGGACGGTACGGAGCAGCAAAGCACAGCGCCACGGAAGGTGCCCTTTAATCAGGAAACGCCCGCCGAAGGGAGCAGCAGAGCATCCTGCCTCAGTGGATTCCCTCAGCCACCGCAGAAAGGGGTGGCATGCCCGCACGGCCCTGCAGGATCGCTCTTCCCACACTCGGAGCCAAGAGGAAGCACGGTGCCGAGCCGTCACGAGTCCTGCTGGGGGAGAAGCTGGCAGCTGGGACCCGGCACCACCAGGGCAGAGCAAGCCCATCCCTGCCGAACAAGGCTCCACAAGAAGCAGCGGCTCAGAGCTCCTCTTGTTTCCCGGGGCGTTTTTGAAACAGCAGGATGTTGGCTGACCTGTGCCTACCGTGCCTGTTACGAAAGTGATAAAGTCCCGTCTGCCAGGCAGAGCCTTTGCTTCGGAAGAACAAGCGTGATTTCTTGGTCTTCGTTATATTTTTCCCTTTAATTCCTCTCTCTGCCTCCATTTCTTTCACCCCTGCCCCTCTCTCTCGACAAGGGAGGTACCACCAAAGGTGGGGAGGTAGCTACAGACTCCCAGGCACTGTTTTTACAACCACATTAACCCACCTTGTTCCAGCCAAGGGCAGCAAGCTGGGGTAGTGCCTTCCAGCTGCTGCGCCGATCAAGGAAGGATGCTGGAAACAGTAAAAGCTCTGCGCAGGTACGTTCACAGCACAGGGCTCGTGTGGCTCGCGCAAGGAAAAGGAGACTGGGTACAGTGCCTGAGGGCTCTCCCAACTCTTAGCCAAACCTGCCTGCCTTATGGGAAGCCAGCTGAGCCTTCAGGTATATGGCATGCACTGGGGAAGTCCCAGCACGTCCCTTGGACGTCTGACACACACAGTTAGGAGGTGCCAAGGTGCCTGTGACAGGAGATCCTTTTATTTCCTCCTGCAGGAATCTTAGCAGGTGGAAAAAGTGGAATTTGCCCCAGTTTCTGCACGTCCCACGACCAAAGCTGTGCCTCTGACAGGTGCCACAAGCGGCTGCTGATCACACAGAGGCGTTCTGCACGCACCAGGATCAGCCACGAAGCAGAGCCAGCGTCAGACCTGCTCCACACATGCCTATCACCTGCGTGGCACATGCAGCTCTTCCACCTGCAATTCCTGCAGAGGACGGACGTTAAACCAGCCAACAGACTGCTCAACACGTGAAGGGAGTGCTCCAAAACCACTGGTAACATGCAGGACGCACCTCACACCACCGATAACCGTAAGGAAATAATTCTTTTCCTCGTTCTCACCCTCTTCTAAGCGTGGTCTGCACCCTGAGCCAGCTCACGGCACAAGCCACGCAGCTCCTGTGAGGTGCCTGCTCCTTTTCAGGCGGCCCTAGCTTGGAACCACAGCTGTACTTCTGGTGCTTTCGAGTGTGAAGATCACGTTCACAGCAGTCAACCACGATGCATCTGTATTAGCCTCACCTTGCAGAAAGCTGTTTGGAGCCAAGCAGCGATGCCACCAAAGGTGCTAACGCTGCTTTCTGCCATCCCTTGGCCTTCGAGGAGGTGTTAACCTCGCAGGCTGCAAGATATTATTTATTTGGTGATTTTAAAGGGTTTAAAGGGGTTTGTCTGCTCTCTGAAATGATACCAGTAGGCTGCATCTATGCTAAAAGTTCTCACCAGCAATGTTTGTTAGTGCTATTCTTATTTACAGAGAGCCATAACAATATAAGGATTTTGAGGTGATGCAACTGCATCTACCTCATGACATGTTTTGTACCTTGCTGCTTCAGTTGTGCCAGTATCCAAAATGTTCTCATCTAGACGAGAAACACCTGGTCAAAAGGCTAAGGGACACAAAAAAAAATCCACTTTTTCTTAATTTTTTTTAAAGACGGTTTCATAACCATCTCTGGTCTTAAAAAAAAATAAATACCTACTTCTTCAAAGCTGAAGCCCAGGACCAGGGAATGGCTGGCTATCAAGAACTGCGTCCAACCCACTACGAGGCAGAGCACAGCAGGGGGCTGTTCGAGGACTCTGCCTGGCGGTAACTCCACCACTCCCCCAGGAAAGCTGCTCCAGCAGTTTAATTATCCTCTCTGATTGAGGTTTTCTGCTGGGGTGGGCTCCTGGATCCCTTGTTCTCTGCAAGTGTTTCAAGTCCCTCCAGCTATGTTGGAAAGAGATCAGTGCTCTCAAGATCGTTTTAGCCCACATAGTTTTTCCTTCTATTTACCTGGCACACCCTCTGTTTGACTGTGGATATCCCTCTGCTTAAGCTCTAAATCTCCCTGGCCCCACTCACAAGCTCCACAGCGCAGTGAAATTGCACAACGTGCTTCAAACCTCCAAGGCCGGATGACATCCAGAAGCTTCAGTAACAATAGCTGTCACCCAGAAAGAAGTTTGCTTTTTCCTTTCTTATTAACTAACTGATAGCCCATCGATGTGATTTTTTGGCGTTGTTTTCCTGCCAGGCCACCCAAATTACTAGGGATCGGGCTGAGACAACGCCTGCGAGTCTAGCACAGCCACGAGTTCCCCAGGTGTCCTGACAACACGCTACGTGCTGTCTCCTCACAAAAAATAAAAACCAAAAAAGAGGCAAGGGTAAAAAGCTGCAAAGCGTAAGCTGATGCCCTATTGATTTCCTAGATCTTCAGAGAGCTTAAAAGACAGTAACATGTAGCCGTGTCAATTATCACCCTCAAGGACACGTTAAAGTTTAATGGGTGCAAAATGGTGCCGCCAAGTTGTTGGCTGAGAATCATTTTAGCAGAAGCATCAATTTTAAACTACTCCCATTTCAAACTTCTGGCTGCATCTCTTCTGGTATCAAAGCCTTCCTCTGCCTCTGCCCTGCTCCCACTGACGGCTTCTCCAGGTTCTGTTCTGTCAGTTAACGCAGCAAGCCATAAACTTGATGGAGGCATTACGCTGACTTCACCCACCAGGCTATAGATCAGGCAGCAAAATCACATCAGAAATGAGTAAACAAATAAATTTAACTAACTAATCTGATATGAGAAGCTCCTGGACGGGCTGGACACTCATCTTTTATTTTTTGTGCAGCACAGCCTAAAACTAGTGGCCACAAGGCCTGCAACAGATGTCACAGAGCGCGGAATTTAGGACCGGCCATCTGCGGCTGTTAATTTTGCATCCAAAGCTCACAAAGAAGGAACGCACTTGATCTCGATTCCTACAGCAGACCATTTGCATTCTTCCTGCCACCTGCAAAGGGTGTCCCAAGCACCAGGAGCAAGGGAAAAGAGACCACAGCAAAGTGGATCCAAGGCAAGAGGACCAGAGGACGCGTACCCTGCATCCCTCGCTAAGAAGAGAACAACGGCTGGAGCTGGCTCTGGGCTGGTCCCCCCCTTCCTCGGCACCCTTTGGCTTCACCCTCCCGCTCCAAGCTAGGACCTTTGGCCTTGGTAATTATTTCAGGTCAAAATCATTTCAGGAGGACTTTCAGCAGGTACTCTAGCCAAGAGACGTGGATATTTAAGTGCACGCTCTTGCTCCTGCTCCTCTTTCATTTCGCTGCTCCAAAACAGACACCTCGCTTCTTAAAAGCTCAAGGCTTCTACAGTTTCCTCTAACTTTATTCTAAAGCAAAAGTTACCACACTTCCTTCCCTGACTCTAGTCACTAGTGGCCTCTGCTGGACACCTTTGTTACTCCTGACAACAAACTCCAGTTAAAAAATAAATAAAAATGCACAGACACATACTGGCTTGTATCTTCTGTTTTTACAAGATCTAGTCGCCCTTTGCTGGTCAGACGGCAGTGTCCGTCTTTGTACAGCCCGCATCTCTGCTACGGAAAATTGCAGGGTCCTAATCAAAAACGTTAACTTCCAAAAAGCATCCACCTGTGTCTGCAGCCAGGTCTGCCTGGGGAAGTACTGGAAGCTGGCAAATGTTGTGCCAATTTTCAAGAAGGGCAAGAAAGAAGACCCTGGCAATTACAGGCCTGTCAGTCTCACGTCAGTGCCTGGTAAAATTATGGAGAGGGTGATCCTTGAAGTTATTGAAGCGCACCTGGGGGACAATGCAGTCATTGGTCCCAGCCAACATGGGTTCATGAGCGGTAGGTCCTGCCTAACGAATTTGATTTCCTTTTGTGATAAGATCACCCATCTAGTCCATCACGGGAAACCAGCTGATGTGATCTTTTTGGACTTCAGCAAGGCTTTTGACACGGTTTCCCATAGGATCCTACTGGACAAAATGTCCAGCATACAGCTAAACAAAAACATCATGCGATGGGTGAGCAATTGGCTGACGGGCAGGGCTCAAAGGGTTGTGGTAAATGGGGCCACATCTGGCTGGCGGGTGGTCACCAGTGGGGTCCCTCAAGGCTCCATTTTAGGGCCAGTCCTCTTCAACGTTTTTATAAATGATTTGGATGTAGGACTAGAAGGTGTTCTGAGCAAATTTGCCGACGACACCAAACTTGGAGGAGTTGTGGACTCGGATGAGGGTGGAAAGGCCTTGCAGAGAGATCTGGACAGATTGGAGAGCTGGGCGATCACCAACCACATGAAGTTTAGCAAAGGCAAGTGCCGGGTCCTGCACCTGGGACGGGGCAACCCTGGCTATACGTACAGACTGGGTGATGAGACGCTGGAGAGCAGCCCCGCAGAGAGGGATCTGGGGGTTGTGGCTGACAGCAAGTTGAATATGAGCCAGCAGTGTGCCCTGGCAGCCAGGAGGGCCAACCGCATCCTGGGGTGCATCAAGCACGGCATCGCTAGTCGGTCGAGGGAAGTGATTGTCCTGCTCTGTTCTGCACTGGTGCGGCCTCACCTCGAGCACTGTGTGCAGTTCTGGGCACCACAGTACAAAAAGGACATTAAACTGTTGGAGAGTGTCCAGAGGAGGGCGACGAAGATGGTGAAGGGCCTAGAGGGGAAGGTGTATGAGGAGCGGCTGAGGGCACTGGGCCTGTTCAGCCTGGAGAAGAGGAGGCTGAGGGGGGACCTCATCGCGGTCTACAACTTCCTCGCGAGGGGGAGTGGAGAGGCAGGGGACCTTTCTCTGTTCTCACCAGTGACAGGACCCGCGGGAACGGTGTCAAGCTGAGGCAGGGGAAGTTTAGGCTGGACATCAGGAAGAGGTTCTTCACCAAGAGGGTGGTCGCACACTGGAACAGGCTCCCCAGTGAAGTAGTCACTGCACCAAGCCTGTCTGAATTTAAGAAGAGATTGGACTGTGCACTTAGTCACACGGTCTAAACTTTTGGGCAGACCTGTGCGGTGCCAGGAGTTGGACTTGATGATCCTTATGGGTCCCTTCCAACTCGGGATATTCTATGATTCTATGACTCTAAGTATCCAGGAACAGTCACTGCCCTTTAAACCTAATTTCAAGCTAAAGCTTAAGTGTAGAGAAGTAAGAAACGATAGGAAGAGAAATATTGATTTTTAAAAGCAGGAAGAACCTGTCCCAAGTTTCAATCTAAAGGGCTCAATGCCAGAAGGAACTCTTCACTTCAGCAGAAGCCATCCAGTCTCTCCTGGAAACCAAAAAAGCAGGGTAACACCAGCTTTACTGGTAAGATTTACTCACCCCAGGGATTTTTAGCAATTCAGAGATGAGGAGAGGCAGCTTCAGGGCAGCCACACTTCCAGTCACACCCACCAGGACACGGAATTTTTTCTCTGGCACAGACGAACTCGTTTCTGCAGTTGCCTTTGGTTCTAGATGTGAGAAGGGCTCCATGGTCCTGTCAAACTCTAGGAGCACAGAAAAATAAAGGAATTTTAGCAGTGAGACAAGCGCAGCAGGGTTCTAACAACAACGTACTCCCAAAGACACGGGTCTAAGCGTGGACTATGCAGGACCCCGAGCAACTCGGTCTGACGCTGAACATTCAGACCCTGATCCACAAAGCTTTTAAGTACTGGCACACCTTTAAACACAGGAGTAGCCGGACTCCTCCCATTTTCCTTACGTACAGGTTCACTGGGATAACAGTAAACAGAATGCTACAAACTACACAGGCTCGATTGTTGTTGGTAAAGCCAACAGCCCCCAGAACAGAAATATGCCCTCGTGTGGTGGGCATGGTACAGAATTTACGATAACTATACCTTTCGCACTGACTACAGGCAAGACGTGCAGCCCAGCTGAGTCGTGCTCCCTTCACGCTCTATGGAGAAGAATAAACGCAGTGCGACATTTTAGTAAGTAAAAATTCTGGGGGGCCTCAGGCAAGCATTAGCACTGTACCGCCCATCGCATTAATACATATTTACAGTAGCACCAGGAATTACTCTTGGTAGATGGGGCAAAAAAAGACCCAAACTGAATAAAATGTAAACCAAACCAGCCGCCATGTGCAAACACCGCAGGAATGTGAAAGCCAGAACCGCTCACTCATCCACTGGTGCCAGCCAAGGCTACCGACAGGCCTAGAGGTTGTTTTTGAAGGCGCATGTGGCGAGCAGAGATGATTCAGGATGGTCTTCTGCCATCTCTGAGCCACTGCCACGCTGATAAATCACTAATGATAAATCGCTCACAAGTATTCTGTCAAAGAAAAGCATTCCTCTACAGAATCCATGTGAACGTCTCTATTTAATAAGTCTTGAAACTAACAAAGAGCAAACTCTCTTATTTAAAAGATCTGAAAACTGTACTTTAGTGAAGGCATCACACCGGGATTCAGTCAAACCAACCCCCTCACTATTCAGAGGAAGTTACTTGGAAGCATTTTGGGTAAAAGGGAGGAAGGAAAAAATCTTAACACCAGCTTTATTTTACGCACCAGCTTGGACGTTGGAGTGAGACAGCTGGGTTCCCTGGAGAGAATTTACCTCTTGGTCATTCCCACAGCTCACTCAGATCCAAGTTTAATTTAGGATCCTTCACGAGGTGATTCAGATCACGCTCGTGCGACAGCTACGCATGAGCCTGAGCCACCGAGACGCACAAGCCCAAAGATCCTCGCTAATTGCCTCAGCCCCTCAGCTGAGGCACAAAGGGAGCTGCACATCCTTTTTCCACGCTCCACTGGGAATTCATACGTAGTGCTCAGGCCCCTGGGGTTTCTCAGTGTGGCTGAAAAAAAAAAAAAAAAAAAAAGCAAATAAACAGCTAGGACAGGAGCACAATTTCAGCTTGAGCTTCCAGGCACTGCTTATCAAGAGAAATTACAGAAAAGGATGCTCAGCGTACGTAGTGGCTAGGGTGGTCTGACACCACAGCGATACTTCACGTGCTTACCTAATGAAAATTAAAGCTATCACAAACTGCCCAGAGATGAAAACATTTATTAAGTAACAATTAATTCACCGAAGCACCCCCAACCTGAACTCTAGGAAGTACGACGTGAGGGCGGTCGGCGTTAGAGGGACCGCTCCCTCCTCTCACCGATCACGGCCCTGGGGAGGGAGTTAAGCGAGAAGGGCGCAGAAAGCAGGCGGCCCCTTAGCGACGTTACCGGCTCCTTAGCTCTGAGAACCGCTTCTAAAGGCTGCCGAGGCCGAAAACGGCCGGGAGGAAGCCGGCGGCCTGCGGGACACAGACGGGGGGCCCGGGGCTGAGGGCGGCGGGGCCCCGCGGCCTGGCTGCGGCCTACCTGCGGCCCAGCCCCGCTCACCGCCCGGCCCCAGCGCCTAGCAACGGGGGCAGAACCCGGAGGCGCGGGGCACGCTGGGAAATGTAGTCCCGCGGCGCCGCCATGAGGCCGAGGCCGGCCCTCAGGGCCTAGGCGGCGCTCAGCGGGCTCCCAGAAATACAAATTTACTCCAGTAAAGCCTCAGGGCCCCGTAGGTCAACAGCGCACCCCCCTCTGGTGACCCGCACCCCGCATACCCCGCTTTCTCCCGGTCCCAAAGCCCCCTGTTTTGGTGCCCAGCCCTGCGTGTTACTAAGCGTGGGTTATTTTCTGGTGGCAGCGCAGAGCCTGCCTCCTTCGGCCAGAAGCAGCCCCTCAGGGTTGTTGTCGTGTCCCAGCCCAGCTGCAGCTCCAGGCTGGCCAGCTGCATTTCCCCACCCCAAAGCCCCAAGCCCCGGGGCGAGCATCACCCCGTCAGCCCCAGCACGAGCGTGGGCTCATGGTGACATTCGATGTATTTCCAAGGCAGAGAATTCAGTGCTAGCGGTTAAAAATTCGCTGCTAGGGGTTAAAATGAAAAGCATACAGGGAGAAAGTGAGAGCAAGGGCACAGGGACAGAACCCTGGGGTACAGGATTACTCCTGGCACCCCAAAGGGGGAGCAGAGCTGGGTTACCGCGTGGCCTCCCAACATTTCCCTGATACAACTGAAAAGTGACATCTTGTGGGCATCCCTCCCATTATCAGATAATCAGTGGGGAAGGAGAGACAGGGCCGAGCTCAGCCACAGCTCACAACCAAGGCTGTCCCCCCCATTAAGACAGCTGCTAATTAAAGATAGCCACTGTGGAAGCCGGTATGGTGCCATGCCCAGCTGCCACCAGAGCAAGGCATGCATGTCGCCAGCGAGGGGTCACGCTTGCACAGAGGAGACACACTGGAGAGGAGGGTTAGGTGCTGAAGCAATGTCTGTTAGTTACAGCTCATTACAGGTATCATTTATGCGGCTTAATATAAACGCAAAAGGTGAAATCATTATTTTGCAGACATGGATGACAGAGCACGTGATTTGGCATAGTAAGTTTTAGGCTAGCTAGAAATGAATTGCACAATATTTAAACCTGATTAGGTACATAATAGGCTCAGCAACGGATTACTTTTCTCCTTACAGTTTATACATATATATACACACATACACAGACAGGCATTTTATCATTAGCTGCATTTTAGTCTTGTCAAGAGACAACTACCTACTGCCAAATGACTGAAGTGATACTCTTAGAAAGGAAACTATTCTTGGTGTGCTTTGCTGGGAAAAAAATAAAATATAAATTCCAGTTTGGTGCCATCCCCGTGGGCAGATCTCACATCCTGGCACTGCTGAACTGCTGGGGGGGGCAGGCAGGAGCACAGCACCTGCAGTGCCAGCATCTTTAGGGCATCTGTGGGGCAGGAGGTGTTGGAGCCGAAGGGGTTCATTCCCTTTTGGGCTGCTTTTCTAGGACTTGGAGGAAAAAAAATGGTTGTTTAAAGTGCATTTAGAGTCTGAAAAGCATCTCTGAGAAGGAGCTTTCCCTCCTCCTGCCCCACAATGTCCATTTGCTCCCATTTACAAACCAGCCCTGAGCCCTGCTGCCTCCCTGCAAGCCCCTCACTGGAAGCCCGACCTCCCCAAACTGGGCAGGATTTGGGTGGGCCAGGAGGACTCATTCTTGCAAAGGATCCTAATAGAGCCAGACAGCCAAGTTTCACTGCGCTTTTTAGGAGTGCGAGCAAAGAGGAGTCACTCCCACCAGCCCAGAGCTTCCCTAAAGAGCTGTGAGCCAACAGGGAGAAATATTGCCCTCATTATTTACAGCATTGGCGGGGCTGGTTGGATGTGGGGTGGCAAGATTGCACCAAAAATAGGTCCCACGAGAGACACTCTGCCAGTTCTTGCCAGTTTTAGTTTTGAAACAGAAGCCTATAGAAAACAGGTCCAGGCTACAGGACCAGGCTGGTCTCACCCCCCAGAGAAAACCTGTCCTCACTCCCCAACACGCACGCACCCATGCACACAGCAGCTCTCATCTGCAGCCACTCAAAAACAATACTGCTCTTCCACAGCAAAATGTAAACTACACATTTACAACACCACGCGCTGAGAGAAGGTGGAGATCCTGAGCCAGGGATTGGATTAGGAATCTCTTGGCTTCCAGCATGTCAACAGCAGGATTGAAGGGTTCTCTCTCTCTCTCCTGTTTTAAAAATCAGCTAAAACAGCCTTTTTTTTTTTTTAATGGCTAAATCAGCCACCTGCTGGTTAAAAAGCAGAAGAAAAGAATTCCCAGGATTGCTTGCCCTTGCTGAGACACTGGCAAAGGGCTGGATACTACCAAGTGAAAGAAAACTCACATGTCAGAAACCTGTAGTTCAGCTCTTACTTAGGGGGGAGATGGGTGCTGGTCACTATTTTGTAATCTTTCCCTTTTGGGGGGGCTTTTGGCTGATGTAGTTCTAACACACACCTATCACCACAGTAATTAAAAAATCACCACCGTGCACTACTTCACAGGGAAAAGAAGACACAGGAATGTACACGTACTATCACGCACAGCAAGAGTCCTGCAGGTCAGCTCACAGCCTCTTCAGAATGAGAAATAAAAGAGAAAGAGAAATAAGAGAAAGAGCTCGAGGTGATGATGGGGAAAAGGGGAAAAAAAGTAGATTCTGTTACAAAGAATGGGGAAAGATTATGGTTCGCTCTGGCTTTCTGAAACAGCTGCAGGAACTCGACTCAGCCTTCCTTCTCCTTCCCCCCAGTGCTTTCCTCCCGAGGACGGAGCCCCGCGGCTCACATCTCGTTGGAGTAGGTGTAGTTGGGGGTGGCCGAGTACTGCGTCTCGTGCTGCATCATGGCCCCCTGCGCTGCCCCCATCGCCGCGCTCTGCGCTGCCTGCTGCACGTGCGGGTTCTTCCAGGCGCCCGTGGTCCACTCCTCCTGCGCTTTGCTGAAGCTCCCGCCACTCCCCCGGTAAAACTTGTGCACCTGGAGCCGAGAGGAGGTTGGAAAGGGGAAAAAAAAAACCACACACCCAGTGCCCCACCACCACCGCCCCGCCGTCGTACCATAGTGAGGGCGATGAAGGAGAAGACTGCCATCCCCGTGAACAGGACGGTGGGGATCAGCATCACCACGGCCGACCCCACGTTGGTCCCGAAGAAGGAAATTGCCGCAATCCAGCCGCTGCAAGGAGATGGAAGCCACCACGCTCAGCACCCCTCCCAGCTCCTGCCGCCAGCTTCCCCAAGGGGAGAAGCTGCCCGGGATGTTAAGACCCCGAGAGGCAGCTTCCCCTTTTTTCTCCACCCCACCACACACAAACACCTCCCCTGGGTGCCCAAGCACCCGTGGAAGTTGCCTGCGCGCCCATGGTGGGAGAAGCACGGTCCTTACCAGACACCCCAGCCAGGGATCCCCACGGCCTGGATGATGCTGATCACCAGCTGGGCCATGAAGGTGAAGAAGAAGGCCATGAAGCTGAAGGAGCTGTCTGTCCTGCAAGAGAGGGCTCCGTCAGCTCCTGCGCCTCCGTCCCCGCCGCTCTGCCCACACAGGGCTCCCCCACCGAGCCCTAAACAGCCTCACGGTGAAGGTTAGGAAGTACAGCTAAAAGGCTAGGCAGGAAGAGCAGAAATTCCCCAAATATTCAGGCAGTGCCTCAAGCTAAGCACCACGTAGGAGTTTCCAAAAAAAAAACAAACCAACAAACCTTGAGAAGCCAGGCTCAGGTGTGACCACTTACTTGAAAGCTTTGTAAATAGGTCTAAACCAGCAGACATAGGAGCAGGGCGTAAAGAGAATGAGCCAGAGAATTGCCAGTCCCAAATTAACAGCTCCGCCGCCTCCAATCAGCCATGCGAGGCAGCCAACGAGATTCACCGCCAAGGTGATGCTGTTCACTGCAAACACACACACACGCAGAGGGAGCAGAGTAGCGTGCACGAGGAGGGCGGCGTGATCCCGAAACCCTGCGGCAGTTCCGACCCCCCAGAGCCCCCTGAGGGGACTCATCCTGCCCGCGTTTATGGGCGAGATGGGGGAAAGTGCTCTGGAGACAGAGCTGGCTGGACACAGCTCCAAAAGCCAGCAGGCGTGAGCTGGGGGGGATTTAACACCCCAAAAGAGCTACCCCAGGGAAGCACAACTATTTTTCTCCTCCCCCCGCCCCCCTCCCTTTTTGTGGAAAGGTTACAAGAGCCCTCCTGGCATGCAGGGGGATGTTAGAGAGACCGGGGCGAGCTGAAGGGGTTAGAGAAGAGCAGTGGCTCTCGGCACTGAGCACGGCACACGCATGCAGAGAGGAAGAGGCAAGGCTCTCAGAGGAATCCAGCCCACGCATCTGGCTTCACGCTGGACGTGGGCACGAGGGTCAGGGCTTTTGGGAGCCCACAAAGGGGTTGCCAGGAGCTTGGGGCCGTGGAGAAAGCCCCTCGCTGCAAAGGAAACCCAAAGAGGCTTCGCTGGCAGCAAATCCTCCACCACGATGGTGGGAAATCCAGGGGATGCTACACCCCTACCCCATCCCTAAAGGGTTTAGGCACAAGACACAAAGGTCCGGAGGGGCAGAAGGGGGAGCGATGTCCTTGTTTCGGGGCTGGGGACCCGCAGCCCGTGCGGAGGACAGCCCACACTCACACATCCAGAGGTAGTAGAGCCGCTTGGCCATGGTGCGGTGCTGCGGCGGGATCTCCGCGTCGAAGTCCTGGTAGAAACATGGCTTCAGGGGGATGAACCTGGGCAGCGGGGGGAAGTTGTTGGCTTTCTCTGAAAAGAAAAATCCCGAAAAAAGAGTCAAGAAAGGGCAAGGAGCGGGAATTACCCCAAGTCCGTGCGGAAACCCCCATACCTGCCATGCTGGCACGCTCTCAGCTGAGAGAACTCCGCAGGGAAGCTGGAGAAGAGCCGGGAGCTGCGGGAAAGCTGGAGGAAAGAGAAAAAACAGGAACAAAAAGCGGGATGTGGAGAAAGGCAGAGGAGGACAGGGCCCTGCCCGTGGTGGAGGCTGGAACCGGAGGGTCCCCAAGTTCCCTGCCCACCCCGCGGCCTCTTCTCCAGGATAAACCCGGCTCCCGCCACCCACGCCGACACCCTAATTAACCCCTCATTAATCCTAATTAACCCCTCATTAATGAGGATTTGGCCACGGGGGGGGGGGCGCCCACGGGAGGAGGCATTCATGGGGGGGGGGGGACACCCACGCGTGTCCCCCTGGCGGGCTGGGGTGGGCTCAGCGCCTCCAGCACCCCCCTGAGCCCCCTCCCCTCCCCCCCTCATGTCGCGACAGTCGCGAGCGGGCTCCCCACGCGTGTCACGGGAGGGCTCCCCACGCGTGTCGCGACCCCGCGGACTCCCCCCGGGCCCGCTGGCCGGGTCTGCGTGGTAAAAGCCCCGAGGTCCCGGCCGGGCCCCCCCGTGCCCGTGCCCGTGCCCCCCCCCCGCCCCTCACCGTCCCCACGGGCCCGTCGCGGGTGGCGGCGGCCGCCCGGCGCCGCTCCTGCCGCAGCGGCCGCGCTCTCGCGAGATTTCGCCGCCCCACGCACGGCGCCGCCCGCAGGTCTCGCGAGAGCTCGGGAGCTGTCCAGGGTCCCGGTGCCGCCCGGCGGGCCCCGAGGGGAGGGGGAGCGGGGGGGGGGTCAGGGGGTGCTGTGGGGCCGAACCCCAACAAGCACCAAAGAACACCAAAAAAAAACACCAAAAAACCACCAAAACCCACGGGGAGCCTCTGTCTCTGGGGGGCTGGGGGTGGTGGGAAGAGCCGGGGGACGGCCAAGGGCGAGGAGGTGGGTGGTGGGGTCCCTCGCCAACAGGGTGCTGCAGCGAGCCAGCCCCTCTGGGGGCATGGCTGGGGGGGAAATGGTGCTTCTGGTGCCCCCGCAGCTACGGGGCATGGGCACGCAGCGTTAGCCTGCCGTGGTCCTGAGTCAGTGCTGTTAGCAGAGCGCTGCGAGCAGCACTGGTTCCCCGTGCTCATAAAGGACGGCTGGGAAGCCAAGGGTGAGAGCACAGCCAGCACCCGCAGCACGTTAGGGACAGCAGTCGGGACCAGCCAAGGGCCCCGACCCAGCAGCACACCCCTACCAAACACAGCATTAATCTCCAAAAACCGGCCACCAGCCAGGTCCAGCAAGAGCCGAGCAGCTCCCGGATCAATCCACAGGCTGAGCTCCCATCCGGGAGGCCCCAGTACCCCCAGAGCTGGGGCTAACCCGGGCCCCACAAACCCCAAACTATGGGGAAATCCCTGGGCTGAGCTTAAATAGAGCTGCTGGACCTGCTGCTCGGGGCCCCGAGGGTTTATTGGTGCCCTGGGGGTGTAATTCTTCCTCTGCCCCATCGTGCTGCAGCTCGGTGGAGGGGCTTGCCCCACAGCAGGGGTCCCTGGATGTGGGGTCAGGGTACGGGGTCACACCGCAGCTGTCCTACCGAGACCTGAGCCGCCCCGATGTGACGCGCAGATGGGCGCCGACTGTCCCCGTATCGCGTGCTCCAACTTTCCGAGCTGCTCCCACATTCAGCAGCTGAAAGAAAATATAACGAGGGCAGGCGGAGGGCAGGGCTCGGGTTTCTGCAGCCTCTGCCATCAGCCTCTTCTCCATCTTAACCAATTCCCTGGGTTTTTTACCCAATTCCTTCCCCCCCCCAGTCCCCCTCTCGTTCCTCTCCCACCCCGCTGCTCCCCAGCATGGAATAACTGCGCTGCTCTCCTCCAGCAGACGCGCTGGGAGGGTAATGAATGGCTTTGGATGGTAATTAGCGGTGGAGCTGCTAATAACGCAGCTCATTTCCATTTTAAGCGTTGCAGAGCGCTGCAAAAAAATGGACCGCGAGTGGCAGGATCTGGCCCCAGCCCACAGCTTTCCTTCCTGCTGCATGCACAGTTGCTGAAATCCTTCCTATTTATTTTCCTGGGGGGCTTAGCATCTTTTGGGGGCAGCATTTTCCCCCAGAAGCTTCAATCCACCCCAGCCAGGCTGAAGGGAGATCTGACATGAGGGTGCCCTTGTTGTCATGGTCCTGCCTCAGTTTCCCCTCTTGGTGCCAGCTGCTTTCAGGAGAGGATGCTCTCCTTCTCTCCATCCCCACGGGTCTCCCAGCCCTTTACACCATGGGGTGTCCCATTTGGCACCATGGGGTGTCCCATTTGGCACCGTGGAGTGTCCCCCTGTGCATCTGCAGCCCCTTTTGGCCCCCCGAGGCTGGTGGCCAGGACCAGGGGACGTCCCAGCAGTGATGCCCCCTCCCACCCGCTTTAGTGGCGGTAGGAATGGGGCTTGCAGACCCGTTCATTTATTTATGGCTTTTGCAAGCCCTGCTTGGGGTGAAAACAATCCCGGGTCCTCCAGAGGCCGATAAGATTTGGCTGCAAGGCAATACTCGGCATCTCTTTCCACTGTGCAATGATCCCTGGGCAGCGGGGTGGAGGCCGGGGGGGACAGGGGACAGGCGAGAGGTGACAGGGGACATCTGCTGACGTTTGCAGGCAGCTCTCGGTGTCCTTGAGGGAAGGGACCAGGTTCTCTTTAAGGGGGCAGGACTCCGGGAGCATCGCGAAGCCAGGAGAGAGCTTCTCCCTCTGCCTTCGCAGGGATGGAGGCAGCGGCTGGGTGCTGGCATGGGAGGCTGAGCGAGGGGAGGAGGAGGAGGAGGAGGAGGGGAGGGAGAGGGGGAGGATCTGCTAATTACACCGAGAAGCTCTGGGGGCTGCTGAAGTCCACAATGAAGCAAAGAGCGGCAGAAGCCAGCGCCGCAGCGGGAGCGGAGGAGCCCGAGCGTCGCCGAGAGCCACAGCCGGTGGGGACAAGCGGGGGCAGCCGGGGGGTCCCGCAGCTCTGCACCCCCCTGGGGACACCCCCAGGCTAAGGCCGGCGGGGGGCTAGGTGCCCGCCGTGCCCACCGGGAAGGGCCGAGCGATGGCAGCCCAAGGAGGGGCGGCCAAGCCCGCAGCCCCGGCCGGGATGGAGAACTTCCGAAAGGTCAGGACGTCGGAGGAGGAGAGCCCCCTGCCCTTCCCCGACCTGCCCCCGGGCGTGGTGGAGATGAAGGTGAAGGAGGGCAGCAAGATCAGGAACCTGATGAGCTTCGCCATGGCCCAGATGGAGCTGAAGGGCAGCCGGCAGATCGTCTTCAGCGGCTGCGGCCGGGCAGTCACCAAGACCATCACCTGCGTGGAGATCATGAAGCGCAAGCTGGGGGGGCTCCACCAGGTCACCAAGGTGCGCTACAAAACCTTGCTGGAGGTCTGGGAGAACCAGGACCCGCTGCCCGGCAGCGCGGCGCAGAACCTGACCGTCCACAAGAACGTCCCCTCCATCTGCATCCTGCTCTCCCGCGACCCCCTGGACCCCAACCAGACGGGCTACCAGCCCCCTGAGCCCAGCCAGCCGGGAGAAGACCCCTCGAGCTCCTCTGCCAAGGGGCAGAAGCGACCCCTGCCACCTCCTTGCGAGGAGCTGCTGCCCAAAAAGCTGCAGGGAGCCAGCCCCGGCAGCAGCCCGTGGGGCTCGGGGGACAGGGAGAGCCAGCCGGAGGGCCACCACTGACCTGCCACCTTCCGCTTACAGGGGGGCTTGGGGGATGCACCTGGGGGCTGCTGATCCGGCACGGTGCTGCCCCCAGGGCGGTGGCAATGCCACAAACCGCCCTGTCCCCCCTCCCGGCTGCCGTTTCGGTGACTGCCGGCAAGGACGGGGGCTGCCTGTGGGAAAACCTCCCCTCTCCAAACTTTTCCTCTGCCTGGCACCGCGTGCGGGGATGCGGAGCTGCTCACGCCCCCCTGCTAAATAACCCCCTGCTGAAAAGGGCTGCGGACCCCCGGGACTCCCACGGAGCCGGAGCATCCTTTGCTTTTTGCCCAGTCCGGGAAAAGCGGCACTGCTCCACACCGAGACGTCTCGGCCATCAGGAGAGGCAGCTTTGCCCAGAGCCCCCTGGCGTGACACCTCCATTACGAAAACCGCTTCAATTACGCCCGGAGAGGAGCTGTCAGGTTTATTAATGCTGGGCTCTGCGCCTCGTGGCTCTTGTGATTCATCCCGAATAACACACAAACAAGCGGGTGGGTCGCGCTCTCCCCGCTTTCTGCCTGCCCTGCCTGCCCCGCTGCTTGTTTCCCCTTTCCCCTCCGATGTGGCATTGTTCCTATTTTGTGCTTTTCTCTGAAATACCTGAAGCTGATCCATCCCCTCCCAGAACCGCTGCAGCCCAAGAGCCAAGGAAATGATCCCTGGAGCACTGTTTTTTTTGTTGTTGTTGTTTTGTTTTTGTTTTATTTTAATAGCAGCCTCCAAAGAGAAGATAATGAAATAATCCTTCTCGTATCAGATATTCAGGTCTTCACTCTCCTGGAGTTGTTTGCAGGATCCAGAGCCATGGCGAAAGCCTGATGTCGAGGGACTGGGGCAATGGGGAGCATCGGGCAGCTCGTCTCCTGCTACGTGCTGGACGGACACCGGGATGAGGGAGAGCTTGTGCCTTTATAGGTTTGGCTGCAGAGCCCTCGCCGAGGGATGGCTCACGGAGAAAGCCCTTCAGAGCGAACCCCCTGCTTTTTCTAGGGGTAAAAGGAAACTAATCAAGAATAAAAGCTCTTTAGAAATAGCTGGAGTATGCCTATGGGAAAATGGGGGGATCAATTTTGCGACTGCCCATGGCACAGATGGGCACGGGGTGGGTGGGACTGCCAAGCCAGAACAGGGGGATCCTGGCCAAACCGTGTCCCCAGGGGATGAGGGATCGGGGCCAGCCTCTCCTGCATGCCCTGGCAGCCACTTGGCCTCCACTGGCACAGCAGAGCCTGGCAAAGCCTCCCTTGGAGCCCCCATCTGCCCCACTGCAGCCCACTGCCAGCACGCAGGGACCCGGGTGATGGGGGAGCAGGGGGTGGGTTGTGGGGGACCAGCCGAGCCCGAAGCCACCCGGTTCCCCCGCACCCTGCCCAGGAAGGACCGAGTCAGTGGGTACTGGGTGAGTGCACGCTGGGGATGGGGTCAGCAGGCATCGCTGCTTTGTCAAAGGCTCGCCTGGAAAGCACTTTGCTTGGCTGGGAGAGGGATTGAAAGGAGACCAGGGGAGTGAGGAGGAGGAGGAGGAGGAGGAAGCAGAGGGCTGTTTTGTTTGGCAATGACCTTGTTATCTCCCTCAGCAGGCAGCTGCTCCTCCCAGCCAGAGGCTCCCACTTATCTGCCCTGCTGCAGATTGATTCATTTCACTGATCTGCCACTGTGTAATTGAACATTAATTACCAATTGTTTCCTTTTTTTGTCTGTGTTTTCTGTTTGTTTGTTTGTTTTTCCATGCAGGGAGATTGGGGGTGTCGAGGGGTGGGGGGACATGAGAAGTGGAGGGGGCTGAACAGACCCCATAGCATCTCCCACCAGTTTCCACCCTAAATTAGGCTAAAGAAGGACTTCTTACTATGTATAAAGAGATGAGGAATCCTGGACATCACAGAGGGTGATGTTCCCCCCAAAGCCTCAGCCTTGCCCTTGCTGATCACAGCCAAGGATTTCTGGTCTCCTAACATGCTGGCCAGCAATGGCAGGACTTTGGGCGCAGATTTATTTGTCCTTAACAATGTGATGGCTTCCCCATCAAGCCAAGGAGAGGGGCTGGGAAAGCTTTCCTATCGGATAAGCAGAGCCTGTGTCAGTGGGAGATGGAAATAAAACTAGTGCAATTCACCCAGAGCATCCCCAACAGCTTTGTGGCCTGCATCCTTTGGTATCCAGCTGAGATTCTCCAAGCTCTCATCATTTTTGCCCCTCGTCACCCTCCAGTGCCACCGCACTGCTTAGTAAACACTGATCGAAGCATAAATGAGGCTGAGAACTAAGAGTCCTTCATCCTGCTGCCATCTCACGTTGCTCCCAGGAAAGAGAAGAGCAAGGAGAGAGGGAAAAAGAAGTCAGTCGTTTCACCTTATTATTTCGTTAATGTTCAAAATTATTTTTAATTGATTTTGTACGCAGGCAATTTGCAATCTTGGAGGCAACAGGAGCCTGGGGATTTCAAACGCCTCATGTTGCTGGCTGCGTACCAAGGATTTCCTGCATGAGGAAATAGTTAAAAAAAAAAAAAAAAAAGACTAACTCAAAATATGAAGCATTTATAAATAGTAGGATGGCATCTGGCTCAATGGGGTCCTAAGGTGACATTGTGAGTGAAAACAGTGCAGAGATTGTGTGCTGCAGAGGCACAGCCCCAGGTGCCCATGAATAGTAGTTTTGGGGTCATTTTGCGAGCCTGGTGGCTTCAGGGGTAGTGGTAGGGACAGCCCCATGCCAGCAGGCAGCATCCCGGGGCCTGGTATAGGTTTGGGGATGTGGATGTGATGGGTTTCACCACCACAAACATCCGACCAGCACCCACACGCCCGTCGCAGGGGCGGCGATGCCCTGACCCACCGCCACAGAGCCCAGCAGTGGGGGTTCCCCGTGGGGAAGCCGGGCTGTGTTCAGCCATGGGAAGCCTTTAGCACCAAGCAGCTGCGGGCCCTGGCAGCCATGAGGGCTCGGAGGGCTCAGAGACACTGCCTCCCACCGAGAGGCCGAGCTGTCATGGTGCTCGCCCGACTGCCAGGCAGCAAATGGCAGGCAGATGATGCTGGCAGGAGGGGGCTCCTTCCCCCCATGGGTTGCCATTCCCTAGGGGTACCGGGACACACCACAGCTCTGAAATATGCCAAGAACTGCTGCTGTGAGTGGAATCCAAGTCAGCAGCGTGCCCCGGCAGCCGAAAGGGCTGGCTGCGTGCTGGGGTGCCTCGGGCACACGGTGCTAGCCGCTTGAGGGAAGGGATCATCCTGCCCTGCTGGGGCAGCCTCACCCCGAGCACTGCGTGCAGTTTGGGCACCGAGTATAAGCACACGAAACTATCAGAGAGTGTCCGAAGGAGGGCTATGAAGATGGTGAAAGGTCTAGAGGCGAGGATGTGTGAGGGGAGGCTGAGGTCCCTTGGTTTGCTCATCCCAGAGAAGAGGGGAGCAGAGGGGCAGGCGCTGAGCTCTGCTCTCTGGGGACAGCGACAGGCCCCGAGGGAAGGGCACGGAGCTGGGACGGGGGAGGTCAGGGTGGGCGTTAGGGAAGGTTCTGCACCCAGAGGCGGCCGGGCACTGCGGCAGGGACGTGGGCACGGCACTGAGCTGCGCGGGACTGGGCAGCGTTTGCAGACAGAAGCGCTTCTCAGACACGGGGTTTGACTTTCGGGCGGTGCGTGCAGCCAGAAGCCGGACCCCACGCCCCTTCCAGCTCGGGACACGGCGCAGCGTTATGCTATCGGCTGACCCAGCGGGACGCGCTCCCCACTACAAAATGGCGGCGCCCCCCCCCCTTCCTCCTCCTCCTCCTCCCCCCCACGTGACCGCGCACGCCGTCCCCCCGCGTCCCCGCGGAATTTTGTCCCCGCGCCGCCTCCGTCCGCCCCCCCCCCCCCCCCCGCTCTCCATTTCCTCCTCCGAGCGCCCCGGTGCCGCCGGTGCCGCCGCCGCCGCCATGCTGCCCGCCGCCGCCCGCCTCCTCCTCCTCCGCCGCCCCGCCGCCGCCGGGCTCCGCGCCGCCGCCCTCCGCCGGCCCCCCGGCCCCGCGGGTGAGCCCCGGGCCGGCCGCCGCCGCGTCCTTGCCGTGACCCCGGGGCTAGGCCGCGACTGAGGCCCGGCACCGGGGGGACCCGGGGGGAACCGGGAGGGGTCCGGGGGGCACCGGGGGGGTCCGGGAGTGCCCCCGGCCCCGGGGCTGTGGGGTTTGGGAGGTCGGAGGGCCGCGGGGGGGGGTGGTCGCCGAGCCCGGCCTGCGCTCCCTGCTGGCTTCCGGGGGTGGGTTTGGGGAGAACTGGGGGGTTTTGAGGGAAAATTGGGGGGTTTTGGGGCCGTTTGTTTTTTCTTGGCTCGCGGGGTGAAGTGGTGCAGAATGTCCTGCGTGTGTGTGTGCGGCCCGGGCCGGGCGTGTGTGCCCCCGTCCTTCCCCTCGTGCTGTGTCCTCTGCCTGCAGACCCCCGCCCCTCCTGATCTGGGTGGGTTTTTGGTGTTCTGTAAGCATAGCTATCAAATTCTGGTGGAAAAGGGAGATCTTGGTTGTGCAGTGCTCAATTCTGACAGCAGGCGTGAGCTTTAGAGAGAAAAAGGTTAGAAAGAAACACAGCAGTAATTGAAAAATGCACCACGGAAATCCGAAATTTGCAAGCCTTTGTGTTATTATTTTCCCTCTTCAGGAAAAAAAATCAGTCTAACCGGCTCTTTTAAATTGCCCTTTTGCTTAAGACTGGGGCTTTCAGTCAGCGTCCGAGAGCTTTGATCCGGGCAGTCGCTGTTGCTAGATACATGCAGGGCTACGTGTGGGTCGACCAGGAAAAACGCTGGCAGGCAGCGGTGACAAAGCTCTGGGGTCCCATGTTTGGGGCTTTTGGGGCGCTTATATTAGAGTGATGACGGCCAGAAGGGGGAGGCCGCTGTAAATATGGAGCGCTCCGAGCGGTGTCATTGGAGAAGGTCAGCGGGAAGGTGCGAGTGAGGGCGTCAGAGCGCGGTGGCTGTCTGCCTGATTTCTGATAAAACCACTGAAAATGCTTTTGGGCAGGCATAAATCGGGATTGCAACTCAGATGTTGGACCGTGATAAATTCTGCTAAAAATCTGGGTTGTGTTCCGGTTGGGCTGTCACTCGATGAGGCTAAAAATATTCCTTGATAGCACTGCGGCTCGTCCCGTTGTGATTGACATAAATTAAAGCACTGCTTCGGGGATCTTCAAAAAGGAAAAATACCTGTGGGAAAGGAGGAAAAACGCAGCCCAGCCCCATCAGCCGTGCAAACAGTGCACGTGGGGGTTTTTGCTTGATTTTAAAGAACCCTCTGTGGCTGGTCAGCATGAATAGTTCATGCCAGGTTAGGAAAGAGAAAGTGAGCAGCTGTATGGAGCTTCCTCGGAAGCAGATCTTCGAGCCCTCAAGGTCACAGCCGAGCATGAGCGCTCTGCAAACATGGGCAGAGGGAGGTTACTGGAGGGGCAGAGCAGCTTGCGAAGTACCTGGCTCTGGTTGTAGCCCGGCTGTGGTTCCTCCTGGCAAACTGCTCCGACCTTTGTGCTGGAAAAGAAAAGACCAGCCGCAAAAAAAAAAGGCAGCCAAACTTGGCAGCAATTTTTTCTTCTTCAGTAGCCTGTTGGGAGAAATAACTCTTCAAGGGCTTACATTGGCGTGCTCGTTTTGTGTATTTCCCTAAAACCACACTAAAAAAACCTTTATCAGCTCGGAACTCGTGATGGGATCGCTGACCTGTTACGAAGGAGTCGCCCAGCAGGGTCGGTGTGCGAGCAGGGAAATCCTCTCCTGGCTGACAGGATGAGCTACCGAGCAATTGCAGGAGTCGTCTGCAGGGGGAAGATGCTGCAGAATAAATTGGGGTGTTCGTCGTGGTTGGATAATGTTGTAACTCATCAGGTGTAGGTTCTCCTTTCTGGGAGGAAGGCCGCTGAAAAGTACATTAACCTTGCTAAACTCATGGCACGGACAAGGGATCGCTTGGCTCTGGAAAGAGGGAAAATTCCTCTGCCTTATGGAAATGGTCCAGAAGGCATCTCCAGAGGGCTGGCTGTACAGAATTGGTTTTTCACTTGCGTTTTCCCCTCTCCTCTTAAATGATCCTGCTCCGACTGGAGGCTCTGGGAATGCTTTGGAAGTCTGTGCTCGAGGGCAGGGCGCGCTGTGCCAGGAAGCAAACAGTGGTTAGTTAATGAGCTGCACTCGCCTAGTGCTGAGTACTGATCCAAATCAAAAGCCGCGAGTGAAACACGTGTTTTTATAGCTTTTGTTCCCTCGATCAGGGCTAAAGTACACTTCTCCTGTGTCGGCTCACAGTCTCCTCCTCTCTCTCTGCATCCAGCCGTGCTGCACGCCCGCTGCTACTCCCATGGGTCGCAGGAGTCAGACGAGGAGTTCGATGCTCGCTGGGTGACGTATTTCAACAAGCCAGATATCGACGCCTGGGAGCTAAGGAAAGGTATGTTGAACGAAAAGGGAGGGGTAACCTGCAGAAAATACAGTTTTATTTGAAATCTGGAGTCCGTAGGGCTTCTGCACAATGAATGAGCTCGCTGCGGCAGGCGATGGCACCTCACCAACCCAACGAGGATGTTGGAAGGAACTACGGCATGGAAAATGAGGAGAAAGAGGGTACAAGGCAGTAGGAACACAGGTTTTTTAATTCTAGCGCCCCAGAACACATATTCTGACTCCTGGTCTTTGAGAGGGAGAGAAACACTGGCTCTGAGGAATGTTTCTGAGCTCCGCTGTTGCCTAATGGGAGACCACGCTCGTTTTTCTTTGGGCTGTGACCGAGTGGCTTGGCCGTAATTTGCTGCAGACTGTTTGGTTGTCTCCACACATTGCTTGCTGTGGAGCTGCCGGCTGCTATTAAACTATCCTAATTAGGGCTTAAAATAACCGACAGAGGGATCGTTCCCGCGTGACGTGGGTGACCAGTGTTGGGTCCTTCCCCTTGGAAGGAGAGGAAGAGAACAGGCTGCCTGCATTGCACCGGGAGGAACAAAGTCGTTTGGATTTCTTCATGGTTCCATAGCTGGCTTGCCACATACACCGCTTTGGGGAGCGTGGATGTTACTGGCCCACTGGGATTTCACAAAATTAACTTAAAAGCTGGTTATAGGTATAGCAGTGAGCGACAGTGAGAGGGAGAAGAGCAAAAGAACGCCCTTGGCGGGGGGGGGGTGGTGGTGTTCAAAATAGCAATGAAAGTGCCAGTCAGATGCTCTTGGTGGTGTGTTAATTATTAATTCTTTCATGAGCTGGAGCAAAACAACGCTTAGCAGGTTTCTTTTGATAGCCTGGGCCGAGTTACTCCATGTTTCCCTGTGCTCACAGGTATAAACACGCTCGTGGGCTACGACCTGGTTCCGGAACCAAAAATCATCGATGCAGCTCTGAGGGCGTGCAGACGGTTAAACGACTTCGCCAGCGCGGTCCGCATCCTGGAGGTCGTGAAGGTGAGCGGGGTGGGGGCATAGGGTGCAGCTGCTGCTTTCTGCAGAGTTTTTCTAGGTTTCCTCTCGGTGGTGCAGAGGGGCTGCTTACATCTTAGGGAACAGGTTGGAAACAAGACGCAGAGCGTCCCTCGGCTAGGCGTTAGTCTCGTGTGGTACAGGACACGTGTCACATCCAGCTGACGTTACACAGGGAGCGGTGTCACTGTTAATACTCTGAAAATCCCCAAGACAGGAGCTCGGCGTTGCTCTGGGGTGCTTTGCAGCTGTGAGTGATCGGTGGGGGTCTTTGGTGCTGGATTTGCAGGGTGCTGGACTTGCTCTCCAACTAACACCCTTCCTTTTCTTGTAGGACAAGGCAGGACCTCACAAGGAAATCTATCCGTACGTTATCCAGGAACTTAGGCCGACTTTGAGTGAACTAGGAATCTCCACTCCAGAGGAACTGGGCCTGGACAAAGCATAAACCATGTTGGTAAGGGATGCTCTCGCTTCCCAGGCTCCTGGCCTGGGACTCGTGTACCCTAAAACTCCTCTGGCAAAGCCAGAGTGCTCCTCACAGCCTTCCACAAACTCATGAAGGCAAGGAAGTTCAGGCTCGTATCGAGGTTCTTGATAGGAAGACGTCACTTTAGTGACACTGAAACGTGTCTGAAAAACATATGGCCTTGTGACATGAGGGGGGTGTTAACAGTTCCCTGGCTGTAACTGGGAAATTTGAGCATTGAAGGAAGAATGAGGTTTTATTGTGAAGCTTGATCTTGGTTTAAGTGGCAAGACCCACGACACAGAGCAGTTCCTGTGGGACTGCGCAGCCCTGGGATGTCTCCTGCAATATCCTGAAGGCGTGGGGAACTCTAGCTCAGGAGTACCCACGCACTGATAGGGAAAATCGAGGTGTTCGACCCACCACCTGTAAGCACAGCCCTTCTGGAAGAGCCGGTCATGTTTTCCAAAGGTGCTCAGGCCTCCAGAGCCAAGAGTTGCCAGGACAAAGGGGTGTTGCAGCGCCTGGCTGGCAGGGTGTCGGCCTTTGCTCCTCATTAGCTTTTCCTGAGAAGCCTTTTTAGCAAATGGAAGGATCATTTCCTCTGGAAGTGCTCAAGCTTTCATTTTATTGTAGCCAATTTAGAAAATGGGGAGGTGCTCATTTCTCTCTCATGCTAGCAAATGAGCCCCACTGTTGACGGTCACCTAACAACCCTGAAGTTCCTTTACCTTGCACTTAAAATAGCTTCTTTTCTGCTAATTTGCAGGACCCCATGCTTACAGAACAAGCAGATGAGCTGTAGCACAGCCAGAGCTTAACTGACCCGTGTGCGGGACACCCACGGATAATTTCAGGAGCAGTGTGTGTAGCGTTTGGTCCCGATGGCAGTGGCCTCGAGTTCTGGGAGGCCGTTTGTTTTACCGCCTTAAAAAGCTGAATTCTGAGCACTGTGTAAACTTGGGAAGGACTATAACCAAGATTTAGATCTGCAGCATCAATGCCAGGGTTACACAGGAACTGTAAGACATGGAAGCATTGTTAGTGAGCAGCAGCTCCTGTGGTTAATGAGGATCCATCGTTACGTTTAGTTGAGGCCTAACATGCAGTAACCCTGACTGAAATAAAGCCCGAAACAAAACTTCTCATGGAGCCCGAGTTATGTGAAGGCAGCCTCTTAACTGGAGAGACAGCTAGTGTCACACCCAGAATTTTTTGTCATATTCCAGATTTTTTTTTTTTAATGTGACCCTTAGGGCTGGGCTCTGGGTGAAGATGAGTGAGGGCAGTGACGTGTTTGGGAGCTGATGAGGTAACGGGCCGCTTTCTAACGGCTTTTCTGTCTTTTCCGTTGCAGGTGCATTACTTGAACATTCTCCTGACGCGACCTGATTGTGTGCAGCCGCCGCGGGGCTGTGGTGTTAAAACCGTCTCTTGTTTCACATAACTTTATTGCGCCGCCATGCTGTGGTGCGGGCCGGGCCTAATAAAGGGAAGCTTGGCCTGACCAACCTGGTGTGGTTATTTGTTAGGGTGAACAGGAACGAGGGAGCAGAAACCCTTCTGTGCTAGCAGCAGAGCGTGTGGGGGAGCTCTGATTTCAGGGCCGAGGCGTTTGGGCAAAGAACAGCAAAAACATAAACAAAAACATAAATAAACCAGCCCCGGAACCTTTTCGCCCGGGCCCCTTCGAGCGCGGTCGCGGCGGCCGCCCGGAGCCTGCTGGAGGTGCGCAGCGCCTCGCCTCCGCACCCCGCATGCGCGCCGCAGGCCCCGCCCCCGCGAGCCAACGCAGCCAATGGGAGGCGGCGGGGGCGGGGCCGCGCGGCCATGGCGACGGGCGGCGGCGGCGGGCCCGGGGCTGCGGGCCGGGAGGGGGCGGGGCGGGGCCGGGCGGTGAGGGGCGGGCCGGGGGGGTGGGGGGGTGGGGGGGGTTATACGGGGCTGTAGGGGGTTATACAGGGCCGTAGGGGGCTGTGTGGGGCTGTACGGGCTTATATGGGGCTGTATGGAGTTACATGGGGCTGGGGGGTGTATGGGGTTATATGGGGCTGGGGGCTCGTGTATGGGGCTATATCAGGCTGTGTGGGGCTGGGGTATACGTGTGGGGCTGTGTGGGGTTATGTGGGGCTGTATGGAGTTATGTGGGGCTGGGGGTTTCTATAGGGCTGTGTGGGGCTATATGGGGCTGTGTGGGGTTATATGGGGCTGTGTGGGGCTGTATGGGGTTATATGGGGCTGGGGGTTTCTATAGGGCTGTGTGGGGCTATATGGGGCTGTGTGGGGCTGTATGGGGCTATATGGGGTTATATGGGGCTGTGTGGGGCTGTACGGGGTTATATGGGGCTGTATGGAGTTACATGGGGCTGGGGGGGTGTATGGGGTTATATGGGGCTGGGGGCTCGTGTATGGGGCTATATCAGGCTATGTGGGGCTGGGGTATACGTGTGGGGCTGTATGGGGTTATGTGGGGCTGTATGGGGTTATGTGGGGCTGTGTGGGGTTATATGGGGCTGTGTGGGGCTGTATGGGGCTATATGGGGTTATATGGGGCTGTGTGGGGCTGTATGGGGTTGTATGGGGCTGGGGGTTTCTATAGGGCTGTGTGGGGCTATATGGGGCTGGGGGTTCGTGTGGGGCTGTGCGCGTGGGGAGCAGTCTGGGGCTGGCGTGTATTTGTGGGGCAGTGTGGGGCTTTGCGCTCCAGGAGCGGTATAGGGCCTGAGCGTGTGTACGGGGCAGCGTGGGGCTGTACGCGTGGAGCAGCACGCGGCCATACAGGGGTGCAGGCACCAAGGCACGGGGTCGGGCAGGGGCTGCGTAGGGCAGAGGCCGTACAGAGGCAGAGCGAGCGCACGGGGGCCGCGCAGCATGTGCAGGGCGCTATAGGGGCCACACAGCGCACACAGGGAGCTCTGTAGGGTCAGGCCCCAACTCTCCCCTTCTCCTTTCCAGCCGCCCCGGGGCGAGAGCAGGCGGCCGAGCACTCGGGGCAGCGACGGGGCGGAGAGGAGGGGGCCCTACCTGCTCTGCAGGCCCCCCGCCGGCCACGCCAAGCTGCGTAAGTGGCCTTAGGGGCGCCCCCGAGCCAGCCCTAAAACCCCAGCGGGGCCGCGGGGGCTTCGGGCTCTCACCCCCGGTGCTTGCAGAGCGGCCGCGGGAGCCGGCGAAGGCGGCGCCGCGATGGCACGGGCTGCTGGGGGGGCCCCCGGCGAAGGCAGCGGCTAAAAGGTTGGAGCCCCCCCCCCCCCCTTTTTTTTTTTTTTTTAACCAAAACCGGGGTTTTTAAGCTGCGTGAGAAGGGCTTGGGGTGAACCAGGAATGGGCAGGGGCTGGGAGGATGGGGATGGGGGTACTGGGAGGATGAGGAGAATACCAGGAGGATGGGGATGAGGATGAAAATACTGGGAGGATGATGATGGAGATGGTGGGAGGATGGGGATACTGGGAGGATGAGGAGGATACTGGGAGGAGGATGATAGGAATAGTGGGAGGACGGGCTTGCTGGGAGGTTGAGGATGGGGATACTGGGAGGATGAGGATACTGGGAAGGTGAGGATGAGGGTACTGGGAGGGGAATTTGAGGGTACTGAGAAGATGAGGATGGGATGCTGGGAGGATGGGGGTGAGGATACTGGGAAAACAAGGATGGGGGTACTGGGAGGATGGTGATGCTGGGAGGATGAGGATGCTGGGAGGAAGAAGATGAGGATACCGGAGGCTGGGGGTGCTGCGGTGCTGGCGGTGCCCTGAGGCCGGCGGGCACACAGGCGCTGGGGCCGCGGGTTCCTGCCGCTGCTCCCCATCCCCTCGCCCCTGCGGCCCCGTTGGCACCCGTCCGTGTCCCCGAGCAGGTCCGCGAGGTCCCGCGGGGGCTACGTGGCGCTCAGCCAGGTGGCAGAGGACAGCCTGGTGTCGCCCAGCTCGGGCAGGTGAGCGGCCGGCGCCCTCCTTCGGGGCACGGGGCTGACGGGCTGGGGAGGATCGGGGTGGGACTCGCTGAGGGGCGACCTAAAACCCTCTAAACCTCATTAAAAAAAGCCTCCAAACCCCATTTTTTGTGGTCGATTTGGTCGCTTGGAGAGCCTGAAGGTGCCTCCCTGATGGGCTGGGCAGGCAGCAGCGAAATGCCCTGCGTGCCCTAAGTCCAGCAGCCGCCCCCGCCCTCAAATCCTCGGGCTTTTCAAGCAGCCCCCTGCTCGTGGCGCCCACTCTGACTTTTTTCTCCTCGCAGCGATGGGGAGCTGGAATCGAGGGGCTCCTCCGGCTACTCCTCCGCCGAGGCAAGTCCAGGTTTGGCTCCCGGCCCCCCCGCGGTCCCGTGGGCTCCCCCACCTCGCCTCCACGTCGGGGAATCGCTAAATCCAGCACTGCCCCCTGCTCTGCGCGCGTCCCCCTCAGCCGGGGGGCTTCGCAGAGCTGCTGAGCGCTGCCGCGGCCCTGCCGGGCTTTGAGGCCACCCAAAACCCGCCGGGCTCTGTCCCCCTGTGCCACCCCCGGGTGCCTGCGCTCCACCGTGGCGTTACCCAGACCGCGAGTGTCACGAGGCGGGGGTTTTGTCACGTCGGAGGGTGCGGGGGGGGTTTCACAGCTCCGTCTCCCCCGGCAGGTGAACCAGGAGCTGAGCCGGCAGCTGCTGCAGGACGGCTACCACCTGGACGAGGTCCCTGACGACGAGGACCTGGACCTCATCCCCCCGAAACCCGCCGCCGCCCCGTGCCCGTGGTGCTTCGGGGACTCCCTCTGCTGCGTGCTCCAGTAGGCACCGCCCCCGCGGGGGGCGCGGGACAGCTCCGGAGCCTCCGCTCCCCACGGCCCTCGGGGCGTTTGGTGGCGCCCCAGGGGCTGCACTGCACCCCGAGGTCTCCGTGTCACACGGGGCAGCAGCAGGCGCGTGGCTCAGTGCCACTTGTCACCCGGCTGGGGTGGGACGGGAGGAGATGGGGGCTCCTGGGGTGCACGGGGAGCTCCCGGTGCTCCTGCTCCCTGCTGCGAGCCCCCGCTGCTGTTCAGGAAGGGACCGACGGCCTCCACATTAAGATTTCTTCCCCCCCGGGGCCGTTCCGGTCTCATAAGCTGCCTTAAATCAGGGTCCTGCTGCCCGACAAGGGACAGCCGGTGTCTTAGGGAGGAACCTTATTTAAACGCTCGGCCTCCGGAGAGGAACGCTCTCCTTTTTTTGTATCCTATCCGAGGAAGCACTCAATAAAAGGATCTTGCTACTCGAGGTGTCTTCCCGCTCCCTCCCCACATCCATTTGCTCTCCCCACGGGTGGGGAAGGGGGGACTCAAGGGGGGGACCCAATTTGGGGCCGGGGGAGGCAGCAGAGACCCCCTCCTGCCCCGCACGCAGCGCTGAGGACAAAATCACCGCTTTATTAGTAGCACCAGTCACCCCAGGACCCCCGGGCCCAGCACCCCGTAAGCCCCCCGTGGGGACGGGGACGCCCAGCACCACCTGAGGCCGACCCAACACCTCCTGCCCCCCGGGGGGAGCCTCAGCGAGCGTCACATCGGCAGGGGTAAGCAGCAGTCCCGAGGGGAACCCCAAAACCCCGGAGCCCCGCAGCAGCCCCACGCCGCAGGGCGTTAGCAGCACCGGTGAGGGCCGTGGCGCCAGGGGGACGCGGCCCCCCCGCGTCCCAAAAAGTCACCTCAGGAGGCGCAGGGTGGGCGCCCAGCTGCTTCTCTCACGAAACCGGGGGTGGGCGGCTTTGGGATTCACTTTGGGGGCGGCTTCCAAGCGATCGGCCAGGACTACTTTGGTTTCTATCTACCGCGGGGCGTCGAGGCGGGCTCAGAGGAGGCAGCAGGCTCGGAAGAGCAGCATCCCGTCGGGCGAGGAGAGGCGCAGGGAGATGCTCTCGTTGGCGGAGACGAAGAGCACGGAGCCGCGGCGCAGGGCCATTTCGGAGGCGGCGGCCGTGGAGGTGCCCACGGCCGTGCCCTGCACCACCAGCAGGATGCTGGCCGAGTCCACGGCGGAGACGAGGTACAGCTTGATGGAGGAGGGAATCTGCAACGGGAGCGGCCGCCGCCGCTCGGGTCTCTGCGGCTTCCCTCCTCCTTCGTCCCCCTCCCCACAGCCCCATCGCCCTCCTCATCCTCCCCACGCCCAGGGTGGCTCGAGCAGCCGAGCAAGAAGAACTTGGGGTGGAGAGGAGCTCGTGGCACTGCCCGGGGTGACACAGGTGTCCCCGGCGCGCTCATCCTCCCCGTGCCACCAGCGAACCCGCGGCAAGAAACCAAGAGGCCAAACTGGGAGGCTGAGGAGCTGCGGCTGCCCCCTCCCCGGGGGTGGTTATGGCCAGGCCGGGTGGGCTTTGGGCAGCCTGGGCTCGAGGGGCGGGAACTGGGCGGGCTTTAAGGTCCCTTCCCACCCAGCCCGCTCCACGCCCTACAAAGGACAGCCAGGACGCGGCGTCCCCGGCGCAGGCGGGTGCCGCAGCCCAAAACCACGCCGAGCACAGCCCAGCAGAAAAGCTGAGCAACTCCGGGATGCTCCCGCCCCAGCGGCTCCGGCCCAGCTGTGCCAGCAGCTCGCTTTTCCCTGCAGCCCCCCCAGCGGCCTCACCTCTATCCTCATCAGCGTGAAGTCGGGCACGGGCGGGTCGTAGAGGAAGACGCTGGGGTCCAGCGGGCTCTGCACGGCCGGGAAGATCTTGGAGCTGCTGGGCGCCGGCGTGTAGTTGAGCATCTCGCACAGGGTGAGCACGTCGATGAACTTGGGGGTGAGGCCGGCGCGCACCGTGTTGTCCGAGCACGCCATGCACTCCACGCAGTCTGCGGGGACCGGGGTGTCAGCGCCACCTGCACGGTGCCGTGCCCCCCCCACGGAGCCGTGCCCCCCCCACGGAGCCGTGCCCGGCGCTCACCTCCCTGCAGGTAGGCGTGGGGCTCGTTGGCCGCCAGGAACATGGCCTCCCCGGGCTCCAGCCTCACCAGGTTGAGGAAGTAGACGGCAAAGCAGCCGATGTCCCCCGGGAACTGGGAGTGCAGGCGCAGCAGCAGGTCCCCGTTGCTCCCCGACGTGTCCTGCCCTTCGGCCGCTGCAGGGGGAGCGCCGTGGGGCTTGGTGGGAGCTCGACCCAGCCTCCCCATCCCGGCCTCCCCACCCTGATCTCCCCATTCTGGCTTCCCCAGCCTAGTCTCCCCGTCATGGTCTCCCCAACCTGACCTCCCTGTCTTGGCCTCCCTGTCCCGGTCTCCCCATCCCGGCCTCCAGCGCGGTGCCCCCACCCCCCAGCTCCCAACGTGGGGCTTTCCCCAGACCCTTTCCCCCCTCTCCAGCCCCCCCCTCCTTGCCCGAGCGAGGCCCGGGAGGTTTTTTCTCGGCCACCTTCTCGGGAAATCCTCTGCACCAGGGTGTTGAGCTGGTCGACGAAGGACTTCTTCTCGCTCTTCATCAGCCGGGTGAAGCAGACCCGCAGGGCGGCCGAGACGCCGCGGGGGTCGTGGCTGGCGCTGCGCTCCAGCTGCTCCGCCGCCACCTCGCCCACCAGCGCCCGCAGCTCGGGGACGGCTGCCCCGAGGGGACGGGGCCGTCAGCGGTGCCACGGGGACGGGCTCCATCCCCTTCTTCCCCCCTTCCCAAAGGCTTACCCCGCAGGAACGAGGCGATCTCCTCGACGGGTCGGAAGCCGCACAAGCCCTCGAAGGGGGTGAGCGCGATGGCCATCTCGGGCTTGTGGTTGGCGTCGGGGTAGTGCTGGGGGAACTGGGCGTGCAGCTTGGCCGCCAGCTCCTGCCGAGGGGACAGCGGTGGGGGCGACGTCCCTGAGGGTGTGCAGGGAGCCCCCCCGGTGCCGCCGGGACGTGCCTACCTTGTTGGGGTGCGCCTGGATGGAGAGGGCGGTGCGGACCGAGAGCACCTTGAAGAGGAAGGGCAGGCGGCCCTGGAAGGCGTCCTTCACCTTGGCGCCCAGGCAGGCGGGGTTATCCGAGATCCAGCGCCCCAGCGTCTTCTGGGGGATGCGGTTGTCCCGGATCGCGGCGTCGCCTTTGGGGTGGGCGCCCATCCAGAGCTGGGGGGGGACGGGACGGGATTTGGGCTGAGTCACCCGCTGCGGGGTGACACCGGGCGGACAGATGGACAGACGGACGGACGGAGGGAGGGAGGGACGCACCTCGGCGTAGGGCTGCTCGGGGTCGATGTGCGCCGTGGGGTCGCCGCTGGCCACCAGCTGGGCCACCTCGCTCTGCAGCCCCAGCTTGCCCCACGAGTAGTTCTGCACCGGGCAGGCCAGCGGGAACACTGCGGGACGGCGGCGCGGGGACACCCGTCAGCGGGCGGCCGGCCCCCAACCCGGCCCCCAACCCGGCCCCCAACCCGGCCCCAGCCTGACCCCGGGGGTCTCCCCGCGGGCGCCCCCGGCTCTCACCGCGGATCTCCGCCATGGCCGCGCCGCCCGGTGCCGCTCCCCGGCGCCTCCCCCCGCCGGGCGGGGCAGCGCCCTACGCCCGCCCTATAGCGGCCATCGGGGGCGCGCCGCGGGGGGGGACGGGCGGGGGCCGCGAGGGGGCGGCGGGGCCGGGGGGCGCTGCGGGGGCGCCTCTGGGGGCTGCTCGGGGGGGCGCCCGCCCGTGGGGCGCTGCGGGGCGTTATTGGGGCGCTGCGGGGCGCTATTGGGGCGCTATTGGGGCGCTGCGGGGCGCGGCTCCCTGCAGAGCTGGGCGCGCCCCCGCGCCGCCAGGCCCCGCCCCCGCGCCTAAAGCCCCGCCCCCGCGCCTAAAGCCCCGCCCCCGCCCCGCCGTTGTGACGTCACGCGGGAGAAGGGCGTCGCCCCGCCCCGCGGAGGGAGGGGGTCACGTGGGTGGGGGGGCTGCGGCGCACGCGCGCTGGCGCTCCCGGAAGTGTCGGCGCGGCGGCGGCCGGGGCGGGAGCGCGGAGCGGAGCGGGGCGGGGAGCGCCGCCATGGCGGGTTTCGACACCAACCCGTTCGCGGACCCGGTGGACGTGAATCCCTTCCAGGTGCGCGCCGCGCCCCCCCTTCCCCCCGCTGCCCGTTCCCCCCCCTCCCATCCCCGAGCCGCCGGGCCGCGGCGCTGAGTGGCAGCCCGCCGGCCAATAGCCGCGCCGCTCCGGCGCCTCGCAGCCAATCAGCGCGCGGGGGCGGGACCTGGGGGGGTGTGCGCCGCCGGCAGGGTCCGGCGCCCCCCGGGGTCCGGCGCCGTTTGGGTCCCCCCGGGAGCCGCAGCCCAGCGGCGGAGTTCCGGGGCCGCCGCTGCCCCTTGCGGGGGGGCGGTTTGGGGGAAAAAAGGGCGAGTTTGGGGCTGCTGGGGGCTGGGGGCGGCGGGGGAGGCTCCGGGTGGGCAGCCCGGTCTTAACAGCAGGGCAGGGCCGCGAGGCGCTCTGCCTAATTAGCAGCAGGGCTAATTGATTTCGTGCCCTGTGGGCCCTGCTGGCGGCCCCACCCCTGAGGGGAGCCCGGCGGGGCCCGCTGGGGGCCGCGGCCCCAAAACCCCGGGATTTAACCCGAAACGACGCTTTTTTTGTGGGGGTGTGGGGTCGTCCTGCCCCCGGGGTGATCCCCGGGCGGGGAGGTGGCAGCCGCTCACCCGCAGCCTGCCCCCCGCCCGCAGCAGGGACGAAAATTGGGGTATTTTAACTCTCGCTGCCTGCCCCGCCTTCCCCGGCTGTTCCCCGTGCGGGCAGGAGGACCCGTGAGTGCCCCGAGGTTCCCTGGTCGCTGGGAGAGGAGCGCTGCAGCTTGAAAACTGCTGCTTAAAATCCCCGGCTGCGAAGCAGGGACCTTCCCACGGGGAGCTCAGCGTGCGGGGAAAGCGGCCGCGTGCTGCGGGTGGGGGGGGGAAGGCGCCCTCAGCGCGGGCGCAGGGATCCTTTCGTCCAGGACCAGGCCGTTTGGTGGAGCTGCTGCGAGTGCGCGTAAAAAGAAAAGAGGCTGTTAGCAATAAGTAGGCTGTGTAACTGTTCCCAGGTAAAGAAAAGAGGCTGGGAGGCAGAGCAGGTGACGTGTGAGCTCGTGTCTGGTGCTGATTGCTCTCTCCTCTTTCTGTTTTTCAGGACCCCTCGGTGACACAGCTCACAAACACAAGCCAGAGCGGCCTGGATGAGTTCAACCCCTTCTCGGAGAGCTCCCAGCTGGTGCGTGTGCCCGCTCCGGGCGTCGTGGCGGTGCCTGTAGCGCTTTAGGACATCCCCTGGCAGTACAGCATAAAGGGAAATAAAAGCAAGGCACGCGCAGCTGGTTTCCCCACAGACACTGCGAGCACCGAAGCGCCCAGCTGGAGCTCTGTGCTCGCATGCAGCAGTTTCTCACGGGCTGGCTCCCGGTAAAGCCACGTGAAGTGTGAGGGGAAGGCGTTTTGTGGCAGGACGCATCGGTATTTATCTGGTCTGCGGGCTGGGAGCCGAGCTGATGTCACTCGTGGATCGCTACGAGAACTTCAGCCTTATTTCCTGGCTGCTGCCACGTGTGATATGGGGAAAAGGAGAAGAGGAAACCGGGATAAAAATAATTCTTGCAGCTTAAACAGCCGATGGGGATCCCTTCTGGGTTCTCTTGTGCCCGCAGTCCTTAGGCACCGCTTCCCCAGGCGGGGCGTTAGAGAGCGAGTGCGTTCCCGAGAGCACACTGGTGCCTCCTGCTCCTCGTGGCAGTGCTAAAACTTGAGAATCCTTCCCCGAAAGAAGCAGCCCGTCACCGTGTTCCCTTATCCCTTGCAGACAAATGCAGCGCGGACGACGCCGGCCACGCAGCCCGCCGGCCACTCGCAGCCCGCCGTCCTGCAGACCTCGGTGGAGCCCACCCCGCAGGTGAGGCACCGCCCCCGGGGAGCCCGAGCCAGCTCCCGCTGTGTGCGGGGGCGTGCGGGAGCAGCAGGGGCCGGGGGTCCTGGCGGCGGGAGCTGCGCCCCGCCCTGTTAGCTGGCATTTGTACCACCCTGAGGCCGCTGAATCGCCTTCGCTTCCCTTCCGTGTGGCTCCTGCTGTGCTTGCCTCGGGCAGGGAAGGGCTTTTGACCTTTCTCTCCCCCTCTTTCAGGCTGTGGCTGCAGCAGCACAGGCCGGGCTGCTTCAGCAGCAGGCGGAACTCGAGAGGAAGGCGGCCGAGCTGGAGAAGAAGGAGAGGGAGCTGCAGAGTAACGCCGCCAGCATTAACCGTGAGTAGGAGAGCGACCACCACGCTCCCAGGGCCGCCTGGGCCGCTCCGTTTGGCAGCGCGGCCGCTGGCAGGGGCGGGTTTGGCCCGTCCAGAGGTGGTGTTCTCCTGCCTCGTGCCCCGGGGCCGTACCCGTCCTCCCACGGCCCGCAGCCTGGCTGCCCCTGAGGGCTGGGCAGGAAAGGGGCTCGGAGGTGAGCTGCTGGGGGCCAGCCCTGGCTTTCTGGCAAGGCTTTGTTAGGGGAAAACGCTGTTTTGCTCTGGCCGACCTCAGTTTCAGACGGTTGTGGTGCCGAGTGGTGATGGCTGTGGTGGTTTGTCACGGGGAGTTCTGCTCAGGCCTCGTTCCTCCCTGAGACTGAGCCTCTCCCGAGGCTTTAACGTCAGCAGATCCGAGCGGCTCCTTGTAAATGACGGCACGCTGATAAACCTGTGGGTGGGTGCAGAGCTCCTCTGTCCTTCCCTCCCGCAGCGAGGCAGAACAACTGGCCGCCCCTTCCCAGGAAGTGCCCCATCAAGCCCTGCTTCTACCAGGATTTCTCCGCAGACATCCCGGCCGACTACCAGCGGATATGCAAGATGCTGTATTACTTGTGGATGCGTGAGTAATGCCTTCAGCTGCAATAAAAACTCTCTCTGAGAAGTTCCTGTACCAAATGCCGCCCTTTGTCCTACAGTGAGCGCCGTGGGTGTTGTCGGCAAGGGTCAAACGGTGCCTCTCTTCCTTTATTTCTTTAAATGGAGGCAGATGTGAAGGGCTGAAGGCTTTTGCTTTGGGAACAGCTCGTTCACAACAGAGTTTTGGTCGTTGTTTAAAGGAGGCTGTACAGCCTGAGGCTCTGAGCGGTGGTGGGTAGCGCACTTAGAGACCAGGTGCAGAACAGTCTGAGCTGCGCTCCTCAGTTCCGAAAGGATTTCAGGCGTGTCTGCAAGCAGCAGGGCCGGGTGAGGGTCTCAGGTTAAGCCCCATTTTCCTTCCCGTGGAAGAAAGGAAATCAGATGGCCCCAAAACTGTCACATCTGCAGAGCTTTGTGTCTTCAGCGGGGGCCGAGAGGTGCTCGGAGAGGGGTTTGGGAGACGGCCGAGGGTTTACAGCTGCTTCTCCTCTCTCCTGTCCCGCGCAGTGCACTCGGTTACCCTGCTCCTGAACCTGCTCGCTTGCCTGGCGTGGTTCACGGTCCAGACGGAAAGAGGAGTAGACTTTGGTCTCTCAATCCTGTGGTTCGTTTTATTCACTCCTTGTGCCTTCCTCTGCTGGTACCGGCCGATTTACAAGGCTTTCAGGCAAGTACTCTTCTCCTCTGTAACGGGCACGTGGCTTCTGCTGGGGGGAGCTGGGGTTTGTCTGCTCCACGAGTGTGTTGCCTGTGGGATTTTTCCAGCTCTTCGCATCACTGAATAGATCAAACCCACTTGTTCCCGAACGTATCTGAAAAATCTGATGGAACTTGCTCGTGGTGCTCCTTTTTCGCTGTGGAATCTGAGCCTGGCCAGCGCAGGGCCCTGCTGCTTCTTTGCTTTTAAGAAAACGTGTTGAGAAAATGTGGTGGTGCGATACGCAGTGGGCACGTAAACCGCGTGGCTGCACGAGTTCCTCCTGAAATCACCTCCCCTCGGCAGCCTTCCCCTGGAGGAAGCGGATCACCGAAGTGGTTTTCCTCCTCTCAGAGGAGGGAATCTGTCCAGGGATCAGGTCCCTGGTTTTCACTCCTGCTGCCGTCTCTCCTGCAGGTCTGACAGCTCCTTCAGCTTCTTCGTCTTCTTTTTCATCTTCTTCTGCCAAATCGCAATCTACATCATCCAGGCCGTCGGCATTCCTGGCTGGGGAGACAGGTAAGGCGCCTGCACGAGCTGCTGGGGCGCAGCCCTGCCCTCGTGCTGCTTCTCACCAGGGCTGTGGCTGCCAGGAGCTCGGGGCCCGTGGCTGCTCTCTTTCTGACAGCTCCGTTCTTCCTCCCGCGCCTCTCGCCTGGCGCGCGGCGCTGGCAGGTCTCAGCTGGGCTGCCTCTCCTCCGCCCTTCCTCTCCCAGACTTGAAGGCGTGCGTGGAACCTCCCAGACCTATTCTGCACTTCTTTTCCTAAGCGTTTTGTGTCCCTGGGTGGTGCTGAGCCCCTGGTGCTGGCCGTGTCTGCCTTGCCTCCGAGTGGAGGCCGAGGAATCTGGGACCCACTGGATGCGGCTCAGCCCCGTGCAGCTGCTCCCAGCCTGATTTCGACCCCAAACCCTTCCTGAATTTCTCCTGAGCGTGGTCATGCGCTGCCAGCGGGCTGTGCTTCAAAAACCTACAAGAAAACTCCCCAAAAAGGGGTTTCCCCTCGCCCCTTCTTGGTGCCACCCCCCAGAAGGACGAGCCCAGGCTCCCTGGTCACCCCCCTGCCCAAAGCCGCGCGTTCCCTCCCCTACCCGCGCTGGCTGCGGGCAGATCCCCGAGCTCCTGCTGGGGGAGAAGAGGCAGGAGGTTCGCAGCCAGCGCCTTCTCCCCGCGGGGCAGCCTTCGGGAGCTGCGTGCCGTGGAAGCTCTCGCTATTTTTGCCCGCTGCCTGCAGAGCAGCTCACGGGCAGAGCTGTCCTCGCGCTCCCTCCCCGCGCAGCCGTGGGGGCCGGGCAGGGGGCGCAGCGTTTTGGGTCAGAGCTCCAGCTCCGTTTCCTCGAGCCCGGCAGCGTGGTTATTTTGGGCCGTGGTGCGCGGTGTTGCGTTTCTGCTGCTTTTCAATGCGCTGGGAGCTGCACAGGACATGGAGCGAGCCCAACTGTCCCCTTTGGTCCCCTCTCTCCTGCACGTGGGTGAGAACCGTGGGTGAGGTTCCTTGCTCTGGCACTGCAGGAGGGCGCTGGGAGCGAGGCGTCTTGGTGGCTTTGCCCACTGATAAGCACCGATAACTCCCCGAGTCCTCCCTGCCCTTTCCCCGCAGCCGCTGCCAGTTCCCAGGAAGCTTTTTTTGTAGCTTTTCCTTCACTCCTTCCTCTCCCTCCCCCTCCTCACTCTCGCAGAGGTGACACGTAGCTCGGGGCTCCAGGTCCGGCAGCCTCCCTCTTCCATTTCCCAACGCACCAGCCTCTCTTTCCCCTGCTCGGCTGAATTTGGAGGTGTTTGGGGGAGCCGCTCGGTTTCTGGCAGCACCGAGGGCGCTCTCGGGGCCGGAGGGGCCGTGCTCACCCTGCTGCTCTCCCTTGCAGCGGCTGGATCGCGGCGCTGTCCGAGCTGCACGGGAACCTGGCCGTGGCTGTCATCATGATGGTGGTGGCGGCGTTCTTCACGCTCTGCGCCGTCCTCTCGCTCTTCCTCCTGAAGCAGGTGAGTTCCTCGCAGGGCTGGGGACACCTCAGGACCGTTGTGGGGCAGCCCTGGGCGGGGATTGCTCGGCCGGGGGGGCGGTGAGGCCGGTGCGCGTCCCGCAGGCTGATGTTTTTCCCCCCTGCTCCCTTTTTCCAGGTGCATTCCCTGTATCGCCGCACGGGCGCCAGCTTCCAGAGGGCCCAGGAGGAGTTTTCCCAAGGCATCCTCACCAACAGGAGCTTCCAGAACGCAGCGGCCGGGGCGGCCTCCTCGGCCGCACACGGAGCTTTCCGGGGGAATTAGCCCCTCAGGGGGCTGCCCCCGCCTCGCCTCCCCTCCCCTCCCCTCCCGCCATCGCCCCGACCTCCATTTTCTAACGATGCACTTTCCGTGGGTACCATGTTAGCTCTGTGACGCCGACTCCAGATGAGGAGAGGTCTGGTTTAGCTTCAGCTGGCCCAGGTTTATCACGGTTTGTTTTCCCTGGCCTTCTCGGGGGCGCGGGGAGCGGAGGAGACGTCTCTGCCGGGCGTTCGTCTCCTCCTGCCCTCCCCTGGCTGCAGCAGGGGGGCGAGGGGAAGCAGGTTTTTTGATTTTATTTTCTCTCTTCTATCGGCCTTTGCTCTGAACAACTTGATTATCTGCTGGTTTTTTGGGGGGGTTTTGTAACTCGCATGTAGTCTGTCGTTGATTTTAAGAGCGGAAGCTGTACCTTCGGGTTACCACACTTAACACGATGCTGCGTTTCCACCTCCCACGTGCTCGGCCTCCCGACGGCGTGGCACAAGCAAAAACCTGGGGGCAGGTGGGGTCGGGGAGGAGGGGAATCTTCCCCTTGTCCTTCCCCCGTCACAGATCTGCCTCTGCTTCCCTGGGGATCCCGCGGCCGCCATCCCCTGGGGGTCCTGTGCCCTCTCCCCAGCACCCAGGGCCCCAGGCACGGCGAGAGAAGGGGGCTGAGCCTTCCCACAGCCTTAACCTGGGGGAGGGAGGGAGAAGGGGGCTTGTTTCACTCCCCGGCCCCGCTGTTCGGAGGGGCAGCACCGGAGCTTTGGGGGGGAAAGGTGCAGGGCTGCGTGTCGTGGGGGAGAGGCAGACCTCATCCAGGCTGCCGCGTCCTGCCCCGGGCTCACAGCGCCGCTGCTGCCTGCCCCAGCCTCCTCACTTGCCTCCTGCCAGCCCGGAGGCGTGGACAGATCTCCCTGCAGGGACAGCTCCCATTTTATTTAATTTTAACTGGGAAAGAACTCGTTTGATGCCTGTTTGGCTCTAAAGCTGTGTCCCTGGGGCGTGCAGCGGGGGGATAGCAGGACCCCTCCTGCCGGGTGGGTCCTGGGGCCGTGCTCTCCCCCCCCCGGCCCCTTTCCACGTGTCCCCAGATGTTGCAGGGAGTTGGGGCTTCCCCTCCCAAGCTCCCCATTGCTCCCAGGTTCTCCAGAATCTGCAGCTTTGGGATTAAAGCTGCTGCTTGTGACACGTGAGGTGTGGGCCTGCTGGGGGCTTGCTGGTGGGTTTGGGGGGGTTCTGTCAAGCTGGGGGGCTGGGCAGCCGTGCGGTGAGCGCTTTTCTTGGGGAAAAAGGGGAAGAGCAGAGGTGCTTGAGACCCTCGAGGCTTTGATTTCTGCCGTGATGATGGGGACGGAGAGCTATCCCCGCTGGGAAACCGCTCCCCCTGCTCCCTGGGGGGATTGGGTTTGTTTTTCCTGGGTGATAAAAACCTGAAATTTTTGTAAGAGAAAAAAAAAAAAAAAACAAAAAAAAAAACCACCAACCAACCCCTTTCTCATGTATTTTCCCCTTTTTCCTTGTCTGATCTTTACTCGTAACAATCAATAAACGACGCGTCACGTTAAACGCTTTAAAAAACAAAATAATTAAAAAGTGCTTAAAAAAAGATTAAAAAATGATAAAAAAAAATTAAAAAAAAAAAAGAAAAGATAAAAAAAAAGTGCTTATAACAAATAAATAAATAAAAAACCGCCAGGAGAGCGGCCGAGCCCGCCCCTTCCTGCCGGGGGCGGCGGGGCCGAGGCGGAGCCGGAACCGGGCGGCGGCGGGGAGCGGGGGGGGGACACCCGGGGGGGCCCCGGGGGGTCCCGGGGAGGCATGGCCGGGGCTGGCTGCGCCCCTCCGCGCCTCGACGGCTTCGTGCTCACCGAGCGCCTGGGCACCGGCACCTACGCCACGGTGTACAAGGCGTACGGCAAGGTGCGGGGGTCCCTGCTCGGGTCCCTGGGGGGGGGGCGGGGGGGTCCCCGCCGGGGGGGGTCCCCGAGGGGGCGCGGAGGGGTCGCGGCTCCAGGGTGGCCTCTCCGGGCAGAAGGACACGCGCGAGGTGGTGGCCGTCAAGTGCGTGAGCAAGAGGAGCCTCAACCGGGCGTCGGTGGAGAACCTGCTGACCGAGATCGAGATCCTCAAAACCATCCGGCACCCGCACGTCGTGGAGCTCAAGGACTTCCAGGTGGGGCTGGGGGCTTCGTGGGCACGGAAAGGGGGGGGGGGGGGGGGCGCACCGAGGGGCGCCGCGGTCCCCTGGGGACACGCTGCGGTCCCCTGGGTGCTGGAGGCCGGGGGACGCGGTCGGGGCGGCCTCCGCTGAGCCTCCACCGCCCGTCCTGCAGTGGGACAGCGAGCACATCTACCTGATCATGGAGTTCTGCGCCGGGGGGGACCTCTCCCGCTTCATCCGCACGCGGCGCCTGCTGCCCGAGAAGGTGGCGCGCGTCTTCCTCCAGCAGCTGGGTGAGGACCTCCTCCTCCTCCTCATCCTCCTCCTCCTCGTCCTCCTCGTCCTCCTCAGGGAGGTGTGGGGCTCTGGGGACAGACCTCCTCCTCCTCCTCCTCCTCCTCCTCCTCCTCGTCCTCCTTGTCGTCCTCCTCCTCATCCTCCCGCTCCTCGTCCTCCTCCTTGGGGAGGTGCAGGGCTTTGGGGACTTTTCGGGGACCCGCCGCCCCACCTGCCCCCCTCGCCCCCCCAGCCTGCGCCCTCAAGTTCCTCCACGACCACAACATCTCCCACCTGGACCTCAAGCCGCAGAACATCCTGCTGAGCGCCCCAGACAACCCCCAGCTGAAGCTGGCAGGTGGGTCCCCAGCCCCGTCTCCCCCCGGGGGGGGGCACACACCGGGTACCCCCCGGTACCCCACACTCTCCCCCCGCAGATTTCGGCTTCGCGCAGTACATGTCGCCCTGGGACGAGCAGCACGTGCTGCGGGGCTCCCCGCTCTACATGGCCCCCGAGATGGTGTGCCGCCAGCAGTACGACGCCCGCGTGGACCTCTGGTCGGTGGGCGTCATCCTCTACGGTGGGTCCCCCTCCCCACGCCCCCCCAGCACCTTGGCACCCCCCCAGGGCCCGGCTGTCCCTGTCCCAAGTCGGGGGGCAGCCCCACGGTGACGTCCAGCGGCCCGCGGGGCCGGCACCCGCAAGCCCTCGGCTCGGTGGCCCCTTGCTGGGACCGGGGGGGGATTTAGGATTTAGGGGGTGCCCCCCAAAGCGACCCCCCCCCCCACGCTGCCTTCCTCGCAGAGGCGCTTTTTGGGCGGCCCCCCTTCGCCTCGCGGTCGTTCGCCGAGCTGGAGGAGAAGATCCGCAGCGACCGAGCCGTCGAGGTGACCTGCGGGGTGGCGCGGCCGCGGGGCCGGGGGGGCAGCGGGTCGGCCTCACCCCCACTTCCCCCGCCAGCTGCCCAGCCGGCCCCCGCTGTCCCCGGGGTGCCGGGACCTCCTGCGACGCCTCCTGGAGAGGGACCCCCGGCAGCGCATCTCCTTCGAGGACTTCTTCGCCCACCCCTTCGTGGACATGGAGCACGTGCCCGGCCCCGAGAGCTTCCCGAAGGCGGTGAGCGGGGCCGGCCCCGGGGGGGGGGAAGCAGTGGGGTGCGGTGGGACCGAGCCCCGAGCCCCGTCTGCCCCCTCCCCAGACCGACCTGGTGGTGGAGGCGGTGAAGAAGGACCAGGAGGGGGATGCGAGCGCCGCGCTTGCGCTCTACTGCAAAGCCCTCGAGTATTTTGTGCCTGCCCTGCGTTGTGAGTGCCCCGGGGGGCTGCAGGGGGCTGCGGGGGGCCCGGGCTGGGCCATGGGGTGGCCGTGGAGGAGCAGGGGGAGCTGAGACGTGGTGCTGGGGGGCTTCAGTCAAGGGAGGGGGGGCGTGGAAGGGGCTGGAGCTCGCCTGGTTTGGGTGCAGGATCAGTCCTGCTGGTACTTGGCGCCCCTCGGCCCCGGACCTCGGGGACCCCTGACCCCTTCTTGGCCCCCAGATGAAAGCGACCCCCGCCGCAAAGAGGCCATCCGGGCAAAGGTGAGCGCGGGGAGCCTGGGGTGGGGAAGGGCCAGGGCACCCCATCCGATCCGGGGGGTGCTCCCGTCACCCCAAAGCCCCGGGGGGGGCTGCTTCACCCCGCCCCCCCCGCAGGTGGGGCAGTACATCTCGCGGGCGGAGGAGCTGAAGGCGCTGGTCACCTCCGACAGCAGGAGCCTCCTGCAGCAGGGGAGCCCGGCCAGGGAGGTCCTCAAAGGTGGCGTTTTTTGGGGGGGGGGCGTTGCTGGGAACCAGCCCCTGGGGGGTTGGCAGCGGGGAGGAGGGCTGAGGGCGCCCCGAAATGTCTCCCTGCAGAGCTGGCCAAGGACAAGCCGCGGCTCTGTGCCGCGCTGGAGGTGGCGGCAGCGGCCATGGCGAGGGTGAGTCCTGGATTTTGGGGTGCCAGCACCCCTGGGGCGGCAGGGAGGGGGCGATCCCGGGGGGAGAAGGAGCTCCCGGAGCATCCCTGGAGGTACCGGGGGTCTCTTGCAGGAGGAGGACGGCCGAGACGACGGCGACGCCTTGGAGCTCTACCAGCAGAGCCTGGGCGAGCTGCTGCTGCTGCTGGCCGGTGAGTGCTGGGGGGGCGGTGGGGGGGCCGCATCCTGCACCCCGCTGACGCCGCCTGTGCCCTCTCCAGCAGAGCCCGCGGGGAGGAGACGGGAGCTGCTCCACGCCGAGGTGAGCCCCAAAACCTGCCCCTAAACCCCGCTCGCCCCCCGGGCGCTGCCCTGACGGGCTCCCCTCTGTCTGCCCGCCAGGTGCAGACCCTGATGGCCCGAGCCGAGTACCTGAAGGAGCAGATCAAGGTACGGCCGCCTCGGGGGGGGGCTCCAGGGGGCTGTGGGGGGGTCGGGGGCTGGCACACACTCCTCTGCCCTTGCAGGTGCGGGAGGCGCAGTCCTTGGGCAAGGAGGCGCTGGCAGAGTCCGTCCGGAGCTGTGAGTCCCCAGACCCTCCGGGCAGGGGGGGGGCTGTGGCCGCAGCCCCCCGAGTGACCGCATGCCCCCCCCGTGTGCCCCCCGTGTTCCCCCCCGTGTCCCCCTGTCCCCCCCAGCCTGCATCTTGCAGTGACGCCGGGGACGAGGCCAGGCGTTGGCAGCGGGAGGCGTCCCTGCCGCGACTGTCTGCTGCCCTGCCCGGCCCTGCCCTGCCCGCGGCGGGCGGCTTATTCCACCCCAGTTCCTCTGCTGGCTGCGCGTTTGGGCGCCCGATGCTGCTGCTGCGCGCAGGCTCTTGCGTGCACAGCCCGGAAAAAATAATAATAAAAAAAAAAGACACACACACACACACACACACACAAAAATCACCCTATCTGCGCTGGAGGCGTTGGCGCGGGCACCGAGCGCGCTGCTCGCCCGTGCCACGAGCTGCTGCCCGCTCCCAGCCTGCGTCGTCGCGCGGCGAGCAACGCCAGGAGCAGAGCTCGCCTTCACGGAAACGCCAGCGCAGACCCCGGCCCCGCACACCGCTCCCTCCCGGGGGGCAGGATCCGGCCCCGCGTGCGCCGCGCTCCGTGGGGACGCCCGAAAACCCTCGTCCCTCGGGGCTGTCCCCAGCTGCAGTCGCTCTGTGGCCGCGGGGGGGGTCTGCCGGCCCTGCAGGGCAGGGGCCTCGTCTCCGAAACCTGCTGCGTTTCAAGGGAATGTAATTTATTGCCTCAAATAAATACTTTTTTTGGGGGTTCTCCAAGTGGCTTATTCCATGCCGCCGCTTTTGGGGGTTGATGCTTGGGGTGGCCCCACGGGTCCCCCGCGCTGCGACCTCTCTCCGAGGCCGTTCTGCGGGATTGTTTTTATCATTGCCATTCGGAGCAGCGATTATATCCCCGGGCTTTAAAGAGCTTCCAAGCCTGCCGCCCTCCCCGCGCTGCCATCCATCACGTTCGCCTTCACGCTCTGCCGAAGACGCGGCCGGATCCGGAGCCCCGTCCCCCTCGGCAGGACGTGGTCTGCAGCGGGGTCACCACAAATCTCTTTGTGGGGTTCGCAGCGATTCGGGGGCTGCCTTGGCCCCTCGCAGCCCCAGCTCGCCGTGGCTCCGGGTTCGAAGGAGGGCTGGGGGGAGCTGGGATTTTTGCCCCCCCCCCCGGTTTTAAGGTGCTGCCCCCAAAAGCGTCTTACGCATGGGGAAGCGGAGACGCGGAGTGCTGCCGTGTGAGCCCCTTCATCCCATTGTCCCTCCCCGCAGCATTCCGTGGGGAGATTTAACGGGCCACAAAAAGGAAAAAAAAAAAAAAACAAAAAACCCAAACCCAAGGAAACAAAGCCTGCGGTGGGGATCCCCCCGGCCCTTCCGCCCCTGTAACAACTGCTCGTTTAAGGCTCTGTCCTTCTGTCCCCAGCGCTGGCACGCCCTTCACTTCTCCCACAGCACCGAGGGAGCGCAGCGAGCAGTGCACAGAGAGCTCCCGGGCTTTATTCCGGCGGTGCCGCGGCACGGGGACAGCACGGTAGGTGTGGACACTCGGCGGAGCACAGCGCACGACCACATCACGACGGGCACGGAGGCGACTTTCCCTACACGCAGGTCGCTTTTCCCCCCTTCTCCAGTGGGTCCCAGCCCGGGGGACGGAGGGCGCGAGGCCACCCCTTTGCTGTGTCCTCAGACCGCACCGAAACCTCCTCCTTCCCCCCCAAAAAAACACAACCACAGCACGCACGGGGACACCGGCACGGACGGAGCAGGGGGGTCTGGGGCAGGGGCTCGGGGCTCAGGGGGGAGGACCCGGCTCACGCAGGGGGTGGCGACGCCGGGGGGGTCCCCAGCGGGACCCTTCGCTGCGAGGGAGAGGGGCTGGAGCCGTCAGCCGGGTCACATCACGGCGCATTTCTCGGCCGACTGCTTCAGGTCCTCCAGCGTGGCCGAGGCTTTGTCCTTCAAGGAGTCCAGGTCCAGGTTCTGGATGTTGCTGAGCTGGCCGATGACGGAGTTCTTCTCCTCCTCCTCCTCGTTGTCCTGCTCGATCATCTTGGCCAGCTCCTTGGGCAGCTCCACGTCGCCGCCCACCAGCTGGATCTGGTTGTCGTCCGTTTCGTTCTGGAACAAGAAAGTCAGGGCAAGGTGGTGGTGGTGGGGACGGGACACCTCGAGCGTGAGGAAGCAGCAGAAGGATGGGGGCACGGAGCCAAATGAATCCCTGTTCCCCTCCGGGGGGGGGATTCCATCTCTTCTTGTCTGCCTCGCTTCTCTTTGGCAGGAGAAAAATCCCCCAGCTGCTTACTTCCCGGCGCTGCAATGGGTCTAAGAAGCACTGGGGTGCTCCGTGCCAATGATACCCAAAAAAATGAACAATATCCCTTGGCCGAGCTGGCCTTCCCCGACTAAAATTAGCCCGGCTCCATTCAGAGCGTTCCCCACCGAGGGGTTCGGAAAGGATCCGGCTCGATGCGGGGCGCACAGGGGGGAGAGGCGCTGGTGGCAGGTCCAAGAGCGGCTGAATTGCCGCTGATTGAATTGTTGGGAGTGAATCGCTCGCGGGGCGGAAGGTCCAAAATAGGAATCCATCTCGGGAAACAAACGGGTGCCAAATAAGCCAGGAGCTGGCTAATCCAGCCGGGGGGGGCGCAGCGCCGGCTCCGCGCGCAGCTGTGGGGCTGGGAGCCTGGCGCGAGGGCGGCTCTGCCTGGCGGGGGGGGGGGGGGGCAAAAAGGAGGAATTGGGGGGCTGGGGGTGCGTGGGGGAGGTCCTGCCCTTGGGGTCAGGGGGCTGGTGGTGCTAGGGGGGCTGTAGGGCTGAGGGGAGGGAGGATTTTTTTTTTAGGGGAACGGGCTTTGGGATTTGGGATTTGTAGCCGAAGCCCCCCCCCGGGCGGTGCCCCCGGTGCGCCCCGGCCCAGCCCCGCAGCGCGGGGGTCCCTGCGCCTGCCCCCCCACGGCCGTACCTTGGGCAGCCGGTACTTGTCTCGGAAGTGGGACCTGAACGTGGCCCTCTCCGCCTTGCGCTGGGCAAACTGGGCATCTCTCTCCATCCTGCGAACCGCACGGGGCAGTTACCCCCAGCCAGGGCCCCCATCACCTCTATAACCCCCCCCAACCCAGGTACCCCCCATCCCCTCCGCAAAGCCCTGGTCCCCCTGCTTTCCTCCCCCCCACGGCACAGCCAGAAAGGAGAAAAAAATCCCCGAGGAAGCGGATTAAGGGATTAGGGGGGTTCATTAAGCAGCCTCCTGGCCCTGCTGCCCCACCACTGTCTCCCCCCAGGCTCCCCAGGCACAGGGAGCTCTGGGCCTCCCCGTCCTGTCCGTGTCCCCCCCCCAGCACTCACTTTTCCTCCACCAGCTGCCGCTGATACTCCTCGTACTCCTCGCGGGTCATGCCCTGAGCCTCTGCCGGGGACTTCTCACCCTCGCTCTTCTCCTCGCCGCCCAGGCCACCCGTCAGGTTCTTCAGCTGGCCCCCCACCATGCTCTTCACCATGAACGCCATGGCTGCGGGACCGGGGGGGCGAGGAGGGGGGGTACAGGCGAGATGGGGTGCTCAGGGAACCGGGAGATGGGGGTACGGGGGGGTACCAGGGAGAAGGGATGCTGGGGGATCAGGGAGGTGGGATGCTCAGGGAACTGGGAGATGCTGGTACCGGGGAGATGGGGAGCTCAGGGAGCCGGGAGATGCAGGCAAGAGGCGGACTGGGGAGGTCGGATGCTCAGAGAACGAGGAGAAGTGGGTACCGGGGGTACCGGGGAGGTGGGATGCTCAGGGAACGGGGAGGTGGGATGCTCAGGGGATCGGGAGATGTGGGGACCGGGGAGGTCGGATGCTCAGGGGACGGGGAGATGCGGGAACCGGGAGAACCGGGGAGGTCGGGTGCTCGCGGAACTTGGGAGGAGCGGGTCCCGGGGGTCCCGGAGAGACGGCAAGGTAAGGGAACCGGGGAGACGGGGTGCCGAGCTGGTGGGGAGCCCGAGGGAGCGCAGCTCCGGGGGCCGGAGGAACACCGGGTGCCGGGGTGCCCGAGACCCGCTTACCGCCGCGCCGGGGCGCCGAGCAGCGAGGTACCGGGGGGCGAGCTGCGGGCTCGGGGGTGCCGGCGCTCGGCGGGGCCGCTCCGCTCCTCCCCGGGGCTGCCCGGGGAGCGGCGCCGGGGCTCGATCGGCTCCGGTGTGAGCGCGGCGGGGGCGGCGCCGCCTCCCCCCGGCCCCCCCCCGGCCCCCCCGGCCGAGAGGCGGAGCCGCCGCCCCCCCGGCCCCGGGTGGAGGAAGGGGGGGCTCCGGGAAACTTCGCCTCGGGAAGGAGCCCCCCGAGCAGCCGGCCCGGGGGTGGATGGAAACTGCTCGTTCCCCCACCCCGGCACGCTCCCCCCCCGAGAACGTGCTTTTTTGATTCTTTTTTGCTTTATTTCCCCCGTTCCTGGAGGATTTAGCACCCCGCGGAAGGCAGGCGCAGCACGCACGAGTTGCAACTGTTGTTCGCTCCTCGCCGGGAGGATCTGGCGCGCCCCGCAGCTTGCTATTAACGATGTTAATTAATTCTAATAAAAGCTGCTGCTCCCTGCCAGCGCTGCCGTGTGCCAGAGCCTGGCGTCCGTCGGTCACAGCGCACGGGGCTGAGGAAGGCGCAGGCACCCATTGGGTTGGGAAATTCCCTCTGCCCCCCAGCTCCCATCCCATCCTATCCCAATCCCATCCTATCACATCCCACCCCATCCCTTCCCATCCCATCCCATCCTATCACATCCCACCCCATCCCATCCCGTCCCATCCCTTCCCATCCCACCCCATCCCATCCCGTCCCATCCCTTCCCATCCCACCCCATCCCATCCCATCCCATCCTATCCCGTCCCATCCCATCCCATCCCATCCCAATCCCATCCTATCCCAATCCCATCCCATCCCATCTCACCCCATCCCCATTCCCATTTTCCCCCCGGCTGCAGCCCCCCCCCCAGGCCTGGGGGGGGGGAGCAATTGCTGGCTCGGCGACGCGCCGCCCTTCCAGATGGCCAGCCTGGCTTTCGCGTACGTTTCTCCCTCTTTTCTTCTCCTCTGGTGAAAACGCGAGCGCATATCCCAGCTCTCAATCCCGGCTTGGGGGAAATCATTTCATTTCGGAAATTTAAAGACAATCTCTGCAGATTAAAATGATGGAACAGCTGTGAAGCGATAGAATAAAGCGAACGGCGAGGGGGGGAAGCGGCCCATCTCCTCCCTTCCCCCCTTGCCCAAGGTCACACCAGGCAAAACTTGGTCTTAAAAGGGAAAAAAAAATAAATAATGGTGTGTGTTCCCCCCCTGCTCCATGGTGCCTGTCTGGGGCTGTGCTCAGCTGAAGGTGCAAATTGCTTCTCGACACCGCCGCCGGGGACACCCGAGGCAGCGCTTGGCACGAGCCCGCTGTCACCCACAGCACCCCGCCGAGCTGGCGGCGTGACAGCCAAAAGCCACCATTTTTCCCTTTTCCCCCTGATCTGCAGGGGCAGCCCACGGAAAAAGCCAGCCCGGAGCTTTCACGCCCGGCTCCGAAGCTCCAAGCGCTCCGCAGAGCTCTGCTCGCAAACCTACCAAGTTTGGGTAAAGCTGGGGGAAAAGCGGGGTGAGCCGGGGGGTTCTGGCCTCGGGGCTGTGCCCCGGTGAATTCGGGCACCTCGACCTGCCGGGAATGGGGCGCACGGCCCCGAGCCCCCGGCTCCAGGCTGGAATAGCGCCTGCAGCGCGCGTTGGGAGGCAGCGTGAGCTAACAGCAAGAGACTCCAAGTCAGGACCGATTTTTGCAGCTGGGTTGGATGGGTCAGCTGCCGCGTAGCCTCCCTGTCTGCGGAAGGGAGAGGAAACAGCTCCTGACGAGCTGAGCTGCCCGAGCGAAGCAGCGAGGTGAAAAGGAGCGCGCGGGCCCCGGCTGCCGGGGGGCTCCCTGGGGACCGGCCTCGGCAGCGTTTCGGGGGGAGGCGAGGGCAGGGGGAGGCGCAGGGGGTGCGCAGAGCCCCAGCGGGGCCCGTGACACAGCCACTGGTGCTCGGCAGGAGCTGGAGGTTCCCCGGGGGGAAGAGCCATGAGGCTGCCCTTTGCGGCTCGCCGCAGCCCCAGGGTGCTGGTGGCGCTTGTGGGCACGGAGCAAAAGGCCGAGGGAGGGGCATTTCTCCCCGCCAGCCCCCGGGGAAATGACCTGCGGGAGGTCTCTCCTCGGGTGTCCCGCCTGGAGGTGGCACTGAGGGGACAGCGGGGGTCCCGGCGGGGGGCTGTGCCCAGCGGGGTGCTGCCAGGGGGCTGCTGTCCCCCTGCGCCGCCCTGCTCCCTCTCCCCGAAATGTATTCCAGCCCGAATGAGTCATCCTTCCTCCCGGGGCTCCAACCTGCGGTAATGAGATGCAAATCCTTGCATGACCTATTATATTAGCTTATGCTATATCACACATCCCTGGGGATTAGCGGGGGGCAGACGAGACGTCCCCCCCGTGGCAGCCAGCCTCAGACGTGCCGGTGGGAGCTGAGGCTCGCTCCCTGGCGCTGACACCTGATGTGAACAGGATGCTCGGGTCCCCCTGCCCTAAAACCCGCAGGGCAGGCGTGCTCTCGGCTCTCCTCTCCAGGTAAGCAGGGAACCAGCCCCCACGCCCCACCTGCAGGCCCTCCCCTTGGCCTGTTTTTTGGGGGGACCCTGGAGAGGACCAGGAGTTGCCGGGGATTCCTGGAACAGCCGGCTCTTGGGGCGGTGTAGGGGAGTTTGGGGACCTTCCTGCCCCTGTCACGATGCCCCTGCTGATGTTAGAGGGGCTAACTGGCTTCACACCTCCGCTCGGAGGTGTTGGCCCCCCAAAAGGACATTTATATGGCACTGCCCCTCCAAAGGGTCCCCAGAAAGCCAAGCCTGACTCCGTGCTGCTCTCTGCAAACCCTGTTCTCACTCAGACCAGGGTCACCCTCCTGCTGCCTGGTCCTGGCGTGATCCTCCCCGAGACGTGCCAGGCCTGGTGTCATTGGTGTCACCAGCGTGCCAGGCTGGGCAAGGCCACCAAAGGCGGGGAAGCCCCGGGGGGACACCTCGGAGACCTGGGCAGGGCGACGGAGGCTGGAAAAGACCCTTCAAGACCGTCAGGTCCGAGCATGAGTAGGTGAGCTCGGTCCTGGCCAGGTTTGTGAGCGTGGCGGGGGGGAGGAGAGGAGGCGTCACTTCTAAATAAAGCAGAAGTCACGCCGACACCTCCCTGCCGGCTGCCACTTGGTGTGACGGGGACGGGCACAGGGACGTCGGGGCAGCTGCCACCCGTGGTGCTCACCGAGGCCGGGATTCGGAGTGCCGCTGGGAATAAAAGGGTTGTGGTGGCAGCGGAAAGGAGATCGGTGGAGAGATGGAGGGGGTTGGGTGAGAGACACCGAGGGGTGACAGGGGGATTTTGGTGGGAGGTGTCGCGGGATGGCCATGGGGATGATGCCAGGGGCGTCCACGGTCTTGAGCAGGAAACCCCACGGGACTTTGGAGGGATGATGGAGGGGTCCCCGCAGGCACAAGGCTCCCTGTGGGGCAGGGGGTGCCTCCAGGCCGGCAGCACGGGCAGCAAGGTCAGCGGCGAGCGCGGTGCCGCCGGCCAAACGCAGAGCCGTCCTCCCAGGCTGCCTTAATGTCGGTAAGGGAAGAAGAAAGGCCCGCACGTGGCCGTGTCTGGCACGCGAGGCAGCAGGACGCCCGGCATGGAAATGGAGCGACGGCTGCCTTCTGTGACCTGGGAAAAAGCCGTTTCGATGTAAAGCCTGCCTGCACTGCTTCCCGCAGCCGGGCCGTGCGTTTGGGAAAGCTGCTGTCACCGCCTGGGTAAGGAGAAATCCGACAGAAGGAGGTATTATATGGTTATTAATATTCAGTATCAGCCCTTCATGATATTCACAGGGGGCAGGGAGAGTTGTCACACAGCTCGTTGCCACTCATTTGGCAAGACGGAGCCTTCCAGCTGACCTTTTCTGCTCCGTGCCGGGGCAGCATTGACCCTGGGCTACGGAGCACATGTTACACCATGCAATGAATTATTGCATTTATTTATTTGTTTACTTATTTATTTACTTATTTATTTACTTACTTATTTATCTATTTATTTACTTATTTACTTATTTATTTACCTATTTATTTACTCACTTATTTACTTATTTATTTATTTACTCATTTATGCACTCATTTAGCTCGTGTTTAATTGGCTCATGAGCTCTCGTGCGCACACAGCAGCCCCCCTCCGGGATGCAGCGCTTGTAGCAGTGGATGGGGACGCGGGGGAAGAAGCCACAAGGTCTCCCACAAGGTAATGCCCAAGTATCATGCCCAAATATCTTCATATTTCATAAGGACTAGCCCATGCGCGGCAGCTCCCCCTGCTACGTGTGCACACATATGTGCACGCACACGGGGAAGGCGAGGGGGCACCCGCGCGGTGACACAAATGCGCCCGGACAGACACACGGCGCCGCGGAGCCAGGCACATGGGGACACCACGTGCCGCCGTGCTGCTGGTGGTGCACAGCCAGCCCCGAGCAAAGGCACGCGCGCACACACACACACACACACACATTTTCCCCGAGGGATCTTTGCCGAGCTCGCCTCAGGTCCTGGAGAGCTTGGGGGACGGAGCGGGGCGAGAGGTGCCCGGCACCGCGTGATGGCGGGGACGTCTCCGTGCACCCCGATAAAAACATCCCTTGTGCTCAGGTTGATGCGCTGGATGCGCAGATGCTGCCGGGGCTGCGAGGGGTCTGGAGCCTGCCCAGCGAGGAGGCAGCAGCAAGAGACATAATTAGGGCCGGGGATTTGCCCCGAGCAGCGCTGAGCCCACCCAGGCGCATTGCACCCCGCTTTTTGGGGCGGACACGCCGTGCAACCCCTGCAACTAATGCCAGGGTGCCTCCAGGCCAAAAAAGGGGGAAATAGGGGAAATGGGGAGTGGTGAGCAATGGCTACAGTCAGGACCGGGGATCTGGTTGCCTTTGAAGCGATTCTCTGTATTTTTTTTTTCTGGTTTGCTGAGAAGAGGGGGAGGAAGGCTCTGTGCATGGCTGGCTGCCCTGGCTCGGGGGCTTGCGGGTGAGGGTGAGAGCGGAGGGTGAGGAGGAGGGTGAGGAGGAAGAGCCTCACCGGAGGCCAGAAAGAGGGGAAGGGGGCAGAGGGCAGGGATGGGGCACGCAGAGCATCCAAGGGGCCGATGCACCCAGGGCCGGCTGTGCAGCCCCCCATCTTCCCCACCCCAAAGGCTGCTCCCGGGGATGCTGAGCCTCCTGCCCCTGCTCCAGTGTGGGCTGCGTGCCTGGGGCAGGCAGGCTGTTCTCCGGGCTGGCGGGGGCTTTGCAGCTGATGGAAAAGCCCCAAAATGCCTGGGGGGAGACATCAGCTGCTGGGACACGGGCTGCTCTCAGTGCCCCACCACCTGACAGGCTCCAGGGAGGAAACTGAGGCAGTAAAGGGCTGGAGAGAGGGAAAACGGAGCTCCCGGCAGGCCAGAGGTTGGCATTTCCCACGTCTTCCTGACTTTGGACATGGGGCTGAGGCCATCGGCCAGCAGGAATTGGAGGCACGGGGACAGGGGACAGCGGTTATGCCCCCCTTGCTGTGCGCCCCCACGGCATGAGGACGCATCTCACCCTTTCAGGAGCCGCCTTCTCGCTGGCTGTGGACGACTTTAATCTTCATAAGCCCCCAAAGTAAAGCTGCTTATATGCGGTGGGAAGAGCTGTGGGTGAGGCCAGGAGAAATGAAACCCTACAAAACCCCAGCCCCATCACATTCCCCCTCTGTGCACCCGGGTACCCCCAGCGCTCCCCAAACCCAAGCATTGCCGCGGCGCCCTCCCCGCTCCCCAGGCTGCAGCCCTGCAGTGGGGGCATCGTGTGTCCCCCCCGAATCCTGCCAGGGACCCCATTTGGGGTCATAACCAGGACCCCGAGGTTGGGGGGGTGTCCGGAGACAGAGGGTCGGGCAGGCGGGCCGTGCCGTGTCCGTATGGAATGGTTTTTATTACAGTTTTAATCTCACAGTCGGTAGCATTACATGAGAATAAAGCACTGGACAGGACTGGAAAAAAGGCCTCTGGAGACAGCATGCAAACATTGCAACGAGTTTAAAGCAAAACAACCCAAAAAAGCGTCGGGGGGGGGACGCCGCCGTGCTCTCCCGGCTGGGCGGCGAGTCCAGCGTCTCCCCGTGAACCATCACTTCTGTCGTCGGGGTTTCCTTTCCTTCGCGTGTCCGTTTCATTGGCTTATTTATTTTATTATTATTCTTCTTTATTAACCTTCTCCTCTCTCTCTTTTTTTTTTCTTCTTTTAATTACATTAAAAAATAAGATTCGTACTTTAGTAAAACACCCAGCGCTCAGCTGGGCGCCCTGCTTGAAATAATAAAAAACAAAACAGACAACCAAAAAAAAATAATAAAACAACCCCCCAAAACTGAGAACAAACAAACAAAACAAAAAAAAAATAAAAACCACCCCAAAATCCAAAAAATAAAGAGCCTGGGAGACCAAAAATGAACCTGACGGGGAAAAAAAAATCAGATTTGGAAGTTTGGAAGCGACCAGGAGGCTGGTGTGAGGAGGAAAAAAAGGGGGGGGCTCACCAGGCACCCCTGGGCCCCCCTCCCGGCCACTCCTGCCGCCGTGTGGGTGCCCCCGAAGCCCCCCGGGGTGGGCTGGGGGAGCCGGGGCCGCCCGGCCGGCGGGGGCTCGCCCCCTGGCGCTGCTGGGGGGGTGGGGGCCGCCCCCAGAGCCCCCCCTCACAGGTAGAGCTCCTTCTCTTTGATATGCACTAGCTGTTCACGGAGCTGGTGGAAGGACGGCCGGTGGCCGGGGTCCAGGGTCCAGCACTTCTTCATCACCTCGTAGACGATGGCGGGGCAGCCGTCGGGGGCGTCCATCTTGTAGCCCTTCTCCACGCGGGGCACCACGTCCTTCAGGGGCTGCGGGGACGGGGGGGGGGGGGGTGCGGCTCAGGGTGCTGCCCCCCCCGAAACACGGGGAGGAGGAGCGGGGGGCTCCCTGAAATCGGGCACTTACGATTCGCGGATAAGGCACTCGCCCGAAGGAGTAGATTTCCCAGAGGAGGATCCCGAAGCTCCACACGTCTGACTTGGTGGAGAATTTCTGCGGGGGGGGGAGAGGCCCCGTGAGCGGGCTGGGGGCGCGGGGCAGGGGTGCGGCTCCGGCCCCTCTCCCACCTTTTCTCTAAGCGCTTCCGGCGCCGTCCACTTCACCGGCAGCTTCCCCGTGTCCTGCGTGGACGACGCCTCCTTGGTGAGCCCGAAGTCGCTGACCTTGGCGATGTTGTCCTCCGAGACCAGCACGTTCCTCGCCGCCAGGTCCCGGTGCACGAAGTTGTTGGCCTCCAGGTACTCCATGGCTTCGCAGACGTCTCTGGCGAGGCAGGAGGAGGGCGTCGGGAGGAGGGACACCGCCACCAGGGGGACGCGGCCCCAAAAAGCCTGCTCTCCCCTCGCCCGTCTTCCCAGCAGTGCACCCAGGGTGTGGGGTGGGATTGGCAGGAGGAGCCCCGTGTCCCTGTGTCCGTGTTCCCATGTCCCTGTGTCCCCATATCCATACATCCCCACATCCCCATGTCCCACATCCTCGTGTCCCCATGTCCCCATAGCCATGTCCCCACATCCCCATGTCCCCACGTCCCCATATCTGTACATCCCCATGTCCCCGTGTCCCCATACCCGTATGTTCCCACGTCCCTGTATGTCCCCACGTCCCCATGTCCCCCCGCAGACCCCCGCGCCCCCCCTTGCACTTACAAGGAGAACTTGAGCAGGCACTCAGCGCCCAGCACCGACCTCCCACGCGACCGCAGGTAATCTACTAGGCTGCCCTGGAGGGACAGAGAGTGACAGTGCCACCCCCCGCCCCAAAACGCCCCACCGCCACCCCAAAACAGGCCCCTGGGGACAGGGGGAGGACAGCAGAGCCGGGGCACAGCCCTGGGGCTCCTGGGGACAGGGACAGCCCCAGAGCAAGGGGCAGGGGGGGCGAAGGAGCAGGGCGGGAGCGCGGGGCTGGGCTCTGCCCACCCTGGGGCCCCCCAGGGCCCGGCCTCACCTTGGCCATGTACTCGGTGACGATGTAGAGGCCGCTCTTCTCCTCCACGATCACCCCCAGCAGCTGCACCAGGTTGCTGTGGCGGAGCTGCCTGCGTGGTGCAGGGGGCTCAGGGCAGGGCCGCCCCTCGCCCCGTGTGTCCCCCCCTGTGCCCGTGTCCCCCCCCCGGCCATACTCACGTCATCACAGATGCCTCCGCCAGGAACGCCTGCGCCGTGGCGTCGTTTTTAATGCACTTGACGGCCACTTTGTTCCCCCGGTAATCGCCCAGCATCACGTCTGCGGGGCAGGAGGGACAGGCATGGGGGGGATGGGGACGAGCCGTGGCCCCCCCGCCCCAGTACCCAGCCCCCAACGCATCGCCCCAGTGTGGGGCCGCATCGGGGAAGGGACAAGGCGCCGCTCCTCACCTCCAAACTCCCCTTTGCCGATGATCTGCAGCAGCTTGAGGTCCTTCATGTTGAGGGCCCAGCCGCCTTTTGGGGGGGGAAGGAGAGTGAGGGGGGGGTGTCCAGGGACGGAGCTGGGAGCTGGGGAGGGGGCACGGCCACTCACTGCGGGAGAACTCGTCCTGCGCCGCCACCGTGCCCTCCATCACCTTCGGCTTGATGAGGCGCGTGCAGAGCCCATCGGCGTCTGTGGTGTAATGCTGGGGGGGGACACGGGGAGGGGAGGGACACGTTGAGGGGGGGACCAGGCTGTCACCCCCAGCCACGGGTGGCACCGCGGGGACGTGGCGAGGGGCTGGGGGGGCCCTGCCGGGGCCGTGCCAGGCTCTGCGGTCCCACCAGGTGGCAGCACGAGGCCGTAAATGGGACCAGCAGGGGCTTGGGAGGGGGTCAGTCCCGATGCATCCCCCATGGCCAGTCCCGATTCATCCCACGGGGGTCCCACTGGGGCCCGGGGGGGGGGGTCCCCATTCCTCCTCCCGTCCCCGTCTCCCCCCTTGGCCGGTCCCGACGCACCCCACGGGGTCCCACAGGCTCTTGGGGCGCCGCGGCCCCACACCACCTCCAACCCACGCGCCCCCCCGCTCACCTCCACCAGCTGCATGAGGTTCTCGAAGTAGACCTCCTCGTCGATGCTGAGCTTGCTGGAGGAGTAGATGATGCGGTAGTGCTCCACCTTGCCCTCGCAGCTGACGCACAGCGTGTAGTCCCCGGGGTAGTTGGTGCTCTCCCGCACCAGGAACAGCCCCGTCTCGGGGGGGTACAGCAGCCGCTCCGCCTGCTCCCGCGTGATCTTCCCGTGAAACCACCTGCGCCGGGATCGGGAGAGGCAGGTCGAGGGGACCCCCGGGGCCGAGGGGCAGGCGGGACCCCCGGGGCAGCCCCTTTTTGCCCGGCTCCTGCCCCCCCCCGCGGGTACTCACGGCATGAGGCTGAGCTTGATGCCGGCCTTCACTCCCTCCCGCTTCTGCACGTAGTTGGCGGGGATGATGCCCTCCTGACCCACCTTGTTCTTCGCCTTGTACCAGTTGGGATCCTGTGGGGACAGCGCGGGGGTCAAGGCGAGCCCACGGCCCCTCCGGGGGGGTCACCCCGCCAGTCCCCAGCAGCACCCAGCACCGCTGCCCAGCCCCGAATTTCTCTCCATCCTCCCCCACTGAGCCACCCGAGCCGCTTCTCTTCCAGGGGAGCGTTAACTAACGAGGCCGTGAGTTAATTAACCCAACGCCTGGCCCCGTTCCCGGCCCGTGGGGACAGCGGAGCCACGCGGGACGCCCACGCAGGATCCCACGCGCAGGCTCCCCGCCCGCAGCACCCAGATACGGGCACGGGGGGGACCCCACGCAACCCCCCCGGGGGCTGGGGTGCAGGGGGGGCATTACCTTGGTGACCGCGACGATGGTGAGGACGTCGCCCTTGCTGAAGGGCAGGTCCTGCTCGGCGGTGCCGTGGAAGTTGTACTTGGCGATGCACTCCGTACCGGACGGCCACACGGCCTGGGGGGGCAAACGGGGCCGCGTGAGCCCCCCGTCTGGTGGGTGCCCCCCAACCCAAGCCGCAGGGGTGCTGCCCGGCCCCGCCCGGCGCTCACCTGCATCCCTGACATCTTCTCAGGGGGGTCGGGGGCGCGAATCTCACGGGAGGGACACGTCACTCGGTACCATGAGACCTGCGGGGGGAAAGGGGCCGCTGAGAAGGGCCCCGCCGCCGGGACGGGCACGGCGGTGTAGGGCTCAGCCCCGCGGGGTTGGGTCGGGAACCTCTGCTCCCAGAGGGGGTTTTGGGGGCAGCTTCAGCCCCAAAAGCACCCAAACCCAATCCCAAAATGTCACGCCCATGGAGGAGCAGAAAGCCACGGGAGATGGAGCACAGGGCATCCCTGCGGGATGCTTCGGGTGAGGAGTGGGGAGAGAAGAGTCCCGCGAGGACCAGCCCCAGGATAAATCAGAGAACATCGCACAGCGCCGTTGCTAAAAGATTTGAGAAAAAATAAAATCCCATTTCCCACAGGATAAAACCCATCGGCGCCCCGGGCGTGGGTGCAGCCTTGTCCCCCGCAGGGTCCCGGGCCGGGCCGCATCCTGCCCCGCGCGTGGGAGGGGAACAAGCCCGGCTTTATCCTCGCCGGCCGGAGGATGAAGTCAGCGGCCCCGGAATCAAACGGGGCTTTTCTGGGCTGAAACTCAGGGGCCTCTCCCTGGGAGGGGACTGTCACAGCGGCCGGGAGGGTCCCCGAGCCATATGGGGTCCTTGGTGGGGGATTCCCCCCCCTGTCACCAAGACGGCAGTACCAAAATAACCCCGTGCCGATTCAGGGCTGCGAGCGGCCACCACTCCCAGCAGCCACCAGCAGCTAAAAATATTTTGGGAAGGAGGAACCGAAAGCGGGGGCAAGGCCCGCGGAGCCGTGAGCAGGAAGAAGATAAGGGGCAGACTGGCGGGGAGGAAGAGCTGGGGTGCGGACATGGCCCCATCTGCCACCGCCCCCATCACATTTTCGGGGGGTCCGGAGAGGTGCTCAGGACCATGCCCGGCGTGGGAAGGGATTTGGGGCCGCCGAGCCGAGCGCTGGGGTTTCCGCCGTGCCCATCACCGCGGCACCAGGCCCCGCACGGCGTGTAGGTTTTCCTCCCGGCCACGCCGCCAGTTTTGGGGCTGTCCCAGCGGCCGGGTGCTGGGTGCAGAGAAGCGTCCCGAGATCGAGCTCTCGGGCTGCGTCATTTCCTCGCCACCCCCCCGAAACCCCCCCCGTGCGCCGCTGTTCCTCATCCTGCTGCCCCAAGCCCCGAGCCTGCGCCGTGGTGGCCCAGAGCGAGCTCCTGGGGATGCTGCCACTGGGGGGAGGTCACCCCCTGGGACCCCCCCGTGCACTTGTCCCATCCATCCCACTGTTGGAGGGATGCCGCAGGAGCTGGGGGAGCATTGTGGGGAGCGCTGCGCCCCACAACAGCCCCGCCTTCGCCCGCCATCCACACCCTCGTGCTTCTGCACCTGCTCGAGCACAGTTTTTGGGCTGATTTTTGGTTAAACCCCGAGGCAGGACGTTTTGGGAAAGGGGCCGGGTACCAACAGTGCAAAACGCAACCCAACAAAACTGGGGAGGGAACCACTGAGCCCACGGAGGGCTTCTACTCAAGCCCCATTTAAGCAAAGCTGCCTTTTTTCCCCCTTTGCTGCAATTTAAGCTTTTTTTTTGCCTTCTGCCAAGGAGGAACCACCTTTTCCACCACCCTTGTTCCACTCGCCCTGTAATGACCTCACCAGCAGGAGCTGGACCCAGTCCCTCTTTGGGGACTCTTTGGAGGGGGGACGTGTCTGGCCGCACAGGGCTTCACACCACAGGGCAGGCCCAATTCCCACGGGAGCACCGCGCCGTGCACGGCCACGGAAGGAATTTCCCATTTCTGGCTTTTTCGCCCCCGTTCTCCAGCTGTTGCTCAAGAGCATCCCCCAAGCGTGGTCAGCGGTCCCCAGCGGCTCCCCGCGCGGTTAGCCTAACGGAACCGAAGGGAAGAAGGGGGCAGGAAGGAGGTTTTGGCTCAGATTTGGCTCCAGCTGCACAGTCCTGGCCCATGGGAAATGGTTCGGGGGGTTCCCTGCACAGCACAGGGTGCTTCCCGTCCCGGGGATGCAATTCGGTCCCGGCGAGGCTCCTGGTACCCAGCTGCGGATGCTTCTGCAGAGCCCTCGATGCACATCCCTCGTGTCCCTGCAGGGTGTGAGCACCCATGGGTGCCACCAGCTGGACACAGCCATGACACCCAAGGAGTCGCCCCTCCGGTGCCAGAAGCGGGGAGCGGGATCGCCCCGACCCCTGCCTTCCTCTTCCACGTCCCAGCGCTCGCCGTCTTCCTCCCAAGCGTCCTTTTTAAGCAGCAGGTTCGTTTTTTATCAGCACCCAATTCCTGCTTCAAAGCCAAGGCTGAAGACTTCCTGACATGCACATGCCCTGAGCGAGGAGCTATGGGGCCACTGCCAGCTGGATCCAAAATGCCCCGATGCCTCTGCTGGGATGGCAAGCAGCTCCAGGTCGGAGCAGAGCTCCTCGGGAACCAGACTTTGCAGCCGGCAGCCTCCTCGCGCTGCTGTCTGTTGGAGAAGTCGAGCCTCTTTTCGGGGCGTCATGATGCAAACGGCTCCCAGGGTGCTGGGCTTTGCTCCTCGTTTTTGGGGGATTTGGGGAGCTTGGTTGCCCCATCCCAGACCCAGGCACAGCGAGCTGCCCCCTGCCCTGGGCTCGAGCATCTTCTGCGCTGCTTGGCACAAAAAGCTCGATCTGGGGTTCTCCAGCACCCTGATAATCCAACGGGCTCTCGGCGGTGGCACAAGGCAGGGAAACCTCTGTCCTCACCAAGCACCAGCACTTCTCCTCTCCTTGGGGATGAAGAAGGCTCCTTGCCTGCTAGGTGTCTCCACAGGAGCCACACGGGGCTGAAGCCGCTGCCCCTCCGAGGATCCAACCACTGCTCTGGCAGCAGGGCGATGCAAAAAGGTGAAAAACCAGGAAAAAAACCTCCCAGCTGGGGCTTTGCGCTAGGAGAGCCGGTCGCCTCCGCGCGCGATGCTCCTGCCCACAGCGCTGGAGGAAGCTGCCTTTCCCACAGCCCCGTGACCTCCCGGAGGAGCTGCTGCCGCCCTGTCCCTGCGCTGCGGGGCCGGGACGAGGCCCTTTGGCAGAAAGCTGGAGCGTGGATGTTGAAGGAAGCGTCGCTCGCACGGGGAAGACTTCCCCGCGCATCCACCCTGCTCGGCAAAATCCCTCCAGCAGAACGCCTCCCTGCGCTCGACCCGAGCCTCTTTAAACTTCAAAAAAAACACCAGCAGCCCAAAAACAGACAACATCCTCACTCTCTCCAAGAGATCTTATCGACTGTTATTACAAGTAACACCTACGATTACCATAATCGAAAGAAAAACGTTCCTCCTTTATCTCATCAGCGACTTGGCTGCGCTCTTGCAGATGGTTTCGCTGCTCCAACTGCCTGGGCACCGAGCGGCGGGCCCCGAGAGAGGAAAGGGGGTGTTGTTCCTTTTCTATTGCTTTTTTTAAAAGAGAAGAAAAAAAATGAGAGAGAGAGACACGGTGTTGCTGTCAAACCACAAAAGGCGCCTGGGGGATAGTCAGGGGCAGGTGGAGGCCCTGCGAGCGCTTGAGATGCTGCTCCGAGCCTCCGCGGCGCAGCACGGCGGGGGTTTTCCTGGTCTTTTTCTCCTGCAAAATTGGAGTGGTGTCACCGGACCCGATCATCCCAGAAATTCCTGGTGCTTGGTGGTGGTGGGGGACAGACGGATGGACGGCACGGGATGGCGCCCCGCGGGGTTTATCGCGACGCCGCTCGCTGTCGCGAAGCTTCTTGCTGCATCGCTGCCATCCCTTCGCTGCCCGAGCCTCCACTCCCCGTCCTCAAACTCTGTCCGTGGCGGGGTGGGATCCTCGGGGACCTCCTCCACCCACGGAGCCTTTGGGATGCTCTCTGGGATCCACGCCCACGGGTGCCTGCGCGGCTCCGGAGGGGACGAAGCGAGGCCGGTGCTGTCCGAGCGGAGGCTGGCAGCCTCCTCCGCCTCCCCACACGGAGCTGCAGCCCTGCCGCTCTCGACGAGCCTTGCGAGCGCCGTGAGGGGCCGTAAATAACCCGCCACCGCCTCGCCGACCCTTCACACCTGCGCCGCGACGCCCAGCTCCCACCACCGCTGCCGAGCGGCTCCCCAGCACCCCGCGAGGGGAGGCTCGGCCTCCTGCCTCCCCCCGGCCTCCCGCCTGCCCCCCGGCCTCCGCACGGCTTGCGGCCCCCGGCAGCCCCTCTCGGCTCCCCTGGGGGCAAACCCGCAGCCCCCCCCCCGGCTCCCTGGGGACCTCCGGACCCTCCCCGGGCTCCCAGCGCCCAGCGGAGGCTGCGACCCGCCGCTGCCTCCGGTGATGCTCGGCTCGCCGGGGGGGGGTCCCATTGTGCCGAGGCCACCCCGAGCCCCTCTCCCACCCCCGGGGGGGGCTCCCCCGCTTCCTCCCGCCCCCCCCCCGCCGGTACTCACCTCCCCGCGGAGGCCCCGAGGGAGGGGTCGAGGCCGGGCAGGGGGCCGAGGCCGGGCAGGGGCTCAGCCCGCCGCCGGGTACTCCATGCGGTGCCGCCGGGGGCCTCCGGGCTCGGGGGGGGGCGGAAGGGGCGGAGGAAGGCGAGCGGCAGCCCGGCGGCTCCCAGCCCCGCCGAGCCGGGGCCGCGGCGGGGAGGACGGAGGCGGGGAGGCGGGGAGGCTCGGCCCGGTCTGGGGGCTCGGGGGGGGCGCCGAGGGGACGGGGAGCGGGGCTCGGGGGCGCGGGGGGGTCCGGCCCGCTCCGGCCGGGGCCTGGCTGGGAGGAAGCGGCGGCCGGAATCGGGGAGCCCGGAGCACAGCGCCTGCGCCGCGCCCGGGGCCGGCCTCCGCCGCCGAGGCCCCGCCGCGCCACCTGCCGGGCACCGGCACCGCCGCCCGGCCTCCGCCGGCACCGGGCTGGGGCTGCGGGAGGGGAGCTCCGGCTGGGCGCCGCCTTCGGGCCCTTCCTACGACGCCTCTGGTCTCCTTACATCGCCTTCGGTCCCTTCCTGCGTTGCTTCCGGCCCCTTCTTACCTCGCCTTTCACCCCCTCCTGCATCAGCCTGTTTCCCTTCTTACGTTGCCTTCGGTCCCTTCCTACATCGCCTTCACCCCTTCTTACACTGCCTTGTTTCCCTTCTTCATTGCCTTCATTCCCTTCACCTTTACTCCCTTTATCACCCTCATTCCCTTCTTCATCATTGTTATTCCCTTCTTACATCGCCTTCGTTCCCTTCTTCATCATCCTCATTCCCTTCTTACATCTCCTTTGCTCCCTTCTTATGCCGCCTTTCATCCCTTTTCCCTTCACCTTCTCTCCCTTCTTACATCGCCTTTGGCCCCTTCTTCATCACCGTCGGTCCCTTCTTATACTGTCTTTACTCCCTGCTTACGTCACCTTTGGTCCCTTCTTCATCACCTTTGGCCCCTTCATCACCTTGGCTCCCTTCTTACATCATCTTCACTCTTCCATACATCATCTTTGCTCCTCCAGACATCGTCCCCCTGTACTCTGCTCTGGTGAGGCCGCACCTCGAGTGCTGGGTTCAGCTTTGGGCCCCTCACTACCAGAAGGACATCGAGGCCCTGGAGCGTGTCCAGAGCAGGGCTACGAAGCTGGTGAAGGGCCTGGAACACAAGTCCTGTGAGGGGTGGCTGAGGGAACTGGGGGGGTTTGGTCTGGAGAAGAGGAGGCTCGGGGGAGGCCTCATCGCTCCCTACAGGTACCTGAAAGGAGACCGTGGGGAGCTGGGGGCTGGCTTCTTCTCACAGATAACCGACACTAAGACCATAGGGGATGGCTGGATGCGTGTACACGTGGGGGATGAGAGCAGCCCCGCAGAAGAAGGTTTGGGGGTTCTGCTCGGTGCCAGGCTGGATCTCAGTCAGCGGTGTGCCCTGGCTGCCAAAAGCCCAGCCGTGCCCTGGGGCTGTGACAGGACCCGAGGGAACGGCATGGAGCTGTGGCAGGGCAGCATTCTGAAAGAAAACGAACCAAATTAAAAAAAATCAAAGAAAATGGGCCGATTCGCAAGAAAAGATGCTTGTCACTTCCTGCCCCGTGCGGCGAGGCGCTGCGGCCATGTAGGGCCAAGCAGGAAGCCGGGGCACAGCGCTCGCAGCCCCCCAGGACCCCCCACATCCTGGGGCTCGTGTCCTCACTGGGGTGGGCACCGGGCTCTGGTGGTCACCGAGGGGGCAGGAGGGGACAGTGGGGACACGCTGGCTCTGGGGACACGGTGCTGGCAGCTCTGCCTGCAGACCAAGAATGATGCCACTGTGCCATGGGGGATTGCCGTGGATTTCCCTGCGCCGAGCACATTGTCCCCAGCGATGCTGAGCGGGTGCAGGACGGGTCCTGCTCGCCTGCATCACTTTTTCGCCACTGGTTCCTGCCCAGCCACCGAGCAGAGCGGTGCTGGGAGGAAATGAAAGCGACTCGTGTGTCTGCCTGCACCAGAAATGCAGCCGCGGATGCAGGCACAGACCCGTGTGGGATCCTCTGCACCCTGCCCAGGGCAGAAGTGCTGCAAGAAGAGCGAGCAACTCACCTACAGACTGAAAAAAGACACAAAATCCCCAAAGGAAAGCAAGCCCGGCTGGTCCTGCAGCACCCAGAGCTCCAGGGGCGGTAGGGATGTGGGATCCAGACCCTGTCGGGTTCCCCCTCCCCGAATGAGCATCCCCCCAAAAAAAATCTCAGCGCAGGAGCCCAGCCTTTCGGGGAGGCAAGCCGCCCCGTGCTCACGCAGAGCTGGTGTGGCAGACGCCACACGAGGGCGTTCACGTCCCAAAGCCAGCGCAGAGGGGACAGAAGTGCTCCGGGAGGGGACGAAAATGCTTCAGGAGCGCCCAAGCGATTTAGGATCCCGCACCGCCCTGCCTGGTGCTGTGCCCTGCTGGCATTCAGCCCTGGCCCTCGGGGGGCTTCTCCCCTATTGCTGGCCCCCAAATCCCTCTTTGGGATTTTGCCCTCATTTCAAAGCCTCCCCTCGTTCCCAGGAGGGTTTTAATTAAACCAGAAAGGGTTGGGGACGCTGCCCCTCAGACCCCGCTCTGGTTTTGGGGACCGGCGGCGTCCCCGTCCCCCACCTTTCTCCCCTCCTTTCCTCCCCCCGTGGCTGGGGGCTTTGCTGTGAGGTTCCCCCCGTGTCAGATTTGGGGTGCAGGGAACGGGAGGAGAGGCAGGATGGGGGACAATCCCCAAAGCCCCCCTGTCTCGGGCAGATTTGTGACATCAGGGGACTGCCACCAGTCTCGGGGACAGGCAGCCAAAGGGAGGTGGCACAAAGGTGGGTGACACCTGGGGAATGTGCATAATCCCGCAGCCAGGTTTCAGCACCATCTCCAGCTACTCAGAAGCTGTGGTTTTATTCCCCTTCGGCAGAAATTTGCAAGTTTGGCCATTTTTTACAGGCACCCAGGAGCTAATCCCTGTGGGGAGGTGGTTGCTGCTAACAGCTCTCCTGGGAATGAGCAAACAGCCGAGGAAAAGAAGGAGCCAGCGGCAGGAAGACTGGAAATAGGTTGGAAATACGGGATGGGCTTTTAACAAGGAGGGTCACTAAGTGTGGGAGCAAACCCTCTGTCCCCTTTCTCTCCCTCTAAAGCAGGACCCATAGCTTCCCACTGCAATTTAGCTCCTCAGAGAGTTTCCATCCCTGCTGGACATGTCCCTGTGGCTTCCAGGGACCTCTGCCGTTGCAGGGGGACCCGGAGTGGAGCTGACATTGCTCAGCCTGCTGACTCACTTTAAAACCTCCCATAAAAGCAAGTGATAAAAGCTCCCCCGGCTTATCACGGTTCCGGTTCCCATAAAGAAATCACGGCACTTGCAAGCTACCTGGGGAGTAAGCGGAGGCTTTAATTGAGGAAGATCATTAGGGAAGAGACAGAGATAGGGGATGTGTGCAATCGGGGCTGTCGTGGCAGTGATCAATGGATCTGCTTATCAGGAGCTGGCAGGGAAGGGGAGGAAGGGGAGAGTGTGTGGGTGCAGCACAGGGCACCTTGTGGGATGGGAGCTGCCACAAGTGTGTAAGGAGACGTGTGTGCAAGGCCAGGCTTGTATGGCAGCTCTGCTCCCTTCTGGAGCTGCCCTGGGAGGTCTCCTTGCTGCTTGGCCTCTCTGCTCTGCTGAGCAGAAGGGATGCTGCTCCCAGCCAAATTGGGGGCTCTGGGGGCTCCCCGTGCCCGTTGGTGTCCCATGTGGGATGCTGCCATCGAAGGGAGAAAGATGGAGCCCCATAAAACTGTGCATTTCACCTCCATCAGCGTGAAGAGGAGGGCAGGGTGGGAAGCCTGCCCAGTTTTCTCCCCTCCAACCCTCTCCCTTCCTTCTCCATCCTGGCACGGGGGTGACTTTTCTCCTTTTTCTCTTTTTTCTCCTTTTTCTCCTTTTTCTCACCCTTTTTTTTTCCTGATCTCCAGTGCCAGGCTCTGCAGTCTGTCAGCGGTGACCCCAGGGGAGGCAATCAGAGGAGACCTTCCACCAACAAGGGGCTGTTTCACTCGGTAACGTTAATATTAATCTGCTTATCTGCCCCGGGGCTGTAAACCACTCATCTCCAAAGGGAAAAAAACCTACCTCTCTGTTCTTTATTTCTCCCTACTGATTGCAGGCCTTATCAGCAGCCACCACTGGGACTCAGGGCAGCGGAGTCACGCAATGGCTCCAGCCAGCAGGGCTCTGGTCCTGCACCAGCGCCGGAGTCACGGGGCCAAGTCCACGGGAAGCTCCCCACCCCACGGCATGACACGCGGCTGGGGTGGCCCTGGTGGTCTTGCAAAGCACCAGGCTGAACACCGAGACACCCAGCCCCACGTCCGTGCTGGATTCAGGATGTCCCTCATGGAAAGGTGGAGCACGAGTCTATTGCCTTTACCTACACCCCTGTGGGACATAGGGGAGGTGTAATTTGGCCAACAGATCTCATGCATTGTTCTAAACTGTCCTTCCACACTTCCCCTGAGCTCAGCCCTGTCTCTGCAGATGTGGTTTGGATCTCGTGGAAGCACAGAGAGACAAAGAGCTACTCCCTTGCTTGTTTAACGGGTCTGAACACCTCCCTGCTCTTGCTGGAATCTCCCCGAGCTCTTGGGCAATCGGCTTCCCCATTTCCTTCCCTTTTGTTTTTTCTCCCTTCTTGGAAGTTTTTGTGCAACGCAGGGTTGTGTGCGTGCAATTGCCGGGGCCTGTCATTCAGACCTGGAGGGAGCTCTCATCGGCTGGGGTTTGGCATCCTGGCCCATGGGAACAGCTTCAAGAGCTGTGTGTTGCACCCCATGGTCCTTCTTGTTCCCATATCGCTGCCTGTCGGCCTTGGTGGGCCTTCTCCTCCAAAATGCTGGTCCCTGAAGAGCTTCTCCACCCCAGTTCACCTTAACGACCCCTCTCATTTTACTGAAAAATGAATCTGAGCAGCAGCAGAACCCCTGATATGTGAGGTTGTCTGGCAGATTCTCAAAGAGGCACTAAAGTGCCTTGAGTTAAAGATAAACTACACTAATGCATGCAGCATGGGTAACAAACAAGAGGAGCTGGAAGCCATCATGCAGCAGGCAGGCTCTGACTTGGTTGCCATCACGGAAACGTGGTGGGACCACTCTCATGACTGGAGTGCTGCAATGCCTGGCTATAGGCTCTTCAGAAGGGACAGGCAACACAGAAGGGGTGGTGGTGTGGCTCTCTATATTAGTGATTTGATGTTGTGGAGCTTGAGGCTGGGAATGAGAAGGTTGAGTCCCTGTGGGTTAGGATCAGTGGGAAGGCCAACAAGGCAAGCATCCTGGTGGGGGGCTGTTATAGATTGCCGAACCAGGATGAGGAGACGGATGAGGAGTTCTACAGGCAGCTGGCAGAAGTTGCGAGATTGTCAGCGCTCGTTCTCGTGGGGGACTTCAACTTCCCAGACATATCCTGGAAGCACAACACAGCCCAGAGAAAGCAGTCTAGAAGGTTTCTGGAGAGCGTGGGAGATAGCTTCCTGATGCAGCTGGTTAGAGAGCCTACCGGGGGAGGTGCCCCGCTAGACCTTCTGTTCACAAACAGTGACGGACTGGTGGGAGATGTGGTGGTCGGGAGCTGTCTTGGGCAGAGTGACCATGAAATGGTAGAGTTCTCTATTCTTGGCAAAGTCAGGAAGGGGACCAGTAAAACCGCTGTATTGGACTTCCGGAGGGCTGACTTTGAGCCGTTCAGGACACTGGTTGGCAGAGTCCCTTGGGAGGTGGTTCTGAAGGGCAGAGGAGTCCAGGAAGGCTGGGCACTCTTCAAGAAGGAAATCTTAATGGCTCAGGAGCGGTCTGTCCCCACGTGCCCAAAGACAAGCTGGCATGGAAGAAGACCGGCCTGGCTGAACAGAGAGTTGTGGCTCGAGCTTAGGAGAAAAAAGAGGGTTTATAATCTTTGGAGAAGAGGGCAGGCCACTCAGGAGGACTACAAGGATGTTGCGAGACTGTGCAGGGACAAAATTAGAAAGGCCAAAGCTCATCTGGAGCTCTATCTGGCTACTGCCATTAAAGATAACAAAAAATGTTTTTACAAATACATCAACACAAAAAGGAGGACTAAGGAGAAACTCCATCCTTTACTGGATGTGGGGGGAAACTTAGTTACAAAAGATGAGGAAAAGGCTGAGGTACTCAATGCCTTCTTTGCCTCAGTCTTTAGCGGCAAAACCAGTTGTTCTCTGGATACCCAGTACCCAGAGCTGGTGGAAGGGGATGGGGAGCAGGATGTGGCCCTCACTATCCACGAGGAAATGGTTGGCGACCTGCTACAGCACTTGGATGTACGCAGGTTGATGGGGCCTGATGGGATCCACCCGAGGGTACTGAGAGAACTGGCGGAGGAGCTGGCCAAGCCGCTTTCCATCATTTATCGGCAGTCCTGGCTATCAGGGGAGGTCCCAGTCGACTGGCGGCTAGCAAATGTGACGCCCATCTACAAGAAGGGCCAGAGGGTAGACCCGGGGAACTATAGGCCTGTTTGTTTGACCTCAATGCCAGGGAAGCTCATGGAGCAGATTATCTTGAGTGTCATCACGTGGCACTTACAGGGCAACCAGGCGATCAGGCCTAGTCAGCATGGGTTTATGAAAGGCACATCCTGCTTGACGAACCTGATCTCCTTCTATGACAAAGTGACACGCTTAGTGGATGAAGGAAAGGCTGTGGATGTGGTCTACCTTGACTTCAGTAAGGCTTTTGATATGGTTTCCCACAACATTCTCCTCAAGAAACTGGCTGCTCGTGGCTTGGACTGGCGTACGCTTTGTTGGGTTAAAAACTGGCTGGATAGCCGGGCCCAAAGAGTTGTGGTGAATGGAGTCAAATCCAGTTGGAGGCCGGTCACTACTGGAGTCCCCCAGGGCTCAGTGCTGGGGCCAGTCCTCTTTAATATCTTTATTGATGATCTGGATGAGGGGATCGAGTGCACCCTCAGTAAGTCTGCAGACGACACCAAGTTAGGTGCATGTGTCGATCTGCTCGAGGGTAGGAAGGCTCTGCAGGAGGATCTGGATAGGCTGGACCGATGGGCTGAGGTCAACTGTATGAGGTTCAACAAGGCCAAGTGCCGGGTCCTGCACCTGGGGCGCAACAACCCCAAGCAGCGCTACAGGCTGGGAGATGAGTGGTTGGAAAGCTGCCTGGCAGAGAAGGACCTGGGAGTATTGGTTGACAGTCGGCTGAATATGAGCCAGCAGTGTGCTCAGATGGCCAAGAAGGCCAACAGCATCCTGGCTTGTATAAGAAGCAGTGTGGCCAGCAGGTCTAGGGAAGTGATTGTCCCCCTGTACTCGGCTCTGGTGAGGCCGCACCTCGAGTACTGTGTTCAGTTTTGGGCCCCTCGCTACAAGAAGGACATGGAGGTGCTCGAGCGAGTCCAGAGCAGGGCTACGAAGCTGGTGAGGGGTCTGGAGAACAAGTCTTACGAGGAGCGGCTGAGGGAGCTGGGATTGTTCAGCCTGGAGAAGAGGAGGCTCAGGGGAGACCTCATCGCTCTCTATAGGTACCTTAAAGGAGGCTGTAGAGAGGTGGGGGTTGGTCTGTTCTCCCACGTGCCTGGTGACAGGACGAGGGGGAATGGGCGAAAGTTGTGCCAGGGGAGGTTTAGGTTGGATATTAGAAAGAACTTCTTTACTGAAAGGGTTGTTAGGCACTGGAATAGGCTGCCCAGGGAAGTGGTTGAGTCACCATCCCTGGAGGTCTTTAAGAGACGTTTAGATGTTGAACTTAGTGATATGGTTTAGTGGAGGACTTGTTAGTGTTAGGTCAGAGGTTGGACTGGGTGATCTTGGAGGTCTCTTCCAACCTAGACGATTCTGTGATTCTGTGATAAACCTCCCCTGAAGGGGGTCTTGGAGTGATACGACAACTCAGTTGGGCAATTAAAAACACAATGTGGACGCAAGGAAACAAGTTTAGAGGACTTGGAGAAGTATTAGTGTTTTTCCAAGACGTTTTCCCAAAATCTCCAAGATGAGCTTTGTGGTGCTAAGCCTAGATGCGATGGAATATCCAACAGCAGAAACACCAGACAATGAAAAAGGAGGAAAACGGTAGAAGGCAAACAAGATAAAAGGGATGCTTCAATGGCTTCAGTTTATTGGGTGGACCTGCAAGGTTGTGCCACCCCGGGGTTGGTACGAGGGCACCCACAGCTGGGGATGAGCCTGCTGCTCAGCTCAAGTTCGCCATGGGGAAGCGCTGCTTGACCTGGAAGTGTTCGCATCGCTTATGCTTGATGACCAGTCCGTAGCGCGGCGTCATGTCCACCTTCCTGCCGTCGCGGACACTGAACTCCAGCTGCTGCAGCAAGGTGGTCAGGAAAAGGAAGACCTGCCTCCTGGCGATGAACTCCCCAATGCACCTCCTCTTCCCCAGGCCGAAGACCAGCACCTTCTCCCCGTCCTCTTTGTTCACCTCAGTCCCCTTGGCATTGAGGAAACGCTCCGGGTTGAAAACGTGTGGGTTCCTCCAAAGTTTCCTGGGGTGGAGAAGGTCAAGTGCTGAGATGGAGTCTCCCGGCCACGGGTGCAGGGGGGCGCTCATGGGAGCCAGTTAAGATATCCCTGGATTTAGTAGATCCCTTACCCACCCCTTTTTCCCTTAAAGCAGGAGGCTTTCTGCCTCTGCAGGTACTCACTCGTCATGGTTCACCTGCCACTGGTTGATGAACACGCAACGGCCCTTTGGGATGTAGTAGCCGTTCAGCACCGTGTCCCTGGTCGTGCTGGGTGGAGAAGAGAGGGCTGTGAGGTTTTGGAAAGCAAAAAGGCTCTTCCGCATCCTCACAGGACTCAAAGTTTGCCCACGCTGACCTGCACGGGAGTGGTGAACTCCCTGTGTCCGTGATGAAGCCATTATTGAACTAATTGATAGAATTTTCCCTGCTCTGCTGCTGGGCAGGCTGCACCACGGTGCCTCAGGTCCTCACCTTGGCAAGCCCAGCCCTTCCCCAAGCAGCACCTACCTGTGTGGGATGGTGAAGGGCAGGAAGGAAGAGTGCCTGAACATCTCCAGGATGAAGGCTTCCGTGTAGGGCAGCGTGCCTTGGTCCAACAGCCGCGGTCTCCTCTCCCGGCCGATGGTCTGATCTGCGGGAAGTGGGGAGGAGAAGCTGGTTGCGGCCAGCCCTCACCTCACAGGTCCCAGCCCCAAAAAATTGGGCTCATCAGCTCACCCAGTTCAGCCTGGATCCTCTTCTGGATGTCGGGGTACGTCACCAGGTACAAGAGGCACCAGGACAGGGCGGTTGTCACGGTGTCAAAGCCTGGGCAGAGAGGGGAGATCGTGCAGACCCCATAAGCGTCATGCACAACACGGGTTATGCATGACCCCATATGTGCTATGCTCGCTGCCAGACTGGCACGTGGATGGCTAAGAAGGGAGAAGACATCCCGGGCACACCGTAGGGCTTGGGTTTGTATCCTGTTGGAGGAAGCTTTGCTAAAAGGTTCAGTTCTCATTCGTCCTGGATCACCCTGGGGTTATGCCAGGTTTGTGCAAGATTTCAACTTCTTCGGAAGCGAGGGAGTTTCCACAGAGCTACTCAAGGGTGAATCAGGTAGCAGACGTCTCCCTCAGCCAGGAAAAGCCACCCTGACCGAGCTATCAACTGTGCCCCTGGCGTGTTCCTGAAGCTTTCTTCCAGACCTAATATCCCACATGGTTTCTGGGGGTGTCCTAAGAAGGTCCAGAGCAGGGGGATGGGTGCTTGGACCCAAAGTGGCCACCCGGTGCTGGACAATTGGGGTCAAAGCTGTAAGGTGAGGAGCCTGAGGTGACCTGCTGTAGCTGAGGGAGCGGCGGGGCAAGATACCTGCTCCGAAGAGGTCGTTGACCAGGTTGACAATCTTCTTGTTAGGGATCCGCGCGGCAGTGCTGGCTTCTTTCTTCTGCAGGCACTGCTCGATGAGGGAGTCGGTGATGTCTCGGATGTTGTCCTGAGGGAGGGGAGAGGAGAGGAGAGGAGAGGAGAGGAGAGGAGAGGAGAGGAGAGGAGAGGAGAGGAGAGGAGAGGAGAGGAGAGGAGAGGAGAGGAGAGGAGAGGAGAGGAGAGAGGAGAGGAGAGGAGAGGAGAGGAGAGGAGAGGAGAGGAGAGGAGAGGAGAGGAGAGGAGAGGAGAGGAGAGGAGAGGAGAGGAGAGAAGAGAAGAGAAGAGAAGAGAAGAGAAGAGAAGAGAAGAGAAGAGAAGAGAAGAGAAGAGAAGAGAAGAGAAGAGAAGAGAAGAGAAGAGAAGAGAAGAGAAGAGAAGAGAAGAGAAGAGAAGAGAAGAGAAGAGAAGAGAAGAGGTGCCGGTGGCCAAGCAGAGCGTTGGGTTACCAACTGGAGAACATCATCTTTCAACTCCCATGGTGGTCCCTACTGATTTTGCAGCCAGTGGAAATGAGGAGGTGGCTCTGCAGGGCACCTGTGCAAGCAGCCTTGCTGACAGATCAGAATATTGCCCAACCAACTGCTCTTAGCACACAAGGCCACCGAGGAGCATGCGTACTGGCCCGCAACACAAAGAGGTTACAGCTGGACAGGCTGTACTCCTAGATGGAACAATATCTGCAGGAACACCGATGGCCATGGCCACTCGGCTGCAGGAGGACAAACAAGTCCCCAACGCAGAGTGGGACCCATCTCTGGGGCAGGCGGGGGTCCCCAAAGCTCTCACCTTGTCATACGTCTCGTAGTGCTCCTTGACAATCGCCTGCAGGAAACGGATGAACCGCTTGTTGAAATCTTTAAAGACATCCATGGTGCGGCTGGGCAGGTAGCGGAGCAGTGGGATGAAGTCCGAGAGGTTGCCAGCAGCCGCCACGTCCCCGAACTGCTCGCTGAAGTTGACCAGGCTGAGCAGCTCCTGGTCGTTGTGGTCGTAGCGCTTGCCGAAGCACATGGCACAGATGACGTTGGCCACCGAGACCACCAGGTAGCGGTATGGGTCGAAGCTCTGCTCCTCCTCCATCAGCTGCAGGAACTTGGTGACCAGGTAGACGGCCTCCTTGGAGACGTGCTCCTCCAGGAGGCAGATGGAGGACGACGTGGGGCTGGCGGCAATGGAGAAGGTCTTCAGGGCGTTCTGGGCCAGCCTGCGGCGCACTTTCCACACGTCCCCTGAGTCGGGGCTGAAGCCCAGGCTCTGCCCGTCCGTGATGTGTCGGAAGCTGGGGAGGTCGGGGCGCCCCATGAAGTCCTCCCCTTGCCTCACCAGCGCCTGCCGCAGGGTGTCCAGCCCGCTCAGCACCAGCACGGGCTGGGTGCCGATGGCCACCTCCATCACGTCCCCGTACTTCTGGCTCAGCCGCGTCAGGGCCAGGTGCGGGTCCTTCCTCAGCTCCAGCGCGTTGCCCACAACGGGGAGGCCACGGGGGCCCGGGGGGGGCTTCAGCCCCTTGGGCACGCGGCGCCGCAGGGGCTGGGCGAGCAGCAGGAGCAGGCAGAAGACGGTGGCCGCCAGCAGGACCTCGGTGGCTGAGACACCGCCGGGGCTCCCCGCCAGCCCCATCATAGCCTCCATCCCTGCTGCCATCTAGAAGGAGATAACGGGAAGCGAGGTGCAGAGGCAGGATTAGCACGGGGAACCCCAAACAGCTCAGGGAGAGCTATAGCATGAATTCTCCCACCCAGCTTTAAAACCTTCGACGTCCGTGCTCAGAGCCCCACACGCACATGTCCTCTCCTACCTGCAGGTCCTCAGGTCACAGAGGGCTGGGGTCCCAGCAGAGCGAGGAGAGGGGGTCCCAAACCCCCGGATGGGTTCCTCTCCTCCTGCCTCCTGCTCCACTCAAGGCTTTAAATAGGCGGCCGGGTGCTTATGTGCGGGGTCGTGGCGAGGAGGACCCAAGGGACAGCTACCCATTAACAGAGGGGGCCGAGCCCATGGAGCCAGCCCTGGAGCCCAGGGCAGACGTTCCCCAGCTCCACCACACTGGGGGGGGGGGACGAGCAGGGTACTGCTGTCCCCACGGTGGCAGGACCTTGTGGCCGGGGCCAGCCTCAGGTTAACGATTGGCCAGGGTTGCGTGAGAAGTTGTTGGCATGCTTCCTGACCACGGCACGCGACCGCCGCCTGGGCTCGGCCCCACGACCCCGTCCCCCCCTCCAAAAAAAAACCCTGGCAGGGGCCATGCAGGGTCCCGGCTCAGCCGGAGGGAGTGGAGGTGTTCATTAGGTGGAGGGAACTTATTTTTCTTTTTGCCCCAAGTTTTCATCTGCTCTTTGGAAAGCACGGGGAGAATCGTGCCCAAGTAGAAGCTGAGCTAATATTTAATAAAGGCTTTCAACACCTGGCCCAAGCGGGATCATTAATAGCAGTGAGTAGGCTCATTAACGCTTGGCAGGGACAGTTACAAAACCCAGGCTGCTAAAATTCAGCCCAATAATTGCCCACGCTAACGAGAGGCACCGTGCGGACGGCTCAGACGGGAGATGCCTCCCAGCCCTGCGTGGGGAAGACGCCTGTTGAGACACGGGGGATTTGCTCAAATACATGGGAAACCCTTAAAAAAAAAAAAGGTTTTGGGAGGGTGAACGCCGCAACAGCGTGGTGCGGGCGGTGGGCACGGGGGATGTGGGTGCTAAAAGTGCATGACTGCAGCAGATGCGGGCCAGCTTTGGGTGTGCAAGGCGCGTGTGCATGGTGCTGTGTGGCAGCAGGAACCTATAAAGTACCTATAAACATATAGGTGTGCTGCAGGGGGACGGGACTGTGTGCCCTGCATGTCCTGCGTGCCCTGCATGTCCTGCATGCCCTGGGTGTCCCCTGCCACCGGGATGTTCCCAAGTGTGGTGGCACTGCTGAGCCCCCCTATCCCCCTGTGGGCTGTCCCCCGGGTCCCGTGGGGGGGATACAAGTGGGACCGAGCCCCGTTACCCGCTGCGGGGGGGGGGGGGGGAGGGGGCGATCCTGCCCGGCGCCACCCTGACCCCGGGCCGCGCTCCTGGACGTGGGACCGCCGCCCTGGCCCTTTATAAGCCATTTCCCCCCCCCACACCCATAGCGTGACAACGAGTGACCGTCCCAGGTCCGTCCCGGCACCTTCGCACGCGATGCTGTCCCCTCGCCCCCCCCGCCCCCCCAAGTGACCCCAGCCCCCGTTGTCCCCGGGGGCCGGGGGGGGGACAGAGGGCACGGCGGCTTCTCACGCGAACCTGGCCAATTTTTAACCGGCAAGCCCCGGCCGTGACCCCCGGCCCCGCCGCCCCCCCCCCCGCGACGTGGCCCCCCGTGGACCTGCCCCGCGTCCCTCACGGGGGTCTGGGGGGGAGCCGGGCCGGATCCGGGATCTCCCTTTTAGGGCAAAGCCGGGTGGGCAGCACCGAGGGGTGCGGGACGGAGCCGGTGCGTGCCCCCCCCCCGGCGTGTTCGCGGATCCCCGTGGGACTGCGGCTCCTTTAAGAGGCTCCCCGGTGGCGTGCCAGGGTGCCCAAACCTCCCTCCCGCTTCGCACGCGATGTCCCCCCCTTGTCACCCCCCGCCCCGGGACCTCCGTGTCCCCCCCCCCCCCGGTGTCCCCGCAGCCCCTCGTGCCGCCCGGTGCCCTGCCGCCCGCCCGCCCCGTCGGGGCGCCCCCGGGGAGCGCCGAGGGGGGGTCCCGTAAATCCCGGGGGGGCTGTTGGGGAGTTTGGCCGCTCGGCAGCTTTGATTAGGCTTCGGTCACGTGGGGGGAGGCGCCCCGGCCAATCGGAGCGGGAGGCGATGCATATAAAGCAGGGCCGGCGGGGCGCCCGGTACCTGGCGGCGGGATCGGGCCCCCGAAGGAGCGCTGCGCCCCGAGGTGAGCACCGCTGCGGGAGGGACCCCCCTGGAAATCCTAAAAAAAAAAAAAAAAAAAAAAACCACCCTGACAGCATCCTGCTGGGAGCTCACGCTTGTGGGGTGCAGGGGGGGCTTCTGTGGGGTCCTTGCTGCCCCCTCCCCAATTGCCATCCTTCTCCCCAAGGATCCTCGATGGCAGCAGGGATGGAGGCTGCGATGGGGCTGGTGGGGAGCCCCGGCGGTGTCTCAGCCACCGAGGTCCTGCTGGCGGCCACCGTCTTCTGCCTGCTCCTGCTGCTCGCCCAGCCCCTGCGGCGCCGCGTGCCCAAGGGGCTGAAGCCCCCCCCGGGCCCCCGTGGCCTCCCCGTTGTGGGCAACGCGCTGGAGCTGAGGAAGGACCCGCACCTGGCCCTGACGCGGCTGAGCCAGAAGTACGGGGACGTGATGGAGGTGGCCATCGGCACCCAGCCCGTGCTGGTGCTGAGCGGGCTGGACACCCTGCGGCAGGCGCTGGTGAGGCAAGGGGAGGACTTCATGGGGCGCCCCGACCTCCCCAGCTTTAAGTACATCTCCAACGGGCAGAGCCTGGCCTTCAGCCCCGACGCGGGGGACGTGTGGAAAGCGCGCCGCAGGCTGGCCCAGAACGCCCTGAAGACCTTCTCCATTGCTGCCAGCCCCACGTCGTCCTCCAGCTGCCTCCTGGAGGAGCACGTCTCCAAGGAGGCCGTCTACCTGGTCACCAAGTTCCTGCAGCTGATGGAGGAGGAGCAGAGCTTCGACCCATACCGCTACCTGGTGGTCTCGGTGGCCAACGTCATCTGTGCCATGTGCTTCGGCAAGCGCTACGACCACAATGACCAGGAGCTGCTCAGCCTGGTCAGCGACAGCAATGAATTTGGGGACGTGGCAGCTGCTGGCAACCTCTCGGACTTCATCCCGCTGCTCCGCTACCTGCCCAGCCGCACCATGGATCTCTTTAAGGACATCAACAGGCGCTTCAACTTGTTCATAGAGAAAATTGTCCAGGACCATTACGCCACCTTTAACAAGGTAAGAGCTTGGATGCTGCTCTGGGGCAAACCTTTCCCTCGCTTTGCTGCTTGTTCTCTTATTGCATTCTTTTTGTCATGGTCCTATTCATTAAAAGCATTAGAAGAGGGCACAGAAGTAGAGCTTTGTGCTTAATAAAATTGAGCTTCTGAGGAGGAAGCCCAAATCCAATTCTGCTGCTTATGGGACGTGGTAGAGCCTCTTGAGATGCTGACTTTGCTGCAGCTGGTTCCCAGTTCTCTAACGGAGCTGATCCCACCAGCTCTCCTCACCCACCAGCTTGGCTCTGCAGCCTGTCCTCCACCGAACCCCGCTGCCCCTTGCTGGGTGCTGGACCTGGCACCCCCTGCCTCCAGCATCCCCCTTTGTGCTTGTGGGGGAAGGAAGAGTTGGTGCCTCCTGCAGCAGGGTAAGGGGAGGTTTCATCTGCCCTGGTGTCTCTGACCCCTTGGCTCTTCCCCAGGAGCACATCAGGGACATCACCGACTCGCTGATCGGGCACTGCCAGGAGAGGAAGACAACAGGGGAGGACACCCACATCCAGCTCTCCGACCAGAGCATCATCGCCATCGTCAACGACCTCTTTGGGGCAGGTGAGGCCATCTCCACGGGTGCAACCCCATCCCCTGGCCGTGCTTGAGGCTTTGGAGCTGCCACTGGGCTCACAGGCAGTCGTGATCACAGGAGGTGGCTTTTGAGGGGCAGCTGATGGGGGAAGCTCTCCAAGGCTGTGTGTCACCAGCCAACACATCCAGGGTGCTGAAATTTGTGAATATCCTGCATTTTGGTAGCTAGATGCCTTTCTTTGTGTCCATCCAGGCTTTGACACCGTGACAACCGCCCTGTCCTGGTGCCTCATGTACGCTGCCTTTTACCCCGACATCCAGAAGAAGATCCAGGATGAGCTGGGTGAGCTGACGAGCCCATTCTTTGGAGCTGGGACCTGTGAGGTGAGGGCTGGCCCCAACCAGCTTCTCCTCCCCTCCTCCCGCAGATCAGACCATCGGCCGGGAGAGGAGACCGCGGCTGTCAGACCGCGGCACGCTGCCCTACACGGAAGCCTTCATCCTGGAGATGTTCAGGCACTCTTCCTTCCTGCCCTTCACCATCCCGCACAGGTAGGTGCTGCTTGGGGTTTTGGAGGTCCCAGCAAACAGAGCACCTCCAGAACTTGTGCTTGTTTCACCACAAAGCTGCGAGTTTCCTCTGAACCTCTCCCCTCTGTCCATATTTCTTCCAGGACGACGAAAGCCACTGCTCTGAATGGCTACTACATCCCCAAGGACACCTGCGTGTTTGTCAACCAGTGGCAGGTGAACCATGACGAGTGAGTACACCACAGCGTTCCTATTCGGGGGGCATTTGGCTTGCTTGGGATGAAGATTGCACAGATCTGTCCTTAAGAGTCTGATCATCCTTAAAAGTCCCCGATCAAGTACTTTGGGTCAGAAGCTTTGCTCTGCAACAGGAGCATGATCTTTCCCCATGTCTGAGCGGCAGTTCCTTGGTAAGGTGCTGGAAAATCCCACAGCACGGCCAGGCTGGGACAGGTTAGGAGGTTTTAAGGGAGGATGCAAGAGGAGAAATCCCTCAGGTCTCCATCCTTCCTTTGTAAACCTTCCTTTGTAAAAGTTCCTGCCCGGTTCCTGAGCTCCCATTTCAGCTGGAAGCGCAGGATCTCTCTAGATGTTACGTGCTGATTTCAATCATCCCTGGTATCTGCGTAGGCAAACACAATCAGAGGCTGAAGTGGAGGTTTCAATGGGCTGAGCTGATAGGGGCTGACATGCAGCTGGCATTTTGGATGGGGAACAGAGGCCACAGCAGGCTGCCAATGTTTTAGGGTGGCGAAATGAGAAAACATTGCAACACTCCTCGCAAAGAGGACTCTCTTCGCCTGCCGTCCCCAGCGGCTTGCTCAGGTCTCTCCGTTCCGCTGCAGGAAGCTCTGGCAGGACCCCTCCTCCTTCAAGCCCGAGCGGTTCCTCAACGCAGCCAGGACTGAGATCAACAGGACGGAGAGCGACAAAGTGCTGACGTTCGGCCTGGGGAGGAGGCGCTGCATTGGCGAGTCCATCGGCCGCTGGGAGGTTTTCCTCTTCCTCACCACCTTGCTGCAGCAGCTGGAGTTCAGCCTGGCCCCGGGCGAGGCGGTGGACATCACCCCTCAGTACGGGCTGACCATGAAGTACAAGAAGTGTGAGCGCTTCCAGATAAAGAGGCGCTTCCTCTCCAACGGCTCACCGTGAGGCAGCGAAAAATTAAGGCAATAAATGACTTTTTGGGTCGGGCGCCTCCGCTTGTGCTCCCGGCGTGGAGCTGCTCCCATTGCCGCCTAGCTTCACTGCAGGCATCCTCGTCCCTCGTTGTGCTCAGGCTGAAGAGGAATTTGCACAATGAATCCCTGAGTGTTTGCACCCCACAGATGCCCTAATGACTGGAAATGTGTAATTTAGGTCGTGCTGCTCACAGGTCATGGTGTTAGCTGCCTCCGAAGGAGAAGCCTCCTGGGCAATACCAAATGAACGAGAGCAAGGGACACAAAGCAATGACAGGCACAGTAAAACGCTTCTGGACTATGTATTTGCTGCTTCAACTAGTATTTTTTAACAATATATCAGTATATTCTGACTAATAAAAAGAGGAACAGTTTGAGGACTGCAGGAGATGCATGGAGCAAGTCTTCCTGGCACACAGAGCAGGAATTTGTGCTGCTTTGTGCTGTTTTCTGGGGGCTGCATGGAAATGCATCCATCTGCAGAGAGAAATGGCGTGGGATTTCTAACCCAATAAATGCTTTTATGAAAGTTTCTTCCTCTTTGCTGCTTTTATTCCCCTTGGGGGTAGGACGGGGTCACACAAATCACATCTCTGTCCTTAAAGATCTAACAGGGCTGTGTTGAATTCTTCTGGGGGGAACGAAATGGGACGTTCACATGAAGGAGAGCTTCATTGTCCTTGGGGGTACCTGACCTAGGTGAGAAAAGACCTTTGAGATCAAATCCAACCATCAACCTGACCTGTGTCCCGTCACCAAGCCCTGCCCCGTAGTGCCACATTTGAAGGATGAGGTCCCCTCCTGGTGTGTACGGAGAGGGCTGGGGTATCGATGGTGGTGTGTTTCCCTAAAAGCCCATTGCAGTGGTCTTCTCCACCCCATAAAGCAGCAAAGGGACCATGGGTGCTCCTGGTGCCCCCTAACTGCTCTGAGCTTCTTGGGTGCCTCTTAAAGTGATGATAAACACACAACGGCCACACAAACAGTGAGCAGCTTTGTGTGTTTCAGGGATTTTTGTAAATTTTTTAAAAAGTGATCACAGTTGGCACATCAAAACCTGAATCCAGGCCCTGTGTGGGAAGAAAATACTGAACAAAAAAAAAATCATGTTTGCCTCACTACATCCTCTAAGACAAGCCTTCCTCCTGTTGTGACCTCTCTTGTGGAGATCATGGGGGTGAGGTGGAGCTGTCATGGAGATGGAAGAGGTGTCATGCAGGCGTTATAGAGATGGTGGAGGCGTCATGGAGGTGGTGGAGGTGTTATGGAGGTATTATGGAGATGGCGGATGTGTTGTGAAGGTATTATGGAGGTGGTGGAGGTGTCATGGAGGTGCTGTGGAGATGGTGGAAGTGTCATGGAGGTGTTATGGAGGTATTACGAAGATGGTGGATGTGTTGTGGAGGTATTATGGAGGTGGTGGACGTGTTATGGAGGTGTCATGCAGGTATCATGGAGGTATTATGGGACAGTGGGGGTGCCATGCAGGTATTATGGGATGGTGGGGGTGCCATAGAGGTACTGTGGGTGCCACGGAGGCAGCACTGAGGTACCACTGAGACACCTGGAGGTGTGACGCAGCAGGTGACGTAGCAGCCCCACCCCGCCCCACCCCGCGCATGCGCCCCTCAGCGCTCGGCGCTGCACCTTGTGCCCGCAGCCCGCGCACGCGCACCCCGCCCCTCCCCCCGCGGCGCGCATGCGCCACGCTTCATTCCTCCACGCCTCTCTGTGGTCTCCCGCCGGCGGCCAGAGCGGCGCGGAGGGGCGGGGCAGGAAGTGACGCAGCGGGCGGGCGGCGCGGAGGCGGAGGGACGGCGGGCGGTGAGCGGCGGCCGCAGGTGAGGCGGGGCCGGGCCGGGCCGGGCCGGGGGGGCCGGGAGGGGCCGGGCCTGGCACGGAGCCGCCGGGAGCCGAGGCCGCGGCACCGGGACCCGCGCGGGGCCGCTCCGGTGGCGGTCGGGGCCTGGGGGGAGCGGCCGGGGGCGCCGCGGCCTGGTCCCGGGCCTGCTCCCGGGCCTGCTCCCGGCCTCCTGAGGGCCCCGGCTCGGCCCCTCGCGGCCCGGGCTCGCCCCCTGCGGCTCACGCAGCCCCTGGGGCCGCCCCTCGGGCCCGCCGGGTCTCGGCCCGCTGGGGCCCGCGTCCCCGCGGCGCGGCGAGCAGCCCCGTGCGGAGCCAGCGCTGCGAAGGGCTCGTTTTAAAGCGCTCGGGCTGGAGCGGTGCGATAGCGGGCTGCTCGGGCAGGCTGCGCCGTTGGGCTTCTTGTAACACCCTCCGGAATCACGGGTGTCGCTAATAGCCGCTCGAAAGGGGCTGAGGGGGGCTGCGAGGGGCGTGCAAACAGGCATGCAGAATGTACAGGTGTCGGAGGGGAGGTTCGGCTTCGCAGGCGGGGGTGAACACACGAACACCTTCCTATTTCCTACCCGCGAGCGAGTCATTCGCTGGCTGCGTGGCTCTTTCCCTCTCCAAGTGACCAAGTACAAGAGCGAGGTGCGCTGAGGCAGTTCCCCTCCTTTGGGTTTGTTTGCAGGCGAACAGAGGGATCTGTTCGTTTGTGTATTTGTAAAGGGCCGGGGCCTTCTCTGAAGGGGTCCCTTTGAGGTGGTGGTGTGCACTGAAGTCTTTGCCTCCTTTTCAAAGAGATGTAAAAAGCAGGAAGGGGAAGGAGGTTTTAGCTGTGCCGCAGGCTCTCTGGGATGCATTATCGGTGTTCTGCGAGTACTTCTTATCAGCCGTCATCGCGGAACCCAGGTGGTGGTGTCCTGGGTTAACATAAATACACAGAAATGGGGAAGGGAGGAGGCTGGTCCTGAGAAACGTGTCCCCTAGTGACCAGATCCGCGTTTGTTTCTCCTTGGAGCCTCCCTTACGCCTCCTGAAAGCTGGGGGAAGGGAGTTTTTATTGTTCCTGGTGGCATGCACGTGTTCTGGCTCTCTGTAGGTAGTTTTCTTTGTATCTTTTTCTTTTCCGTGAAGCTCAGGACAGAAAGGGCTTGAAGAGAACCGGAAAGTCTCCTGCAGAAGTGTGCTTTAGGTGCTGTTCGTCCTGGGTCGTGTCCCGCACTTCCTACCCCTGTGTGCCCCCTAACTGAGTGAGCTCCCGGCGTGATCCATCTTCCTGGGGGTGACGGCACGAAAGGCAAATAACGTGCAGTGGCTGTTTTCTCCCGTGAGCCTGTCAGCTCCCCTGTGCCGCTGTGGTGCCAGCGAGGCCGTCACCTTCCCGGGGCTGTGTCTGCAGAGAGAAATGCCCGACCAAACGCCGCGCTTAGCGGCTCCGAGGTGTGCTGGTGCAAGTCCAGTCAAGCGTCAAATCTGCGAGGGAGTTACACGGGGCTGAGGGTGTAACAAAACAAAAAGTGCGTCTCCTTGTTTCCGGTGTCCTTGCAGGGCTCGGTGCGGGTGCTGGAAAGCAGCGTGGCTTTGTTCAGCCGTCACATTGTGACAGCAATGCTAATCCTGGCCCTGGAGAGCACGAAGACTGCTGTGCTGGGCTCCAGCGCTGTCTTCTTACCCCCCTATGCTCCTGTCTGTGCTCTTTAAGGTGTTGGTTTTAGTTTGGAGGTGCGGAGGTCAGCATCCTCGCTGTTACGTGTTCGCAAAAGCTGTTCTGCTCTGCTGTTTGCACACCAAAGCTTTACAGAGGGAAGAGAAAATTCCCTGGTTGAAGCTCCAGAGAGAACACACCCAGGCAAAACTCAGTGCTCTGTTTGGAAGCTGTTAGCCTTGAAATCCGTTACCAAACTATTTCTTCAGTTATGCAAACAGCGATAGGGCTTCCAAACGTGCAGGCAGGGCCCTGCGCAGGGGTTTAACGTGTTGCTGTGTGTGGATGTTATTTGCAGCCCACAAAGAAGAGAGGAGCTGACGAAGCCGGAGCCTGGGTGGGAGGGAGCGTGGCGGGCCGGGGGATGCAGCTGGTGCTGATTCGGGTTGCCCTTCCCTCCTCTTACGGCCAGGCCCGCGTCTCTTTGCAGCAATCGAGTCCCAGGATCATGGCTACGGACTGGCTGGGGAGCATCGTGTCCATCAACTGTGGAGAAAGCCTGGGGGTCTACCAGGGGCGAGTGTCTGCTGTGGACCAGGTCAGCCAGACCATCTCCCTGACCCGGCCCTTCCACAATGGGGTCAAGTGCCTCGTGCCAGAAGTCACCTTCAGGTTGGTGTCGGCATTTCTCCTGCGTTTTCCGGTCTGGGTGGATATTTTGGGTCATCTTCCCCCAGAAACGTGCTCTTCGCCTTAAATCTCCTTACTGGTACGGAGCAGCTTCCGATGAGAAGCACCACTGGTGTTTTTCTTGGCCTGTGTGCAGAAGATTGCTGGTTTTTGGTCTCTGCTCTGTGTTACAAGCGCTGTGAGGATCCGTGTGAGCGTGTATGGATATATTTGTGTGTGTGATTTCTGCGTATTCTGTGTGCGCGCGCACTCTTTGAGTAGGTGAGGGGTTGGCTCGCTCTTGATGCTTTGCCCTCAGCAACACGTGTTATTGAAGTGCATCAGGGGAAAGCAGAGGGGGATCTCACTTAAAATGATGGCCAGCACAGTTAAATTCCACGCGGTGGTTAAATCCAGAGCCATCTTGTGTTCTTTGCTCCGTGCAGACAGGGAATGGTTTGGAACCAGGGCACTGGGTCAGTGCAGTGCTGTCGTGGCTCTCCTGAGTCCCTTCCCACCAGCTCCTGCTAACGCTGTGCTCAAAAAAAGAATAAATAAGAGTCACTTGGCGCCGGACGCTTTCCTGTTACCTCTGCAACCTTCGTATCACGATAGCTAAGTGCCTGAGTCACCGATTTAAAAATAAGACCAAGTGCTGACTGCAGGGAATCATTTTTTCCTAGAAAACTCTGATTTTTTTAAGAGACTGTGTGAAGGATGATTCTTTCGGGGCTCTTACTAACTTCCAGGCTGTTAGTTTTATATCCCGATTGGATGCAAACTTCACAAGGTTAAACTGAACACCCTGACTTCTGGTTCGTGTCTTGCAGTCAGTGCAGATGGAGGAGGTCTCCGTAACCACTTCTTTGTTTCACTTTGGCTCGTGCTCAGTGCTGCGTTGTGTTTTTTTTATCCTCTGTCTTGAGAAACAGCGAGCACATCCTTGTCTGAGCATGAATAGCACTAATTTAAGGAGAGTTTTTTGTAGGAAAGGATTAAAAGTAGTAGCACCCTCCAGGCTGAGGTTAATTATAATAGCTAGAAACTGCTGAATTAACGCAGACTTTCTCAAAGATCTGTGCTGGCTGCTTTCATTTTCTGCTTGACCAATCCCTGTTTCAGCTAGGGACAGAACCTACACCAAATCCAGGTGCAGTTTAGAAATACTTGAGATTTTATTTAAAGTTCATATAGTTTCAGGTGAATATTTTGATGTCTGGAGTGTAGCCTGTGTTTGAGTATTGAAAGGTTTTTTCCCCCTTCGTTTTATTGACAGTGGCACCCAAAACCCACTGGGTAGTGCCGCATGATTTCCTTTCAAGGCTGTTTTTTTAAAAGTACCCTGCCCACCAAGTTCCTGAATGTCTGTTCTTCTATTCCTTTTGTTTTTTTAGGGCAGGTGACATTACTGAGCTGAAGATTCTGGAGATCCCGGGCCCGGGGGACAGCAGGTCGTGCGGGGATCTGCAGCAGACAGAACTGGGCATCCCGGGGGTCGGCTGCCAGGTGGGGCCCAGCCAGAACGGCACCGGCAAGATGTTGAAGAAGCCCATCTCCAGCAGCGCCCCGCAGAACATCCCCAGGAGGACGGACGTGAAGAACCAGGACATCATCATCTCCCCCCAGCAGCAGTGCTCCAAGAGCTACATGGATCGGCACGTGGAAACCCTGACTCAGTCCAAAGGCTTTCGGCGTAGGCACAATTCCTGTGAGTACGTGTTCTGCGTTGTGCAGCTCTGCTCTCCGCCCGGGTCACTGCCGCAACACGTGCCCCAGTTCAGCAAAAACATTTCGGACGGTTCTGGAAACTTGCGTTTGTTTCCTTTTGTACGTGTGTTGCCGCCTGAAGGGCTGAGTTTTACAAGTATAGGTCTTCCGAGGGTCTTCCACGTGTCTCAAGTTGTACAATTAGGTGATGTAACCTCTGCCAGAACCTGGTGGGAGCGTTCAGGCAGCGCCATCAAAACGTGCAGCACCTGCCTTACAAACAGAGGTGTGTGTACCGCACAACAAGCCCCTGTACGGCGATCCAAAACGCTTCACTGGGTGAGAGTCGTCAGCTGAAGCAGGCTGTTGGGTCTGATCTGTCATTTCTGGCTTGCTTTGGTTATTTTTTATTTATTTTGTTTACAAAAGACGTTCTGTTTCTGTAAGCTTGCAGCTACCTTACCAGAAGGCCAGCAGGGAACGTTGTACAGAGCTGCTTCTCTGCTGTCCCCGTTGCCATTGCACTGCTGCTAAGAGTTCTCTGGAGGCAGGTGCTCTCTGCCCTTCCTTGCTGTTGTTTCCAAGTGAAACACCTTTCCTGCTGGGCGCGGAAGTCGCTGCTGCTCAGCTGAATAGCGAGAGCAGGGAACTTCAGCTCGGGTGTGCTTAGTGCTTGCCCTGACCAACGTGGAGGAACAGCTGAAAGCAGCTGGTCCCAGTGGAGGCCAGATCCCTGTCTATCATAATACTTTATCAGCTAAAATTCGAGCGCAGGATTGTCTCCTTGGCTTCCGTGGGGTGTTGGCAGCGCTGTTTGCAGGGCGCGGGCCTGCAGTGAGCCTGGCTCACAGGCCGGGAGGGCTGCAGCGGAATTCACGGTGCCGTGATTTGCCCGTAAAGGCCGGTGTTACTTAGGCTGCACGCAGGCATGGTGCTCGTTGTTTCAGAAGCGTGTCTGTCCAAACTAACCTTCAGAATCATACAGGTAAGAGGGAACCACGTACGTGACTTTATTTATTAGGTTCAGGAGCATTTTGGATCTGATGTTGGTTGTGTTGTGGGAATTTGACGAGCTTCCCACAGCCAACCTGAGTTTAAACTCTTTTCCCCTCTTGAGGGCTGTTGAAGGAAAGCCTCTGAACTTTGAAATGCTGCAGACTGTTCTGTGTCTCTCTTGTGAGCGTGGTAGAACAAAGGGATGTTCACAAAAACTCTCCTCTTGCTGGCGTTGCTGAGAACTACCAGCCTTTATGTTTAGGGCATGTAAGACAAGATTTAAAAAGAATAACTCCTCCGTGTTCTCCCCCTGCTCTACATCCGTGTATAATCTAGTCTCACCCTTTTCTTCCCTCACTGCTGGCGTGAGGTTAAGAGGCTGGGCTGAAAAGAACAGGGAACCTGCTACAGGAGTCTGGGAGGCAACAGGGAAAAGATGTATGGGCACAGGGTGGAAAGGAGGCTGTTGTTTATCAGCGGGACTGCAGTTCTACCGCGTCACTGCTCTGTAACTCTTTGCCCACCCCTGTTTCAGTCTGCTGAAGAGCAGCCCTGCTTGAGCGTGCAAAGAGCAACACGCTGGTGTTTTCTTTGCTGCAGCGTTTCTCAGAGAAGTGTGGTTGACGCCTGTTTACGTAAAAAGCCAATAATTCTTCAACCATTTCTTTGTCAAAGTGAATTTTCAAATCTAATTAGCGGAGATCTCACCCCGTGCATTAATCTGCTTCATCAGCGTCAAAGGTTGCAAAATGTAGAACCGAATAATGCTAGTTCGTATGAGTTCCTCGTTCCACTTGTGTTTCCTGATTTGAAAACGGCCCAGTTGCCAGCCTGTTTTTCCTCTGAAAGGAACTAGAAACAACTGATGATGTTGCAAAGCTTTTCTATTTAAAGCCTGCACAACCATGACCTATCGCAACAGCCCCCTACGAGTCATTACAAGCGGTATTTGCTGTGCTGTGTTGGTTAAAAACACAAATTAACGCGCTCTAATGAGGATGATGTAAGGATAGGATCAGCACGTCTCAAAGCCAGGCATCCGTTATTTTTATTTCTGTTCAGAAAGCCCCAGCCAGCTCTCACGCGGGGCCACGGCTGGCTACGTTTGCTTTTTTTTTGCCCTCAGAGCCCCCTGGGCTGCAATTATTGAAACATCAGTATACATCTAGTGTAGTTCCATGGCTTAAATGTTGAAGCATTAGTATATATCGAGCGTATTTCCATTATTTAATTCTTTCCCTTGCCTTTTTTTTTTTTGTTTTGTCTTGAAAAGAAATAAAAGCAAGGTGAGCGGGGCCAATTAAACAGTGAGATCAAAGGCTGCGCCTTATCTGGAGAAGTTCTTGGGCCTCTGGAAGTTTGCCTCCCCCACCAACAGCTCTCGTTTTCTGAAACAGCTGCAGCTCTTCTGATTTCTGTTAATTTAATCCGTTTACAAGGTTGAACAGCCTTTTGTTTTTAAAGTATTTTTTTAGAAGGACAATTTCTTCAGTTTCTTATTCCCTTCCGTTTTAAAGTGATTGCCAGACCGGGTTGGTAGGAGGAGGAAGGCCAGAAAGGCGGGGGGTGGGGGAGCAAAGACATGTTTTGAGGAAAAACTCTTTTCAAACTACAGTGCCAGCTACCAAGCTATCTGAAGTAACTCCTGCTTTGCTTTCTTCTTGCTGGACAGAGCCCGTGGCCGGATTACCTCGCTTAGCACTGTTCAGGCAGCATCTGGTAGGTGTGGGGGGAGCAGCGAGCCTTTCAAACCGCTTCAGCACACCAGCAGCTCGCATCAGTTTTACAGAAGCCTGACAGCAGGTCAGATTTTCTCTTACAGACTTTGTTTGAAACAGGTTGAACAAGGCGCGGATCGTAAATGAGGTAGAAAATTGAACTCTTCCTCTCTGCAGTGTGTGTGGCGAGCAAGGCAAGCGATGCCTGAAAGTCTCCGGCGGGGAGCAGAAGAGGTGGTGGCTGCAGGAATCGAGGGAAGGCCGGGCTGAGATGTCAGCCCGACCTGAAGCTGTGTGGTGCCTGGGCTGGATGCTGACCTCTTGATGCCCTTTAGCGTGCTAAGTCAGGGACAAAGTTCCCCTTTCGGAGCACTCGTGTGACAGAAATCAATAAACAACAAATAGCAGCCCAGATTACACAACAATGGATTATGCGCCCTGCTGGCACGGGGCTTGTTCATGCCAGGGCTGGCGGTAAAAGCTCCCGCAGGGATCTCGCAGGAAGGCAGCCAACTCGCTAGAGACTTTACGTTTGCTTGTGTGCTGTACATAAAAGTGTTTCTTTTTTTTTTTTCCAATGAGAAAAAGCTTGGGAAGTATTGTTTATCTTTCGAGGGAGGCGCTTTTCTGCGCGGTGCCGAGCTGCCAGCTCGATGGGGAGCCATGTGCTGTTCTCCTTAGCAAGCCGTGCACAGATCAAGGAGCTGGGCTGGGAGCTCTGGGTTTCGGTAGCCCTGGAAGGCAGTGGATCCTCCTGCTGGCCTTCTCTCTCATAGTTTTTGAGTTTTCCCCCGCTCTGCGGGGTAACGCAGCCCGTCGGGTGGGTCAGTGGGATTGCGGGGTTGGCACCCGCTGGATTAGCGAGCTGCCCGGGACAATGCCAGCACATCTTGATTTGATGAGGTATGGTCTTGGCTCCCGGTCGTGGTGTCTGCAGGGAGCCCGGGAGCTTTCCAGCCATTGTTCTTCCAGCTTTCCTAACGCGGCGTTTTATCCTGTCAGCATTCGCACGCTGCTCGCATCAGCTGCTTCTCTCCCCTGGGCCCATCGCGTGGCGATGCTGCCGGCCCCACGTTTTGTTTCGCAGGTCAGCTGAGGGGAGAGCGGGGCTGTTTGCAGAAGAACCTGGCAGCGAGTGTAAAACTCTTGTTGGGGAACAGGAGCAGAGTTGCCAAAACATTTGAGAGCCGCACAAGAGGCAGGCTTGTTTTCCCATTGTGCTCAGAGCAGGCTCCAGCTTCTTCATCTGAACTTTGAGTCCCTCGCCTATTGCTTCGCCTGGCAGTCAGTGAAGTGCTTGGAGGACTCGGCCAGTTGTGTAGGTCTGGGCTTTTGTTTCTCGTGCCGCTGTTAGCGGCGGCGTTAGCTGTGGTCCCTTCGTGTGGTGGTGGCCGCCAGCTCCAGCCCAAGCTGTGTGCAACTTCGGAGTGCTCTGCGTGCCACCTTTGGTTTGGGAATCCTTCGGGGCTACTGAAAAGCTTTCCCTTTCTCAAAGCTGTACGTGTGAATGACTGGTCGCAGCTCCTGGGCTGAAACCCTCCTTGCCAGGAGGCCTCACCCTCTCCCTCTCCCAAGTTGTGTGTAGTTGCTAGCGATCCTTGACTTCTGTCCTTCGGTGGCTTCTTGACAGAAGGTGCGTTACAGAAGTCCGGTCTCACCCAGTTGTTTATAAAAAATTCCAAAGTCCCGAGCAGCTTGAAAATCACTGCGTCTGAAAATGAGCTGCCTGCTATAATTAGTAATAATGTCATAATTATTAATAGGCTCCAGAAAGGGAGTTCTGACAAAGTGTGGTGACGCTGACCGCGTGACGCCGCAGCGCTGGTTTCGGTTGCCCCAGCGTGCACAGAAGAAATGTTTCCTACTGGCCCTCGTGCTGAGAGCAGCAGCTTTGAAGCGGCTTTGTGCTACGGCTGGTGGAGTCTGTGACGCGGGGAGGTTAGCCTAAATCCTGCCGGCAGGCCGCGGGAAAGCGGTCACTGGGAAGGGATTTGGTCCCTTTCTTTACAGGGAAGAAGGACTCCACAAAGCCGTTGGGAGGTTGGGGTCTTGTCACCCTCGTTTCAAGGTGTGAAGTACTGGCCTCTGGCTTGGCTGCTTTTTCAGTTGTTGCTGGACTCGTGAATTACCGTGCGGTTGGAGACGGGAGCTGCAGCAGCTTTGGAAGGGAGTGCTTGAGAGCGTTGAGGTCTATTTTGTTCAGCTCAGGTACTCGAGGCGCTCTGCCGGCTGTTTCAAAGAGCTTCCCTGCTGTGGGGGCTGGGAGAGCTTTTGGGTGAGGCACCTCAACAGCAGAAACAAGTGACGTGCTGCCTAAAATAGGGGGAAAATTAACCAAGAGGGAAAATCCGTCCTGAGACAAAGCTTTCCTAATAGAGAATAAAGCCAGTTATGTGTTCCACGCTGCACCGTGACTTTCTAGGGATAAGTTAGACCTGGTGTTAGGGGAGCTCATGGTGAGCTCTGGCAAGTTTGTTTTACAGCGTGACAAAATCCTCAATAAGCACCCGAGAGTCCCAGGCGAGGCCACCTTCCAGGAAGGGGTTCCCAGCTCTGGGCTGCAGAGCCTCTGCTGGGTAGGGAAAGTGGAGGGAGCTGCTTTTTATGGCCTCTTCTCTAGAGGGTTTGGGTAATTGTAAGTGTTCTGAGCTAACTGCTGCAATTTAAGTTGTGTAATTGAGCTACTGAATAACTTTGTGGTAGAGAAATGAGTTCTGTTCGTTAACTTGGCCAAAATCGGCACGTTGGTCTCCAACAGACGGGTGCCTGCCCTGGCTCTGAAACGGGTGAGTGCTCCTGCAGGAGCTGGGGCGAGGCTCCTTTGCTGTCCAGGTGACGTGCTCTTCTGCCGATGGAGCAGAGCACTTCACGCCTGGGAAATGGGGGAAGTGGGAGCTGAGATTTGGTGGGCGGCTTGTGGCTGCTCCGCCCGGCTGGCCCGGGGTTACAAATAAACCTTTCTAGACAGGGAGAGAAAGCAGTCCGCCAAGACCAGGCTGGGCCTGTCTGCGCTTCTGAGGCTAACAGGTAACTTCGTGGGACACCACGAAGCTTTTGCACATTGCATGTCTTCTGGGGTTGATTCCTAAATATCCTCAGATGACTTGAAGTTCTTCCTGCGCCCTCTCATTGATTGCCAATAACGTGTAGAACAAAAAAAGTTGCTTTTTCAGCCAGAGATGTATGCAGGGTGATGGACGAGAGGCACGTGTCATCGTGGTGACTTGGTGGTAGTTTGTTTGTGTGTTAGCAGACAGGTTCTGTCTGCAAGCTCATTTGTATAAGTAACATTCAGGGATGTAAAATCTCTCCTAAAACACGAGAAACATTTTAGGGAAGCAAGCACTTCTGGTGTGCTAACAGTTACTCCATCTGTTGGGCAGTGGAGGTGGTAACTGTAATTGCTGAAATCGGCCTGAAATATTTTCTAGTGTCTGCAGGTTTACCAGTGGGTATAACTAACAGGTTGACATTGTCTGGTCTTGACTGCGTATGGGTGACCTGCGGAACAACGTAAGATATAAATAACGGGGTATGTCAGCCTTGTGACTGCGTTTGGGTTTGTACCATCCCTCAGAATGAGACTTCTTCAGCTTCATGTGAGAGAAATCAGGCTGTCACAGTTACTGATTGGAAATAATTCCCCTTAAACGTGTGATATGATGAATAAGGAGAAAAATGCAGTATGGAAGAGGGAAAGGACTCCATTGTGGCTTACAGAAATACACACCTACTGCTGGCAAATGAGAGAGAAATATTTACTTTCAGGGGTCCTCCATCAGCAGGTGGCTTACCTGTTTCGGAAGAAAACACCCACGGTAGCCTCTGAAATTTAGGGAAGTTCCATGACGGTCTTGGGCCACGTGCCTGCACAAACACAAGCCCAGTGCAGTGGGAATAGTGCAGTTCTAGACCAGGACTTGCTCAATACCTTAGCACTAGTATAACACTCTCTTGCATTAAATGAGCAGAAATGTTTATTTTGCTACTGGGGTCGAGCTTGTTTTTCCTGCCGTTGCCAGAGGAAAGTCCCTGAAATCTCTTTCCTGGTGCCTCGTGTTGTGTTTTCTGTTGGCATTACTCACGCCCAGATAAGCTAAAGACGAGGCCTGCGGGTTCTTTGGGAAACAAGAATCCCTCGAGTCAATAGACACCAAACGTGAGCTTTCCTCTTACAAAATTTCCTGAGAAAGCAGGCAAGCAAACATGGCTTTTTCCATTGATGACACTTTTTCCATTTGTATATTTTCAACTTGCCTTTATTTCTGTTTAGGGTCGTCCAGCAGCCGCCATCCAAACCAGGTGACTCCAAAGAAGAGCGGCCTGAAAAACGGGCAGATGAAGAGCAAAGATGATGAGTGCTTCGGGGACGACATCGATGAAATCCCAGACACGGATTTCGATTTTGAAGGGAACCTGGCCCTTTTCGACAAGGCAGCCGTGTTTGAAGAGATTGAGACTTACGAGCGGAGGAGCGGCACCCGTTCCCGTGGCACCCCAAGCGAAAAGCCGGCTCGCTATCGGCACGACGAGAACATCCTGGAGTCGGAGCCCATAGTCTACAGACGGATTGTCGTACCCCAGAACGCTAACAAAGAGTTCTGCACTGGTATGCCAGATCCCTTACTGATAGGGATGCAAACTCTGCAGCTTTGCTGGGGCACACGTGGTGGATTGTTTTTCCCCCAGGGGTGTCTGTCAGCTTAACGTGGTACGAGCGGGGGCATCCCTGTACGTAAGGTCGGATCTGTGCCTTGCGTCTCCGTACAACCTTTAGTTGCCATATTTCTGAGATCAGAAGTATTCAGATAGGGCAACAAGGTAAGTTGTTTGCAGGGAGGGACAAAGCTGGAGCTTGCATTAAAAAGAACAGAAGCCGAAGTGGAACCACTTGAATCTGTGCTTTGATTTCGGTGGCGTGACGAACGTGCGTGGACTTGATCGCTGGCTTCTGGGAGGGAGGGCTCTTCTTGGGGTTCCAGGGTATGGGAGCGTGTCGTAATTCCTGCTCTTCTGGTAGAAGGCAGGGGACTTCAGGTGGTTCTGGTGCTGCTTGGGTAGCAGTTAGAGACTTGTGTGTGGTTATAAGGAGCTTTAAATGTCTTTGGCATGAAAAGAAATAGTTCTGGCTCTTCCCGTCCATATTTCCAACCGCTCGTGTACAAATAGCTTTTTATGGGGGTTTTGGTTCCCCCTTGCCTCTACTTCCTGTGCGTTGTTGCTGTGTGAAAGAACCAGAGCCTGCAAGCCTGATTTATGCAGAAGGGTTTATGCATGAGGGTTGGACTATTAGGAATCTTTGTATATACGTACGCGTGCCATGAGGCACAGCGTATTCACTTCATGCTGCTCTTTACGTATGTTCCCTGTAACTTGAGTCTAGGCGTGGTACCCTGCCTCCAGCTTGCATCCTTTTCAGCACTTGCACAATGTGGGAGTAAAGGAGGTTCAGCATCCCAGCAACGTTTCTTTTCCACATCAGAATAAAATCAACTTTCAGGTCTTTTTGTAGAGAGACACTAAACTGCTGCACCCTGGTGGTCTGCCCGCTGGGCACGAGGGTAGCCGGGTCCTTGGCCTGTCATTCCTTCTGCTCGGTCATGCCTTCTCTTCTCAGAAACTCCAGTGGGCTGTGAAGCGCTTGATGGAAGGAAGCCGATACGTTTACAGTGACTGGCTGCTGTTCAATTAAAAGATGTCGGTTTTTAATGGTTCTGCTGTACAGCGGTATCCTGGTTTTCCATTTGTGTCCTCTGTTTCCCTGTTGATCCATTCTGATCCAGGTAAAAATGTCCTGGGTCAGTTCGAGCTCGTGCGACTTGGTGTTCTGATTCCAGCAGCTTCTTAAGGACAAGTGAAAGACCAGAGGAAGCGTGTGGTGAGATATTCCCCTGAGCGTTCTCTTTGACGATTTTAAGACTTCCTGAAGCAGAAGTGATATTTTAGTATTAAGAGCTTTTGATGACTTTTTTTCTTCTGCTTAATTTAACCTATTCCTCTTTGAGCCTGTGCAAGCTCTCAGTGTTGCTGCAGCATCCTGCGGCACGAAGCTCCCGCAGTTGGCTGCGTACTGCGTGAGTAAGTACTTCTTCCTTTTTGTGCGAGCTTTTCTTGGTGGTAAACTTGCTGCTTGTCAGTTCATCTTCCAGCTGGCGTGTTCCAGAGGAGACAGGGCCTCTGTGTGGGTCTGAAACAAAAGCTACCCGAGCGTTAGCTGCCAGTTTGAGAAGTACAGCTGATGCAGTATTCTAGAAGTACGGCTCCTGGAGGAGAAGTGTTGTGCAACAACCAGTAAGCACCAGGATGTAATTCAGGGGATGGAAATGAAATTGTTTGCTAAACTGCCTTGTCCTTTCCTATGGAAGGTCCTGGCTCTGTTTGCAGCCCGCTGAAAGGGCTGCTGTCGGCTTGGTTTGCTCTTGGCAGGTCTGCCCAGGGAGGGTGGCAAACCCCTCTCCTCTGTAGTTGCGGGGTCTCGCCCGCCTCATTAGCTCCTGGGGGGTGCTGAGGCCCCCAGGTGGGGTTCTGGATTTTGTTTGGAGGAAAAGCCATCGTGTTGCACAAGAGGCATTGCCAACCGCTGTTCCCTGCCGCTTGTGCTGAGCAGGGCACGGTCCCAGTCCTGCGAGCGGTGCGAGAAGGGTCCCACGGCTGCGTATCTCGAGGTGTGAGGAAGTTTACTTCTGCTTCGGAAATGCTAACGGCTGTCTAGCAAAAGCTCTTGTAAACAGCTGTAGCTTGCCTGCTGCTGCCAGCCTTCGGGCGAGCGCCCTTTGTAGCCAGAAGGACAGAGGGATAGTCAGAGTGCTTGGGCAGTGATGGGCTGTCACTTGGAAAGCCCAGATCTCTTTGTTTAGCAGCTGGCAGGAGGGTGCTGAGCTACAGGCAGGCTGCCTCTCTCAGCGGCTCAGAGAGCAGCAGCTGCTGAAATTAGCTGAGAGTGCCAATCGCCCTGAATGCCGTTATTTTGGATATATCTGTCACAGGATTTCTTCTTATTATTCTGAATTCTCTTTGTAGAGTTGTTTTTAGACTCCTATAGGGATCTCTGCAAAAACAAGACACAACAAAAGACACGTTCCCTAGCTATAGGGGAAATAAGTACTTTATATTTCTTCCCTAGGCCAGTCTTGAAGATGAGTGTCTTAAAAGAGCTCCGGCCGACAGACTAATCGTTCTGTCTGCTGTAATCACGCAGAGTGATGCTGCTTGGTGATTGACAGCGAGCTAATATCCAGCTCTCGTCACCGCGGGAGAGAGAGGAGAAAGGTCTGTGGGATCCTCGCATGCTCTTTTATGCTGTGTTTCCATGGAGCTCGGAAATAACCAGAACCGTGCAGCAGGAAAACCAGCAAAGTGCTGGTGCCCGTCCTCCAAAAGCCTAATCTGCAGGGCTCCCAGTCTGCGTGGTGGCTGCCGGCTGAAAGAAGCCGAGCCGTGTGGGATGTAAGCAAAGCTTGACAGGCACTTGAGTCCCTCAAGATGCTGTTCTGAGAGCTAATTTTGTGGTGCCAGGCAGTCAAGTGTGTGTGCTGGTATGTGTTCGGAAGTAGAACAGTAAGTCGTTAGGTCTTCTGAGGCTTTTGGCTCAAATTCAGCACTGAAGGTTGGATGAAAGCGGCTTGGGTTTGTGTTTCTTTGGGTCCCTTTGCGATTTTTCTTTCTTAACCTCAGAAAGGTTAACACGGTTATCCCTGACAGCCTGCAGTTCAGCTGTCCTCAGCGAACAAGAACTTGGGAAAGGTAGTTTTTCTTCCCTCCTTTGGTTGCTGTCTGTTCACGATATTTTGTGCCTGAAATGATCCTGGAAATGCTGAGGGCTGCTTGGTCCTTCAGTGGATCCCCTCTTCGCAGGCCGTGTGCCATCCTCTGTGGCCTGAAACCTCTGTCTGGCCGAGACAAAGCATGGTCGAACTGGAGTCTGAACACGGAGCAAGAGGCCTGCTTTCCTTGCTGCCGCCTGCGTTCCTGGCGAGGGGAGGACGAGTCGTGCAGGGAGAATGGCAAGAATGGGCACGAGAGGGCCGATGTGGATTCCTGATTCAGCACACCCCCAGCTTCAGCAGCGTGCTGTAGGCTACCTCGGCGTTCCCACGGTGCGAAAGGCTTTGGGGTTTGCCCTGCTGACTCGAGAAGGTGATGCTGGGACGGACAGAAAGAGGGGGAGCAGTGCTGGCTGTCTGCCCGGAGGTCTGGAGCCACAGGGAAAGGATTACGGTGGAGAGAATGGGAATAAAGGTGGGGATCTGCTCTGAACATAAATGACAGCTGGAAGCTGAGAGCTTGGCAGTTTTCTGGTCGTGACCGACTCGTGCCCGTTCCTGGGAGCTCCACGTGTGACTTGCTCCCCGGTATTTCACTGCTCTGTCCTCTCTGGGGCTGGGGCCTGATACCTGTCTCTCTGTTTACCATTATGCCACCTTGAAAAGGGGAAGTGCAACTGTTTAACAAAAGTCTGCCTCCCTGGCAAGGCCAGTTGGTGATGCTTTCATGAGGTGTGAGCTGTCTTTTCTGCTCCTGGAGCTGTCTAGCTAGAGAGCTGAAGCGTGGGCTGGCAGGGGCCTCTCTGTCCTTCTGCTGGCTGCCAGCACTGGCACTAGCTGTGGGGCCAGCTCCTCCAGCCGTAGCCACGGAGCCGGCGTTCTGTGGGTGTGTTGGAGCTCAGAGGAGGTCCTGGCAGGATGGGGTATCCCGGTTCACCATCGGTGACTCTGTGTAATCTCAGGCATATTGGGCTCTCTGAACTTTCCTTTCGCACTTTCTCTCTTCTTCCCTCTTAACTGTGTTTAATCACTGCTAGCACGTGCCACGTGCGTGCTGTGGGTTCCAGTTCGCGGTGATTAAACGGAATCAAAATCTCCCTTGTCTCCCATCAAACTGGGCTGAAATCCTTACACCCCACAAGACCCCATCTTCCTGCTTTCGCACAGGTGCACGCAGTGGGCTTGTACCCGAAGCCTGGCTTTGCGAGCAGTGGATGTTGCTGAAACAGCACCTTCCGGGGCATGCTGGGATCAGTAGAGGATGGCCGTGTGCCAGGTGGAGGAGGTATTCCTTTCTTTCCCTGCAGTGCTGGTGAGGCTTTGTCCAGAGCAGGCTTTCTTCTAGCTAACGCTGGCGGTGTGGAATGTGAGCTGTTGCCATCGCAGTGCCTCTTCTGCAAAGTGAGCGGGATTTGTTTCCAGCTCAGCTGCAAGAGAAACTTGAGCTATCAGTTTGTCAAGTTCAAGCTCAAATATCAGGCCAAGAGTTGATATTTGTTTCTCTGTGCTTTCCCTAACCACGCTTCAAGCCTGTCCTTCAAGAAACTCCTTTTCCACACAGTAAGGAGATGGAGGAAGAAAATGCGTGCGGCGGGGCAGATCGGTGCAGCGGGGCCGGGCTCCGGAGCTGAGGCTGGTTCTGTCCTGTGTGGTGACAGAGGCAGCGTGGCTTTTCTTGTGCCACGTCCTTTCTCTTAGCTTTTAGCTCTTCAGGCTGTGGATGGCTGTCTTAGAGACTGCGGATCGTGAATGTGTGTAGTGTTTCGGGATCTCTGAGTAGGGTGCAGGTGAAGTTAACTTCATCCAACCGCAGGACAAAGCAAAGCAGTTGTGGGGCAAAGCTTCTGCTCAGCCCAAGTGGATTGTGCATTGATGCTGGGAGAGGTTACGTTGGGATGGCAGCCAAAGCTTCCACAGAATTTGTCTTAATTAAAGATAATGACGATTTAAAAAAATCATTGTAGCCCTTAAGGTTGTGGGGGAAATGATTCCCGTTCGGAATAATGTGTGGGGCAAGTAACTGTTTTCCCGAGTCCGCAGACAGGTGGCTCCAGCCTCGCAGCCAGCGTGGGGCAGCAAACAAACCAGGAATATCCCGTCTGCCCCAAGTGCACACGGGCTGTACCCACCTCGTGTCACTGCTGCTTAGTCCTGCTGGCACGGGGGTGGTTTTCCTCCAGCCGGCGTGCGCGTAGCGTGGCGTGGGGGAGCTTGAGGAGGTAACTTGTTCGTGCTCAGGGCAGAGCGTGCCCCGTAAGCCGAGTGCACTTTGTGTTTAATCAGGCCTCAGCAATACCCTGCGTGTCACAAAACTGTTTAGTCTTTATCTTTCTTCCAGGCAGCTGTAAAATACATTTATTTAATATTAAAAGGCCTGGGCTAATTTATTTTATTACCTTCATTACCAAACAATAAAGATGCACTGTCCAACCCAAACATAATTAAAGTTGGCAGGAGTTCAGTTCTGTTGCAGCCGTGTTATTGTTTGTGGGTTTACACGTCGCCTCCTTGATTGCTTTCTGCCCGAGTTTGTTTAACTCCCTCGGCCGGGTTCTGATAAGCCAGTCTGACTGGTCGGCCCTTGCGTGAGTGCAGAGAAGGGAAGTTCTCCTGGCATTGGAGCCTGCTCCTGAGAGGGAGCAATTAGGACAAAGTGTAGCGCGAGCTAAATGCAAGTCCGTCCCGCGCCAGTAAGCCCCTTTGCATTAACCCACTGGGCACTGGGTTTCCTCCGGCTGGTGGGAGCTGTGAAACCTCGTGGTGCCGGGGGAGGGATGGAGGGAGAGGTGCGAGTGGCTGGAGAGGAGGAGCTGGAGATGGTCGCGCTGCACCAGGTAGGGAAGGACCAAAAGCTGGCCCCTCCACCTCCTCGCGCAAAGTTTGAGCAGGGAATTGGAAGGCTCCCCTCTGGGGGTCCCTTGCTTCGTGTCAGCAGAGGATGTGCCTCGCCAAACTCCCGGGCGACACCCTGACCTCAGGTGGCTCGTTCCGAGCCCTCCTTCCGGCTTGACGAACACGGCCCGGGGAAGGAGCAAAAATGTGAATGGGAACGAGCCCGAGCTGAGCCTTGCGTGACTCTGGAGGCTAAGAGGGCGTGTGAACGGCGGGCAGGTGCGTGACTGGTGTGACAGGCTTAGGATTATTAGTGGCTTATGACTCCAAACGTTCGGCGGCTGCTATCAGGAGTCTGAAATGACTTTGATAATGTGCATGCTTGCATGTGTGCTGCGTGTAATAAAAGATTATTAGCAGAGGTAGCTTAATCGGCTGTTAGCATGCGAGGTCAAGTGTTTGAACACGTTTGGTCCCTCCGTGGCTGCGGAGCCCTCAGCTGGTGAGCTCAGAGACGAAAGCCGGAGGGATTCAGCAGAGCAGCTAGGCTGGATCTACTGTTATCTCGCAGGAGTACCCGTGACGTGGCTGCCACACGCTCCGAAAACCTCAGGATGCACAGAACCTGCCGTTGCTGCGGCAGCTCGGCTTAGTGGTTTGTGACCAGCGCCCCGAGGAAACGTGGCGGTACAAATGAGAATCCTTTGCAATTAAAAATGCGCGTTGCCTTTCTCATTTGAATGTGGCAATTGCTTGTTACCACTGGTTCTCAGGCTCTTTTTCTGCAAAGGAGCCCGAGCCTGCGAGTAACTGTTAGGTTTCCTCTCAGCGGATGTGCGCGCTGTGGCTGTTCCCCTTTGAACTCGTATCGCTGCAGAGCATTTCCACTGGGCCTTTATTATTGCTGTGACTCCGCTCAGCTCTTCTCTCTGAAACGTGAGCAAGGAAGTCTTGCAAAGAATTTCCAGCAAAGCGAGGCTGAAACAGCTTTCTGCCTTCGCTTTTGTAAAACAACCAGCACCGTAACGCAGTCCAGGGCACCAAAAATGCCAGTAAGGTCCCAGTTAGTGCTGATTTTATAGGGTGAGCAGCTGGTGATGCTCTCCCATTTGCCTGAGCTGCAGCAGAAGTCTGAGTCCTGAATCCTCTTCCACCCATTGTGCCCGTCCCCCTGCACCTTTCCTGCCTGTCCCGCGGAGCAGGAGCTACCAGCCTATTTCCCAGTAAATCCAGAGCCCTCGCTCAGCTGGACACCGCTGGGGTTGCTTGTTTGGCTCAGAGCAGTCAGTGCTCGTGAGTGACCCGGGCAGACAGAGCCATGGGGTAGTCTTTCTGGCAGCTGTGTGTTCCTCCTGCACGTGGAGGAGCTGAGCTGCACGTCTCCCTAGCTGGGAGGCGGTCGAGGACCTCCGGACCTTGTGGGAGGATGTGTAAGGGGAAGAACAGCCTGTATTTCTGATCCCACATAGGGGCTAGTTGTCAAACACGGGGTGAAACAGCTTGGGTATCAACTGCTTCGGAGAAAAGTTGGATGGAAGAGGTGGTATCTGAGGCTGAAGATGTCAGGGATGTCGTGCTGGCTGCAGCAGCAATTTTCTCACCCAGCACTTAGCTTTTGCACTCTTTTCTCCACATAACTGAAAATAGCTACTCAGGGTTCCTTGTCCTCTGCTACTGAGCACACCACCAAGCAAGTGCTGTGGCTCCCCTCTGGGCAAGCTGCTTTCTAGAGGCAAGGAGTCCTCTATATTTATTTCCAGGTGAGTTTACTGCAGGGATGATTTGTGAAGTCGATGCCAGGCTGGTCTGCTTGGAGAAGGAGCATGTAAAGAATTGGCCAGAGGAGTTGTTCAGGTTTGTTTTTCACCTGCTGCTTCCCCACGACTTTTGGCTGTGGAAGTGAGCAGGAGCGGCTGTATTCTTCTGTAGGCGCTGTTCTCAGTGCTTGACAAAACCTTCCTTGTCTGTCTGTTTCCTGAGCCGTGTGCTGGAGCAGTTCCTGGCTCGCAGACGCGGCTGTCAAATGTCTGAGAAGCGTTTTTCCCTAGCCCCCATTCCTTCAGCTGTGTCGCTCCCCTGCCGGATCGTGATTTTGTGCCTGCAGCCGGCCGTTGGGACACGGCACAGCCGCCGCGGTGGGGACAGCGCCTGGGGGACGTTTGTTCTCTTGTGGTGTGTGTGTGAGGGGCAGGGTGTTCGGAGCCGATGGGGATCGAGGAAGCAGCTGGTTGCTGTAGCACATCTAGGCTTCTTTGGTGGGAGTGTCTGGTTCGCAGCGTCTGTGACCGAGAGGAGGCTGCTTCTGCCACTGACCTTGCAGGAGATAACTGCGTCTGTTCTCGGTCCTCTAACGGCTCCTGGCTGAGCAAGGGAAGCACGTCCTGAATCGGAGACCTGCAGAGTCCCTTCCCAAGTGCCTGGGGGTGAGCTGTGCTTCAGGGAAGCAGCTGGTGTTGTATCCCGGGGGGTAACAGTCAGCTCCCTCTGTCTGCAGCCACAAGGTGGGGTTCGTGGGATGGCCTCAGAAGGAGCCTGCAGTGCTGAAGCCTTTTCTAAGTGCTGTCATATAAAATCTTACCAGACTGCACCGTCCTGGAGAATGTCTCTGATCATGTCTTTGTCTTCCTCCCTCCCCTCTCTGAATCCTAGACTCCGGGCTGGTGGTTCCGAGCGTGTCGTACGAGCTGCACAAAAAGCTGCTCTCGGTGGCCGAGAAGCACGGGCTGACTCTGGAGCGCAGGCTGGAGATGACGGGAGTGTGCGCAAGTCAGATGGCGCTCAGCCTCCTCGGGGGCCCCAACAGGTAAAGCTCTTCCCGTGAGCTCCCCGGGGATTTGCCCTCTCTAAGCAGAGCTCGCTTCTGTTACCTTGCTCCTCTAAGTGGGGGCAACGTAAAAGAGACTGAGAGGTTAGTTGGGAGGTGAATGTGATGTGGCTGCCACCTGTCCCTTGTGCTGGCCCTGCAGCTGGAGGCAGCTGTCTCCTGTCTGCTTCCTTGAAAGAAAAACCTCACCCAGATGCCGTGCAGACCTTCTGTGGTACCTCACACATCAGCTCGTTTCCCAGGGATCACGCAAACAAGTGTGAGGCTCAGGCTCCTGAAACGGGAGGAAGCCTTGCAGTAGGTTTTCATGTTCTCATTCCCCCTTTTTTTTTTTTTTCATATTCAGCCTCTCTAGGAAGGGACTGGTTGGTTTTTACCATCTTGGATGGGTGACTTACTAAGTAAGGGCTTCCTTTTGTCTTCTTTGTCCTGGAAATAGAAGTCGCTTGGGCCAAAGATGAAGCAGAGCTGATGTTTTTTCTCTCCATTTAATGAGCATTTTTTCAGGGAGCTTAGCTTTGCACCAATGTAACCCAAGGCTGGTGAAACCATTTCAGAACTTCAGTGAGCTGGCCTTTTTTTTTTTTTTTTTTTTTTTTTTTTTTGCAAATAACTAGACTTTTCCTTTGTTTAATGGCATCAGTAAAACAAACGTTGGCTAGTGAGAACGAGCTGTTCAGCTCTTCACAATGCTGAGTTGGCTTTTAGGCATCTGCGAATATCCTGCCCTTTTGGAGTGCCCGGTTTGGTGGCAGGTTTGGAGTGTGTTTGCTGCTCTTTGCACGAGTGTGCTGACTGAAAAAGGTCTGTTCTGTGCCTGCACTTACAGATTTGTTGGTGTGGGCAGGCACTCACACGTGTGTTCTTATGTTGTTGGTAGGTGCTCTGAATGATTTGTTCTTAAAACAGAAGGTAAGCCCGAACAGTCTCAGTCTTCTGGTCATGCAGCAGCACATTACTTGCAGCCCAGGACACAACTGTTTGATTTAAAGCAGTCAGGGGTGACCTACCAGGCAGCGCTGACCCTCTCAGTTGGAAAGTCTTGTGCAGAACTGCTCCAGCCCTCGTGCTGGTTTTGGAGCGCTCCCTGTTTTCCACACTGCATCAAACTACTGCAGTTCTTACAACGTCCTTCAAAATCAGCGGGATGGAAGGGGGAAAAGAAGCCTCCTAAAAGTGAAAAGGCACCAAATTCAAGCTTGCTATGTGGCTAGTGAAAATGCATTGTCAAAGCAGGGAACAAGCTGGCTGTGTGATAAGCCAGGCGAGGCTGGGACTGCTCTCTGCTGCGGGCGCGGAGAGGCCTTGGAGGGAACCTGCAAGCAGAACAGCTCTCTGGTGTCAGCACTACAAAAGGATGTGGGTTCCTTTTTCTTCCGAGGCAACGGAATGCTTGTAAAACACCTGTTGATTTGCATCTTGCAGGATGAAGGTGGGAGATCCTTGGGTTTATTGACGTTTCCCTTCGGTCTCCCCTCAGGCTGAACCCGAAGAACGTGCACCAGCGGCCCACGGTCGCCCTGCTGTGCGGCCCCCACGTCAAGGGGGCGCAGGGCATCAGCTGCGGGCGGCACCTCTCCAATCACGACGTCCACGTCATCCTCTTCCTGCCCAACTTCGTCAAGATGCTGGAGTCCGTCACCAACGAGCTGAACCTCTTCAGCAAGACGCAAGGCCAGCAGGTCTCCAGCGTCAAAGGTAAGCGAGGGGCAGAGCCGCTCTCCAGCCCAGCGCCGTGTGCTGAGCTCGGCGCTGCCTGCCCGAGCCAGCGGCACCATCTAGCGGCCCCGCAGGGCAGCAGAGGCTCGAGAGGTCCGACAGTGGAGCAGTTGTGCTGATACAGATGTCTGTACGAACACAAGAGCTGCTGTATGGGTCTGAGTCAGACCAGCCATTCTCCTAGGATAAGGCTCGCCTTGTTCAGCAGGTCGAAGCTGCAAGTAAATGAGCATCCAACTGCTGTTTCGCACCAAGCACACATCCTCGCTGAGCTGTGAGGGTGCTGCTTTGGAATGCACCACACAATACGGCGATGCTCTGCCTTCTGTGAGCCAGCTGGCTTTTGGTTGGCACTCCACCAGCATTATTTTCAGACCTAGCGCTTTCTAAATTTTTTTCAAACCTAGCTCTTTTAAACTTTGGGGGAGAAACAAACCTGGGAATTAGGGCACTGCACAGTGCTTTGTGCTGCAGCAGGGTGGGGGGCTGTGCGGTGCTGGTGGAGCTGTGTGCCCATTATAATAAAATAGCAGTCCTTGCACCGAGTGCTTCATGAAGAGAGAATGCAGCAGGTGAGTGCAGCGAGACCAACAGATCCCAGTGGGGCAGGGCAAGACCTGCAGCTCCCAAGTTGCCATTCCATAGCAAATCTAATCAACATGCTCCAGAGCACTACACATTTTTTTCCCCAATTGTGCGGGCTAGAAATGGCTTTTTTTTTTTAGCGGAGAAAGTCATCCCCTGCTTGCCTGGGCTGCCTGGGCTGGAGAAGCCAGCTCAGTGGTGCCATCTGGGGCAGGTCTGCTGAACTGCTGGCCGCTCAGTGAGGTTTTGTTTTGGTATCTGAAAGGCTGTTAAGTTCTCCAGCACGTTCAAGAGCTTTTAAATATTGATGTCAGTGTCTCCTGCAGAAGGACAGCAATAACAACCCATGAGGCCAGACTGCATGCAGCAAGCCTGTGGGTGCTGGAGGCAAAAAGGAGAAGTCTCTGCTGGCAGCAGAGGAGGAAAAGGGAAGGGAAAGGAAAGGAAAAGAAAGAAAAAGGAGGGAAAGCACCGAGCCTTGGATCGTGTTTTCAGGCCGGTCCTCAGTGGTCACAGTGCTTGTATTTCTTTCAGATCTCCCAGATACCCCTGTTGACCTAGTGATCAACTGCCTGGATTGTCACGAAAACGCCTTTCTGAGAGATCAGCCTTGGTACAGAGCAGTTGTGGACTGGGCCAACCAGAACCGGGCGCCCGTCCTCAGCATAGACCCTCCGATAAACGAAATGGAGCAGGGCATCGATGCCAAGTGGTCGCTGGCCTTGGGGCTGCCCCTGCCGCTGGGCGAGAGGGCAGGGCGCGTGTACCTCTGTGACATTGGCATTCCCCAGAAGGTCTTTCAGGAGGTGGGAATAAACTACCACTCGCCCTTCGGCTGCAAATTCGTCATTCCCCTGCACTCCACTTAGAGCCCATCCAGCCACGCGGATCTGAAGGGAGAGAAGAGAGAAGGATGTCTGTCAAATAAGCTGTCTGGTGGATCCTGACTAGTAAACTCGTGACGCCTTAAGGATGTGAAGTTCTGGAGAGTTTCCTTCCAGAAGAAAAGTTGTGTATTTAAAAAAAATAGTCATAAAGTGAAAGAAAAAAAGAAGGAAGCAAACGTTCCTGCAAAGCTGTCTTCATTCTCTTGTGCCATTGTGTGAAGGAACACGCAGGAAGGTGGTGCCTGTCCCTGGCCAAGGCAGCTGATGCTGCCCAGGCCTGGCCAGGGGTCTGTTGGAGGGGCTGTTTGAGAGGGTCTGGTACAAGCAGTGGGTAGTTTGGAGGCTTGAGACGTATTTCCCAGTCCTTCTGGGCAGAGAGACCCAGCAAGGTGTCCTGCTGGGAGCAGCGCCCCTTGGTTGTGTAGAAATAACCCTTTGTTGCAGTCGTACCGGGAGGGAGGAGTTGGTTTTGCTTGGTTCTTTTGGATGCCCCCCCTCTGTTTTTTGTCCATGAAGGCAGCTGTAGCTCGCTGGCCCTCCTGGACCTCCACTCCTCGAGGAGAGAATTCCCTCTTCAGAAAGCTTGTGCCAGGAGCCAGAAGCTCTCAGCTGGCACATGGTCCAGGAACACCCGTATCCTCAGCTGGGTTTTACTCATGCCCTCTGGCTTTTTGTTTGTTTGGGGAGCGAGGTGTAGTTTGGAAAATAACTTTTCTATTTTTTTTTCTTTCTGGCACAGCGATTGTCTGAATTGGGGGAGGCACGGTGAGGCAGGGAAGCATTGCTCTGCCTGTTCTGTGGTGTACGGTGCAGGTGATGTTTGGATGAGCTCCCTGTTCGTGCTCTCCGTGCACCCGTAGCTGACCCAGGGGAGGCGCTGGACCTGGGGTGACACAGGAAGTGCGGTGAGGTGAGGTGAGCTGTGTCTGCATGCTCCTGGTGCCGTGGGCATGGACAGGAGGTGAAGCTCTGCCATCCTCCTGGACCCTTTCCTGTCCCCAAAGCTTCTGCTGGTCCTCAACCTGCCGCAGAGCCTGTTGGCAGCACTGGAGAACTTCAGAGCTTCAGATGGTGCCTTTCCTCTGGGGCGGCCGGCTTCCGTCTCGGGCTGAAGCGTGGGGACAGCTGCCCCGTGCGGGGCAACGGCAGCGCAGTCGGGGCTGTGCTCGTTTGGGTGGCAGGCAGGCAGCCTCCTACCTGCCGCACGTCGACCCCTGCGTGCTGCGAGTCCGCAGGTCACCTGCGTTTGCCTTTTATCTGCCTTAGAACAAAGGCTGAGTGTGTCGGAGGAGGGAGGGGGAGACTTCCCTGGCGGAGCGGCAGCAGCTGAGCCGTTAATTTGCCTGCAAGTGCCAGTGTGACCCTGGGTACGGGGCGAGGGAGCTGCTCCCAAAGGTGCTGGGGTCCATCAGGGCCGGTCACTTTGAGAGCCACTTCCTAGGGGCACAGGAGCAGGTGATGCCGAAGTGGCAGAACTTGAGCAAGCAGGGCAGAAGCTTGGCTGGGCAGGGAGCTTCTAGAGCTGAGGTGGGAAAGGGAAGGGTTTGGCCACTGGAAGTGAGGTCGAGCAACGCGGCAGGACTACAGGGGTGCTGTTCCCCAGTGCGGGGAGAAAACTTGTGCAGCCAGAACTCAGTGCGAGCTGAAGCTGGCCGGTACTGTGCGGGCATCAAAAAGGGCTTTCTAAACAGCACGAGGAGGACCAGAGACAGCTGGTCTGTTCCTGGGTGAGGATGGGCACCTCAGGCAGGGACGGAGACAAAGCAGAGACATTTAATGCCTTCCTTGCTCTGTCTTCAACACCGATGCTGGGCTCTGGGTCCCCAGCTGCCCTCAGCTGGAGGTCTGTGACTGCGGGAAGGATAAACCCCCAGCCCACCCTGAGCAGGATCTGCTGCTCCAGCTGCATGTACGCAAGTCCACGGCCCGATGGGATTCAGCCCAGGGTGCTCAGAGAGCTGGCTGGTGTCGCTGGGAGACCTCTCTCGATTATTTTTTTCAATGGTCTTGAGAATCTGGAGAGGTCCCAGCTGACTGGAGGCTGGCAAATGTTGTCAGCACTGGTAAGGCGGCAGGCCCTGGTAATTGCAGGGCTGCCAGGCTCACTTCAGTGCCTGGTAAAGTCATGGAAAAGGTTACTCTGGAGTTAGTGAAAAATGCTTGAAAGACAATTTTACTCCCTTTTAGGGCCAGTTCTCTGTAATGCTCTTACAAATGACCTGGGCACGAGTCTCAGCTGCATACTGAGTAAGTTTGCAGGTGACCCTGAGTGAGGAGGTGCTGCTGCCTCCCCTGAGGGCGGAGAAGCCTTGTGGAGAGCTCTTGATTTGTTTGAGGCCTGGGCAAACGAAGTGGAACAAGAGCACAAAATCAGCTGCAGCTTCCCCTGCCACATCTACCTCAGCAGGACCCAGGCTCTGCTCCTCTCGGTGTCCGGAGCCCTGTTCCTAAAGCATCTTTCCGCACCCTGTTCAGCCTGGGCTGCAATGGCATTTACCAGGCTGGGGCTCTGCTCAGCTGCCTTGGGAAGGGGCGGCCGTGGGGCTGGCTAGGTGAAATACAAGTGCAAGGCTTCTCTCTGCCTCTTTGCTTCCTCAGCTCATCTTTAACCAGGCAGAGGAGCAGCATCTGGGTTTAAAACGTGGGCAATCAGCTGCTGGCTGTTGCTTCAGTACAGTGTTAGTCCTCATCCCCTCATTTTTCACTTTCCTTCCTCGAGACGCTGGGTAGGAGACCCTGCTCTTTAAATTCCTGCTTTTCTTGGCTCTTTGGGGTTTGGCTGTTGAACTGCAGATTGTACCTGTGGTGCAGTAACAGCGTAGAAGATATTCAGGGCTTAATCCCAGGGGCCTTTTCTGCCTCTGCACAGCTGTGCCACTGGCTGAAGCTACAGGAACCAGGCAAAGACACCTGTGCAGGTTTGGCAGCTGGACCCAGCTCTGGTCTCACTGCAGTGTGGTTTGGGGAGCACTGAGGCCCTGCGCATGGCCAGCCGTGCAGCAGTAGGGCTCCCCACCTTTAAGAAAAAAAAAAAGGAATAGGTAGAAGGGGAGGGCATGAGCCCTGATGTAAGGAAAAAGCTTCCTCATCCCTACCTGTGTGGTGTGTAGGGGGCAGAGCAGGGAGCCGGGGCTGTGTTGTGCACAGCTGCCCTTTACATTGCGCTCCCCTTCTGAAGGGGAGAGATGTGGCTGTCGGGCTGTACGTTATCTCAGCTGGCTTACTTGAGGAAGGAAGTATGGGCCTTGCCCACACGAAATGCATCTTATTTACAGGGGTGTACTCTTCTGGAACCCAGAGGGGCTGGGTCCCTTGGTTGCCCCTTCCCTCACATTGCTGGAGTAATTCAAAGAATGCACCGCACTTCTGAAATCTCTCTGAGATCGTTTCTGTCCCCGCACAGGACCTGCCCGCGAGTGCTGCTCTGCTCACTAACACGTGAAGATCACTGCCCCGTGTCACCGCTCCGTATTCCATTTGTGCCCCAACGTTTGTAAATGACTGATGCCTGCCTCTGCGGGGGGATGCCCTGAAATAAAGTGTAACTATTCATGTGTGCTACTCCTGTGCAGCTCTTCATTTGTCTGCTGGCAGGCTGGAGCCCGACCCCCACAGGCACAGCAAGCCTTCCTGCTGCTCGACACTGCTCAGAGGCACAAGGGCAGGGACCAGGGAGTTCAGTCCCCGCCCCCTTACTTTTTGCCTTCCACTGAAGCAGTATCCTGCTGCCTAGTTTCCTGACTATTTTTCCAACAGCTCCATCTTCTGCACGGAAAGGAGAGCTGGGAGTAAGCGAGCCCTCCACCCTGCCTACAAGGGAAGTATGAAACAATAAGAAACACTTTATTTTAACTTTACAACATATAAATAGACGAATCTGTGCTTTCCAACGGAGCTGTTCTTCCCCTTCCCTGCCCAGGGTTCGTGTCACAGTGCCCCTCTGAACTCTGAGAGGGGTGGAGCTGAGCTGCAGAGGTGAGACTGAGCTTGTCTGTACAAACCCAGCCCCTGTCACCTCCCCAGCTGTCATCTGCTCAGGTTCCGGCTGGCGGTGCGACCGCACAGCATCCGCTCCTCTGCAGAGAGGCCCGCAAAGAAGGGATGCAGGAGGGCTTCCGAAAACGTGATCCTCTGGGAAGGGTCGAACTCAAGCATCCTTCTCATCAAGTCGAAGAGCTGCACGTGCTCCAGCGAGTCATGCAGCATGTATGTCTGAAACAGAAGGGCAGGCGAGATGCATCTAGGCTCCAGTACAACAGGGAGCATGCCCCAGCCCCCAGTTCTGTGACGTACAGCGAGGCTGTGGCTGTTTTGACCTCACCCCCAGCAGAGATAATTCCCTTCCTGACCCCTGTGGATCTCAGGAAGGGAGCCCCGGACCAGTTCAGCCTCTCAGCGCAGCCAGCACCCCCTCAGAGCTGCCCTCTGCCACCTACCCGCAGGGGCTTGCAGTTCTCTTGGACGTATCTCCCATCGGACGTGTTCTCATCCCATACCAGGTTCCCATTGTGGAAGTATTTCTGCTTCCTGGAGAGGAGGAAAGGTGTTCACACGGCTGAACCCGAGAGCTCACCCCCACGGGCAGAGGAAGAGCAGCAGCCCGTGAGACTCGATGACAATTAATACTATTAAACTCTGCCCTCCATAAGCAGCTGAACCATTGCCCCTAAAACCAGTCATCAGGCTCAAAACCCAAACTTCCAGCAAGTTCCCTGTGGTTATACAGGTTAGACCTGGTGTGCAAACACAACTGGCATCCTGACTCGTTAGCCACCACAACCAGTTAACCTGCGCGCTGACGGTGCAGTTACAGGCTCTTACCGCGTTCTGTGGATCATGTGAGGGGGAAGGGGCCCGAGGATTTTCTCCATCATGACCAGATGCTCACGGTTCTCATGGGTCTGCAAAGGAAAAGAGCAGCAGCGCACTGCTTCAGAGCTTGGAGAGCTGGTGACAACAGTCTGTCACAACAGGTAGAGAGGACAAGAGAGAAGCCGGGAATGGTGCAGGCCCTGTCCAGCTCTGCTTCCTCTCCTGCTTTTACTATTCTTTCATTTCCCCTCCCTTTACCTAATTCTAGCCTTTTCAGACAGTAAGCAGTCTTACTTTGGCCAAAGAACACGATGCCTTTTGCAAGTCATACCTGGAAGAGCGTGAAGCCTCGGTAGTACTCAAACAAGATGCAGCCGGTACTCCAGACATCACATGGCTGTGCCCAGCCCAGCTCTGCAGAGAGAGTAAAGCTAGCTCTGTGCGCCCAGCAACCCCCACCACGCTTCCTTCCACCAGTTCCGTGGTGGAACAGAGCCTCCTGCCACCCCGCGGTGCTCACCGAGAATCACTTCGGGGGGACGGTAGTGCCGGGTGGCCACGATCGTGGTGTGGTGCTCGTGGTCGAAGGTGGCGCTTCCGAAGTCGGCCACGCGGATGCTCGTGTTCCGGATGGACTTCTCCTCGCAGCTCTGCAAGCAAAGGAGAAGGCCTCAGAGCTTTTAACAGCTGGTTCGGGATTAGGGTAGGCTCTGACAGGAGCCCTCTGTCCCCAGAAGTGCCATGTCCACGCTGTTAATCAGAAGGATCCCAAGTGGGAAGCTCTGAGCTATTCACATCCCGTGTCCGTGTTCAGGACGGCAGCTGAACTGCGGCTGTGGGCTGGAGCCACTGAAGCAGAGCCTTAAGGCTCTTAAAAGGCAGGGAGGAAAGAAGGGGCCGAGCTTCCAGTTTGTTCTTGCTAAACAGGCTTGTGAGGCACGCCCAGAAGATGGAAGGTCCACCTTCCGCAGCGCGGGAGCAGGCAGCCGTTCCTGCTTTAGTCACCTCTCTCTCAGCCATAACCCACCTTTTTCTCGTTGTACAGAGTGTCAAAGTCAGAGTTGACAAACAAGATGTTTTCTGGCTTGAGGTCAGTGTGAGTCAGCTGGTTGTCGTGTAGAACTGCACGGGGGGAAGAGGAGAGGGGAAAAAACACGTAAGAACCAGACACTGGAGCACCAAGTCCATGTACTGGACACCCTGACGCAAGCTAACTCCTTGCCTCCCTCCCAGCCCATTCTGGAGAGGCAAAGCCTAGCGGTGACTACATATTTCTGACAGAGAAGGCACAAGAGAGCTCACAAGCCTCTCCTCCATTCCTTTCACAAGGAAAAGAAAGCAAATCTAAAGACTACTCACAGAAATCATCGTATCTTATCTTTTTAGAAGCTTCAGAAGAGGAAGCTAGGACGTTCAGGTCCTACTATAGGTTAAAACAACCCAAAAAAGCACGCACTGAAGAACAAGCAGCCGCTGGCAACCCCAAAGGCTGGCCCTGGGTAACTTACATCTCAAGGCATGGCAGAGCTGGTAGGCCATGTGCCGGATCTGAGGGAGAGGGTATGGCTGGAAATTATTCTCTTTCAGGAACTCAAAAGTGTTCTTGCCGAGAAGCTCAAAGGCGATGCACATGTGGCCGTGGAAATTGAACCAGTCCGACATCAGGACACACAAGCTAGGCAGAGAGAACGGCACGAGGATTAACCATCGTTCAGAGACTCGACAGAACAGTAATTCTCCCAGTTTTTGGTGAACAAAAGCCCTGAGCCGGCTGACCTGGAAGCACAGCAATCCCTCCATTTACGCTGGAGAGAAAACTCCTGCCCACTTTGCTCGCCCAGCTCAAACGGGGGCTCTTTTTGTAAAGCAGGACAAGGCAGCAAGTGGCTGTCAGTAATTCTGGTCAATTTTTCCTCCCTGTGACTTAACATAGCAGTTGTTAAGCACACGAGTGTTTGGTAGAACCAGGGCCAGGCTCTCTTCTTCCAAAACGCAGAGGCATGACACAGGTTTTCCCCACAGAGGAGGCGAGCAGCAAGTACATCCAGTCCTCAGCTCTGGGCGGCTTTGGACCTCGTTCAAGCAGGCTGCTCGTCTCTGAGGACGTGGTACTGGCTGCCTGGGAGCTTCGCAGCAACTTACAATTTGTTCTCCTTGTCCTTCTCCTTGATTTTCTTCAGGACGTTAATTTCCAGCCTGGCTGCTTCTCGGTACTTCCCAACATTTTTTATGATTTTCAGTGCCACCTGGGATTTGCCTCTGCAAGGGAAGAGACAAAGGAGTCAGAGAAAAAGCCGGTATCACCTGCACACACATCCCACAGGGCACTGCAGGAGCCTGTAGGATGATGAGGAGTTTCCCAAGGGTATATTCAGACCACGTTCCCACTGGCTTCACTTAGCTCAGCCGTGCCATGTTGCATGTGCAGTGCTGCGAGCAGGTGTGTGGCAATCTAATAAATAAAACCAGGCAGAGGAAGGAGACAGCCGTCAGCAAGCTCGGGACGAGGGAGTGATAGTGCAGGGAAAACAAAGAGGCGGCCTGGGTAAGAGATTAGCCGTTCTGCCCTTGTCCCGACCTTGACAAGTGATTAAATACCTGCACGGATTTGAAGTGAAAGGCTGCTGCTCAAGTGACACTCCAACGAGAGCGCTGCGGACACGCCACGTCCCGACCCAGCAGCCCCCGAGCGGCCACACCGCCTCTCTCCGACCGTGCCAGGGAGTTCTGGAGGGGCAGGGGTCCCGGTGGCTCCCGCCCTCAGCTGCCCCCGGGGCGCAGAGCCAGACGGGAGGGCAGGAAGGGACAGGGGTCAGGTGTAATCACGGGAGAGGAGGCAAAAAAGAAGCACCCTGGCAGATTAAGAGGCCACCTCCCCGTCCGGCTGGCCCGTCCCGAAGCCCTCAGCCACTGAGCGAGCGCAAATCCTGCCGCGACAGAGGAGTGAGGGGGAAGTGAGGGCTGCCCACCTGGCGTGGTCGACGCACTCCACAACTTTGCCGAAAGTGCCTTCGCCGAGGCTGCCGACGATTTCATCTAGGAGAGAAAAGAGGAGCGGGTGTGAGCCTTGGAGGCCGGGCGAGAGCTGGGGTCCTGCAATTTCACAGCAATAACACGTCAAAACAAAAACGTCTCTCACTGCTACGCTCTTTAAAGCTCACGTGTCTATTGTCTGCCTCAGGCAATTTACTGGTGAGTCCATTATAAGCAATAAACACTAGAGACCCCTCCAGTACAGAGAGAGATCTCGTCTAACACGGGGATAGGAAGTAGAGGTAAAGTTTTACGAAAGGTGGCTGTACATCGCTCTTGAAGCCAATCGCCGGTCCTGCACACCAGGTGGCCTTCCTTGTCATCTTCCACGCTCCTGCTGCGCTTACTGCTCTGCTGGCTTCTCTGCACACACCGCCCCCCGGCACGGCATACGGCCAAGCGCGCACAGCGGGCAGTCCCCAGTGGCAGATTGTGTTGTCATTCAAAGGTGGAGAGACGGTGGTGCGTCGGTGGGTGGGTTTTCCAGATGCCAGCATTTCATAAGGCACACGGCATATATAACGATAGGGATATTGCAAGGGACACGTCAAGACACAAACCGACTTCAAAACAGAAAAGTAATCAACAGCTACAGGTACGTTTAGAACACCCTCTGTTAGCTGCAGCGCCTGGTGCCGCCGCCAAACGCCCCCCTCTTCTCTGCGGGGCGGCAGCCGGGGGGCTCCGGTCTCGGGCTCGGCCCCCGGGGGTGCCCCGGGGCAGCAGCGTCCTCAGCAGCACCGGAGGCTGCCCCCGGAGGCGCGGGAAGGAGGGCTCGGCCGGAAGAACGCCCTTTTCTCCGCTGGCAAACGTGACGAAGGCTGGCCGAGCTGGCAGCTTGGACGAGCCGTCCAGCAGAAGCCAGAGCAGCAGCTCTGCCCCTGCCACTGCGCTGTGCTCCCTCGGCTAACGGCTCCCCGGTCCCCCAGGGCCGCATCCTGCTGCTCCCGGCAGGACCGACAGCGCTGCTCCTCCACCGGTGCGCCCGGCTGCGAGCGGACCCAGCGCTGCACCTTCTCCTTGGGGTGCAGTCTGAAGCCTGCGAGAACTTGAGGGACGGGTCAAGCGAGTCCCCAGGGAGCGTTTCGCTCCCCTTCAAGCTTCCACTAAGGACACGAGGTCACCTTCACCCCTGCTACTGCCAGCTTCTACTGGAAAACCAGCCCAGCGGTCCCGCAAGGACCGGGGTCCGCAGAGCGAGCTGTCCTGATCCCTGGTCTTTTCCATTTAGCCCTAAAAACGGCGAAGGAAATGCAAACAAAGCTCTGCGTTTCCACGCCTGACTTGCTATCAGGCTTCTCCTCTGCACCCCCTGGCCCCCACCTGGTCCAAAATAACGAGCTCTGAACCCCGGCAGGTAAGCTGAGCCAGAAGGAGGCGGAGGGGAGAGCTGGGACAGCTGCGAGCCTTGGAAGGATCCCGCTCAGGCCACCCAAACCCTGCACACCGGGTCACCGCACGCACACACGCAAACCACACCGGAGCGTTTTAGTCGTAACCCTGCCCCTGAGACCTAAGTGAAAATGTCAGTGGGGAAGGAAGGCAAGGAGAGCAGCAGGCCGCCAGAGCTCCCACGCCATGCAGGGATCAGGACCCGGTCCCCGTGCTGGGACAGTATCCGAAGGGAACCAAGTGGTGCAGCGTGGCAAAATCTTCCCTCGCTGCAGAGAAGCAGCGAGGCAGACGCTCGGGCCCACACCTCGCAACGCCCCCGGGCTGCTCCGGGCCCTGGGATGAGCCTCCCCACCCCGCACCGAGCGTTCCCTGATAACCCTCGGACCGTCTCTGGCAAGGAACGCCGCGATTCCTTGCAGTCAGGTGGAAAAGCGACGTTTTCAGAGAAGGTGCAGTTCCGGGACGCTTGCACGGAACCAGGCAAAGAGGACACGGGCGTGGTTTTGGAAGCTGGGAGCCGAGCGCAGGGGGGACAGGGGCTGGTAACCACAGCGCTCACGGCTCACACGAGGCCCGACGGCGCTGGCTGATCCCACGCGGGACGGGGCACAGAGCACCCAGCACCCGCCAGGAGCGCTCCGAACCCTCGCTGCCTGCCAGACCCCCCCCCCCGAGCAGCACCGGTCCGCAGGTCCTCGCCGCGCGGAGACCTGCACGGGGACACCGCAGCCTGGCTGTCACCGCGTCACCTGTGTGCCGCCTGGAGCCTTCGCTCACCCCCCCGGCCGCGAAGGACGCAGCTTCGTGCCCTCACCTACTGCAGCTACGGGGGCAGGGCCACCGAAAGCACCGGCTGCAGCCTCTCCCGGCGTCCCACCACGCGGGTTCGGGACCGCGCACCCCACGTAACGGAACAAACTAACGGGGGGCAGAGGTACTCACCCGGAGCGCTCCGAGCTGAAAGGAGGGAAGAAGGGTTAGGGCCCCACCCGACCCCGCGCTCGTTCCGGCTGCTACTCACCGAGGAGGCGCTGCTACAAGACCTGGTCCTGCGCTTCCGGCAGCGGTGCTGGTGCTGCCTGGCGCGGTGCTGCTCCCGGCCCCGGGAGCGCCGGCAGTTCCGCGCGCGGGGCGGGCAGCAGTCCTCCCCGCAGGACGGGCTCCGCTCCTCGAACCTGCAGGCGTCACTGTCCCGCCTGTCCCGGTACCTCCTGCGGTGCGGCGTCCTGTCCCGGCTGCGGCACAGGCAACCCGTCAGAGTCGGAGCGGCAGGAGGACGGCGCACCGCCCCGCTGCCAGCCCCCCCCGGCTGGCCCCGCCGCTGGCCGCCTCGTAGCCAAGTTGCTCGGGGAAACAGAAGAGTTTTGCCAGAGGAAAGATCGCGCGGCGTTCCCACGTTTCGAGGAACCAGGGGGAAACCAGGCGCCTGCTTAGGGCCGGGCCCGAGCTGCCCACTTCACGGAGCCTCCCCCAGCACCCGCGGGTGCTTTCCTAGCACCGTTTCTCCTCCCCCAGGAAGGCCTCTCGGTACTTTTTTAATGAGTGAGGAGCCAAGCCAGCGGCGGTGCCCGAACCATCGCCCCAGCAGGGATGGGAGCCCCCAGACACCCGGCCTCCGGTGCCCGTGTGCCTCCGGTGATCGCTACCACGAGCCGGGAGGAGAATTTGGCCTCTGCTCTACAGATTAAACCCTGCGGCTCCCCCAGCGAGCCCTGCTGCCGAGTGAGAAGCCACCTTTTAGGCAGAAAACGTCACAACGCAGAAAAAAACCACAGCACGCTGGCTGACAAAAACCGCAAAACGTGACCAAAGCAGCGTTTCGGGCACGCGCCTGGCCAGGCTGCTGCTGCCCCAGCTGACGGCGACCAAGCCCTTGTCGCAGCTGCTTCCCGCTGCAAAAAGCAGCTTTTTTGGTTTGTTTGCTTCCCCTCTGCTTTGGCAACGACTGGCTTTCTTGCTGACAGCTCGACAGGACGCAGATGCGCACGGGGTGGCTCATTTCAGCTTGGGTCAGGAACCAAATTTCACTCTGCCTTGCCTGCTAAATTATCCACAACGATAAAAAAAAAACAAAAAAACACACCAAAAAATAACACTCTTCTGTTCCAACAGCAACACTCAGCTCCGAGCCCACCTGTGTGAAACCTCAGTCTGAACTTTTAAGGTACAGAAGACTCAGAAATAACAGCCCGAAGGACTGGAGGGTAGCGAGGAACCCACAAGAGGCTCGCAGCCTGAGGACAGATGGGCAAGAAGGTTCTCACCCGGCAGCTGACTGCTTTCACCCACATCCCACCTACATAATCCGCTAATTAAAAAAACGGGGAAAGCCAGTTGTGGGCACAATTCGTTTGCTTTGTTAAACAAAAGCCAGACCCGGAACCGGAGCGAGCCCAGGGAACAATTAAGGCATCCCCTTCCCGCTGCGCCCGCTCTGGGGCGAGGAGCAGACCCCCTGCGATCCCTCACCTTCTGGATCGCGACCTCCTGGCCGGGTCCCTGCGGGGCGGGCAGCGCAGCCTGCCCTCGGGGGCCCTGCTCCGGGACCGCCGCCGCTTCCACCGCTGGCCCCAGCAGGGCTCCTGCTCCGGGGACCGGTACCGCCTGCAGTGATGCATCTGCAGGCACACACAGAGCCAGCTCAGCTCCCGGCCCCTTACACTGGCCCCGAGCCCCCTCAGGGTGCCCCCAGACTCCCTTTAGGGTACCTGTACGCCCGCTTAAGCCACCCCCAGACCCCCTCAGGGTGCCCCTAGAACCCCTCAGGCCTCCCCCAGAGCCTTTTGGGGCACCTGCAGACCCCCCAGACCTCTCCCAGACCCCTTTACGGCACCCCATGACTCCCTTAGGCTGCCCCCAGGCCCCTTTAGAACACCCGAAGCCCCTTTAGGTCACCCCCAGGACCCTAAAACCACCCCCAGACCCCCTTAGGGTGCCCAGAGGCTCCTTTAGGACACTCAAAGGCCCCCTTAAGCCACCCCCTGACCCCTTTAGGCCTCTCCCAGAGCTCTTAAACCTCCCCCAGACCCCTTTAGGGCGCTCCACGACCCCTTAGGCTGCCCCCAGCCCCCCCAAACCTCCCCCAGCCCCCTCAGCGTGCCCCCAGCCCCCTTAAACCGCCCCCAAACCCCCTTAGGGCGCCCCCTGACCCCTTCAGGCCTCCCCCAGAGCCCCCAAACCTCCCCCAGCCCCCTCAGGGCGCCCCACGACCCCCTTAGCCTGCACCCGGACCCCCTTAGGACACCCAGAGCCCCGTTAGGTCACCCCCAGGACCCTCGAACCACCCCCAGGCCCCCTCGGGGCGCCCCATGACCCCGTTAGGCCGCCCCCAGCCCCCCCAAACCTCACCCAGCCCCCTCAGGCCGCCCCCAGCCCCCCTCGGACCCCTCCAGGCCCCCCCCGGCCCCCCCCCCCGCTCACCGCCGCCCGGCCCCGCAGCGCCCCCGGGTACGGCCCGGCCCGGCCCGGCCCCCCGCAGCCCTCCGCGCACTTCCGCTTCCGCCGTGGCCGCCCCGCGCCGCTCTGGCCGCCCCTCTCGTTGGCCCGGAGGTTAACCCCTTGCGCGCCGCGGGGGAGGCGAGGGGGAGGCTCCCAGGGCCTCGCGGCCTCCGCGGCCCGGAAACGGGAGCCCCGCGGGGCAGGGACCGCGGAGCCGCTTGGGCTTCGCGCCGCTCCTTCGCCTGCTCGCCACCTGCTTGGGTTCGGGCAGAGGACCGGGTGCCGCGGGTGCCACCGGCGTGGCCTCCGGCCGGGCGAAGGCTGGCCTCCGCGCCTCCACGCCTCCGCGCAGCTCTGCCTGCGCTCCCCGGGGTCCCAGCCCTGCTCCTCCGGCCCGGGGACCCCCCGCAGCACCGCAGGGCGAGGAGCAGAAGAGGCCCCGAACGAGGCCGGCGGCCTCCGAGCAGAGCGAGCGGCCCCCTGGGCCTCCGAAGGGGCGGCCGCGTCCCGCCGAGCGGCTCTGGTGGTGCTGAGCATGGCCCAAGCCGGCCTCGAGGCCGATCGCCTGCACCACGGCGGGCGGCGAGGGCAGCTCCCGCTGCCGCAGGGGAGCCGAGGAGGCCGCACTCGCTCCAGCCGGGGCCGTGGCCTCCTGCGGGCTCGGTCTGCTCCGTGTCGGTGTGCTGGGACAGGCGGGTAACAATGGAACGGAACGGGACGGGAGGCAGCGCCCTGCCCCGGGCACACCGGGGGGCCTCGAGGCAGCCAAAGGAGGCCAGCCTGACCTCCACGGGGCTCCTGAAAGCCACCAGAAAGCCCCCTGCTATTTCTTTCTTTTTTTTTAACTGGAAATACCAAAAAAGCCCTGCACCCCCTTTCCATGGCAGCAAAAGGCGGAGGGAAAGGCGCTGCCTCCGCCGGTGCGGTGCCTGGACGGCTGGTAGCAGAGCCATCCTGAAGGGGCAGCAGGGCCTTGGAAATTTTGGGGCCAAAAGGGCTGGAAACCAGCTTCTGTCCAACTTCAGAACCGTCACAGCTTGCTCAGCACATTGAGCGAGAGCGCAGCCCGGCAGGCAGAGCAGCGCGAGGTTAAAGCTGCTGCAGCCGTCAGCAGGACAAACCGCGGGCAGATGTAAAGGATTTACCTGCTCAGACCCCCCCCCACGCGGCTGGTTGTGTGTCGCCACGTGTAAACCTTCTGACGGCGCGAGGCACGGCTGGCTCGGTCCCCCCGCGAAGCGGCGCGGCCCCAAATCACGCTCGCAGGGTCACGGTGTGAAGAGGTAGAAGTTTATTGGAATATAAACATTCAGATAACGTGTAAGATAGAAAAAACCCAACAACAACATATACAGACACTTGTTGGAAGGAGACGTTGAGGTATTTATCCACCGCCTAGGCTATCACATTTCTTTTTTTTTTTTAATTTTATTTATTCCTTTTAAATAGGTAAGAAAACTAGTAGCAAGGCTGCTGCAGCTGTTTGGTGAGAACAATCCGATCTGAATCCGCTTGGAGCGCGCACGCGGCGGCCAGAAGGACGCGGTGTAAACACCCTCACGTGCGCCGGGGGGGACGAGCGGCAGCGCAGCCTCCCCCGGCCTCTTCCCCCGTCCCCGAGCCTCTGCCCTCGCCTCCCCACAGCAAGCTGGGGGAGGCCAAGCAGGTTGGTTTTAATCCCCACCCACTCCGAAACAGGAGCGTCTTAGCAGCTGGGGGCTTTTTCTGTTACTTTTTTCTTCTTTTCTCTTTTTTTTTTTTGGCTGCTCGCTGTGAAACCTTCGCTGGTCTGGAGCTCGAAGAGAAGCAGACGCACTGCCGAGCAGAACGCTCCCCGCGAGGAACGGTCCTGCCCGCAGTGTCAAAACCCCTGAGTACTATACAATCCAACACGCTTGAGTGAAATGAATCGGAGCCGGGGGGGAGGCCGAGCCTCCGCCCCCGCCCGGCCTCCCCCTGCCCCCCCCCTCCTCCACCCCCTCGCCGCTGCTGGTTTCTCTAACCCTGTCCCCGCAGCCTGGCAGCTCAGTAGGAGACCTGGAGCTCGGCGAAACGCGCGTTAAGCCGGGCGCCAGAATCAAACCCAGGCCAGGGGAAGGGTTCCTCTTCACAGTCTGAGTGGTCCTCGTCAGCGCGGAGCGACGGAGGACCAGGTATGGTTGCAGCTTATTTTACTGAGGTATCTGTTACGCATCCCGACTTGTTTCTTTCCCTGAATCGGATACAAAATAATCTGTTAGTCCCTGTCTATTTCCAGTCTAGTTGTGTAAAGCTTATAAACATTAATACTCTAGTAGTGTCAAAGCTGTTTAGCAGTTCAGTGATTCGAGTGCCTTTCTGTGCAAGAAAACACAATGTTAGCATGTGATACATAAGCAAAAACACCCATTACTAACCTCTGCTCCCCAGGACCAGAGAAGAAAGCATAAGGAAAAGCCAAAAGTCCCCCAGTCCCACTCTTAGGAAACAGCCCCCAAACCCACCCCCCACCTCCAAAAAAAAAACCAACCTAACCAAAAGAAAAAAAAGGAAAAAAAAAAAAAAGAACAGTCTGAATGAGTCAGAGTCTGGAGAATCCTCTCTGAGTGGAGACAATGAAATGCCTCAGAGGTGTGCGGCCAAAGAGCAGCTCTGCTTCCCCACTGAAAGCAAGCGGAGGTGGGACATCGTGGAGCAGAATCCATCCCAGGACATGCGCCTTCGCTGTCGCTCCCTCCCTCCCCGTGAAGATAACTCGAGCCGTGTGACATAAACTGGCATCCAGAGAGCGGGGGCCTCTCGCGAGCGGGAGCTCCTGCCTGTGGTCGTACAGCCTCGCCCAAGGGATGGGGCCATCCCTGCACCTGGGCTTCAAACAAGGAGAAAACCACAGATCGCTGCTGCGAGCTCGCTCCTGCTCCGCTCTGAGGACGGGCAGGCAGCCGACCGAGTGGTGCCGGGGGATTAAAAGGGACGAGACGAAGGTTGGGAATTGACGGGAAGGCAGCTGTCCCTCTGCGGAACACACCGGCGGGGGAGCAGCGCCACGGGGGCTGGAGGTGGGAGCGAAGGACCCTTCTCGGCTGGGCTCTGGCCGCGCAGCCTGGGCAGGAGCAGCCTGTGACTGCCTCGAGCGTGGGGAGCCGAGCGCCCCCGGCAGCCCTGCTCACCTGAAGAGCAGCGACCGGCCCCGCGCTCCTCCGTTCGCTCCGAGAGCAGGACAGCAGCGCAGCTGGCAGCCAGGGGTGCCTGCTGTCAGGCCTCTCGGGGAAGGATCGCCTGAAGGAACCGCCAGGAACTCACAGGCAGTAAAAGAGGAACCCAGGTCCATAAACAGGGACGTACTGCAGGCAGCCAGAGCTGTCCGTTTGCTGGGGGGCACGTGGTGCCTCACCAGTAACACTCCAGGAAACTGTTTTGGTTTTTTACAAGCTGAACCTCCGGAGTTTTAACCTGTTTTTCACTTCGATTGTAATGCAGCTACTGGCTTGGGTGCTTCCCACGCGGTTTGGTAACACCAGCAGCGATGTGCAGGTGGAAAACGAGAGGAACGAGTTATTTCGGTGCCTCTCACGACAGCTGAAGTGACGCAGCACCCACAGGGCTTAGTCTTGTAGCGAGGGCAGAATCAGCTGCGCTGTCTGCATCCAGCGAGCCCGGGAAAACATTCACAAAGCCACGGCCCGACCGAGCAGGCTGCATCCCTGCCACAAGACCAAGCTCTGCTTTGAGGAAGCACCTTCCTATGAGAGGCCGGGGAAATCCGTAGTGTTGGCAGGGCTGTCGCCTCCCAGCTGCGCTGCGCAGCTTTGCTACGGGCAAGGACAGATGACTGGGGATGGAGAAATCCAACAGGGCCTCTGGAGACAGCCTCCTGTCCAAGGTGAAGGACGGGTCCTCTAACTCAGCTGTCGCCCTTGCCCTCTGTTCCTACCTCTACCTGTCCTGTCGTGCGCATGTCCTGGGACAGTGGTGCTCAGCATGTCTCCTGGCTAGCCTAAAGGATGGGGAAGCCGCTGCTCCTTCGCTCAGCTTTGTTTTTTTTTTCTGTCTTTGGTGCTACAATTAAAAATAAAAAAAAAAAAATAAACACAACGTCAGCAAAACCACATATATATATATAAAAAATCAAGCGATAAGATATGCCAATACTTCCTGAAGAGGTTAAAAAAAAAAAAAACAACCCAAAACAAACAAACAAAAACCCCAACAACAAGTACATATCTGAGGTATTTCATCTGCTCAAAAAAACCTGACTCGGGCCCGGAGGATGGAAAGGACGTCACCAGGGCAGGAGGGATGGCGCTCGGATCTGACCTCCAGGCGGGGGAGGATGTGTGCGGGACGGCAGGAGGAGAGGGGACACAGCGAGGCCACGCGAGCAGGGGCTGAGCTCGCGGAGCCACCGGGTCTTGTGTCAAGGGGGGCAGAGGATCAAACCCAAGCGAAAACAAGTTCAGGCTGTCAGGGTAAATGTCAGCGGGATGAGTTCCCCAAGGGCAGAGAGACAAGGTCGAGGGCATTTACAACTTGGCTGAAAGCCTGAAAAAGGCAACGACAGTAGGGAACGGGCCAGCACCAGCCAGGAGAACGAAGCAGCTGAGCGAGCGGGGGTTTTCTGTGTCTGGGGGTCCTTCCCCTGCGGCCAAGACCTCCGAGAGGGGGGGAAGGAGGTTCACCAAGTCTCTCGGGACTCCACAAGCAAGGACCGTGGGCCCGAGGGGAGGACTGGAGCACGGCAGAGCCTGAAGAAAAGCGAGGAAGCTCGCCTGCTCGGCAGCTGCGAGCCCGGCAGGAGAGGGGCAAGGCAGCCTGCCGGCCGTTCGGATTGTCAACACACTGGGATGTTTTGTGGGAAGAGCCTGCGTGGCTGCTGCTTCGAGGAGAACCCCGCTTCCCTGCCCCGACCCCGGCTCCTTCCACCTGCCCTGGTGACGTCTCAGCCATCTCTCGACCCGCCGCTCCTAGAGACGATCCCTGATTGAAAAACGCCAGGGGTGCCCCCTCTCCATGTCCCGCCCCCCAGCGGGAACACGGCAAACCCCGGGGGGAGGAGGAGGAGGAGGAGGAGGAGGAGGAAGAAAACGGAAGAGAGAGGGAGGAAGAAAGGGGAGAAGGAAGGAAAAGGCTGGACAAACGGACGATGAAGAACAACTCGCTGGCGTGGAAAGGTTTCAGCATCATCATCTTGCCGTCGGCCAGCCGCAAAGCAGGTTCCTTGAGATGAGGTAACGTGTGCGACTCCTTCCCGGCTCGCTCCCCGCCGCGAGCAGAGAGGGAGAGCTGCCGGGGGCCAGTGTGAGACAGCGAGCGCGGCCGTCCGTCAGAGAGACCAGCTGGTGGAGGGCTCTGCGCCGGGCGTTCCCCGCGATGAGGTAGGGCTGGGAGAGCAGTGGGAGCTGCTGCTGCTGCTGCAGGAGCTCTGCGTGCTGGAGCCCGCGATGAGATGGACGACTGGCTTCTGGGCAAAGAGCACTCCTGCAAGGCACGGGGAGGGAAGAAGGGTTACGGGGTGACACAGCTCAGGAGGATATGGTAGAGAGCAACCCCAAAGGCTTCACCCTAACAGAAGGGGGCCCAGCGCAAGACCAGCAGGCTTCGAGGCAGATCAGAGCATCGGCGACGGCAAGGATATTAGCGGGGGTACTCTGGGACTTGCTCTGTCAGCCCCTGCCGTGGGATCTTTTGCTTACAGAAGACTGGAAGATCCCAAACGGCTTCAACACCTCTGGAGGGTGCAGCGCCAGGTCTCCCACTGGGGACTTTGTCACGTAAACGTGACCTGCACAAGTCAAATGGCTCGAGCTGAGTACAGGGACAGCAACAACTCTTGCTTCCCTACAGCATGTGAGGAGAAGCTGAGTTAAGCTCCTCCTGAATAGGAGAAGGGGCACAATGCTCCTTCCTGCTAGCACTTACTACAGAAGTTCCCTCTCAGGAGAAGCTGGATTTCTCACCAGGTTCCCTCTTCCCTGCCACAGCAAAATGCCACTTGTGGACTGCCAGCAAAATGCTTCCCCGGGGACAACTCAAGAGTAGAGATCACGGCAGAAACACGAATGCCATTACAGCAACAGCTCCTTGCACAAACAGAAAATCACCGAGAACCAGCATTCAGGAGCATCTGAGATTTAAAAAATAGTAACCACCACCACCTCCAAAAGGAAGGAGTATTCATCTTGACCAAAAAGAAAACAAATCAGCTCCTGCTGAGCTTTCTGAGCCGGGTGAGCTGTGTGCTGTGCTTCAGCAAACAGCCAGCCCCTGGCAGCATGCCACCCTCCGCACATCCCACTCAGCATCCCCACACGTCCCCGGAGAGCGGCTCCTCCTCACCAGCATAAATCGTGCCGTTAATCTCCACCGACATGTTGATGCTCCCAATGCCGTTAGGTGACAGATTCAGTGCTGCCGCCGCCGCCGAGTCCGGTTTATCTTCTGTCCAGAAAAGAAAAGACAAAGTTAGAGAGGAACTACACCATCTCTTGTGCTATCCAGAGCTGATCGGATACCTCCGCGGCCCTCCTTTTGGCTCTTCTCTGATGAGGAAAAAAACCACTGTCAGTCCTCTTACACAGGTGCCCAGGCGTGAACTGTATGTGGGCTGGGATCCCACTGAAGTCCCCGACTGGGGCCAAATGAACAACCCCTCCGCAGAAAAAGCCACCAGCACACGAGACATGTTTACATCGGCTGGATTGTGGCCGAGTTTGCAGCAGAGCTGGGGCGCAGGCAGAGCCTAGAGCCGCCCCCCGGGGTGGGGATTTCTCAGGGAGCTGCTGCCACTTGCGGTGTGCCGAGCTCAGGCTGCAGCAGCTCCAGCGGCCGCTGGAGGGGGACTGCCTGAAGCATGACAGGCTCAAACCCAGGACGAGCACGCTCGGCTGCCCCTAGTGCATGTGAAGTCTGTTTTCTCTGTCCCCTCCGCACGGACAGCCCTTTCTAAGGCATCCCGGGCAGTTGTGGAAGTGACAGTGCAGAGCAGGGATCCACTCTGCTCTGATGTCTAAGGGGAGCTGAACATCAAACCCTCCTGGATGCTTCTGAACCCTCCAACCGAAACAACCTGAGTGTGAGCCTGGGATTGCTCCTCCACGCTCATTAATTCGGCCTTAGTTTGCACAGTGCCACGGTTACCGGCCCCGCAGTGTTGGTTTCGGGGCATTGTGCTATTAAAACAGGGAGAGACGATGGAGACAGTCTGCCCAGGCTCTGGCACTGCACGCAAAGTGCGTGTTCGGAGCTCCCTTCCAGTCTGCTGGGACAGCGAGGCCACTGTCCCTGCGAAGAATGCAAAGGGCTTTGTTAACGTTTAACCCAAACGGTACTATCAAGCTAGAGCGAGCTCGTGCGGTGCTTTTCAACTGTGCCTCCCAAAGCGCTTTACAAAGCACAGCATTATTTTTATTTTGCAATTGGGAAAATTAGGGCCTGAAAGACAGCACAGACTTGCCCAGTCCCCTAAGGAAGGTGGGAATAGCATCACTGACTCCTGCTGAGGGCTCAGTCCTCTGCCTGTTACTGATCGTGGAGACTAAAACCGATCCTAGCCTTTTCATCTAGGAAGTTCAGCATGAAGAGGAAAAAAATGAAGTGAGACGAGGGAATGAACGTTACTTGATAAAACTTGTATTCCTCTTTACTCACTTTTTTTAACGTGAAAGTGAAGTTGACGTGGATGCGCAGCTGTCAGGACCTGCAATTTGAGGTCTTGATCCCATTTAACTGGGCAGCAAGAGCATATATATCTCTCGCAAAGTGTCTCCGGGAAGCATATCACTGCTAGCCTCAGAACAACTTTTCCCCTTCTTCTAAGCAGTGCCAAACCTGCCCAGCCTTGCGCCTACATGCAAATGGACGCTTAATAGGGCTCCGAGACCTTCAATTTGAATGGATCAAAAGGTTCAGAGGAAACAGCTGTTGGGACTGAACCTTCTGAGCCTTTGCCGTCCAGCAAAGCGCAGCCCCAGGACAGGCAGGGAGCCGTGGCGTTTATCAGCTTTTGAAGCCACTCCGCAACAGTATTGATTCTGACAACGTGACCTTTACGGGGTGACTCCCCTTGCACAAAGCATTTCAGGAGGGCATTTCCCTGGCCATGAATACTGCTTCCCCCTGACCTCCTAACCCAGCCCTGCCAGGAGTTCTCTGCCTGCAGGGCTGCAGCAGATGCTGGCAGGAACCACCTGACTCGCTAAAAGCTCTGGGATGTGTAGGGCCCCCTGCAGATACACAGGTCTTTGTAGCCTCCTCATCACACCTGCCAAGGGGATTCCTAAAAGCCGGGCATCTCTCTCCCCTAACTGCCACCTGTACAGAGAGAGCTGTCACCTCCAGGATCAATTAATAGGGTTCCCGACGAGAAAAGGACAGGAATTCACTCCCTGCAGCACAACCCTGGATGAGGGCAGGGCTGGGGAAAGTACGCTCTACTTGAGGGGCTGAGCACCTGGCACAGGACCAGGCTGCCCCTCCAAAAGTCATCTTAGTGACCGGATAAGCTTCCTGAACACGCTTAGGGTGGATCTGCTTCCAGGCTGGGCTATGCATCATCAAAAAAAGAATAAGAAGTGCAGCCGTAAACTCTAACAAAACATTTCTCTGCTTTAGCTCGGCAGTTCCCCTGCTCCGTTTTAGTAACTTTGTGACACTGACCTCCGCCCAGTGCCCAGAGATGACCAAGAGGTGTTTGACACCCTGGACTGGGAGCGGCAGCCTGCAAAGACCCTTCGTGTGCCTAGAGGCGCATCTTACCCTTGCCATTGATTTTGATTTTCATGGGGATCTGCCGCGCCATGCTGAAGAGGTTGCGCTGCAGAGCCTGCTGGACGAGCCGCTGCTCCTCCTCCGTCATCCGCGAGACCTTCTTCTCCGGCGGCTCCCCGGACTCCAGCCGCTCCCTCAGCTGCTCCAGGGTGGCTGTTCTCGCCGCCACCGTTGCCTGCTGGCTAGCCAAGGTCACCGGCACAGCGATGCGATTTGGCATAGACACAGTCAAGGGCACACCGTCACCTAGAGAAGGACAGAGTCACTTAGTCTCTCCCGCAGCCCTTCCTAAAGCAGGCACACAAAGGCTCGGCTGCAGGCAGAATATTCCGCGTATCCTCACCCACCCAAGCCCCGTTACTCTCAAATCCAACTTAGTCTGGGGGGGCAAAACGGCAACTAACTGAAATAATCGCGTTTCTCTGCCCGTAACGCAGCCACCCTCTGCGGCGGGCGCAAAGCCGACCTTTTCTGACAGCTGCTGCTGGAGACACGCGAGGATTGCTGGTCCCGCTGCCGGGCGCGACGCCGATGATCGGGAAGCGGATCTTTGGGGGAGACAGGAGGGAAGGAGGCCCCGTGGCGGTGGGCGAGTAGCTGAACAAGGAGGAGCTGTAGCTGGGCCGCCTGCCTTCCCGCCTGTTGCCGTCGATCGCAGCCTGAAGCTCGGCAGGAGAGCTGAGGGACTTCTTCTCGCATTCGTAGGCGTACAGGTACTTCATATACCTGGGAGAAGGGCGAGCACAGGGAGACTCAGGCAGGTTTCTCGACAGAGCATGAAATGACAGGCTGCAGCACCCACTGCGTCGTCCAGGCAGACTTTCAGACTGAGGTGCCCTGCAGATTTGGAGTCTTTGCATCTCACGACCGCTGCTGTGCTTGGTGTCATAAGTGTTATGGAGTTTGGGTGTGAGGCACAGCTCTCATGAAGAAAGCACATGGCTGCATACCACTGCAGCTAAAGTTTTAACAAATAAGATCTCGAACCGTAACACTTACCAGCAAGGAGGGTGATCTAGGAGTTACCTTGTCCAGTTTGTACCGGGCAGCACCAAACCTATCGCTTTTGCTGAATTCTGCCACACAAATTTGCAGCAAGCAGTCTGTTTGTACCAAAGGCTGGAGGAACAGCACGGAGCTTCCCTCCCTGGGACTCCACAGCTCTAAGAACTAAGAGCTAACAGCTCTTTAGAGAGTTACCAGCTCTAAGAACTGAGTTTCATTTTTACAGGGGTGCGCATTCCCAGAGTCCAGCCTCGCATGCTCTAGTCGCCGGACAAAAGCGCTGCTTTGCCTTGCTGCTTAAACTCTGCAGTAGGTTTAATTTACCAGCCTTCTCTGCTTATTCTGCTTTTTCTTCCTTTTGGCTTGCCTACTCAACGTGAGGTACTACAGGCCAGAAAAGCAATCCTCACGGCAGGCAGGCGCTAAATGCAGGTGTCCACAGCTTAGCAGTGACGACATGAAATGATCGAGTTTATACTTGGTGACTATATATCAGCAGCCCCCCTGCCCGCTCATGGTGCCAAGTGGGACAGAGCAAGAGACCCTCCTTGCCCCGAGGAGTTCAAGTCCCAGGGAACAAGGTGATGGTGTGTTAGTGCTGGGATTGTAGGGAGGGAAGGGGAGAACGTTCCGGAAGGATCGCTGCTCAGCAAAACAAGAGAAGGGATAGAAAGGGAAAACGGCAAGCTGTGGGCGAGAGAGGAGGGATAAATAAAGCAATTCATCAGCTCCTCCCTAGCCACAGAATAGGATTTAGTCTCATTTTTAACACCTCAGTCCCTATTTTGCACTCCCCAGTCCCTGCTCTGTTCCTATCCATGCTTTTAGGCTCTCCAGACTCACTGGGTTCGAAGCGTGAACGCGGCACTGGTGATGGAGGTGGGCAGATTAAGGCCTTTGGTGATCTCCCGCCAGATCTTCTTGTTGATGATTTCCACCAGCCCTCCTTTCTCGGTCACCAGTTTGTACAGCATGTAGAGGTCCAGGATCTGCTTTGCCATGATGGGGATCCGATTGATGGGAGTTCCTGCAGGGAAACAGCAGGGAAGGAAACATGGAGGGCGCGAGAAAATGAGGCCGAGAAGGCTGGCGGGTTGGGGCTATCGATCTTCTTTCTAATAGGAAAGTCAGGCAACTCTATTTGTAGCCTGACTTGAGGCCCCTCTACGGGCGAGTAAATGAGCCAGAGAAGTGTAGCTACATGGCACGTCCTTTTCACGAAAAATCCTTTCCTGTAGGCAAAAGCAATTATCAGACAAATAATAACCTGCAGCTAAGAGCAACTTCTCAAATAGGAGAGGGGAAGTGGGGACTATTCAATCCTAGGGGCGAGGGAGCAGCACAGAGGAATCATTTTTTATGAGCACCCAGGGCAATCTCAGATAAAATCTGGATTGCTTGTGCTCAGGAAGGGGCCGAGCAGCCTGGCAGCTCGAGCTGCTCATGCACTGGGACTCTGCTCCCTCGCTCCCCAGGATTTGCTCGGGAAGAGCAAACAAAAAGGGGATGTGACACTCGGCAGCATCTCCCTCCTCCACGCACATGTACCTCCATCGTCCCTCACAAGCAGGCGCTTAGCTCTGGATTCTGCTCTTACAAAGCATTTCCATCCTCCCATGAGCTCCCAAATGACGCCCCGCTGCGGGTACGTGTCCCTCGGTGGCAAACGCCACCTGGGAGCAGCAATTTGTTGCACGGTGGGGATGGTGCAGGTGAAAAACCGAAGGGTGTAACGGGGCATCGGCGACCGCAGGCACTGACTGCATCCCCCTCGTTTTTAACCCGACAGTGCCCTTTTGGCTGCACCTTTCAGCCCTTCAGGGTCTGAAAAGGTCAAACCGATGAGATTTAGGCAAGGAGAGGAAAGGGGAAAAAGATGCTGATGCAGCAACCCTTTCATTTTGCATAGGAAATACTGTCCTGGATCAAAGAGCGGTCCATCGGAGGTCAGTATCCTGTCGACCACAATGCCCAGCACCAGCCGTTACAGGAAAGCCGGCGAAACGCCGTAATGGACAATTATGGGATACCCAACCCACAGGGGAGGCTCCTGCCACTGCTCATCAGCCAGCGAGCCGGTTAATGCCCCGGAGCAGAGCAGTTTATGGCCCTTATAAATGGGTTTTATTCTGGTTAGTGAAAAGGAGCTCAGCGAGCTCTGCAGATGTCCTCATTATACATGTAAGTGTAATTTTTTTCCCCTTTCTTTTTGAAGCCTATTACGCATTAGCTCACAGCACCAATTCCCACAGGTTAACGAGATGCTGGATAAAAGCAGCAAACTTCTTCGGCTTTGAAAGGGTGGCCTTCAATTTCACCCAGTCACCAACCCTTAAACGTAAAGAGCAACCCGATCGGGCTCAGCCCACATGCCCCATTACTTTAGATCTTTCATATCCTTTTTTCCTTGCCTAAACAGCCCCTTCCCTGGCCACAAAGCTGCCATTCCCAAGCTGTCATCCACCAACTGCATCAGATCCTCTTCCTGCATTTCCCATGCGACAGCTCCCCGCGGGAGCAGAGGCGGTTCCCGATTGTTGGATGCCTTCTGGCTCCAGCCAGAGCCGGTCCCCTCCCGAAACGTCAGCCTGTGTGGACGCAACCCTCGCTTCGCTTCGCTTTCTCCCCCGGCACCATCTTGTCTTGGCGCGTCACGAGGAGGATGAGGAGCGCGGCAGTGGCGTCGTTTCGGGCTGGGAGCAATCATGTTACCAGCCCCAAGTTATCATCCATCAGCTGAGCTGCAGCAACCAGAGTCACACCCAGCCCGCTCCGAATGCAGAAGCATGGAAATGTTTGTCTCAAAGGACCCCAGAAAGAGCTAGGACTAGCTCTTCCCACCCCCACAACCTCCCTTCAGCAGCAGTTTGGCGTTTGTGCCCCAGCAGCGAGGGAAGGCAGAACATCCTAACAAGGGAAATCACCAAGAAAACGATTTGGGGCAAAGCCTGGGCGCTGCCAGGGCAGGGTTGAGACCCTTTCCTCCAGCAACCCCGCCACCACCCACTCGTCCCCAATCCCATTTAGAGAAGGGCATTAGCTGGTCCAGGAGGGACTTTCATCCGGAGACCAGATGGGGAGTGAAAGGGGTCACGTGTAAGGCTCCTCAAGCCGACAACATGGAAGCAAAATAAAATACCTACTTTTTAAAATACTCCATTTATCCTCATCAGTTTTAGCTTTTTCTAGACCTCCCCACCTCAGCGTCTGAAAATGTAAATTTATCCAAAAGCTCCCGTGATAAACGTTACCTACAGGGGTGGGAAATAAGGGCTTCCACCTATTTCCAGAGAGCCTGCTCACAGCTGGAGTGGGACCAGCACTCAGAGCTGACCTCTCGTCCTCACGTTACCACCCCTTTGACACCCACCCTTCCTGGAGTTTTCTTTTAAACAGGACCCACGGTCTGAAGCGCCCCAGAATTTAACCAGCAGCTTTTAAGCCAAGCTAAAACCTATCTATTTTTTTTCTTCTTTAGTTTCTTTGAGCAGGCTGAAGAATTTTACAGCAGGGACACGGCTTCCATCCTCTCATGCTCATGCACAGAGACGCACTCATTTTCCTTTTGAGCTTTCCCTTAGGTGGAGACCACTCCACGGAACACCCTCGGGCACGGGATGAGTGAGCCGAGCGCAATTTGCGTCCCGCACCCCGTGAATTCACTGTATTCCTCACCGCCTCGGCCCATTTTGTAGGAACTGCCTGCAAGTGGAGCTGGGAAACCAGGGCGAGCTGCTCGTGGAGCCCCCTCCTCCCCCAGCCCAGCTCCGAGGCGATAAAGTCTTTATTGGAAACCCCCAGCGCTCCAACAGGAAGGGCTGAAAAACGAGTGCCATGGGACGGCTGGATGCTGAAGGCAAGCGGATCCTTTCACAGGCGGCTGCGAGGCTTGTCAGGGGCCGTGATGGATTACTGTCATCTGGCAGCATCAGGATTAATGATCTGGAGGTCAGAGGGGAGAATTCCAGAGGGAAAGGTCAGCAGCCGGGGGCACAGCGTAAGACTTGTTGCCTTTTGATGGCAAACTCATTTTACTGTACTTTCAAGCTTGGGTTTTGCCGGCTCAGAAATGCTCTACGTACCACGCCTGCAAAGAGCCGGAAGCCTTGCTCAGCTCCAGAAGAGGCTGGGGAAGACGAGCGGCTCCTCTCCTCAGAGTTTTCCTGGTAAACAACTTGCTTTCCTTTAAGCAAAACCCCAGCGAAGCAAGCGTGGGCCATCCCTGCAAGGCAGCAGCCAGGGCGGGGGGACACGGAGTCTGCGCCCCCTGGAAAAAGGGGGTGTGTGGTTGATATGCATGGGAGACCTCAGGAAGAGAAGCTTTAGGACAAGCATAAATGTTCCCCCTTTCTGCTGTGTTAACCGCTGGGCTCCAAGCAGGGGACAGAGCAAAGAGCCAAGAGTGGGAACACAGCCCCAGGGCAAGAGGCTGCTGACTCCGGCCAACCTGCCTCCCCCTGTGCTTACCAAAGGGACTGTGAACAGGACAAAAAGCCCCAAAACAGCACTGGAAGGAAAAGGAATCAGCCCGCAGCCCATACCATAGTGGCTGGGTTTTCTGAAGGGAAAGACAGCTGCAGCTACAATTCAGATTTCTGGAATAAAGAGGTTCCCTGGAGGAAGCCTGACTGTAGCTATAAACATCTCTGTCCTTCAAGGGAAAACAGCAGCCCCTTCTGCCAAGCTGTTTCACCCCCTTCAAAAGCTGCTTCTGTTTCAGGCAGACACAACAGAAGCCTAAAGGGCTTATATGGAGAGGCTTGAATGTCCCCTATGTCGGAGAGGCTGACGGGGAAGCTGATGTTCGCTCTTTAAGAGGAGACGGAGGAAGATGTGAGCCCCAGATAATGTCTGAATGACTGTTCTGACATCTTTTGGCAACAAAACATTATCTGAGGAAGGGGTGCTGAGCACTCAGCACACGCAGGCTCTGCTCCCCTCTGACGACAGCCAGCACCCAGCGCTGGGGCTCAGCCTCCCCTTTTGTTCAACGGGACCCTATTTCGGACCAAAGTCTTCCTCACCCACCCAGGCACGCTGCCCAAGGTGGTTTTTTTCCGTGCTCTTCATCCTGACATAGCCAGGCTTCAGATTTATACCAAGATCTGAAGAGGCAGACTGATGTTAAACAAAGACAACTGCCCCCCTAAGACTGTAACAGGATCACGGAAGATGAGTTCCCTCCGGTTCGCAGGGATTTCCTCGGCTTTACGAGCCCTCCGTGACAGAGATCCCCTGCCAAGAGACTCACTCCTCTCCTCGGGCTGAGCAAAACCCACTGCAGGGAGTTCCCCATCATCAAGCAGCCTAAGCCACGACTTGTCCTGCATGCAAGAGACAAAGAGCAGTTAATTATACCCAGCCTGAAGCAGTGTTTTTTTCAATCGCCTCCCAGTGTTGTTTTTTTTTCCTACCCAATTTACTTTCAGAAGTGTCCATTTTTAGGTAAAGAACAAAGGAGGCACGACTCTCATACGCTTATCCCGCAGAACAACATTTGAAGTGTGATACAGCACATTTTGGAGTGAAGAAGTGCACGGGCAGAGAGGGGGCACATAGGTGTTACCCTGCACGGGTAGGGGAAGAGCTGCTCCTTCCCGTCTCCAGCAAGCACTCCGAAGGAACAAGAAACACCAGACGGCCAAAAGGAAGAGGCTTTCCTTTTAGTCTGCAGTGATTTACAATAATAGAATAGTTTTGAACCCAAGCTTGAAGAAATCTTCGTGTTTCTTCAGGAGACAGAATAATTACTTGGTGTAAAATCCATTTTGACAGAAACCCAGCCCCGCAGGGAGCATTCAGCCACCCCAGTTCCTCTCTCTGCCTGAAGGTTTTCGTTCTTGCTTTGAGCCCATCCTAACGGTGAAGTCAGCGTTAAAATAAAAGGAAAGGTACACACAGAAGGGAAACAAGCTCTCCTGCTTCCTCGCTGCCCGTGCCCCGGCTGATCTGATCTCTCCCCGCATTCATGGCATTTCCACAGCGGGCATTCGCGCCTCCCAATGGGAATGTCACCACCTGATCCGCGAGCCTGCAGACCATTAGACACTCCTCTCAAAGCGGGAGCCAGGCTCGAGGGCAATTAATCACCCTCTATTTGACAGGAGGCCCGCTTCTTATCGGCACCCCTCAAAACCCCATCAGTTTCGGCTTCCCTCGGCAGTAAGCGAGGCTGACAGCAGCCCCTTATCAGATTTCGGCTGCTGAACCGGAGGCAGCCTAACTGGCATCCAGCGACACTGGCCGAGGCTCCAGCCACGTTAACCTCGCCTCGCGGGGTGCTCCTCCGTCCCCCAAACCGAGACCCCACGGAGATGGGTGCTCTCGCGCCGAGCTCGACCCCGGCCCAGCTGTTCGGCTGCTCCTGGCCCAGCTGGGCCCAATATCCTCGCTGTAACAGATTTCTTCCCCAGATGTGGGACAGCCGTGGTGGTGGGGGGGTTCCAGGCGTACGACCTTTGAACTGAGCGGACAAACCTCTCTAGGCAAAGGTGAGTTCCAAATACAGGAGGAAATGCAGAGAAATGGGGGCAGCTGGGGAGAATAAAGGGGGGTCAGGCTGCACCAAGTTAAAAATCGGAGCATCTTCATGCCAAACAGTTCCACCTTCCATCCAGCTGGGTATCTGTGGGGTCATCTCTTCAGTGCTGAGCTACCTCCGCTGGTCAAGTGCTTGAGTTCATCAATCACTTGGAAAACACGCCGTCAAATTTAGGGGAGAGGCTAAAACACCCGTAACAAAGTACCCATGTACAGAAGAGCTCTGGGAGTCCAAGATTTGAGCCCCAGACACCAGTTTTTTGGGGAAATGTGTTACAGTTTGACATCTCAATCTTCAGGGGAAGGGAGGAACGACACCTTTGACTCCGTCACTCAACTCTGCATGCCCAGGAGTGCCTGGGACTCAGGGATCCCCAACCGGCAATCCCTACAGCAGCCTGGGATCAGATTAATAAGCTACAGAAAGATTCACGCAAAGCTAATCACATCAAATTATTTCTTCTATCCTGTCCAATACAGGATAAAACATTCAAGCTGCTCAGGCATTCATGCTGGCTAAACTTAAAACAAATCTGTAATCCACGTAAACTCCTGATGCTATTTCCCATTTACAACCGCATCTTCCACTAAGAGTTCTCCATGGAGCTAAAGCAACATTTAAATATTTCAGCTGCTAAAAACCCATGGATGTCCATCACTGGAAGTGAGAAATTACTTATGCTGGGTATTTTCCCAGAAAAGATTTTGTAGATCTTTCCAAAGGGAAACTTGGAGGCCTTTTCCCGAACAGGGAGAAAGCTCTCACGTCTCCACCTGTGGAATGATTGCTTAGTACATAAAAAAAAAGCAGAAGGAGGGGAAAATTTGCTGCTGATGGGAAAGAACCTGCTTTTTTACAACTTGGAAGTTATCCCAAATTTGGCCCAGGTAAACTCCCCCAAAATAACTTCCATGTCTGGTGGAGACGTTTAGTCACTTGCAAGGCATTCCCTGCAACAGTCTTCTGGATGCTACTGAGGAGTTTAAACGGGAACATCGGTTCTCCCTAGAACTCGAGGAAGTAAAGGCTTTTTAAGCAGGGTGAGGCAGGCAGAGACATAGCCGTGCACAAACTGGGGGGTGTAACGGGGACAGGAACTTCGCCTGGTTGCTTTGGACCATCCAGACCAGAGCTTTGCTGAGGACTGGCTCAGGCAGGAGATGCTGCAGCTGGGCTTGGTGCAGGGCCTCGAGTGAGAATTTTCCACTGCAGAACACCGGCTGCTATTTGGGGAAGCATTTGCTGCGGCTCAGCATTAGGCAGCCAGCACGAACAGAGGATGCTGAGAATTTATGTCTATTGATGTCTCATTTACAGAGCTGCACTGCTTAATTCAGATTCAGAATATCTCCAGAGGATGAAAAGAAGAAAGTGGCAAAATTGAATCACTGGGACGGAGAGTATTCCCTGGACAAACATTTCATAAACACCACTTGGCCTAAAGATAAAAGAACCCATCAGTAAATGCTTTTGTCAATACCCTGGATTTGTTGCATTTCCACATCTAAAATGTGCAGAGCATACAACAGCAGGAAAACATTAAAACCACGCGGTCAGGCTGACAAAGCCCCTTCTATGTATATACACATAAAAAACCAGAATGGTCAAGCCATCTGGGAAAACCAAGGTCACGCAGAAACCTTGAACAAAATTAGTAGAGCTGTACAATCGGAGACGTTTTATGAGCTCTTCACAAAGGCGGTACTTAAAATGAACAAAACAGCTTCCCTTGAAAGGGAGCCTTTCCTAATACGCCATAGCACGCAGTTAGATCTCTTCCCCATCAAACCTTTTCTCAAGAGGAGTTTCTTGCACGAACGCTGCTGATACCAGGGGATGGAAGTCCTGCTGCTCCAGCTCTGTCTTGGCCAGTGCCAGTGGAACGTGCTCAGCTCGGTTATAGCTTGGCTGCTACGAGGAAGAATCACACCACTGACAGTCCTTCACTGTTAGGGGACAGAACAGGCTAGCTGTGCTGCCCAGAACACACTACAGGGTTAATATCTATGTTTTTCTGCTATTTGTCTTACCTATGCCTTTTATCCCACAAAGACGGAGCCAAAATTTAGCTTCAGGGTATGGCCCCAGGGTAAGAAAGGTCTGAAAAGTGGAAGGTGCACGGAAGATGAAGTGCTCGTCTCGAGCACTGAGACCTGAGCACATCAACTCGCCCACCTGGCTGCTCGGTGTTTGTGTTATTGAACCCGCTGCAGCACAAACCATGAGCACGCCTCCTGGAGGGCTGCGATACGGAAGAAAGGACTTTCAGAGTCACCACAAACATTTACCGCGCCAAGGAATCCACACCCAAAGCATGAGAAGCTAATTTTGCACAGGTTCACGACACGTCCCTCACCACAGACGTTCCTGGAGTTAATGCCTGCGTTAATGTTTCAGCCTTGGCACTCAAAAACCCTCTTTCCCAGTTCATTTTGGATACACGAGTGCTGCAAAATGATCAGCGATGCAGGAGGAGGAACTCAGCGGGAGGAAAGAACCTTTGGTTTGAGCTGAGAAAGGGAGTGGGGATGCAGCAACCCAGCGTGGTCTCCGTGGAGCTGCAGCAGGTTGGCCGTGGTGCGGGACGGGTCCCGAGGGAGCCGTGCACCGAGCCCTGGTGTCCCCTCCTCGCCCCATCTGCCCCTTCAATCACCGCCAGGGTGGGGCCCATTCACCGAACCCCACACGGGGCATAAAAAGCCCAACAAAGGAAGAGTTACAGCCTCCCTCTCATCTCCCCCTTCCATCATTATTGCCACCGAAGGGCCATTTTATCGCTTGCAGCTGTGGTCGTTCAGTGACAACCTGCTGTGCTCAGAGGCAGATGAGACCTGCACATTTGATCTGCATTAAGCCTGTTTCATGGCTTCACATTTCTAGGTACATTCCAAACAGCAGCACCAACAGCCAAATCTTTTCATCCCTCCTCTTACTCAGGAGCTTCTGAAATCTGCATTTATCTTTCGCATCAGGCTTTTCCATTCAGCATCAGCTAGCAGCCTGTGCCTTCCACCAGCCCCAAGCAAGGGCCAGCACTCCAGATGCTCCCGGATGGCAGCAAAATCCCCATCTTTACACCAGCAGTGTTTATTAGCAGGGCTGCCTTCCATTCCCTTCAGACACAACGTGCAAATGAAGCAGCTCTTCACACCTAGAAGCTAAGAAACACAGCACTTGGCTCTCAGGTGCAATGAGGCCTCAGCTTTACCCAGCTTTGGAGGACCCTTTCAGAGCAAGGCAGCTGCTCAGCCTCGTTTGTTTGAGGTTGCTTTTTAGGGATGTAAAGTGAGAGGAGCAGAAGTTGAAGTCCGAATGGTACCCTGTGATAATTTTGCTGTAGAAGCCCCCAGATTTTGGGACACACCAGAATATGGCACGCGGTGGGCAAGTCCATCTGCTCGCTACAAAAACACAGTCCAGCTGCAGAGGGCAGTGGGGAGAGGAGTCGTGGCAAATAAATGCATAATACAGCCCCTGAGAGGGGGGCAAAAGATTTACTTCGCAGTAAGGCACAGCAGCTCCGATCAGAGCCAGAAGGTGCCTCTCACTTCAATGTATACCTCTCGATTTTCATATCAACCCAAAGAAACTCAACTCCTCCTTCCTGTTGCTTTTGGGGGTGGCCAGAACACAAAATAAGCCCAAAACTGCCTCGCTCCCTGTGATCTAGCCAGTTTCCCCAAGCAGGGCCAAATATTTCCAGACCCTCTGGTGGAAAGCTGGCAGCTCACTACGCCTCTCCCCCATGGGTGGTGGGGCTCTTCGATTTCATTTCCAGCCTTCTCGCGAGCGAGAAAACAAGGGAGCCTCCAGAAAACAAATACACTTGGAAATGCCCAGATGATTAAAAGCTAAACTCCTACAGCAGCCAGCTGGTGACCAGCTCAGCCCCTGCACCAGGAAGGTGTCAATTATAAATAATTAAAAGGTAATAGGAAGGAGACACTAAAGTATTAAGCAGATTTCTCCCTGGGTATCTGGAGGTTTCTATTGCTGCCAATCACACCCTTCAGATTGTCTTGGATGTCAGTCATCCCAGCCCTTGCATCAATATGCGAGCTCAGGTTAACATTTGCAAGTCAACTAATTAAGCCTGGTTACGCTTCCGCACATGAAAGCCAAAAATAACAGCAACACCCAGCTCCAGTTTTTAACTGACTTGGAAGTGAAACCTCAAGCTTCTGGATTAAAATTTACCAGGTCAGCTGTTAGCTCCAGCCACGCCAGGGAGAAAGACAGGGAGAGGAAGAGGACTTGAAATAATTGTGCCTGGATTTCCCATTTTGAATAGCCGAACGGGTCTAGTGGTCTAGTCACGCACAGAAGGGGACGCATCCCAGAGATTCAGGGCTCAAATACCAACTGGAAAGGAGACTCCAGCTCCAATCCTGCAACCAGGTAATCTTCAAACAGACGAGACTGATCCTGCGTCTTTACACCCTATGAGATTCTCAGGGCACAATACTGCTGGTGGTGCTGAGGCTGCCCCCCTCCAAACGCACACCAGCTGGCTTGTTTGGTCCAGCACGCTGCTGTGCCACAAGGGAGCAAAGGGCCCCTTTTATGTCTGCTCTTCACACTTACCTTCACAACTCAGCAGACTTTTTGGAAACAATCAAAAGGCCCATTGCACAATTTAGTGCTTTTTGTCAGAAGAAATCTCTGTTAGACAAGTCAGACTGGCCTGGCATGCTTGGAGAGGTAAAGGAAAAGAACACCACAAAGGATTTACCAGAAACACTCAGAGGCAGGTGACTAATCAGCTCTCTCCACGGACACGTCCACCAAGGTCAGCGCTAACAAAGCATCGTGTAGGAAGTCCCAGACGTGAAAGCCCCTAGCTGAACTCCTGGCAAGGCTCAGCGCCGTCCCTTCGCACTGGCAGTGCCACAGCCGTTCAGTGCCTTGACACACATACTCAGAGCCCCTGGGCGTTTCAACCAACAGAAGGTTCTGAACCATCAATAAAGTTTGAAATGAAACCATGACATGAAACAGTACCGTTGATTTCAGCTTCACGTCCTTTGTTTTACATGAAACCACACATTTGTACTTTTTATTTTATAATACTTTGTAACGAGGGAACTCAACTTTGATATCTAGGGGCTGGAAAGACTCAGGGTATCTCAGCTGAGCTGCTTCACACATGCAGCACCATGCCTGTAACCAGGAGAGACACAAGCTGCTGACACCGCAGGAAGGAATGTGAGAACTGTTTTGAACTGTTTGCTCCCGCACTGTTACACGGGGTTACTACGTGGAAAGCTGACATGTTGTGAATCTAAAGGAAAACCTGGCTTTATCTATTTTTCCAGGCCCCAGATTGTGAACTCTGTACAGCGTGTGACGGCATTCACACTTGGCTTCCACATGCCACCGAAGCAGAACACGAGACGTGTGATCGTGCCACCTGAGCAGCTTATTCTGAAGGGGAGACCAGAAAATCCCCAGCGGTACTCAGCCTCGTTTCAAAAATCCTCGGGGAACCAGGTCGCTCAGGCTCTTGATGCATGGACACTTTCAGTACTAGGTAGGAGCGAGGGAAGAGAAATACCGTCTGTGACATTAGGTTACAGGGCACAAGAGTTCTTTCCTGCTGGGCTCCTTATTTCCCAAGGTAAATATCTCGAGACTTACCCCTGCCCTTCCATCTGATCTGCAAGTTCAAGGGCTGGATTTGTTCTTTCAAATGCAGGAGGGAAGAATTCAGCCTGCCGGGGCAACCCCCCAGTCCCGTTTTCCCTTAACAAGTTCAAACAAAAGCTCACTCACCCCTCTTCTGCATGAAGATGAAGAGGTCATCCAGGAACTCTTTCCGTTCAGGGTCGCTATCCAGTTCATAAAGCTGGAAGGGGAAAATAAAAATAAAGGCACAGTCCACAAGGAAACAGATAAAGTAACAATATTAGCCTGCTCCAGCAGATCATCTGCGGTTTGTACTGGGGGAAAGAAAGGCAGCTGCAGGCAAGGAGGCAAAATGAGGATGGACTCCTGAGCTCTTCAGTGGACAGTGATAGTTTGAGGACCCTCTTTATGGCTTGTTGCCTTGCTGAGCCCCTCAGTAACCTGTCCAGGGGCAGTGCACACTGGCACCTGGAAGGGAACAGGATTCAACTCGGGTAGCGGAAGCACTGCTGCGAGCAGGGTTTGAAACCAGCTGAAAGCAAAGGGGAGAGAAAATATGAGAAGCTGGGAAGAGCTGAGACAACCAAAAGGAACGCAACAGTGGTTAGGGCAGATTAGCGGTCCGTACCTTTGGGGCACCGTGCGGGAATCTTCTCTGCAGCTTCTCCTAGCCTCACGATTCCCTTCTTTGGGGATTGTCACTTAAGTGACAAACCAAGTCCCTTGGAAGGGGGAGGTGAAAGGATAGAGCTTTCCTGTAACTAATGCCTGGCAGGACAGGCTGCTCTGAAATAAGCCCGAAAGCCTTGATAGGAACAATCAGCCTGGAAACTCTTTGTTGCTGAAATCATTTTACCAAAAGGCTTCAAAATCCAATCAGTTCCATAGGAAGCTTACTCCAAAGGAGAGGTACGGCACGCGGCTGTTAGCTGCTGATTTTCCAGAAGGGACAGGTGCAAGTATCGCCTCTTGCACAGAAAATCTAATTTTCACCTGTCAAGAACCCTGTGAGGCCACAACGTGACAGGGCTGCACTCAGTACCGCCGAGATAGGGGAGGGTATGGAACAAGACAGGAGACAACGCTGCATGTAAAGCAGATTTTAATTCCTTCTTGCTTGCATTGAGGAAGACTTGCATAACTCCATGCAACTTTTTGCTGGTTGTAGCTACTCTTGTGAAACAGATCGACAGAAAAGCAAAAGATTCACTGGGAGAAAAATGTCGTTCAGAGCCCCTATAGGTGCTGCTAGCTGCTCAGTACTCATCCAGCCCAAAAGAAGAGGGGCTTTGGGGTGCTCTTCCTGTGCAGCTCTGTGCTTGCTCACACACTGAGCCCTGGGAGGAAAACACGCCGCTGTATTTGCAGAGCAATTAGCTGCACCCTTTCAGAAAGGCAGCTCGGTTCAAAATGAATTCCTCTAGCTGATGTGACACGTTGCTGCCACTTCCAGATCTATTACCACAGTGTGAAAGGGGTTCCAGAAACAAAACACTCTTCTCCCAGCCAGAGAAAGTATTGCCTAAGCGTGAGAAGGCTGCTTACGAAGGCTCAGCTCCAGCTCCATTCCAGAGACCGCAGGCAAACTAGCCAAGTCTGCAGGCTGGTAGCCAGAGGGCTGCAGGACAGAGCAGTTTTCTCACAGGTTAACTACAAAACAGTGAGGGCTCAGTAGTCGTCTTCTGCCACAGCTCAGGGGAAGAAAACCCCAAAGTCAGTCCCTCCCCCCAGATCCCCGTGACCGCACTGACCTTGGCAAAGTCTCGTGAAATTTCTCTTCCTCGGCAGCCGTCGCCTTCATCGCTCCAGGTCACGTTGCCGTTCTAGGGGGAGAGGGAGGAACGAGAGGCTGAAATAGGTGCCAGGGAAAGGCTTTGGGGACAGCTCCAGAAAGCTTGCAAACGCGCATTTATGGGCACAATACCAAAGAAAGGCAGGTAATGGCTTAGAGCAAAGAAACTAGAAAAAGCTTTTGACCAGCGTACATGCTAAAAGCCCCCGGTGGAAGGTGGGGGTGCTACCCAGCCATCCCCCGCTCACACAGGGCTCTCCTTCCTGTCCTTTTAGCCAGAAGAAGGAACTGCTCCCTGCCACACCTGGAAATGCCCTTCTGGCCTCCCCTGGCTTGCCTGCAAAGCCAAAACCCGAGTATGCCAAAGAGAAAGAGGGAGATGATACAAGGGGAATGCTCCTCTCCACCCCAGCACCTCTACTTCTGAAAGTTGCCGAATCTGGCTGTTCCACAGAGAAACGGAAACCCAGCTTTGCTGGATAAAGATTCATTCTTCTTAGGCATTAAAAGGATTACTCTCGTTAGGCTTGTTGTGCTCGGTGACTCAGCATCATCCCGCAACCAGCACCAGGGCTGGAAACCAGCAGAGGCAGCCCCTGGCTGTACGGCAGGACTGAGAACAGCAGAACGATCCTGCAAGCTCTGAGCATCTTTAAACCACACACTTTACATAGGAAGCGCTCCAGAGCCCCTCGAGGATAGAGCCCAGCCAGCTCCACCTGGCAAAGCGCCTCAGCCCACCCTCTGCCCCCACAAACACGCAGCAGGCAGAAGAGAGCTGAAGAAAGCAAGAGGCCCCGACAGGAAAATGCGCGTGAATTAGAGCGGCGGTCCAATATCTGAAACCTCCGAGTCATCTGGTTGTGACACGTCCATTGAATTAGAAAGATGAATAGCTCTTGTCAAGGCCAGCCAAAGCCACATTTCCCCCTTTAAAAACCACTGCAGTGAGCTGCCCTAATGCCTGCTGATTTAGTTTGAGCCAGTAATTCCTGCTGGAAAGTCAATTATCCGGCGAGTCCCATCAACTGAGAGATATTTAATGGGGGATTATTGCCACTTCTGTTATGTCAGCTGTTTATTACAGCAGATCAATTCCCAGCCCTCGCTAGGAAGAGATCTGAAGACCGGTTTTGTTCGCAGGAGGATTCAGCTGGGTGTCTTTTGCTAGCAGAGATTAAAAACAGGGGTGTTTTGTTTTTTTTTCTTTGCCAATTATGATAACATCCAGCTGCTCCTAAAACCCCACTGACTTAACTCAGATCGACAAACCTGGGCGAATAGTCAGAGCAGGAAACAAGCAGCCTCTTCTGAGGGCAGCAGTTATTTTGCATCCCTGAATTTACCCAATCCAAGGCAAAATGGCTTTCAGAGGGTTGAGCTGCCTTCTTCCCAAGCTTGTGCTTGGCTATAAATCCACGGGGCAAACCTGCTCACGGTATTAGAGCCTAAAGCGGGTGCTCCAGAAGCCAAACACTCGTTTTCATCGGGAACTCAGGTCATGCTGAGAGCTTATCCCACTACATTTGAGGACGAGAGAAGAGAAGGGAGCTTCGAGAAGACACTTCTCCACCGCCAGCGGGTTTGAACTTGATAAAATTTTGGCACAACTTTCCATGGGATTACAGACTCTTCAGGAGCTATTTTGTTGTCTTCTTTGAAGAAAAGGTCGTTAGAATAAGGCACAAGGTGAAGGGTCGATGCACAAAGTAAGCAGAACGTATGCACCTCCATCGGGAGGTGCTTGGGAGCACAGATGTAGTTCTCCCCCCACCCTAGCTAGTGAAAAGGAGCTTAAAGCTGGCCGTGTTTTGCCATATGTCCAGAAAACTGGCTGTCACCTGGCATGACATGGAGCGATCCGAGGTGAGGGACTGCGGGTGGCATTAGCAGCTGAGGACGAGCATCTTCGGTCCTCCCACCTGCAGCACGTGTGACTGTGCCGGGCAAAACCCTGCAGCCAGCGGGTTAGAAGCACTTTACCTCGGGTCATACTGCTTTTATTACAGGCTGGAAATGGTTCCTGGCGGTGGTTGGAACAGCGACCTGAGCACAACTGGAGCAGGTCAACCCGTGAAAAGCTGCCTGAAGGTGCCGCGGGTGCTGCACTCGGAGCCTAAAATACATTTTGCACAGCCACAGAGCCCGGAGGAAGCGTGGGTATCAAACTTCCTCTCCGTTCCTCCTAGGAAAACAAAGTTGCCCTGTGCTGAGAAGCCTTCTGTACGAGCAGCAGGAACCTGAGAAATCAATATATCCTCACAAGTCATTAAAAGACCTTTGTATAAGTCAGGCAGTAGGAGCAGGAAGGAAAAAACACTGCGCGGAGAGGCAGCTTGCTCTCCGGGGAGAGCCCTGCCTCTCCCTCCACCGCGCGGCGTCGAGGGAATTTGTGGTGCTTGACAAACAGCCGTTCCCACTGCTCCCAGTCACCACGGGCACGGGTTTATCCCGAGTTCCTTGCAGAAAAAGGCAGGAGGAGCAGCCCGGCGCTGCTCGGGCAGGGAGCATCCCGTGCCCAGGCACACCTCGGGGGCCACCGGAGCGCTCCCCAAGAGGCTGCAGCCCTGCCTTCAGCAGCAATTATATCCGCAGCTATTTTAGGATTACTCCCCAACCACCTGGAATATCTTATTAGAGGGAAGCTCAGATGTCCAGAGCAATTTTGGTTTCCAATCCCGTGTTCAAAAGCCAGAGTTAACCCCTTCCTCCAACGCAAGCGTTACCCAGCAGACGGAGAGGAGAGCGACAAACACCCTCCTGCTTCGTCCCGTTCACCCTTTTGAGAACAAAAACCTAACAAAGAAGCAGCCTGAACCTGCCTGCAGGACATCCATCCCTCAGATGCTGCAACAAGACACCGTGCTCTGTAAAAGCAAAACATTAAGGGACAAAATCTTAAGGAAATACTAAGGGGCAGAGAAAAACAGCTCAGCTGGTCTACCAAGGTTTTACCACACTACAAAACTATTCAAAAGGTAAACTCTAACGTGCTGAACACGAGAAAGAAAAGAAAACCTCATGGCCTGAAATTCAGAAATCAATCTGCAGACCTGCAGCCTTGACGCAGATTTCAGGCCAGAAATCTGCCGAAATATCCACGCAGGGCCCCGGCAAAGTGTTGTGGTGGAAAAGCAAGCCCCTCCCTCACCCCCTGGGTTAACCGAAAGCAGCGAGTCAATGAAAAGGTACAGGGGCAGCAATTTCAGGATTATCAGGGAATCCACAGAAATTCCTTTTGTGGGTAGAGTTAAGCCTTAGGAAGTGAAACAGATGCTATTATAAAGCAAACTGTTGTAGTACTAAACACTGATAAGATCAGGACTACTGCCCTGAGCTGCAAGTTCTCAAGCACGGAGCACGGAGTTATAATTACTGCGGACACAGCCCGCCTGGTAAAGCCCTGCTGGAATTGGAATAAACCCTTCCCACTCCGCCTAATAACAGAGCTCAATTCAGGATCTCCAGCTTCAAAGCTCGTTGCTGAAAACATTTTAGAGATGTCAGGAATGGCGGGGAGGATGGGAAAGGAAAGGGAAGAAAGGACCCGAGTTAACAGATTAATTACCCGTTTTTATAAAGTTTCTTTTGTGCTCCCTCAACCTAGCGATTGCAGCCCCGACACAATTACTTGCAAAACAGGAATCTATTTCCTCACCCGAAAGGAAAAGTCGGACTCTTTGTGAATGGCTCCTATTCACAAACACTCGGAGGAGTTAACCGCAACCTAAGTGACAAGGAGGCTCGCTCGGCGTTAACACGGCTATGGGAAGAGAAATTCTCACTGCCACCCGGGAGGTTCTCAGATCCACCCTGAAGTGAGAAAACAGAAGCAGAAGAATGCAACACGTTCGAGCTTTTGCCACCTGCCATCTCCGCTGTCAGCTAAATATCTACAAATTGGCACCGAGGAAGACAAGCTGCGACCGTTCCTGAAGATAAATTTAGTGCCTGAATGAATCCTAAAATGAGCCGCATCTTCCCCAGGATACAAACGAGCTCCTTACCCCGTGGCTCTGCTGCCAGACACAGCCCAGCTGCTGCTACGTAGCGTAGCCCTGATGAATCCTGTGCACTTGTCCCATGAGATGAGGGTTTGGGGGAATGCCCTGGTTCCAGCCGTGTGTAGGCTGCAGCCTTGTCCCGGGCGGGCAGCAGCAGAGCGGGTACGGGATGCCCTCACCCGCCGATTTAGGCAACTCTGTACCTCTGCGAGCCTCTCCCCCTCGGGTGGCATCAGCAGCAGCTAACCGCGGGACTTCCAGCCAGGGAGAAGGCAGGCGGGCACGTGGGACTTCTTTTTCAAGGCTGGCTCCAGACAGACGCGTTCCCTGTTGATTCGCGCCCGCAGGTCCGCTTTCCTTTTGAGCACACTCACAGGCCTCGCGCTCTGCACTGCAGCACTGAAAGCCAGGGACATCTCCAGTCACTGGGAGCGTGCGCGCAACCACGCACACCGAGGGCTGGAAACCTGGCCCTTGTGGTCATTCTCACGAATGGTTTCTTGCTTCTCTCCCACGTGTTCTTTGGTTATTTTGGTGTCCTTTTTTAAACCGAGCTCCAGCCACTGACGTAGCACTTTGAGCTACGTACCCATACAAACCCCAGTTCAGTTGCTAAAGCAGAAGCAGGCTCTCCCAGGGACGAAGACTTTGCCAAAACAAACCCAAGCCACAAATTTCAGGAGAAGCAGCCATCGGCAACTTCAAACCCACAACCTGCTCCTGCAGAACAAAGCCGTCAATAAACGAGAAACCAGGTATCGGCCGTCACCTGTTCATGGGGAACCCTCCTTCCCCTACGACATTAAAAATGGTGACCCACGGGAATTAAAATCGAATCGGCCCTTGAATTGGGCCCTGGATCTCCAAAATAACCAGGAGACAAGAAACGAGCTGCCTGAGACGCTTTGTTCCTGGGACCTTCACCCCCTGCGGATTAATGAGTATCTCCTGAGCAATACCTGGATGCGCACAACACTCGAGGCACATACTTCAGGTTACGGAATCTCAGCCACTCGTTCCTAGAGCCTAGAGCAAAAGCCAAGTAATTATTTTAAGCTGACTTCTCTTAATAAACACCGTGACCTTTGTAAAAGTTTAGGTCAGGATTTTCAGGAGTGACTGGTGATTTCAGAGGCTCTAACGTGAGACAGCCCTAAAAAAAAACCAGACCAGGAGCTACGCTGAAATCAGATGCGTGCTTTGCCGAGAGTTACCTTGCTGCGTTTAGGAGGGCATGAAATATCAGCTGGTGCCTGGAAACCTTGCCTTTGTTTTTACATTCCACGAAGGAATGCACGAACTAACTGCCTGCTGTAGGAGCAGCCTTGCAAAAGGGCTCGTGCTGCACCAGCCCCGGGTGGAAAAAAGGAGCTTGGGCAGGCAGCAAAGAGACAGGAGCCGTGGTCCTGGCCCTCGTGCCCCGCTCTCCCCGGTAACCAAAACCGCTGCCAAGCAATGCGAGGGACCGCTGGACGAGAACCCACAGCTGCTAGGAGCAGCGTTTTCACCCGGGGAATTAAAAGCTGCTTTTTCTTCGGGGAGAGGCAGGCGTCCCCAGCGCCCCTCCGACGAGGGACGTGGGAGCGGCGACGGATTTGTGGGACGAGCTGAGCACACCCCCTGCTCCGCTGTCGGGCCCGCGGCTCCCCGACGAGCAAGTCCACTCCCTCGTCGTTTTGTGCTGACGGGATTCCCACCGGCCCTGGGTCAGAAGCTGAGCCAGCCCTTTCGTCCGCCGGCTTGTCGTACAGTTCTTTACTCGGCTGGCCGGCAGTGGACGGAGCCGGGCCTCACCTCACCGGGAGCCTCCCTCCACCTTTCTGCCACCTCCACGCCGCGTGCCTCCCGGGCAGCCTCAGCGTTCAAGAGGTGCTGTTCTGCAAGGACGTCGCTTTTGGGGCAACGACTCACACTCGAAGGAAGGAGCAGAAGTGACTTTCTGCCCTGCGCAAGCAGCAGCCATTACGCATACCACAAATACTCCCAGGCCAGACCTAGCTGGGAACAGCATAAGCTAACAGGTTACCAGCCTCCAGCCTCAACCGAGGCTTAAAAAAACAAGGGGAGGAATCGCTTGGAAAACCAGCCGCAGAACGCAGGCCCTTCTGCATCTCATCCAGATCTTCCTGCCGAAAATCAACCGTTTCAGACGAAGACAAAAGGAAAAGCCCGGCTCCTTTGAGGTACACACCTCAAATGAAGCACCTGAAGCGGGCTGCAGTTCAGAGCACACGATTACGGGGGCAGTTCGCAGCCGCAGGCACGTTTTTGTCCCCCTCTGCAGTCCCGGGAGCAAACCGCCCCCCTACCTGCGTACTCCCACCTCCTCGCAGCTCCCCGGCTCCGGTCCCGCAGTTAAATTTTTACTCCCTGGTATGCAGGCTCCGCTGGCGAATGCAAACAAGTTGATCTGCAATATTTACCCTACTCAAGGTGAATATACTTCACCTGCATCACGAATACGGTGAGCCTCGACGGGGCCTTTGGAGCGCGCCGCAGCACCCGAACAGCCCCGCTCACCTGCGGGACCGGGACGGGACGCCTTTTGGGGGCACGCCAGGCGCCCCTCCGGCCCAGCACTCCGCCTTCAGGGCCAGGAACAGATCGACTTGGGGGCAGCACGAGGGCCTGCCCGCTTCCTGCCATCCTCTCCCACCCCTCGAGCTGCCGCGGCGGGGCTGGTGCTCCTCCATAACCCATCACCCTGACGTCCACGAATTTCACCGACTCCTTTCTTTACCTGCTGTGCTGAAACGGATCCATTTGGCGCGGCAAAGATTAAGTTTTGCTTCCCAGAGCTCTGTGCACCTCGGCTTCCCCACCACACTGGCCTGGAATCAGGGTAGTTTAGGCGTCGCCCGGCACCCAAACGCTCGATTGCTGCAGAAGTGCCGCGGCACTGGGCCAAAGCAGCCGCGACAGCGCCGGTTCACGGTACGTCAGGCGGAAAACGCCTGGACGGCGCTGCTTTGCCACTCCGTGCCTGCTACGACCAGCTGCGGCACGCTTGGAGCTGCCTTCCCGAGCCGATTCGTTGCGATTCAGAGGCCTCTCACAAGACAGGCAAGAACTGCCACGAAGCACAGTGCCATCCTTGGTGGCACCCGCCACGCTAGGAGTGCCGACAGCTGAAGCCTCAGCCTATTTTTAAGGCTGAGCCCCTAAAACCAGAGTCCTGCGCAGCATTCTCCAGCCCGAAAGAGGAAGTTTTTGTCAGCCATTACAATCCAGCAAATTCTGAGGCAGATTCTGTAGCAGCTGTGCCCCGACTGACACAGCCACCCCCCACTTCCCTGCAGCAGCACAGATCAGCTCCGTGTCGGGGGCAGCTCTCCTGGGGAAGCCAGCACAGAGAAACCCCAGGGCAGGAGCCCGCAGCGGGCTCTGAGCGGGCTGGGAGAAGTAATAAGGCTTGTGGAGGTTGAACGGTTCCCCCTCAAACCACTGCCCATGAAAGTTTAAAGCAAATAATCTCGTGTGTGCGACCAGCAGCAAACTTTTCACCGTTTATCAGCCGCCGCCGAGCGGCTCGGGCCTTTTTACTCCATCGTGTTTGCAAGAGGGGAGGAGGGAAAGAAAACAGCTCTGGTTTTGTCTGTACAAGGTTTCTGAGCTCGGACAAAAAACGATCTGAAAACCTAACCCCGCTCGCACTCAGGCTAACACCTGTAGGACAGTTAAAGCCAACTCTTTATTTTATTCTTTTAATTCAAGCCACGCAGCCCTTCGGCCCCATTTCTAAACAGGTACAGACGCTGGAAACGTCCCCGAAAGGCCGTGCAGGCCAGCTCCGCACCAACACAGCCCACAGGCGCTGCACTGCCTGAAATCCCTGCTTGGAGCAAAAAGAATCACCGGTCCCCTGACATTTAGCGATGAAACCTGCACCCGCACAGCGAGCTGAGCTCCAGGTCTCTTTCTGAGAGACGAACCTGGAGGAGCGCCGCGGGGAAGCACAGCTCTGCTCGTGCCCAGCTCTCGCCCTCTTTCCAAAGCACCCCAGACAGCGGTGCTCGCAGCCGCGCTGCAGAACCCGGGCTGCCTGACCCGGCCCTGGGAGGGAGAAGGGACTGAGGGCAGCACTCACCTGCTTGAGCTGCTCGTCCAACCTCCAGCCCTGGCGCGCGGCCGGGGAGCCGCAGTAGGGCTGCTTAGTAGTGTCTTTACCCTGTTCTTCTCGGCCCTGCTGGCCCCGCTGGTGCCCCGCGGCCGGAGGAGGGTTGGAGGTAGAGGCCGCTCTTTGGTTGTGCTGCGCAGCTTTGGGAGCGTGGAAGTATTTCAGAGCGGAGCAGGACTCCTTTCCAGTCATATCGGCGCCATCCGCGAGATCTCCGCCTTCCTCCTCCTCCTCCTCCTCGTCTTCCTCCTCCTCCTCGTCCTCCTCCTCCTCTTCCGGCTCCGAATTCATGCTGCTCTCATCGAAAGCCCGCGCGGCCCCGGCCGGGCCTCTGCCCAGGGGACCCGCGGCGGAGCCGCCCGAAGCCCGGCCCGCGGTGGCTGCCAGCACGGCCTGCTGCACCGCCAGCTGCTGCGTGTAGAGCAGCTGGGCTTCCCGCAGCTGCCTCTGCTGCCGCTCCCTGGAATCCATCTGCAGAGGGCTTCGCTGCTTCTGCTGCTGCTTCTGCAGCTGCTCGACCACAGCCTCCAGCCTCATCCCGCACGGAGCATGGCTGGGAAAAGAGGGGGGCGGCTGGGGCTGCAGCGGGCAGGGTTCGAGGCCCGGCCTTGGGAGACGGGCGGGATCTGAAAGAGAGGCAAATATTTGGCCGTATGAATATAAAATGCTTTCATCTCTTCCCCAGGAAGAGGATAAATAGAGCGCAAAGCCAATACTCTTTCCTGTGCAGGAGACCGTGAAACAATCAGCTGCGTGTTTAACAGCCTCGGGCTCAAACTCGCGTTCGGTTTTCAGCCCGTTTAATTGTATTTGCAAGCCGAACACAGTTGCTATAACCTCGGCTCCGTGTGCCCCACGGACGGCAGCTGAAATGCCTTTGTCCGCTGGCCCAGGCGCTCGTTTTCGCCCGGAATCCTCCCGTGCCTGCTCAGCAATCGCTCCTGAAACACTGGGTTTAGCGTTTGGGGCTCGCTCCTTCCGAAAACACTGCCTTAAAAGGAGACGGCCGGGCCCTGATCCTCCCCATATTTCTATTAAGAAACGTGCAAGGCTTTATCGCGGGCCGCTCCTCTCTCGGGCCTTTAACGCTCTCGTTGTTTCGCTCCTTTCTTTACGCTTCGAACACCAAACACTATTTTCAGCCGCTGCTTTTTCCCCGACGCGAGGAAAGGCAGCCCGACACGCGCAGCAGGGCACGGGGCAGCTCCTGCCCTTCGGTTTTCCTGGGGCAAACGCCCTGGAAGCGTTACCACGTCCCCGTTCTGAGCCAGCAGCAGGCTCCTCTGGGGCAAAAACCCCCAGAAAAGACACGGAGCCGCGATCGCTGCGCCTCTGCTCGCCAACCTGCCTGCCCCGGACTTGGCGTCCCGCTGGCAGAGAGGGCCCCGCCAAGCTTTCCAACGCAAGGAGCCGCCGAGACAGGTCTCCCCCGCTGCCCTTCGGGGTGCGGCGGTAACAAAACGCTGCCTCTTGGGGGAAACAAAGGGCGGGCGAACCTCCGGCAAGCCGAGGCACCTCCCGGCCGCCTCCCACCCCGCTGTTTACCAGCGGGGCCGTGTGTCGGGCCCAGCAGAGCGCGGCGGCCCCGCAGCGGGCTGAGCTCCCAGGGCCCCGTTTGGGAACCGCCGCAGCCCGTCCTAAAGCAAACAGCCCGAGGGAGGCCGGCTGCCAGGGGCCCTCGAGGGAATCCGAGAGCTCTCGGAGGCTCGCGTGCGCTGGGATAAAGGTGGGAACGGGAACCGTAAAGGTGGGAACGGGAACCGTAAAGGAGGGAACGGGAAAATAAAGGAGGGAACGGGAAAATAAAGGAGGGAACGGGAAAATAAAGGAGGGAACGGGAAAATAAAGGAGGGAACGGGAAAATAAAGGAGGGAACGGGAAAATAAAGGAGGGAACAGGAAAATAAAGGAGGGAACGGGAAAATAAGTGGCCCGACGCCGGGGGCAGCTCACGGCGAGCTCCGCGCGGGGCCATGCGGGGTTTTGGGGAAACCCGGGCACGACGCTCGAGGGCCCCCCGAGGAGCCGGGCTCTGGGCGCCGAGCAGCAGCGGGAGAGGCGCCGTGGTCGGGCGCCGGCCTCGCGACATGTCGCGACAGCGGGAGGGAGGGCGGGCGGGCGGGCGACGGCAAGGGGGCCGGCGGGGCAGCGAGCCCGCTGCGGGCTTCAACGCCCGCTCTAGGGCCTGGCACGATCCCGGTGACCCCCCCGGTGACCGCCCCGGTTCCTCACGGCCCGTTCTGGGCGGATTTTGAGCGCTTTAACCCAAGGGGCCCTAGCGAAGCGTTCCTGCGCGGAACAAAGCTGGGCCTTCGGACAAGCCCAACACCCGGCCGGGCGGCGCCGGGCCCCCGGGGGCAGGGACGGGCTGCCCCGGCCGAGCTCCGAGACCACGGCGGGGGGGCTTCGGCCACAACCGACGCGCGGGGGGGGCTCAAACCCTCCCCCGGGGCTGCCTCAACCCCCCGGGGGCTGCCCCGACCCTCCCGGAGCCGCGGCCCCCCGGCTCCGGGCCTCCTCCCAGCCCCCGCTCGCCCCCTCCCCCGGTCCCCAGCCCCTCCCCGCCCGGTTCCCGGTGCCTCCCCCCCCGGTGCTGCCTCCCCCCGGCCCCCAGCCTCCCCCCGCCGTTTCCCCGGGCTCCCCGCGCGGCCACGCCGCCGTTACCTGCGCCTCGCCCCGGCCGTGCCGGCTCCGGGCCCGCCGCGCGCCGCCGCCGCCGCCGCCGCCTGGGCCCCGCCCGCCGCCGCCCCCCGAGCCCCGGGCCCGCCCCGCCTCAGCCCAACCGGAAACGGGCCGCGGGGAGGGGGCGGTGCCCGGCACCGGAAGCTCCCGCCTCGCTTCCGGGTGCGGCCCCGGCAACGGCGGCGCCCGGAAGGGGCGGGAGGGATGGCGAGGGAAAGGCGGGGCGGCCAATGGAACGGCGGGGAAGGAGCGGCTTCCGGTTCCGGGGCTATAAAAGGTGCGGCGCGGGGCGGGGCCGGGCAGTCGCAGGCGAGGAGGCGGCGGCGGCGCAGGCGGGGCGGTGGGCGCGGCGGTGGGCGCGGCGGTGCCGGCCTTTGTTCTGCGGTCCGAGGGGGCCCCTGGGATCCTGCGGGGGGCTGCGAGAGGGGGGAGCGCCGGGGGAGAAAGGGAGGAGGGGGCGGGCGCGGCCCCGAGGGGTTTGGGGGGAAAGGGGCGGCCCTGAGGGGTGTGCGGGGGGTGGGGAAGAGAAAGGCATCCCGGAGGGGTTTTGGGGGGAGGTGGGGGGGGGGCAGCCCTGAGGGGCTTTCCTTGGGGGGAGGGTTTGTCCCCCAGGGGTTTTTGGAGGGTAGGGGGAGAGGAGGACGTTCCTCGGGTCTTTGGGGAGGGGGAGGAGGGGCGTCCGGAGGGGTCTTTTTGGGGTGGGGTGGGGGGGGGGGGGGAGGGAGGGAGGGGTGCTTACTGAGGGGGTTCGGGGGGGAGGGAGAGGAGGGGGGTTCCCTGAGGGGTTTTCTGGGGGGGTGTCCATCAGGGGATTTGGAGTGGGGATGGGGAGAGAAATTTTCCTTGATTCTTTTTTTTTTTTTTTGAGGGAAAAGGGGGGGGGTGTCCCTGAGGCCCTTTTTTGGGAGGGGAAAGGAAAGGGGGAACACCCCTAAGGGGCTTTTGGGGTGGGGGAAGAAGAGGGTGTCCCTGGGGAGTTTTTTTTTGGGGGGGGGGGGGGGGGGGGGGCAGGGGGGTGTAGAGGTTGTGGGTGGCCTGACTCCTCAGGGTGTGCGTGCTGTGGGGGGTTAGGTCAGGGTTAGGTCACCCTGATGCCTTTTTGGCACCCCCAGGACACATCTTTGAGTCTCCTCAATGCCCCCTCTCATCTCCTGGCCCTTTCTAGTGCCCTGACCCCCTCTGGTCCCTCAGCACACGAGCGCAGGGCCCCACTGTCCCCCCACGAGGCGCTCTGTGACACCCCCCCCCCCCCCACTTGTCCCCCAGGCCCGGTCAGCATGGCAGACGAGGAGATCGCTGCCCTCGTGGTGGACAACGGCTCGGGCATGTGCAAGGCGGGCTTTGCGGGGGACGACGCTCCCCGGGCTGTGTTCCCCTCCATCGTGGGGCGCCCCCGGCACCAGGGCGTGATGGTGGGCATGGGGCAGAAGGACAGCTACGTGGGGGACGAGGCGCAGAGCAAGAGGGGCATCCTCACCCTGAAGTACCCCATCGAGCACGGCATCGTCACCAACTGGGACGACATGGAGAAGATCTGGCACCACACCTTCTACAACGAGCTGCGCGTGGCCCCGGAGGAGCACCCCGTGCTGCTCACCGAGGCGCCCCTCAACCCCAAGGCCAACCGGGAGAAGATGACGCAGATCATGTTTGAGACCTTCAACACCCCGGCCATGTACGTGGCCATCCAGGCCGTGCTGTCGCTGTACGCCTCCGGCCGTACCACCGGCATCGTGATGGACTCTGGGGACGGCGTCACCCACACGGTGCCCATCTACGAGGGCTACGCGCTGCCCCACGCCATCCTGCGCCTCGACCTGGCCGGCCGCGACCTCACGGACTACCTGATGAAGATCCTGACGGAGCGCGGCTACAGCTTCACCACCACGGCCGAGAGGGAGATCGTGCGGGACATCAAGGAGAAGCTGTGCTACGTCGCCCTGGACTTCGAGCAGGAGATGGCCACGGCCGCCTCGTCCTCCTCGCTGGAGAAGAGCTACGAGCTGCCCGACGGGCAGGTGATCACCATCGGCAACGAGCGGTTCCGCTGCCCCGAGGCCATCTTCCAGCCCTCCTTCCTGGGCATGGAGTCCTGCGGCATCCACGAGACCACCTTCAACTCCATCATGAAGTGCGACGTGGACATCCGCAAGGACCTGTACGCCAACACCGTGCTGTCGGGCGGCACCACCATGTACCCCGGCATCGCCGACAGGATGCAGAAGGAGATCACGGCCCTGGCGCCCAGCACCATGAAGATCAAGATCATCGCCCCGCCGGAGCGCAAGTACTCCGTCTGGATCGGCGGCTCCATCCTGGCCTCCCTGTCCACCTTCCAGCAGATGTGGATCAGCAAGCAGGAGTACGACGAGTCCGGCCCCTCCATCGTCCACCGCAAGTGCTTCTAGAGGGGCTGCTGGCAGCCACCCGGGGCGCCCCCAGCCCCTGCGGGAGGAGGCGTTGCGGGTCTTCGGGGGGCTCTCCCTTCGCTTCGGACCACTGTTGTTTGACTGTTCCTGTCCTAATCCGGTGAGGTACCGAGTAGTAACGAGCAGTACGCGTTTTAACCGCCCTGCCACGATTTGGCCAGTTTGTGACTAGAGGTTTTGTTTTGTTTTTAGCAGAGAAACAGCAGCAGCCCCTCAGGCTGAGGTTCTGGGGCTGGCGGCTCCTCCTCGTAGCTGCGCTGAGGCTCCGAAGGTAGAGGGAGGGTTGTTCACGTTTCCTGCGTAACGCTAATAGGATGACACTAAAGTAGGCTCGTCACCTTTAGGTTCGTCACAACCGACTTATTTGTAGGAAGACAAATAAACTTCTTAGTCTTAAAGCTGCGCAGCGGTATTTCTTGCCTGCTTTAGGGTGGGTCTGGGTCTCCTCGCTTCAGGCGCAGTGTAAGGCCGGGCTCTGCACTCAGACAACTCGGGGTGTGTGCCTCGGAGTCCGGACCTCCGGAAGCAGGATTTGGAGCGGTGCCGCGCGAAGCGCGCCGCGTCCCCGTGCGCGGCACCAGCCCTTTGAAGAACCCGTGGGAAGGCAAAGGTGGCTGGCGTGTGCGCGTGCGGCCGTTCTGCCCCGGCACGGTGCCTCGGCCCCTTTCGGAGCACGGGCGGCGCTTCCCGTCAGAAGAGCGGGGCGCGGAGGTGGAGCGCCGGAGGCTCCCGAAGCTCCTCGCCCGGGGAGGGCGGCTCCTGTCGCTCCGGGAGGGCCGAGCTGTCCCGCGGAGACGCCTCCCCCGGGGCGAGAGCCGGGCGCGGGGCGGCCCCGTTTACTTCGGCGCTGCTGAGGCGGGGGCGGCGCCTCCCCGTGGGCCCCCGGTCCCGCTGCCCTCCGGCCCTGCCGCCGGCCCCCCCCCAGCTCCGCGGGCGGCCGAGCCCCGCCGCTGAGCCCCCAGCCGGCCTCCCCTCCAGGCCGACCAATCAGCGCAGCCTCCCTCAGCGGACTACGCTTCCCAGGGCTCCCCGCGGCGGGGTGGTCGGGGCGTTTCCGCTTCCGGCGCGGTGTTGCCGGAAGAGAAGCGGCGGCGGCGGCGTGTGAGGGGAGCTCCGGGGTCCGCAGCGCCCGGCCGCGCCCCCCCCCCCCCCCCAGGCCCCCGGGGAGCTCCGGAGCGGTTCCGGCGCCGGTTGGCGGTCTCTTGGCGGTCTCGGCCCGCTGTTGCCGTCCCGCCGTCCCCCCCCCGCGGCGCCGGGCCCGCCCCATGGCGCTGCCCGAGTGGCACATCGCCGTGAAGCTGGCGGACCAGCCGCTGGCCCCCAAGTCCATCCTGCGCCTGCCCGAGACGGAGCTCGGCGAGTGCCCGCTGGGCGGCTGCAGCATCTCCTGCCTCAAGCAGCTCATCACCGGCAGGCTGCAGGAGTCCGTCCCCGACCCCGAGCTCATCGGTAGGTGCCGGGGGCCGGCGCTGGGCTGCAGCCTCCGCCGTGCCCCGGCGATGGGAGGGCCCGGGGCCGGAGGAGCCGGGCCGCTGGGCTTTGGCGTGACCGGGCGGGCGGCGCGGCGCTCCGAGGGCTTTCCGGAGCCTCTGCTGCGCGGCGGCTGCCCGAGCGCCCTGTGGTGGTGCCGGTGCGTTCGGCCTTTGCGGGGCTCGCAGCGCTCCTGCGGGGTCGGCGCGCTCCTTAGGGAGCCTTTTGGCAGAGCTTGCCAGTACCGGTGTGTCCGCAGGGGAGAGCTCGGCCCTTCTGAAGGAGGCAGCGAGGACACACCTGCGGATATCAGCTCCGAGTTGCTCTCGTTTTTCGTGTCGTGCTGAAGCAGCTCAGCGGGCAGGGCGATGTCCCCACCCACTTCTCGGTTCTTAAGGGCCCTGAGCCCTTTCCGAGCGTGTTGTAGGCGTTTGGCTTCCCGTGTTTTTCTCTCCCTCTAGATCTGATCTACTGCGGCCGTAAGCTGAGGGATGACCAGACGCTCGATTTTTACGGCATCCAGTCGGGCTCCACTGTTCACGTGCTGCGCAAGTCCTGGCCCGAGCCCGATCAGAAACCGGGTGAGGAGGAGGTGGTGTGTGAGGAACAGCTCGGCTCCTCTTGGGGATTTGCTTCTGGGAGGCTGGTGCAGGGTTTGGGGGCGGAACTGACCTGTTCGTGCGCTCCACCTCCCACAGCAGCAAATGGGGTAGAGTTAGGGGATGAATCATGTCACGGGCGAGCACCCCTTCCTTACGTGGCTGTGGCCAGATTTAGGGTGTTGCCAGAGAATGAGGAACGAAATGTCTCGTTACTCTAGGTCAAGGGAAAACAAGGCTCGCGTGTGCCTAACTGTAGAATAAATAGTGTTAGTTTAGGGCCGTTGCCTTAATACACTTCCTCCCGTGCATGTAGGAAGGTACATTTATATATTTTTGTGTGCCTGGAAGCTGCGAGTGCTATCTTTCCTCTCGCAGAGCCCGTGGATAAGGTGGCAGCGGTTCGGGAGTTCCGGGTCCTTCACACTGCCCTGCACAGCAGCCCTGCCTACAGAGATGCAGTGAGTGAGGCTGCACAGTTTGTCTGGGTGCCTTCTGTCTGCCTTCCTCGCTGAAGAAAGGCCCTGAGTGGAGCCTTGCCGCGTGCCGCTGCTGATCCCTTCTGATTGCTCTGGCAGGTCTTCAAAATGCTGGGGAACAAGGAGTCGCTGGATCAGATCATCGTAGCTACTCCTGGCCTCAGCAGCGACCCAGTTGCTTTGGGTGAGTCCAGATGTCAGCCAGAGGGTCTGAGGAGAGCCAGATAAAGATGGCTTCGGTATAAAACAAATGCTTTAAATTAAACACTAAAATAAGCTCTTAAGGGGTGGTTAACCCCTGACGTATGGGATGGGGTCGCAACTTCTCACAGCCAGCTGGGTGAGCTGGGTGCCAGGGTTGATCCTGCCGTAACGTATCGCTGTCTGCTGGAGCACAGCCTGTGGGTCTGCTGGGGAAGCCCCGTCCCGGGGGTGTGGCTGCGATTCAGCCTCTCTCTAGGAAGGCACAAAAGGTTTCGGAGAACAATAACAGAGCGTGTCAGAGGGTGTCTTTTTGTGACTCGCTTCCTGAAAACAATTCGTTTGTTTTCTTCCCATGATTTGACCGTCTCCTGCGGATTTTGTATCCTGTCTCGTACTGGTCACGCTTCCTGGTCCCTCCCAGGAGTGCTGCAGGACAAGGATCTCTTCTCAGTGTTTGCAGACCCCAACATGCTGGACACGTAAGCTGGCGCAGCGACTGGGCCGTGCCTTTGTTGTTTAGGCTGCTTCCCTCGGGGTGGGAGAGGGCGGTTCTGCTCCTGCCTGCCGGCACAGGAGCGCCAGGGCAGAGATTCGGGACAGGGCCCTTCACCCTCAGCAGCAGCAAAGAGGGAGCTGACGCTTCGATGTGCGCCTTCCTCCGCTGTTGATTTGAACTGCGGGGTGTTTAGTGGGAGCTGGGTCGTGCTCACCTCCGGACCCTGAGTTCGAATCCAGGTCTGGTTGCTCCCGGCAGAGCCGCTCCCAGGAGAGGGGTGTGTGCAGTGGGAGGGGCGCAGCGGGACCGAGAAGGCTTCTCCGGCTGTGGGGAGCGAGCCGGGGAGCATTTTGCTGCTGGGCAGCCGAAGTCGGCATCTGAGGTGGCGTTGGCTCAGCCGGCGGGGATGGCTCTGCCGCTCCCGCTTTAATTTCTTTGCTAGTTTCAAGCTGCTGCTTTCTTAGCTTCCTCGTGTACGTGATTCATTTTCCCACCCTCCCTGCAGGCTAATCCCAGCTCACCCTGCCCTGGTGAACGCCATCGTGCTGGTGCTGCACTCGGTGGCGGGCAGCACCCCGCTCCCGGCCCCGGAGACGTCCTCCCGGGGCATGTCCTCTGGCTCCTACCGCGACATGCCGGGTGCGTTCAGCCTGCGGCCACGCGCCTCCGCGGGCTTCATCTGCAGATAAATCCCTGCTGGGCTGACACGCAGCCTTCCCCGGGCTGGAGGCAAAAGAAGTTCGGGCTCCTGAGCGAGGAGCGGCGCGCGTTGTGGTTTGATAGGTTGTGTGGACAGGGGCACATCTCGTCCAGTGCGACCTCAGAGCCTCTCCTGGCCACACACGTATAGTCACTGTGGGTAGCAGAGTGCTGCGGGCTCTGTTTCGCACAAGTTAGGGGCTTAACCAGAGCCGCAGCTGGGGCTGAGCCTGGCTGTGTGGCCAAGGCCTCTGTGGGATTCTCAGGCGGTGCCCGGTTCCCGCCAGCACCTAGTGCTCTGCATCTGGTGGTTCTTCTTCCTGTTGCAGGTGGCTTTCTGTTTGAAGGTCTCTCTGATGACGAAGATGACTTTCACCAGGTAACTCGCAGGCCAGGTCAGGTGGGGCAGCTGTTTGGGGCGTGCTTTATGGATTTGACACGTAGCTCTTGAAGACTTTAGAGGTTTTCTCTCTTGTCTCGAGAACAGCATGAGTTCCTCTGCCTCACGGGGGCATTGTGAAGATAAATGTCTTGTTTTTAAGCTGATGGATGAAATATTAAAAGGCTTACAGCCAGCTTCAGCAGCTTTATAGTTGGGTTTGGAAAAAACCACGTCTGATTGCCAGGTGTGCTTCCTTTAAGAAGTTCCATGTTTGAATTTCGAATACGGTGGAGAAGAGATCCCTGGGAATAAGCACGCGAGCTAGGCCTTAGTGGGACACAGACACTGACGCCGGAGGCGCTTTTCTCTCCACACAGAGCACGAGATCGACGCCGTCCAGCAGCACTTCTGGTTCCCGCCCGGCTTCCCTCGGCTACTCCGGGGCTGCAGGGCCCCGGCCCATCACCCAGAGCGAGCTGGCGACCGCGCTGGCGCTGGCCAGCACGCCGGAGAGCAGCTCCCACACGCCTACCCCTGGCACCCAGGTACAGCAGCTGGGGGTGTCCTGCACCACAGAGCTGGCTCTCGTCTGAGAGCGAGCCCTGCTCGGGTCTGGGAGCCCTCTCGGTCTGGGGGAGCGCTCCCCTGACCCATGCACAACTCGTCTCCTCCTAGGGTCACTCCTCTGGGACCTCCCCGATGTCATCCAGCGTCCAGTCGGGGACACCCATCACCAACGACCTCTTCAGCCAGGCCTTGCAGCACGCCCTGCAGGCCTCGGGGCAGCCCAGCCTGCAGGTCGGTGTCTCAGCCCCCTCTTCTGGGGACCCGTGAAAGCTCCGCATGGCGTTGGGTGCTGCGGGGTGGAGGTGGTTCTTCCAGCTGCGTTCTGTGGCAGGACAGCGAGCTCGAGGGGGAGAAGAGCTTGGAGGAGGCGCAGCAGATCGATGTTAAAGGGCTGGGTGGAACGGGAGGGATGGGCTGGGGGATTTGGGGTGTGCTCAGCAAAATTTAGGACCTTCAAGACCTGTTTGCACGTTTAGCATTGCACTTGTGAGTCAGAGAGGTGGGAGAATCCAGCGTAGCAGAGGGGGCTGTGGTGAAGGCTGTCGTGTTACCGCTTGGACTCTCGCTCCTACCCTTAGCTTCTTTTGTTTCCTGTCCGTAGAGCCAGTGGCAACCCCAGCTGCAGCAGCTGCGAGACATGGGCATACACGACGATGAGCTAAGCCTCCGGGCCCTGCAGGCCACTGGAGGGGACATCCAGGCTGCCCTGGAGCTCATCTTTGCTGGCGGGGCTCCCTAGCTTTGGGCAGGAGAGGCTGGACCGGCGTGCGGCCCCGCGACGCTCCTCGCTCTGGGACGCGGCCCCACAGCTCTGCTCTGCGCCGGGGCTCGGAGCTGTTGGGGCGGCGGCTCCCGTCCTCGCCGGTGGGCTGTGCGACCCTGGCTGAGAGCACCGAGGCCGGTTCCTCCAGCTCCGCTGGTAACCTCTCTCCAGTCTCCCGCTTCTCCCCGTTCTGCCCACCAGAGGTGAGACCTCAGAGCCCTGCTCAGCGCGCGGAGGCAGCTCTCGTGTGCTGGGGACACGTGGCGCCTATGGTCCTGCGGTCTTAGTTCTGGCAACACATCCCCCTGCCTGCTGTTTGATTCCTGCCCGCCTGGCGCGCCTCGGTCGTGTCTTGTTCTGTCGTTGTGGTTCCCCTGCGCCTGACTGCATTAAAGGGACTGTATTCACCTGCCTCGTGTTTGGGTTGTGATCCGTCCCGGGGTGTGTTCCAGACCTGCCAGGCGGCGTGTGCTTGTTGCCTCGCGGGCGCTGGAGGATGGATCTGCCTGTTGTAGGACGGCTGTGTCAGCAGAGGGCACTCCTCCTGCAGAGCAGAATGCTACCTCTGGCCCTTCGTTATCAGGAGAACGTTGTGCTGGGCATGAAGCTTACCTGCCGGCCTTCCTCCTGTGAGTTAGGCCTCTAAAAACTAATTGTGCTACAGATGCTCTGAGAGAAGGTGCCACAAAGGGGCATCACGTCTCCTTTTCGGCACAAACCTAGCTGTTCTCAGCTCTCCGGTCATGGCTGGTACAGTCCTGCACGTTGGTGTGGTGCAGGAGTTCACGGCCACCGCCAGGTGACAGCAAGAACGTGACAAGCACGGAGGCAGAGGGTTGAGGCAGGTGCTGAAGAGTGCGCGGTGCTGCCTGGGAGAGACGCCTTGTTTCTGACAGCCCGGGTTACTCTGCTGGGCTGCAGCCGGTGTTTTCCAAAGTGGCTTCTAATCCTTGGTGCCCTGTTCGAGGTGCCCAGGACCTGCACTGCAAAGGCAATCAAACGATCTTGCCCGTAATTAGCTAATGGGAACGGAGAAGCTGGAGCCAGAGGCAGACCTGGCTTGGCCCTGGCTGTACCATCAAGGTTAATAAGGCATGAAAATGGGAGCTGGTCTGCCCCAAATGCTGCCATGTGGTGCTAGGGAGGCTGACGGCAGAAAACGATCCATTACCTTCCGGCCACCCGTGTGCCCCTCTGATTTCCAAGCGCTGTTATTGTTTGCTGATAGTGTCGGCTATCACCCGGCAATGCTGGATCATTCTCTCCAGGACAGCTTATCGACTGATAGATTTAATCCTGCCTAGGGGATTAAGCCTCCCAGGAGGGAGGGGCTGGCTTTGTTTTTCAGTATGCGGGAGATAAGATCTGATGGCTATCGTAGGGCCGGACCGGACGGCTTTCCTGACTCGATACACCCTTCCTGGATGCGGCTCTCACCACCTGCTTCGGGAACCCGCTCCAGATGACGGCCGTGACTCCACGTGTATGAGAACAGATTAATTGGTTCCCATCCCTGGTGCCTTCACGCTTTGCTTTGCTGGAATGGGTGGCATATGCCCAGCATCCTCCCTCCCTTTCCCGCTGTGAGATGAGCCCTGCTGTCAGCCCCGAATCCTCCGAGGCTAGCTGGGGATTAGCTGTATCGCAGATGTCGCGGCGGTGCTGGAGCTGGGTGTCCTGAACCCCCCAGACCCGTGCAGGACTTGCTCTGGGACCAGGGCTGGCTTGTTTGCTAGGCTGTGCCCTGTTAGTTCCCAGCTCAGACTGGGAACAGCTCGGGGCTGTTGGTGTCCCCACGTTTTTCCTTTATCTTCCCTTGCTATTATGATTTGATCTCTTGGACCGATGTTTTGTATAAAGTAGCTTTTTTCCGTTATATGGGCTGTTCCTGCTTTCCCCTGTGTTCCCAGGTAGCCGAGAATCGCCTGGAGGTTTTGCATAAAGAGGATTTCTTTCTATTTCTTTTGCAAATCATGTTACTTGGCTTGGAGTACCACATCAGACGCGTTCTCTGCCTGAAACGGCTATATAGCAGAGAACTTGGCACTGATGTCGTTCGCAACCCGACTGATGCGTGTGCTTCGCTTCCCTCATCTCGCCTGTCCCTGCCTAGAATAGAAATGTTCAGCAGCCAGGCAAATTTAGAGAGGCAGGGAGGGGAAGAGAGGCTCTGCCTGGGCCCTGCAGGGCTGCTGATGGAGGGGGAGGAAGGGAAACTTTGATGCGGGAGGCTCTTGGGAGAGGCGAGCGGGAGCTGCGAGTGCCTCATCGCCGACTCCCCGGCAGCCAGGTGAGCGCTGCCTCCCCGCCTGCTCCGATTGCCGAGCGCCTCCTGCCTCCCAGCCCCGAGATGAAAGCGGTGCTGCGTGCAGGGGAAGCTCAGCCTCGGCCCGGGGGGAGGCTGCAGGAGGCAGCTGGTTTGGATGCAGCGTGAGGTCTGTCTGAGCCTGTCCCGGCTCCTCCAGCTGCTGGAGCCCTACGCGGGGTATGAGGCAGAACTGGAAGCACCGGGAGATGCTGATACCTTGCTGAGAAAGCAGCTTTAGCGAGGCACCAACTTGCTGGAGCTCAACAGATTGTGCCCTTTGCGAGCGAGTTGCAACGAGCTGCCTCCCACCTGCCTGCTCCCTGCGGTCCTCCCTTGGTGTCCCTGCTCCTGCCCCAGCTCTCATCACAGCCTCAGCGCTCGGCTTAGCGGTGCAGCCGGTCCCGTCGGGGCTCAGCTTGTCCGTGTCCTGCCTGCCGCCTCCTCTCCCCGCACCCCGGCCGTCAGCCAGCGCCTGTGGCCTGAGCGTCTCAGCGGCTGTGCCGCGGGAGCAGATGGAAGGTGTTTGCTGAAAGCATTTGGCTGACCCTCCGGGAGGGGTGGAGGTCGGGCCGCAGTTCCCCGACGTAAGTGCTTTCATTAGGGACTTTCTGCTTCTGACATCAAAGAGAAATTTTTGGTTCGGTTCCCTCTCCACCTCGCAGTGGAACTGACGAGGGAAGCGGCAGCAGCGGGTGTTTTCAGCAGTGATGGCAGCAGCTGGTTGTACTCCTGTGTTTCGGTAATCTTGTTGTTTGTTGCGGTGTCTGGCCATCAATGCTGGCGTGTCACGGACACCTGCAGGGGCTGGCAGGTTGGCTGGGACGTAGACTCTTCACCAGATGAGCCCTTCTCTTCTGCTTTGGCCACCTTGATGGCTTTTTGCCCGTCGGCCTTGTTTCTTTTTGCCAAAGGCAGTCCTGGGCTGACCCTCTCCGTGAGGAACAAAGCGGTGTTGTGGGAGGGTGATTCTGCAGCAAGAAAGTAAAGCTGACGAAGCAGAATCTCCCAGGCTTCACATCCATGACGGCTTCTGCTGTACCGCAGCCTGTGACTGCCCACCTTCATCTTCCTGTGCTTTCACAATGACGCTGGAGCCTTCCCCTGTGTGAACTGAAAATAACCAGCAAGATCTCTACCAGGAGCAGACACTGACATTTAAGGTATTAAATGTTTGTGCAGTCTCTTAGGTGCGAGCATGCTTGGGTGGTTTGTTGGATCAGATCTTAAACCTCCAAAATTCCGAGCTCCTCATTTCGAGCTCCTCAGCCTTGGTTTCTGGCTTCATGTGACTGGGTTGAGAAAGATTTCCCCTCACCCTCCCATATGCCTCTGTGATATTTTGGAATGAATGTTTCTTCTGTGCTCCCCCAGCCAAACAGGCTCTGAGTGTCCCCTGCTTGCAGGACTCATACAGGGATATGCTGGTAAAGGAGCCCGATAACCAAACCCGTGCCTAGGGAAGGCAGCCAAGCACCTTAAAACAGCATCACCGCCTTGCCCAGCTTGGCCCACAAAAAAATGTGGGGTCGGATCTTGCCCAAACTGCTCCCAGAGCTCTTGTGTCCTTGGGAAACGCAGTGGTCTTAGGTTTGGGTTCACCGCTTGCCCCAGTCTCCTGACTTAGTGGTGCTGAGCCTTATTTAAATGCTGTGCTGGGAGGTGGAGGACTGACTGCCAGAATATCCCCGCTCGCCATGGGTGTCTGCTGAGCTGGGGAGCGCCATCCTCTGCTCCCCATATCCAGATGCAGTGTGGGGTGCACACCTTGGCCCCCCTGCTACACTGACGCGTCAACTGAGACCATCGCTGAAGGTGACATTCTCCAGCGCTGCTTTGCCCAGGATGCAGCATCTCGTGCAGGCTTTGCTAGGGAGGGAATAATCTTGGGCAGCCAGGCAGGAAACATCCACGTCGTGAACGGCAGCAGGAAACTTCTGTCAAAGCCCTTGCCTATGGGCTTGCTTTATTTGCAAAGGGCTTGGTGGTTTCCTGGCTGTTTTCAGCTTTGTTCTTGTGGGGAATGCTGAAGAATCGGGAAATACAGAGCTGTTTTTGGTTTCTCTTCTTGTTAGCTTTGTGCTGCTTGGTGAGCTCAACAGTCTCACCGAGGAGGTCAAGGCAAAGGGAAGAGGGGCGGCAGGAATTGCTGACTGCCATGAGCTATGGGACTTCCTTGGCAGTAACGAAATCTTGGTCTCGTTCTTCCTCAGGCAGGCTTTCCGGGAAAGAGATGATCGGAGTGCTGGTCAGGAGTCAGGTAAGAGTCAGGACGGGCGATATGGCCCAGCTGGCCCAGCAGCATGTGTCCTGTGAGTAGGTGGGACTCGGCCCCTTTCCTAGCACAAGACAACGTCCTCCTTCTTACGAATGGTAGGAGGGGACCTCTGTGGCTGTAATCATCCAAGCATCTTTTTAGGGAACTGTACTTGGTGCAGCTGAAGTCCCCGTGGTGCTTACTGGGAAACAGCACAGTAAAACATCTGAGTTTCAAAGGCCACTGGTTCTATTTTAGCTCGGTGGAAGCAGAAGTATGCTGAAAATGTCACACCATGAAATGTATTTCCTAATATTTACTTCTGTAATTATAAATATCCTAATTTATAGATCGAAAGGTTTACAAATAGCCTTCTCATGTCATGTGTGCAGTTCTAGTTCTGCTTTGGGAGGTCGCTCGTAATTAGATTACGGTAAACAACAAGTGAAGTTCAAAGGGAAGAAGATAAACATTCCCTGAGCCATCCTTTGAGGCCAAGGTGCTGACCGAGCTACTGGCTTTGAAATTGAAGCTTCCTGGCTCGTCTGTTTGAACTGAACCTGGAAACTTAAAAAACAAACAAAAACCTTAGTAGTAGTGATAATAATATAAAAAAGAATCCCTGTTAGGGGGAGCCCAGGGACTGGGGGGAGTGTTTCTGTCCACACGGTCTGTAGCTGACTTCTGGGTGTTCCAGGCTGTCAGCAAGCAGAACGGTTGTCCTGAAGTAATTTTGAGACATCTTTATCCCTTTCACTGAAACAAACATCCTCTTGATTTAAAAGCATGATCCGCTCGGTTCTGCAGGGCGCATTAGCTCAGGCATTGAGTTTGAGGGAGAAGCTGGAGAGCGATGGAATTCCTCTCCAGGGGTGATAAAAGCATCAAATGGGTTGTGCAGGAGCAGAGCCAGAATTCCCTGACTTCCTGCAATGCCAATAACACAAGTTGCAAAAAAAAACCACCCACTTGAGAGCAGATTGAGCAAAGAAAGGCCCACCTCTAGTAGATTTTCCAGCATTCACTGGTCCCAGGCTCAGAGGCTTTTAGAGCCAGAAATGGGGGTGTAAATAACTAACAGGCCCCGCTGAACTGTTCTTTTCTCTTTGAACGCAGAAGCTGGTAGCTCCCACGTCACCCTGCAGCAAGGAGTCCTGCAGTTTAGCCGCAGGTTGTGTGAAGATCTGACCCAAGAGGGCACTCAGCAAGTGGAAGGAGGAAATGAGGAGCAGCACAGGTAACTGCTTGCATGTCAGACTCAAGGTGGTGGTGCTGTGGCAGTGGTAAAGCTCTGAGGTTGGATTTTTGGGTGCCTGGAAACAACCTGGAATTGTTGTGGGCACTGAAGTGGCAACAGGTGTTAAGGGGAGCTGGGCACTTGAGAAGAAAATTGCCATTAAATCTGTAAAGGAGATACTGTTGCTAATGACAGCAGAGCTCTCTAATCCCTCAACAACGCTCAGCGTGCTACCTTGACATCCTGCAGAGCAGACTTCAAACCGTTTGCTTCTGTGTTAATTGGGTTGTTTGCCTACAGCCCAGTTCCAGGGAAGAGGAGGAGGCTGGCCGTCCTGTCCCCGGGGGATTCCTTATTGGGGTGCAGCTCCCTCTGATTAAATGTTTCAAAAATGCTTCCCAAAGGATCTTCGTTATGCATAATTTGATCATCCCGTGGATCCTGCCAGCTGGTGTCGGGCTGGGCAATCAGATGTCTGTTTATTCTTCCTCCACCTCATTTTCTTACTCTTCTCTTCCTTCCTTCCCAAAGGCTGTGACTTGGTCACTTAGGGCTTCCTCCAGTTGCTTTCCCAAATGAGCTGTGTGGGAACATTGTGGAGTTGTAACAGCCAGGAAGCAGGTGATGGGCACGCATCCTACGCAAGGCAGGGCAGATGGGAAGCAGGAAGGCAGGGGAGCTCTTCCCTTTGACAACCTTCGACAGGTCACAGGGAAAACAAGTCAAAAAGGTCGAGCTCACAGTGAGATCCTGAGCTGTTCCCACTCTCCTGCTGGAAGAGATGGTGGATCTGGAGAGAGAAACCAGAGCATCTGTGGTGCTGAGCCTTTGTGCGACCAGACAGGCTCTGAGTTTAGAGCCAAAGACAGTGCTGACTACCTTCTGCATCGTTTGGCCCAGGGTCCTCGAGCAGAGGCCAAGATAGGAAGGAGGATCGGGGGAGGTAGAACATCTCAGACATCTCTCAGTTCCTGGCAAGACAGAAATAAGTGCTTAAAAGTACTTGAACACCAGGTCCACTTAATATCCTTAAATTAGTTTTCTTTCCTGAGCAGCCTCCACATCCTGTGTGTCTGGCCAGCTTGTAAGAGACTCTCTTGGTGTTTTTTCCCCAGCAGTAGTTTGAAGTGACTTCTTGGGGGCCAGGTGATTTGCATTGATTCCCCAGAGAAAAACAGACTAAAACCCCAACCCATATTATGGCAGGGGCTGGGAGAGCAGATTGTGGAGCGGGAACCTTAACTTGTGGATAACTAAGAGGACTCTGGGGGTCTAATAGGGCTGATAAAGGGTTCTGCTAAGCTCGTGTATGGGGCGGTGGGTGCCAGACCCTTAGGACAGACCCTTTCAAAGCAGAAGTGGGAACTGGAATTGCTAAGGAGTCTGCTTGCCAAGTGCTGAAACACAGCCATTCCTGCAGGAGAGCACGACGCAATGCTGCCCTGAAATCCAGGCTCTTCCAGGAAGCAGAGGAGCGCAGTGTCCAAAAAAAAGAAATGCCAGGAGTTCCAGGTAAGCCAAACGGTCTGGCCTGCAGGGCCCTCGCAGGCAGACAGAGCTGGCATGCTGTGCAACGTTAATACATCAATATGCAGCTCTCGTGGTGGAATTGCAGCAGATCAATCTCACCAGACCAACTTGTTTGTTCTTTTTGTTTTAATTCCCTTCCAAATGGGAAGGACCGTGCACTGCGTCAAAACAGGCGATTCTCCCACTGTATTCGGCGTTGGTGCAGCCTCACCTTGAACATTGTGTGCAGTTCTGGGCTCCACGATAAAAAGGATGGAAGCATCCTTTTTAAAAGGACCGTCCTTCCAAGGTGGTCCTTGGAAGCATCCAGAGGAGGGCAACAGAACTGGTAAAAGGGCTGGGGTGTTGTCAGCCTTGGACAATGCCCTCACGAATCTGCTTCAACTTTTGGTTAGCCTGACATGTTCAGGCAGTTGGACCCGCTGCTCTCTGAAAGTCCCTTCCAGCTGAACTATTCGGAGTTCTATTAACTGTCTAAAACCACTTCTGAGGGGCATGCACGATCTTGGCAATCTGAGCAGGAGATGTGTATCTTGCTGTTTTGCTTGCTTTCCTGCTTCGTCAGCAGCTCGCTGAGCTGCTCGTCAACAGCACTGCTTGTTAAAGCGATGGGCATCGCGTTGGGACACATCTGCCAGACAAATGGCTGCCTTCTAGTGACAAGGCTGAGGTGTGCTTTGGGGTCATGTAGAGCTGAGTTACCTTGTGCCCGTTCCTGAGGCAGGACCTCTGCGTGCTGCTGGGTCAGTGAATAGTGTCGTGAAGCACTGGCCTGGGATGAGCCGCTGGGATTTCTTCAGCAAGGGGACCCGTGCTGCAGAAGGGAAAGCACCGAAGAAGGGACAAGCCGGCTAGGTTTGTGGCACTCTCCGAGGAGATAAGCATGAGACTGCTCCGCTGCAGGCTTCCCTTGGCAAGTCAAGGAGTAAATCTGTTAGAGAAAAGCTGCCCAGGGGCACATGGCTCCTCCTCTGGCTGATTTTAAAGCCCCGAGGGTGGCACGTGGGTTCTTCTCACCCCTTTGGTGACCCTTCCTAGGGCAGCAGATTACTGGGCTGTCATTCAGCATCATGGCAGAACGGAGAGCTGGGCGTATACCACCTGGTTCAGTCCAGCTTCAAGAGATGGAGGTGAGCTTGCATCAAAACAGTGTGCTGGAAAGGCCGAGGTGAGGGCTGCAGCTTTGGAAGGCGGTGGTTGAGGTTGTCCCACTGGTGACCACTGCGGCTGTCTGCAAGGAACGTGAGTTGGAGGGTGGTTTGTATGTTTTGAAATCAGAATGTGGCAGCTTATTGATAAATGATCCACTTTACTGCTTTTCCATCTCGATTTATGCAAGAAGTGCAAGTCCTGTAGGTCAGTGCCAAAAGAAACAGTGGAATTTCACTTTTTTCCTCTCAAATTCACTGCTTCTAAGTCTACTTGCTCCCAAAGGTGAAGTACAAGGGGTAAAACGTAGCAGCTCTGGTCTTCCAAGGCTCTGTAATGGTCATTTACACTTGTGTCCCGGCCTCATGGGGCATCAGCCCATCCTGCAGCAGGGTCTCTGTGCCAACACGTGCAGATTAGCAGTCCCAATCTCTTCCAGGGAGGGAGCGTGGAAACACATGCGTAAGCAGTGACCATCCCGGTGAATGTCCTCAGCCCTTTGTGCCACGTTCGGAAAGATGCTCCTCTGTTCTTTTCTGAAGCTGTCACAGCTGATGACAGCCAGAGATCGAGATACGCCTGTTAGCTTTCTGGAAGAGAAGGCACAGCAGAGAGAAGATCTCGCCTGAGTTTCATGGGGATAAGCAGGTCTACGAGCTTGGCTGCTCCTCCATCCAGCCTCAAGCATGCAGCGTTGCTCCGTGCTGCTTCGTACCTCTCTGCAGGGCAGCTCTGCCCTGGGGTGACTTATTGGTGGGTTATTTTCTCAACGCATGGCACAGCGTGAGGCTGCTCCCTTCAGCCTCCAGATCTCATCTGTATGCTGTAACGTCCTGTGCAGCGACTGGGTGTTTGTGCGTGTGAGTCAGGCTCACCCCAGCTGATCACAATCGTGCTGCTGCACCGGGGGTGCTTGCAGGGAGGAGGAGGAGGGATCCTAAAGAGAGCTGTAGCTCCTGGGGGGAGCAATAAATCATTGGGGTGAACGCTCGGTTTTAATGAGGCCTGTTGATTTAAAGAGAGATGTAATCAGCGTTTTGGGTGGGATGCTTGTGTGTGCTTACGTGTTCCACCACGTTTTCTTTCCTTTGCTGCGGGCTCCTTTGCTGGCGAGCTGACCCACAGAGATGGCTCGGCAGCTTTGTGTTTAACCACGTGTGATCTCCTGCAGCCCAGGGGCTGAGGACAAGCACCCGACTGTGCTGACTGCTGGGGCTGTCTGCTGTGTGTTGGAACTGGCCTGGCCTACCCCAAGACCTTTTTCCTGGGGATTTGTCAGCCTTCCCCTATCTCCGGGCGTGAAGCCCTGATAGTTAAGATCCAGCACAGTGATCCCACGTAACAGGAGCGTGCAGCAAGCTGTCTGCCGAGTTTCCTGCTCGGCGTGGGTGCTGCAGCATCAGCCTGAATCCAGGACCACAGCGTGGTCGTGCTCATGGGGTGGCTCAGCCGGTGGCACAGGAGATGGGGTGAACGTTTCCGAACTCGTGGGGGAGTTGGAAGCTGGATTTTATACACAGGAGCATTGTCTTTAGCTGTAGGTGGGGGGAAAAAACCCCTATAAGCTAGCCATGCAGGGTACCAAGCTTTGTTAGTCAGAGGCAAGGCAAAGGGCAAAGCAAAGGATTTACAGCTCTAATAAGGCAGAAACTCGCCCAGTTCATCTCTGATCAGAACCCCTCTGTGTCACCACGTGGTGACTTTGTTGAGAGTGGGAGTTGAACGCCAGTCTCTCGGCCCACCAACTGTGTCGGGCCGTGAAAGACAAAGCAGATAATGTATGCAACTTTAATAGGGTAGCCTAAATTTGGGGTAGGTACAACATGCCAACTCTCTGAGTTTATTAAGGAGCCAGCATGGGTTGTACGGCTTCGGCTGTTGGTTTATGAATGGTGCCCTGATGTTTCTTTTTCACTCCTGACTGTGCGAAAGAGCCTTAATGGATTACACATTTTTCAGCAAGCCTTCTCTGACCTTTACCGCAAGAAGGCAAGTGCGAAGGGGGGTTAGCACCTCTGGGGGCACCGGGGTGGGTAAAGAAATACCCGCTTCTGGGGCAGAGTGGGCAGTTGCTTCGATGCGAGCAGCAGTCAGAATGGTTCAAGGCTGGGAATCACCATGTCCAAAAGTGAAAAACGAGAGATGATCTGTGTGTTATCACGCTGTAATTACCCAAGCAGATATTTGGTTAAAGAAAGAGCTGAAACCCCATGCTTAGGCTTGGAGGGAAATTCCTGTGGGTCCTTAAAATTCACAAGCAGCTGGCTCGTTAATTTTTTTTGCTTCCTTCAAAATGCCCCCTCGCACTGCCACTGTTCATCTCCGTCAGGTGCAGAGCGGCCCTGGGTCTAGCTTCAATACGGACTTTGAAGAGCACAGCTGCATCTCTCAGCCCTGCGAGTTCCCCACGGGGCTCTCCTATTCTGGTCACGTCCGACCTTGCTTTCCTTGTGCGTAATTCCCTGCGCTTCTCATTAACAAACCTCGCAGCGCTCCACAAAGGCTGTCAGCCCTTGCTGGCCTCCTGATGGCGAGAGGAGGTCTGGCAGAGCAGAGTGACTTCCCAAAGGCCGCGCCTCAGCCCTGCGGCAGGCTCGTCCCACAAGGTGTGCTTGGCATCTCCTCCCTTCAGAGAAGGGGAGCGGAGCAGAAGTCAGGGCAGGGTCTTAGGGGAGGGAATATGTACTCACCACGGCTCGTAAGAGGATTTCATCCTCTCAGTCACTCCCACGCTCTCACCCATACACGCGTAAGCTCTGGGATGTGAGTTTGACTGGTTTAGCAAGGATCGCTGACACCAAGGGACACTGTCGTCGTGTCTCTGGTATTTGTGTCAGGAAGAATACCAGACTCGTGATGACAAATCTTAGGGTCATCTCGCGTGTTGTTAGGACTGATCCTTTGTTATTATCTTCTCATAGCGCTAGCAGCAAAAAGGCTGATGCGTGAGATCCGCTGCAGCCTTGCTGCATCCTCCCGCGGGTCGAGCAGGGCGCTCTGTCCGTGAGCTGTTCCTGCTGCGATGTCAGAGCGCGGCTGTCCGGGCTCCACGCGTCCCCTAAGTACGGGAGCAGCACCCTTTGTTAGCAGTGTTTGCACCCTCGGGGTCTGCTGTTGCTTCTTGTGCTTTCTCATACATGTATTTTCATTCTTACTTCGTTTATATCAACTTCAACGTTCCTGCTGTTAATGTTCCTGGTATGAGCCTCTTCGCTTTCTGAGTTTACTGCAGGCTGTGGGCCAGCTGCAGCTTTTTCAAGAGGGCGGTCGAAACCATCAGACTCCCACCTTTCCCTCCCAGAAGTGGGGCTGAAAGAAAGGAGGACCAAAAACTCCAGAAAAGCCTGAAGGTACCAGGGGCTGAGGATCCAGCACCAGCAAAGAGTCACTTAAAAAAAGAAATTGAAAGGGCTTGCTCAGTCCTATAGACCCCGCCTCCGCTGCCACTCATTGGTTCTTCTCTTCACTACCCACTCTATTGTATAAGGCAACCGATGCGGCTGTCAGCTTCACAAGCTCACGATCTCAGCTCGCCGAATCGCTAAAAATGGGCAGCAGGTCCCTGGTCGCCCTCCTCGTGGCCCTGTGTGCCTGCCGGCTGGGGGTGCGGGCGGCGGGGCGCTCCAAGGTGAACCCCAGGATCATCACAGCTCCCCAAGGTGAGTCCTGCCCGAGACGCAGCACCGGCGTGCGCAGCTGCCAGCTGCTCCCCGCACCGGCTTTTCCCCTCTTTGGAGGGCAGTCGGGCTTTTCTGAATTGCTTTTGTCTCTTCGGGGAGACTTCGGGCTCTCACTGAAACGCCTGTGATCTCTGGAGGGGCTTCTGGTGTCCTTGATAGCTTTTGGTGAATTTTTACAGCTGCCTTCCTGCCAGATCCTTTCCTTTTTGTATTCTAAAAGCGTTTTCCTACAAGCTGGATACGTTAAAGGCTGTCAAAAAGCCCACATCCTGAAAAGGGCAGAGTAAGCGTTTCCTCTAACTCACGGGGAGAAATGGAGAAGTGTATTTGTATGAAAGTTAAATTTCTAATTAATCCGACATGCTTACCCTGGTAGCTAGCCACACGTGAGTTCTGTAACTAAATATTTACAGAGGGTATCTATTCTCGGGGCAAATATGTCCAACAGCAGTGACACAGGAGGACGGGGCTATAATCTTACCAGAACTGAACAAAGAGCTGCTCTCAAGGAGGAGGCTTACGCGGAGAGCGCAGCCCGAGATCCATGCGTTGAAAAGAGCAGGCTAACGCTTGCTGGTTTTATCGTGTGTCTTCCCGGCTCCTTGAGGAATACCCTCCAGGGAGGCTTTAACAAAAGACCCCGTCTTGTCCCCGGCGGTTATGGTGTTTGTCTAACCCTGGGGCTGAGCTGAGCTGCAGATCTCGTGCTGCTCTGCAGTACAACAGCTCCTCTGTGCGCAGAGAACTTCAGAGGACGTGGATTTTCTGTGGTTTCTTCTGGACCATCTGTTATTCTTCTGCCGGGAGCTGCTTGGGCTCGTTTCTGCCTGGGATGAGGGGCCAGGAGCAGAGGGAAGGGCCGGGGGTGTGCGAGCAGAGGTGGCATCTAGCTGTCAAACCTCATGCTGGAAGGGAGAGTGGCTAAAGGTTGCCATTAGTAACGCCTCATTAATTTCATCCCCGGGTAAATGAAGCGGGTACAAAGAAATTGGTATGGTGGTGGGAGAGGAGCCGGAGGATGGGGTCACGCGTTTCTCGGTAGGAACTTCCCCTGCCCCGCTTAAGGGAAAGGAAAAGTTGCGTCGCTGTTGGGTGCTGGGGTTGGAAACGCCTGTCCTGGGGTAAAAGTGGGCTGGGGGGGGGGAGCGGGCTCGAGGGGTTGCCTTTCCACCTGTTCTGTGTGCCGCTCTTGGCGTGCACACGCGATACACTCATTTGGCCTTTCCGAGCATCTGTGTCAGATGGTGGCTTTCCTGACATTAAACGCAGCGAGGAGCTGGCGCCGAGGAACACCAAAGCCAATTAGCGCTGGGATGCTTCCCTCAAAAGGGATCAGCTTGTGCTTTTCTCTGTTTTTTTTTTTTTTTTTTTTTCTTTTTGTGAAAAAGCTAAACTGGGACACGATTTCAATTAGGGAGCTAGCAGGGGCAGCTGCGCGGCACGCTTGCTGAGAGTCACTCGTGGGTCTCGTGTAACGGATCGGGTTGTGCTCGGCGTCACCTCTGCCCTTTGGGTAGCGGGTCTGCCCGGGGTGAGGCTGGAACGTGGCCCGGGGCGGGAGGAGAAGTGGGACAGAGGGACGGCGGGGGTGTGATGGAGCCCTCTTCAACTTCCCTAGTGCTCCAAACCCAGTGAAAGGCAAGCGCAGCGCCGTTACGGTGAATAACCTGCAGGTCAGCACGCTGGCGGTGGGGCTGGTGCCGTTGTAGGGTTTGGTTTCCAGGTCGAGCCCCGGGACCAGGTGGAGCAGGGCAGCAGTCGGGCTCCTCGGGGCTCGCCCTGGCTGTTCGTGCTGGGGCTGGTGTGCTCCGAGCAGTGCAGTGCTGGCCTCAGCCCTGGGCTCTGCAGCAGCTGGCAGCTCTTTACGTAATTAAATTTCTTACACGCCACAGCCCAGCGCTAGCACCAGGTATGGCAGCTCCAAAGACACCCAGAGATGTCACAGCCCTGCAGGAGGATGGAGAAATTCCCTCCTGGCACTGGCCTGAGCCCAGCCCTCTCCAGGAGGGGAGGGTAAGTGTGCAGCATCCCTCCCCGGGCTGCTGCTCTGGGGGAGAGAAGGGAAGTGGCACTGGGAGAAGCTGCAGCTGCCCTTTCCTCTCTCAGCCCCTGCCCTGCCCCCCTTGTCGCCACCCTGCCAGGTTTGGGGAGACCCCTGGCCCTGCTTCAGGCAGCCAAAACCACTCTGCTGTTTCACCCCACGGTCCTTCGTTGTCTGAATGCCGTGGAGGAACTAGGTGAGGTGACATTGTGTGCTGTCAGCAGAAAAAAAAAGCTGCTGGCTTAGGTGGTACAACCCAGAGCTCCGCTCTGAAGACAAAGAAACGGAGTTGGCCTGCCTCGGTGTCGGGAACGGCTCGGCCTTAAGTGATTCTGCAGTCCTGGGGACTTGGACTTGCACCACTGGGTCGTGGCTGGAACAAAGTGTTCTACAGGTCTGCCTTTATCTCTCCTGGAGTGCACTGCACATAAACCCAGCCCCGAGGCTCAGACAGGGCGCCTGCTCTGCCTTTATTTTTCGCTCCTGACTCCGTAACGCAGTGCAGGATGGGGCGAGGAAGGGGCGTGTTTTCCCAAACAGCAGCATTTAGCCCCGAAGGCGGTGGGGAAGGAGCTCTGGAGCTCTGGCAGCAGCCCGCACAGGTGGCTGGCTCCCATGTAACGCTGGTTAAGCAGTTCTTTGAAAGCACTGAAAGTCTGGCTCTGCAGGATTTCTTCCTCTTAGGGAGAAGGCAGAGGAAAGGGCTGAGGTCAGCTCCCGACCAGGGGTCATGTCTAAAGTACTTAAGATCCCTTTTTCTGCTGGGGAGTTTGTCGCCTTCCCCTTCGCAGCTGACCCGGCACGCCTGGGCTGGGGTCTCTGGTGCCAAGTTCCCGATCCGCTGAGATCTGTGGGGTGGGAGCGAGTGGGGCCTTAGCAGCCTGGGCTGCTACAGAGGCAGGCGTATCGGGCGAGAACACGGTGCGCAAGGTTGTATTTCCTTCTGTTTGTCCGCCCTGTTTCCCTAACTAAACACCGGCCAGCTGGGCTTTGTTTGGAGAGGTGCACGCAGCTCCCACGCCGAGCTTCTGCGCGCCAGCCCCGATAGCGCTGCTATCCCGATCCCTCTGCAGAGACGCGGGCTGGGCAGAGCTCTCCGGGTGACAAAGCCTGAACGGAGCAGGGAGGTGGCACCCCAGGCTGGCTGGCTGCTGACCGGAAAGTCACCGAGCATTGGGAGAGCCGAGGAGCGCAGCGAGGAGCCCGAGGGCAGGGGCAGCCAGCTCCTCTCACCAGGGGGGTTTGCAGCACGGGAATCATTTTCAGCCACCGCCGCTCTTCAGACTGCCGTGTCCTGGCTTACCCCTGCGTGCGTAGACCTGAGACAAACTCGCAGCCCTTTCCTGGCTCCCTGCTGCAGTCACACCTTGGGGTAGGATGGAGGCTGACGGTTTGATTTTCCCCCGGTGATTGACAGACGAGGCTAACGGGGGTTTCAGGGCTGGAGGGGACCGGTTTAGAGCTGTTCTGTAGCTCGCAGGAGACAAACGGGTTTTGCAGGGCAAGGGGAAGACCGTACTCTTGACCCTTGGCTGCCTCATCCAAGTTGAGCAGGCTGGAGCCGGTTCAGGGGGAGTCAAATTAGAGTTCCTGGAAAAACCCCGCGCTGCCCCTAGTCCGGAGGCTTTGCCAAGCCTCAGCTCAGTGGGCTGGGAGGAACGCTGCCAGCAGCGAGTGCCCCTGCCTCCAGGAGCTCTTCCAAGAGCTCTTCATGCCTCCTTGTGCCTGGTGCTGCCTTCAGCTAGCGAAGGAAGGTAAGAGCTGATAGGGGACGGAGGTAAGAGGAGAGATGGCAGTGCCACCACCAGCTTCTGCTCCGTGGTGGCGCCGTTTTTGCAGGTGCCACGGTCCCAAGAGTGTGAAACATCTTGTGGGGTATTTCTACGCGAAGCTCTCGCAGCATCAACATTTCCAGGAGAAAGCTTCTCACTTTCCCAGCAGTGCTATTTTCTGCAGCCGGCTCGTTTTCACAGGGTGGGTGATGCTGGTATCATAAAATGTTGGTTGAAAATATTTTTTGCTCTGCGCAGATTGAAAAAAGACAAACAAACCAAACAAACTGAGCGAGTGAATCACAGCCACCTCCTGTTACAAGAGCGTGACACAAAAACAGCAGACATGGGCAAACTAATAAAAAAAACGACAAAAAAAGTTGTGGCTGCCTCGCTGCAATGCTCGGGGCTGGGCCAGAGCCAGATCCGCAGCGCTGTGCCAGCCCTCGGGCACGGCCCTGGGCAGAGCTGGGGAAAATGGGGCTGGGAACACTTTGTAGGTGATGTAGTCCAGCTCGGTGCCCTAAGGCAGGCCAAACTAAATATGAACTTCAATACACAATGCTTTTTAAAGAAGCAGAAGGGCTGGGATTGGAGCTGGAAGGAGGAAATTGTGCATTGTGCAGCTCTGTCCTGCTGAGCTGCAGCCTCTGGAGCGGAGCTATTCCTGGGTGCCCCAAAAATAGGACTTGTTCCTCCTGTTCCTCATCCTCCCGTTCTGCCTTGCCGTGCCAGCTCCACCCGGCGTGCCTGTGTCCGGTGTGTGCTGGGAGGCAGGAGGAATGCTGTAAGGCTTACAAACACCTCCTGCAATCTCCGTGAGTTTCAGAGCAGCTCCGGTGCGGAGCAAGGGGCTCCGTGCCCCTAATAAACCTCGTTCAACCCGTAGCAGAGCTCAGGTTCTCTACTGCTGTACCTACCCAGCCCCAAACCTGAACCCAGTTGTCTTGGCAGCCCCCAGCAGCTCTGACTCTGCTTAGTCTGGAGGGAATTGTTTGCCTGCGTTGGCTGCGGAGAGGAGCAGGTGCCACGGGCTCGAGGAGCCGTGGGAGTTTCCGTGGTGAACGCGGGGATGTTCGCAGGCAGACACAACAGCCGGGGGGTTGCTCACACTGGGAAAGGGTTGGAAGGGTTGGGAAGTCTGACCGGGGTTCGGATGCCTGGGCAGCTTTTGCAAGCTAGCAGTGGCTTGCTTTCCAAATCTGACTCATGCAGCCAAAGATGGGCAGGGAAGAGGGGATGTGGTGTGTGCTGGGGACAGCAGGAAGGGGATGCTTGAAGGTCTGCGTAGCCTTCCCTGCCCGAAGCCAGAAGGGAGGTAGGAAGCCTGCAGCAGGGATGCAGAGAGCACGGCAGGGCCCTTCTCTGCTGGCTCAAGTCCCTTTGCTACGTGTGTTACCTCATCTGCTTCGCGTAGGGAACTGGAACTTCGTCCTTGCTTCGGAGCCGCGCATCTCTCCCCGCTCCGTGAAGCTGGTGCCCCGCAGAGGCTGGGCAGGAGCAGCCCGTGCCCACCTCCTGGCCCCGGGGAAGGGGCTGGCAGCGGAGGGCTCGCAGCCCGAAGGATGCTCGGCTGCTGCAGGCTGTGCTGCCGTCGGCTGGGAGATGGCTGCCAGTTGGGGTAATAGGGAAAGCGGGGCTTGTGCACAGAGGTGCTCGCGGCAGTTTTGATCCTGGAAGGCTTTTTATGAGAAGCCACCCTCTGGAAGTTGATTTGCTTGCTAGGAGGGGCAGCCGCACTCTGCAGATAGCTCTCCTGCTAAAAACATCCTTTTGTCCTGGGTTTTCCAGGGGCCGTACGACGAAGCACCGTAATCACAGGCTGAGGCTCCCCCGGCTTCCAGCGGAACACGGCGCAGCTCGGGCCTGTTATTACGGAGAGCAGCTTTTGGAAGGGAACAAAACCTGGCTCTAAATTTAGCACCCCCAGTCGGTGGGGTGCAGCCTGCGGCTCGCTCGGGGCTGGCAGGGAAAACGTACCTGCGAGATGACAGCCCTGGCTACGAGCTGCCTCCTGGGGCACCTGGGAAATCAGATCTGCTCTGGACTCATCTTGCAGAGGCACGGTGCTGCATAATTTTGGGAGGGGGGACATGCAGAAGGGGCCAGGGCATGTTGGTAACGTGTTAGCGTGCCTCCTTCCTGCTGCCTGAGCGTAGAAAGCCCCGCAGTGCCTGTCATACAGTCATTTTGCGTTTAATTAGGAGAAACCTGCCTTTCCTGGAGTGCCAAACACTGGCTCGAGGCTTCAGAGGGCTGTGCGGTGCTGCCTGCGCTCGCAAAATCCCGGCTGATGGCAGGAGCTTTGAATTCAAGGCTCGTTTCTTCTGGCCGCAGGTTAGGGGGCTTTTCTTCTTTGTTGCTCGCTGAGGGGGCGTTCGGGACCGACGTCTGCTCCGGCTGCAGCTTGGCAGCCCCTTGCAGAGGAAATAAAGGCTGTGCAGCTCACAGAAAGGCTTTGGAGCAGGCGTGCCCGTGCCCAGCAGCTGCATTACCAAGCGGTGAGGTTTTTCTCTTTCTTCCTGCCCTGGCTCACCCCTGTGCTGAATAGCACTGCCAGGGCGCTCCAGAGCTTACCAGAAAGAGTGGAAATCATTAATCTGCCAGAACGCTTCGTGTCTTTGATGCCATTTTAAGAAAGCACGTTTGTCTGGCTTGGCTGTGCTCTCTGAGCTCGAGCCTTTCCCCCGCGTTAGCACAGCCCTTCCGGGCACGTCGGGCCGTGCAGGGGCTGAGAGCTTGAGCAGGAACAAAGCCCTCGATGACATATCCCCGATAACGCCAGCTGAATTGTTTCCTCTGCTCTGGAGCGTTTTGCTCTTGATGGCACGAACATCCCGCGATTGCAGGGGCTTCAGGAGCGGCCAGGGAGGAAGCCAAAGAGAAGGCAAGCAGCGGGGTTTGGTGGCAGCAGGGACCGTGGCTTGGCTCGGGGTGGCAAAGACCCTCTGCAGAGAGGCGGAAAGACGGCGGAGGTTTCTTGGCAGGTGATTAAACGGGGCTCGCCTCCAGGCTGTCTTGGGGGCGAGACAGCCTGAGAAATAGCAAGCAGCTGAACTCTGCCGCTCGCTTGCTGCAGACTTAAAAGAAGAAAGAGGAGCGAAACGCGTAAGGTGGGCAGGTGTGGTTTTGAGTACCGTGGGCTTCCCAGCTACACGTCTCCCCCCTGTGCTTTCACACCTCCTGTGGTGGCAACAGCAGCTTTCTGCAAGCGCCGTGACCCCTTTGTGCGTCCCCTCGATGCTCTTCTGCCTGCAGCAGGCTGCTTCTGCTGCCCGGTGCTGGGCTCGGTGCTTTTCCACATGAAGGGATGGTCACAGATGGAAAATAAAGAGAGCAGCCCCAGCACTCGCTCTCAGCTTGGGAGAGCTTTCAGTCCAGCTTTCAGGAACCAAACCACAGCAGTTCCTGCAGGATGGAGGGCACGGGAATGTTACCGTCAGGGCTTTTACAGCCCAGGCTGATGAGAAAGCACGTTGCTTCCATGGGGAAACCATTTACGCTGTCCTTTTGGACACACCCTTGTTTTTTAGGATGCAGGAAGTGCATCCCTGGGAATGCGGCTGCTGCAAGGCAGCGTGCTGACCCCACCTGGCCAGGACCCTTCCCTGGCCCACAAAGGCGCTGTCGTGCGGTCACGAAATGCTTCGGAGGTGACTGATGCCCCCAGAGGGGTTTGTCTGACCTGCTTTCCTGGTCCCTGCCCTTCCCAGAGCAGCCGGCCACAACCTCTTGGACTCCAGCTGTACTAGAATGTTTGTGTTGGTGTTTTTTCCTGCCCAGGGACGGGAGAGATGGAGGCAGGCTGGCCGCAGCCCTGCTGCGTAAGGCTCTCGTGGTGGGCAGGCGGGCAGCAGCTGCCAGGCGTGGGGCACGAGCGGGGCTCCCCCCATCACGGGGAGCTGCGTGGTCGCCGAGAGGGCTTGGAGGAGCAGGAAACACGTGCGTCTGCGTCTGTATCTTCAGCACAAGACATTTTTAGCGCACCGGCTGCCTTGTTTCCGCTGCTGCTGCCCCACGGCTCTGGAGTGGTTTGGCCCGTGCCGTGGGGGATTTGGGGGATGAGGCCGGGAGTGTCAGCATCCTAAAAACACCTCTGGGGAGAGGAGAGAGACCGGGAGGGGAAAGCAGGCAGCACAAAGCCCTTCCGAGATGCTCTGGAGGGAGGTGAGCTTGGAGGGGTCAGGGATAGGAGCCTCGAGGGCTGGCTCAGTTCTGCTCCTTTCAGTCTGGTCCCTTTGAGAAGTGACTGCTGTCACCTCCAGCCAGGGGGGAGCAGGGGATGCCAGGCCAGGTTTTACCCGAGCAGTGTGAAGGAAGTGGTTTTACCTCTTTCTCAGAAACCCCCCAGGCAAAAGCGTATCTCTTTGGCACCTCGAGATGGCTGGGGGCGCGTTGGAGACCTTGTGATTCACAGCCCTCCAATTCCTCTGGGGCAGGTCAGAACAAAACCCCCAGGGTGCCCCTCCTGGGTCATCTCATCTAGAGAAAAAGCATTTCTCTAAAACCAGTACTTTTTGCGGAAAAGTCCCAGAAAGGGCGATCCCAAGGGGAGGGCGAGACAGCTCTTGAAGCACCTCCCCGGCCCAGCCGGCTGTGATGACAGAGACTGGTTTCCTTGTGTCACGATCCCATGTGATTTCACGGAGCAAGGGAAACCTCATGGTGAAACTGGAAGCGTGGAGTGGTGTCGGGGCTGGGTGAGTAAGGCAGTGAGGCTGGGTTCTTCTCCCTGCCTTTAAAGGACAGCTGCCGACAGCCTGTGCCGTGCTGCCTATCGTGCATCCGGTGGCATTGAGCCTGGGTGGCCCCCATACTCCCCAGAGAGAGGCGATGAGCAGGACCTCACAACGCATTCCTGGATTTGCTCAGCCCTGACTCACGGCCGGGCTCCCGGCACAGGTGTAAGTGCTGGGCCCCTCTCTGCATTGCCCGGCCGTGAGTCAGCACCGAGAGGAGGCTTTTCGTCCTGTCTCTGAGCCAAGCTCAGCCCGCGCAGCGAAGATGGATCACTGCAGAGACGGTGACGTGCCACGGCAAAGGTCATAACCCCTTCCGTCAGCTCAGGAAGGAACACACAAAGCCGGGGGAACAAGGGGGAAAGGAAGGAGCCAGGAAAGGATCGGCGCTGTGATTCAGGCAGGACCTACAGGCAGCAGGGCAGGTGGCGGTGTCACCGGCGCCATGCCGGCAGTGTTGGGTGCGTGACGGTGTTGTCACAAGCCCTAGCGCTGCTTAGCAAAGGGGTTTGAAAACCCCTGTGTGCCCCTAAAGGGCTCAAATCCTCCTGTGGCTGCCTGGTTGGGAGCTTTTCCAGCCGGGGCTGCACAGATGCTCCCTGGTCCCCGTGGTGCAGAGCAAGGGCAGTCCCAGGGAGCAGGTGAATTCCCTGCTCTGCCTGATTTCCCCTCTTCGTTTATCCAGGCAGGGTCCCCAGCTGACAAGAGTTTTATCAGCAGTGAAGGATTTCTCTGGGACGTTGCTCTCGGCTGCATCAGCGCTGTGCCCGAGAGGCAGAAGGTCCCCATCTCTTTCTCTTTCTTTTTTTTTTCCTAATCTTTTTTTCAGTTCTTCATTTTAAAACGCTGGCGTCAGAGCGGATCCGAACAACCCCGTCCATTTTAGGGCAGCACCAGGGAATCGTTGCCCTACAAGGACTCGCCTGCTGCCCGTGACCCAGCCGAGCATCGGGGGGCCGTGGTGGGGCTGGCAGCGTTTCCCCTTCAGCCAGGAGGACAGCGGAGCTTGCAGCTGACTCAGCCCCCAAGCTGGGAATGGAGCTGCTCTGATGAATTTGTCTGTAACAAGCCCGCACTCCCACGCTGTTTCTCTGGCTGGAGCATCTGCAGACAACTGCTCTGGGGAGGGGGCTGCGAGCAGGCTTCTCCTGCGTCCAGAGCGCTGCCCAGGCTCTTGGCTCCTGGATCCGCAGCAAACCAGAGCCCTTTGGCTCGTCGTTAAAGCACTGATCCCCCAAGCCATGCCTGAGGAGGTCAGCCTGTGCCGTCCTGCGCCCCGTTAGAAGCAGAATTTATCTGTGTCACTCTGTTTAGGGTGGGCCTCCCTGCCCTTGTCTGCAGCATCTCTTGTCCTTCATCTCCTCCATTACCTCACCCTCCAGGCATCCTCCGAGATGCACTAGGCTCCCTCCCTCTCCCTCGTTTAATATTATTATTATTCTTCAATCTGCTGTGGCATTCCTCATCTCGCGGCAAAGCACAAAGCTGCTCTTTCTCCTATTCATCCCTCCGGCCCCGGGTTAGCATTTCAATTGACAATTGTGCCATTGATTTGTGTGCTGACAGTGGGGTTTGCATTAAATGCCAGGCGGAGAGACTCGACCGGGTTAGCAGGGCCCTGGAAATCTGCCCGCCCCATGTTTTCCGAAGCTTGGGGTCGTCCCCTTCTCTGGGGACATAGCCTGGGCACTGCGCCGTGCCCTCAGCCTTCAGATGCCCTCATCATCATCCCCGGCTCTCGGAGCTTTTTCTACCCCAAAACCATGGCACGGGACAGCAGGGCTGCTCCCACGGACCTGCTGGATGTGAAAGGGATCGAACCTCTTGCCAAAGCCCGGCTGTTGAAGGCAGAGCAGGGGCTGAAGGCCAGCTTCACAGGCCAGCCAGCACCCTGACCCGGAGGCAGGGGGACCCAGCACCCGCTCACGGAAACACCTTTAGAAGTCTCCCTTCCAGATCAGGGCAAATCAGAGCTGCAAACGCCCCTGGGCCCTGGCTAGCGGCGCTGTTTATTCTCAGCTCGGTGATTCAATGCAGTCCCCGGGGAGCAGCAGGATAAATAATGTGCTGGCGCCGACCAAATTATTGTTTTGGGCTTGTTTGTTTCTGGCTGCTTGAAGAGAAGTGTGTCCTTGCTAGGAAGCAGGTTGGCACAGCTCTTGGAGCCGACCGAACGGGGCTTGTGAAAGAGGAGCTGTTAGGAAAAAGCCCCAAAACGAAACCAAGGGTAGCACGATCGCAGTGCCAGGTGCGTGCAGGAGGGCGAGGTGGAGGGAGAAAAGTGGGGAATGGCCACAGATCGAGGGCTGGAGGCTTGAAAACAAGAGCAAAAGTGTGCTGAAGTCCAGCCAAACCTGCCCGTGGCGTGTTGGCCGTGGGTTGTGCTGGCTGGGGAAGCTTTCCTGCAAACGTCCCATGCGTTAGCCAAGAGCCGCAACCCGGAGGATGTCCCAGCCAGCCACCCCGAGGAGCTCCCCCACACCACTCGTGTACTGAATCGGGGGGAAAAGCCCTGAATAATCAGGCATTCAGGAGGCTGAGAGACCTCTAATACTGCTTTTTTTTTTTTTTTTAATTTTGGGCTCTGCGGGGTGTTGGCAGGACCCCCGCGCAGCGTGCTCCGGGCAGGGAGGAAGCATTGGGCTGTGCGGTGATCGTCCTCTGCCCCTGCCAAGTGGCCCTATAAATAGAGAGGGACACGTGCCACTGATTAATTGCCTGTCTGTGCAGCCAGCCAGCTCCCGAGGCAGACGCAATCTTTGTCTGTCTGCTGGGAACAGCAGTGCTTGGCAGGAGAGGCCCTCTTCTTGGGAAAAAGGGAGAAGAGGCAGATGTGGAAAGGGAGCGCCAGCGAGGTCAGTCCCGATCCGAGGTTTTTCCCCTTGGAGGAGCTGGATTCCACTCCCTCTTGGTGACTGCTGCAAACTGCAGCTAGGGACAGGGCAGCCTCCAGCTTGCAGCACGTGCTGCCGTGGTGCTGAGCCCTGCCTGCCTGCTGCAAGCTTCAGTTGTGGCAGCACCATCCCGGAGGGGCTGCAGGACCTCTGCCTCCGACCGGGAGAGAGCGAAGAGCCCGGGGGAGGATGCTGGAGGCTGTGCTGGCTGACCCTGCGCCGCTGCAGCCTCCCACACCTGAGCTGGCGATGCAGAGGGGAGAGGAGGACGATGCGGGGAACGGGAGCTGGAAAGGCTAGAAGGTGAAAGAGGAAGGAGAGCTGGGGAGGACGAGCAGCCCTTCCTCCCAGCTGGGCTCGGGACGCTTCCCGTTTGCAGCAACCGGTTGTGACACGGGGGCCTGGCTCTTGCAGCTCACCTCCGGGGCGTGCAGCCCTGCTCGTTGCAGCTGCTTACCTGCTTCCTTCCCCTGCAGCATCGGGGCTTCGGCCCCGGGGGCTGGTGGCTCCAAACCCCGTCCGTCCCACCTCAGCCTCCAGGGGAGGAGGCTGGCAGTGCAGGTGGAGGCTGGTGAGGAGAGGTGTGATGCTGGAGTGCAGATCTCCTGCCCTGGGCATTGCTCAGCCCAGAAGGAGCCTCTCTGCTCCTGGCGAGCCTCCTCCACCCCTAACCCATCACCTGGACGTGGTGCTCGCTTTTCAGCGGCTGGAGGAGCCGGGACAGGCTCAGACAGACCTCACGCTGCATCCAAACCAGCTGCCTCCTGCAGCCTCCCCCCGGGCCGAGGCTGAGCTTCCCCTGCACGCAGCACCGCCTTCATCTCGGGGCTGGGAGGCAGGAGGCGCTCGGCAATCGGAGCAGGCAGGGAGGCAGCGCTCACCTGGCTGCCGGGGAGTCGGCGATGAGGCACTCGCAGCTCCCGCTCGCCTCTCCCAAGAGCCTCCCGCATCAAAGTTTCCCTTCCTCCCCCTCCATCAGCAGCCCTGCAGGGCCCAGGCAGAGCCTCGCCGTTGCGGAGCTCTGCTATCCTTGGGGCCGGCAGGATGAGGGCACAGCTCCGAGCCTGAGAGCTGCCTGGCGCTGGCCCAGCCGTCCCGCAGAGCCCCGTGTCCTTGTTTTTCTCCTCGCTCGCCCCAAGGACGCGGGAGGGGAGCCCATCAGCCTGAGCTGGCTGCGGCTGCTCTCCGCAGCGGGCCGCGCTTGCACTGATGAGTATCTTCTCTCTGCTGCTCCTAGGCGCGAGGGAGTATGCCTTTCCGAGGAGCGAGAAGTACCCCGTCTTTTATCACAAGGAAAACACCTCGGCCATCTACGTCGGGGGGGAGGGGAGGCTTTACTACCACGACTTCGCGACCTACAAGAACTACACGGTAAGGGTGCTCTGCCTGCAAGTCTGACCCCAGAGCTCTGTCACGAAGCGTTCGGCATCCATCTCGCAGCCCAGGTGCTGTCACCCTGCTCGGTGCCTTTGCAGGCAGCAAAATCAGGACTGGAAGGGTCCGGTCTGTGTCCGGCCTGCCCCATCTGCCCACACCATCGGTGCGTTCAGTGCCTGCAGCAGAGGGGAAGAGTCCTGTGCTAATCGTGGGTGGGTTCTTCCCAGGCTGTGGTCCTCCTAAGGTCTTTGCTGCTAGGATTTCTCAGGTGGGGCACCCTTTCTTTAGCATGGAAAGGAATGCTCAGACTCGTGGCACTGGGGAGGAGCTGGGTTTCCCACCCCTTCCACTGTCACTGCCCAGGCTGCTTTTTCTCAAAAGCAGCAAGTTCTGGATCAGCTGGGCACCAAGTTAAAACAGCAGGAAAGCCCCAGGGGCAGTTAGCTTTCACACGACCCATTCTTTTCCTTCTCAAACAACCCAATCGCTGCAGTTTGTGCCCAGAAACTTCCCTTCTTGTGCCCAGGAACAGCGGGGGTTCGTGTGTCCCAACCCTTGGACACCCCGAGCTGCAGGGTTTGATGGCCTTCTCACTGACATGCTCGCTTTGCTTCGTGCTAAAAGAGCAACGAGCGTATGAGACGCAGCCCCTGTTAGCTGTCTTGGAGAGGGAAGCAATTAAAGCTTCTTTCTTTCTCTTTTATTCCAGGAAGACTTCCCCGTGGAAAATGGAGGGCAGTGCTTGAAACCTGGGAGTCCGGTAGGTCCTACCTGCGGGGGAACAGCGTGTGAGGCTTGGAGGGCTTGGGCTGCTGGGGAAGGGACTCTGTAAGCTCCTCACGTGCTTCCTCTGGGTGAAGACCTCCAGTGGAGGTCGGGTGGGATGATAGCGGTATCCTCCTCTGGGTTTAACACCTATGGAAAAAATAGGAAGCCATATAGCAGGGTGCTTGGTAGTGCTGCAGGCTCGGAGCTGCAGGGCTGTGCTTTGCCATCAGCAGCTGCTCACGGGCCTCTTCTTTCTCCTGCAGGAGGACAATAAAAATTTCATCACCTTAGTGGCGAAGCACGGAGATGGGATGTTGGTGTGCGGGACCGGCGCCTGCGCTCCCACCTGCTGGAACTTGGTACGCTGGAGTTCCCTCAGCACGGGGCTCACTGATGGGGGCACTGGAGCTGAGCTGCCCCACTCCTCCTGGTGTCTTTTCCACCGGACAGCAGGGGCTCTGGGGAATGCAGCACAGTTTGGGAGCGGGCCCAAAGGCAAAACAAGAGCTCAGGAGTCCTTGATGCCCGTGTAGCTTAAACTCCCTTGAGGAGCTTCTCATGACGGCATGAGCAGAGCCAGAGGTTACCCCAGCTCGCTTGGCTGGGGGAGAGTGCAGGCACCTGGCTCTCCTGCCCTGTCCTGAACTGATTGTTCTTCTTATCTTACCTTATCTCACCTTATCTAAGGCCCTTTCTGTCCTTCCCCAGACGCAGAGGCAGAAGAGCTCTCCGCAGGACGGCAGAGGTCTTGCTCCTTTCACCCCTGACGCAAATTCCCTTGTCGTCGTTGACTGTAAGTCTGACTGCTCGCGTGTTTTGGGCAGCAGTGCCATGCAATTAGGGTGGGCTCTCCGTAGCGAAAAGGGGCACCTGGGAACCCTGAGGCTGCCCCAAGGGCTGTGTCCCCCTGCTTTAGCTGGCAGTCTTGCTTTTGCCTCATCGAGATGCTCGTCCTTCTAGGCCAGAGCATGGCACGAGGTTGTTTATTCCTTTACTGGAGAGGGGGCTGAGGCTGTGCAGGAGGGCAGAGTGCAATGGGAAGGGTGGGGAGGGAGGGTCCTGCAGTAACTCCACTGCTGTGGACATGGTAGAGAGGGAGAAGGGGCTCCCTTTCAGAGGCAGAGCAAGAATTTGTCACTGCTGCTCTGTAAGAGGCTCCAGAGTGTTCCCTGGGAGTCCTGCTCAGCCCCAGGCAGTGAGGACTGGGTTTCCTGACCTGTACCCACCATTTCTGTGAGCCCCCTCAGCCTGTCTGTGTGCCCACGTGCTTCTTGGCTCTTTGCTTTCCTTTCCCAAACTCTCCTGCCCCCGCTGGAAAACAGCCTGCTGCAAACGAGCCTTCTTCTCCCACAGATCCTGACATCTACTCCACCATCAAGAAGAGCCAGCAGAACGGCAAGATACCCCGTTTCCGGCGAGTGAGGGGGGGTGGAGAGCTCTACACAAGCGACACGGTGATGCAGAGTGAGTACAGGAGCGTGGGATCCACTGCTTTGCCCTTCCCAGCAGATAATTTGGGCTGATCTGGTCCTTTCCGGTGAGGAGGAGCCCAGTGGTTCCCCCTAGCTCTGTTGCTGCCAGCTGGGGGAACTTCACCTCCTTGCTTCTGGGCCAAACCAACTGGCACACGAGTTCCTCTTGCTCGGTGCGAGGAGATGGGGAAATGGAGAGAAATGGGTGGCGAGTCCCGTGGCAGAGGCTGGTTGTGTAAAGGTGCCCATCAGCTGCTGGTGGAAAGAGGAAGAACAGCTTCCACTCGGGGCGGTGACTCTTTCCAAATCCCCAGCCGGGCACGACTGCGCGGCAGGAGCCTGTTGGTCTGCACGTGGGGCGGGTGGGAACGGAGGGAAGGGACCCTCCTCCATTTCCACGGCCTTGCTGCTTCCCCCAAGCATCCCTGGGGAATGGGAGATTGTTGAACCCGTGGCCAGACAGAAATCAAACCCAAACAACACCGGGGCAAAACAGGATTTGGGCATGCAGAGCATTGGCAGGGCAACCCAGGCAGCAGCAAACAAACCCGCTGGACCCAGAGCCACGGGGCTGATCCCACAGTGACAGAGAACTCCCTGCCATGGGGCTTCTGACTAACGATGCCTGGAGGGACCCTGCTGCTGCTGGGGATGCCCTTTGTGGCAGCAGCGGATTAATAGGAAAAGCATCACTAGGTTTTCCACACCGAACACAAACAACGGGGCAGCTCTCTCCACCGAGGGAGTCTTCCTGCGTGCTTATAGCTCTGCTGTGCAAAAGGGAGAACGGGTTTCCTTTGCTGCTAAGCAGCCGAGGCTTCACTGGGCTCTGGGGACTTGGCCTTCAAGGAAATGGGTGCATGGGGGAGGGAGAGGAAGGAGAACCCGCTGGGAAGGTGGTGCATGAAGTGGTGGGAAGGTGGTGCGTGGTCTTTCATGTGCTGTGACCGGTTGTGTAGAGAAAAAGGGACTGGGCATGTCCTTTACCCATCGGAGGCTTTCGGATGAGTTTGCGTTCCTTTAGTGTGCGTGCTCAGGCCAAGGTTTTCTGACGGCTCGCTTCCCTTTTCAGACCCTCAGTTTGTCAAAGCCACCACATTAAAGCACGATGAGAGTCACCAGGACAAGATTTACTACTTCTTCCGTGAAGACAACCCAGACAAGAGTCTCGAGGCACCCAGGAACATCTCCCGAGTGGCCCAGCTGTGTAAGGTACCATGGGAGCAGCGTATGGTGGGGAGGCAAGAGTGTCACAGGGGTGGTAAACGACCCTGCCAGCTCATGTTACCAGCATGTGAGTTGGCCCCACTGGCTCCCTGCACCTATGTCCTTTGGCCTCCCATCGTGCCTGTAGGGGAGACAAAACCCTGCCCTGTCTCGCTGGGATGTTAGAGAGGTACACAAGCGTTGCAGTGCCCAGTGTCAAACATATCTGTGGGGCATCCCCCAGTTATCCACCCAAGATGCTGGACGGAGAGGGCTTTGTGTTGTTCTCTGCCAATCCCTGACTCCCTGCTTTTTCTCCCCCACAGGAAGATAAAGGGGGAACCAGTTCGCTCTCTGCTTCCAAGTGGACCACCTTCCTGAAGGCCAGCCTGGTTTGTGTCGACCCCGCCACCAAGGGCAACTTCAACTGGCTGCAAGATGTCTTCTTCGTCCCGGCGAGTAACTGGAGGGACTCCAAAGTCTACGGGCTCTTCACAAACACCTGGTGAGGGTCTTTGCAGGACGGGGGGATGCTGGAAGTCCTTGCTTTCAGCCCTGTGCTCTCTCTGGCAGGCACGTGGCTAGAAAATGGCCAGAATGGACACGGGGCAGCAAAGTTTTGACACGTGCAGCCATGCCCCAGGTGATGGCCAGTGCCTCCCTGACCCTCTCTGCCTTGTTGCCCCCAGGGGAAGCTCTGCTGTTTGTGTCTACTCCTTCGGGGACATTGACGACGTGTTTCGGACCTCCAAACTCAAAGGCTACAACGGTCCCAACCCAGAGATCAAGCCTGGGCAGGTGAGTGGGAGATGAAAGATGCCCACGTAACGAGGAGAGCTGCTCCCTGCTCTGCCACTGCTGCTGCCAGAGTAGCTGGGGCAGGTGAGGGTCCCAGCCAGCCGGGCGCCAGGTTTGGACGGGTTTGTAGGCACTGTGGGAAGGATCTGAGCTTTGTTGCTGGAAACATGAGGAGGCTGGATAGGGTCCAACGCCTTTGTAGAAAGAAAAGGGAGAGAGGCTCTTATGTGCCGTGGCAAACAGGTCTGAGTGCTTCTGCGTGAAGCTGGAGGACAATGTCCTGCATTGTGTTCGCCAACACAAGGCATTTGTCCACCCCGATCTAGCCCAGCCCTTAATTTTTTGATGCACAGCTGACCTGGCAGGAAATAGCAGCATGGGGAGAGGCTGCTCTAGGCTGCCGGGGGATGGCAGGATCTGAATCTCACAAGCTGCAGCTTTTGCAGCAGGGGAAAGGCTATGGGACCGCCAGGTTTGTGGCTAAGGTGTTTGCCCTGTGTTTTGCCACCTGCTTTGTGATCCTGTGCAGCAGACAGGGCAGGCAGCGGGCTCTGTGCTGGGGTGGGAGGCCCTGTGCCCTGTCCTTGCCCTTCTGCACCCCGGTGTCATCCCCAGGGATCTGCCTGCCTCTGACGGTGCCTTGTGTTCTCTCCTGGCGCAGTGCGTTTCCTCTGGACAGCACACCCCGAGCGAGACCTTCAAGATAGCTGACAGCCACCCGGAGGTGGAGGACCGGGTGGAGCCCCTTGCCCCCACCAGGAGCCCCCTGTTCCACAACAAGCACCGCTACCAGAAGATCGGGGTGCACAAGGTCTCTGTGAGGGAAGGACACCAATACACCGTGCTCTATCTGGCAACAGGTACTGGGAACGTTTGGGATCCCCTGGCTGCTTTCCCCTTGGGGCAGGGAGCCAAGGGAGCTTGAAAGCAGAATCCCAGCACCTGGGATTTACCCCGTTGGGTGGCATATAGGTCTCAGGCTGAGTGTTTTTAGGGCAGACGAGGGGTAGCAAGGCCCTCCCCAGGTGCAGTTTTACAGTTTTATGCTGCCAAGCAGAGATCCTTTGACAAAGGGACCCGTGCTGTCACCTCCTGTCCCTGCTCGCTCTAGTGCAGCAGCGCAGAGTTCCTGTGGCTCTGGCTGGAGGCATGGCCAGCTGATCACAGCCGCCGGGGTCCCCACGGTGCTGGGCCAAGCCCGAGGTTCCTCTGCAGGCAAACAGGATGGCAGAGCAAAAGCTCTGTCCTCTGTGCAAAGCTGGAGAGCTCAGTCAGGGCTGCCTGGCTTCTCAAGTAGTGTAAAAAGGTGTTTGAAAGGTCCCTAGCGCAGTGCTCCCCTCTCTTGCCTGTCTTGCTGCCCAGGCTGGCACCCTAGAGCTTTGCTCATCCCTTTTCTGCATCGGCATTCTGTTCCTTGGCGTTTCTGAGAGGACTTTCTCGAGCTTTTGTTTCCCAGTCTGTGATTGAAAAATGCAGACAAGTCTCCGTAGGTGGCCTGGGTTGGGTTAGGGCCCACCCATGCTCATATTGTTATCATGCTACAAGCGTTAGCTAAGTGCATCTAATGCCTTCCAGATCCCTACAAGGGAGCTCGTTCCATGCTGCAGGGCTTGGCAGGCAGCTTCCCACCCACGCTGGGGTGGGTGTGAAGGCAAGGGCCAGCACCTGGGGCGAGGGGGCGTCCTAATCCCTGCCTGGCCCCTCCTGGGGTCACCTCTTTCACCTCCTGGTTGGTGGTGGGGAAGGGGTCAGCTATTTGGGAAGAGAAAACCAGGCAACAACTAAAAGAGGGTAAACGGCGAGAATTCCTGAGCCCTGTTCTGCCAGGGTCAGTCTTCCTGTACCTCTACCAAACTGACCGACTTTCTTAAATCACCAGTTTCTGAAGTCATTTAACCGGGGAGAGAAGTTGCTTTACTTAAAATCCAGAAAGGCAGAAGTCCAGGTTTCAGCCTCAGGCAAGTGGTGAGCCAGAGCAAGCCAGTGATCAGATCAGAGATAAGTTAGGGAGCAGTTGTTTTTCCTTGCTCTGAGGCCATTAGAGTGCGGCTGAACGCAGCCAGCATGGCCAAGTCCCAGAGGGTGACAGGGGAAATTGGTTCCTCGTGGCTTTCGGCTGGGAGGATGGCAAGGCTCTGCCATGGGAAGCACTATTGTTTGCAGGATGATTTCCCAGCAGCAGAAAAAAGCCCCTTCTGAGAAAGGTTCCAGGCTCCTCTGGGGGGCTGGCTTCAGGAATACAGCCTCGTCTGGCTCTGCAGAACGGGTGTTGTCTGCCACAATGAGGGCTGAGGTCCCAGAGCCGGTTCTCTGCCCGCTTTCCCCACCTGTGGCTGCAGTCCCCCCGCCTCGCCTTTCTGCTCAGCCTGCTTCACCGGGGTTCTCCCATCTTTCTTTGCAGACAAGGGATCCATCCACAAGGTGGTGGAGCTGCCGGAAGGGGTGCAGAACATCATGGAGATCCAGGTCTTCTCAAGGAAGGAGCCCATCCAGTCCATGATTCTGGACCACGAGAGGGTGGGTCTCTGCCTGGCCAGGCTCCAGTGTTAAACGCAGCAGTGGAGGCAGGGAGAGACAGGTTGATGCCAGCCCCGAGACCTGGAAGTAGCCTCTGGCTGGGTTTGTGGGGGGATCCTAGCAGCCAGGCTGACATTCCCAGGGCTGGATAACTGTTCAGACCCGTGGGCAGAGGAGCTGTTCAGACACCACCTCTTCTGGAGGCGAGGGGAGGCTGTTTGCTGCCTGGGTCAAATCCCAGCCCGCTGTTCGGCTGTCCCCGCAGTTCCCCTCTCGTTTTCTGGCCCTGCTGGCAGCTGAGCTGTCAGACAGCGCTGCTGCTCCGTCCCGGAGGCGACAACCGATGGAGCAAACTTATTTATACCTCGGGCTGGTGGGGGAAGGATGGCTGCTTGCCCTCCCACGACAGAGAGCAAGCTCCGTATGACTGCGCTGCCTGGAGAGCGACCAGCCCTGCTGGTGGGATCCAAGCCGGTGCCACGGCGACTGAAGCTGTGGGAGCATTTCCGCCGAGAGGTGCTAGACGCTCGTACGGCGGCGCTGGGGCAGGGTGCCGCGACGCTCAGCCCCTCTGCTTCCCTCCCGCAGGCGATGCTGTACGTGGGCTCAGCGAGCAGAGTGGTGGAGGTGCCCATGGCCATGTGCGGGCTGTACCGCAACAACTGCGAGAGCTGCCTGCTGGCGAGGGACCCGTACTGCGGCTGGGCCGGCGGGCGCTGCCAATCCGTTTATCAGAACAGGTACGTGGCGCCCACAGCTCGCTGCTTCTCTGATTCACCTGGCTCCTTTAGCTCGAGAAGCGCCCGGCCCTTTCCCCTTCCTGGCCGGGGTTGCGGGTGGTTTTGGGGCCATCTTCCCATCAGAGGCAGGTCCCGTCGTGTCCAGGCGGTACCAGCACACACCTCTGTGCAGCCTCTGCAGGGATCCGGCCCTCCCGCACCACCCCTGCTCAGTGGGAGGAGAAGACAGTGGGTTTCCTACAACCTGAGCACCCAGCTCTTCTGCTGCTGCTAGAAATGCACGTGGCTCCATCGCAGCAGAGGTTCTGCTCCGTTACGCTTACCCTCAGAGATGAAAATTAAGGTCTGCTGATTGTGGTGCTGCTCAAAGTGGTGGTCGGTGGTGGTGAGGTGAGCTGGTGGGTCTCACATTCGTCATCCACCAACCTCCTGAGCATGGGGGTGGAGTTTTTCCCCACCCAGCTAGGTGTTTAAACTTTCTGACCCACCACGTCCCTTAAGGGCCATCCCTTCCGTAGCCCCGGAGCGCAGCGTCCCTGCCATTAGTGCATTGTTAACGCTTATTCCTGTCTGCTAGGGAGGTGCATCAGAACCTGGACCTGAACCCGTGGCAAGGAAAGTGCCAGAAGGGTGAAGTTACGGAAGGTATGTAAGGGGTTTGTCCATGGTGTGTCTGAGACAGGGTGACTGGTTCTCAAATGTTTGTACGGGTTGGGCGGGCTGTTACAGCCCACTGCTGGTGAGCTCATTATGACCGCACCGCAGCCGGGACACCGAGCGTGTCTCAGTTTTGAGCTAACCACTGGATGATGTGTTTGTTAGCTAAAGATCAAACAATGTAAGTCAGGCTTTCAGGATTCAATCCCACGAGCTTGATGCCACATTGCTGCCTCTGGTGGCCAAACTTAGGCCCGTAGGCTGAGGCTGAGACAGTCAGGCATGACCTAAATGACCCTACCCAGCCTGCAACTGCACGGAGCAGCAGACGTGATGAAACACTTCACCTCCTACCATAAAGCAAGCAGTCTGGCTGCTATGCAAACACACCAAGCTCACACAAACAGCCCTTCGTGTCCAAGGAGCTGTCAGCACATCTGGAAACATCTACACTGCCATAAACCATCTTGCTTGGCCTCATTTCTCCTCTGCGGCAAGGCTTAGCGCTGCGGTGGGGTGAGGTCTTGTGAGCTGGGCGGGAGGGCTCACACTCTGGGGCTGCTGATGCCCAGGGAGAAGAGTCCCGTGGACTTCACCAGGTGTGGTTCATGCCCTGCTATTATCATTAAATGGCCATGTAACGTGTCCCCATCGACCCACGTGTTCTTCCCGCCGGACTTGTGTGGTTCCCGGAGGCGCCAGTCTCATCAAATCCTTCTCAATCTCTTCCATTAGACACCTACCAGAAC